>NC_138160.1:43544421-44144421 GCF_964165515.1 Mesoplodon bidens | reverse complement strand
TGAGTTGCTGGGTGCATTAAAAAAAAAAAAAAAAAAAAAGGACTTACCTGGTGGCACAGTGGATAAGACTCTGTGCTCCCAGTGCAGGGGGCCTGGGTTTGATCCCTGGTCAGAGAACTAGATCCCATATGCATGCTGCAACTGAGAGTTTGCATGCCACAACTAAGGAGCCCTCAAGCTGCAGCTAAGGAGCCCAACTCCCACAGCTAAGACCAGGTTCAACCAAATTAAAAAAAAAAAAAAAAGGATGAGTTGCTGGGGTTTCCATTCTATCCTTACTGAACAACTATTCCTCATTTCCTCTAAGAGAACAGCTAGAGGAAGTAGACTAAGATTTTAGCAGGAGAGATCCAAAGTGGATATTTTAGGAATTTCTCAATTCTAAGGGTTGGAAATATAACTTACTAAGGGAGGTTATGGAATATTTTTTTCCTACAGTATCTGTTTAAGAGTGTAGCACAAAATTATCGCTTGACTTTCAACCTGGGATATTGTTCTCTAGCTGAAGCTCCTTAGGTTTATTCTGCTTCTGCTCTCTTCCTCTGTGCTTTTTCTTTCTTAGAACACTATTGCCTCCTTAAAGGAACAGACTTATTTTTGTGAGACCTGTTTTAGAAAAGGAACCCCTATGAAAGCTCAGATCCGGTTAACTAAAGACAAGGATATCATTCATAAAGAATTGATAACCTAAATAGATAATAGGATTTCACCTCCTCCCTATAGTTCTGACCTCTTGGTAGGCGGCCTAGAGTATGAAATAATTAGATTACTCATCACATCAAAGAGGTGGCTTTGGGTTTTCAGAAGACCAAAGGAGGAGGTAAGGATATATCTCTATACCTCTGCCTCACAACAGGATTCACTGTAAGACTGACTACCACAGACACACACAGAAAATGAAGAGTTGTGGTTATATAAGCTTTAGCCTCTTGTATTCATCCTTTCTGAATCAGCTAACCTCCAAACCCACAGTAGAGCTTACATAGCTCATTTGTGGTTTCCTGATTTGCTTGCCGACCTTCCCATGGAACAGATCTTTAAAAGTTAGCATGTAAACTTATAGAAGAATTTGCTCAGTTGGGCAAAACAATCACTAGGCTTCTAACCAGGTTGATTATTCTCTACCGCCCTAAGGATATTTTTCTTTTGCACTTTTTCTTGGCACTTTCCCTTTTAAAACTACATATAGCTTCTTTAGAGAAATTAGAGTCTAATTCCTCTAGAAACCTTTCTGGATTTCTTGACTCTACTTCATAATGACTGGACTTAATTCCTTAAATCCTCTAACATCTAGACTACTAAAAAATCCTGAAATTCTGAATGCCCACTTTACCCTGCATAAAGTGGGCATTTACTTTACACAGTGAATGGAATCTGGAATCTTTCCATCTAGCAAGTAGTACTGCTCAATCAAAACTTCATCTAGATAGTAGATCAGACTGTTCATGGATTATGTGGCTTACTGCCTTTCTCAAATAAGTTTATGATCCACATTGACTACTTTTCTTTCTTTACTTTCTTTCTTATACTAAATATTTTGACAGACTTTTCCAACTTATTGACTGTCTCTCATACTTTTTTTAAGTTAATTTTACTCGTTCCTTTTCATTTTTAAATTTTTTATTTATTTCTTTTTTTTTTGGCCACGCCACACAGCTTGCGGGATCTTGAAGTTCCCCGACCAGCAATTGAACCTGCGCTCTCAGCAGTGAAAGCGAGAAGTCCTAACCACTGGACCGCCAGGGAATTCCCCTCTAATACTTTCAATACAAAGAATAAGAGTCAGTTTCAGGTTGTTTTTTCTCTCCTATGTAACCTTACAATTTTATAATGGACTCTGCATGTATCTTCCACTAAACTCAGCTCGTAAGTTCTTCTTAGGCCTACTACATAGTTTTTTGCTTTGTTTTTTGATATCTCACATAGCTTGTTTCTGTTCTTTAGATCTTACCTGGGTTTTAGTGAGTATAAGCAACAAAGGTAATAATTTTCTAAACTACGCTGAGAATGTAGAAACAAACTTGATTTTGAAATAGTCTGTAAAACAAAGTTGATAAACGGTTTCTGAATTTTTCCTTACAGGCACAGTGTCCGTTCTCTACTTGATTTTTCTTGTCACCTTGAAGGCTATTCGCTTGGGATTTCATTTGGAGTTTCATTGGTTTACACCAACAGAATTTTTTGTCCCAGGTGAGCTATTTGTCCCAAGTAAAGAATTAATAAATTATAATAATGTGATCTTCAGTTAACTATTGTTACTATAAAACATGTATTGGTAGATTTTATGATGAACACTTTTATTAATGCTGTTAAGCTAAAAACAGGAGTACAGTTGAAATTACTGTGGTTTTCTTGCAGTTAGGGATAACCAGTACCCTTTGTCATTTCTACTTGGGAGTTAAAGTCACAATGCAATTGAAAAATCAAGAACTCATTCTCTAGACTGTCTCTGAGGAAACATACCCCTAGAATTTCAGAGACTTAGAACATAGTCAGTGATAAATATATGTGGATAATACTGGTAATTAACATCATTGTTTCCCTTATGGGTTTTTTTCTTTTAGTATTGCTGTTTTTCAGGCAAATTAGGATGGTGATTATTAAGTGTCCTTTCCCACCTTTTTTTTCCCCCCATGGCTATAACTTGGCAATTTCTTAAGTTTCACCCAAATTTAGAGGATGTTGGACATGATAGAAGCACCATGAAGCAATGAATGGATAATGCTAAATGAGGAGACAGACTAGAAAATGGAAGTAACTATTACACTCGTATCTTAAAAACGAATAATAAGGGGAAAGTAGTACAAAATTCTGTTGTTGGTTTAGAAAGACTGCTTTCTTTCCAATCTTCAACTGTTGATTCTGGCAGTCTAGAATTCAAATCTCTATTCAGTTTCTGGTGTTAGTCTCTAAAACCTGCAAGTATAGTTGTCTACCACCCTTTTGTTTCTTTTGTTACAACATTCCTGAGTTTTCCAGGTGTGCTGAGTTGGTGGTCATTGGAAGATGTTATTTATGTTATCACGGTTACTTGTTTTCAGATCATCTGGCTGCATCAGCTTTGATTTTTTAAAATTTCTATTAGAAGCCCACAGAGACTAAAAAGTCAGTGTAAATTCAGGATAAAGGAAGTACTAGGGCTTGCAAGGCATCTTCTCTCACAGATTGTATTTAAAATTGGACAGTGATGAGAATGGCAACTTTAAGCTAGTTCTTCCATTGATTAATAAAAATAGTGTAGGATATTATGTTCTAAAAGTAGATCCATATTGACTTATATTGAGACTTAGTGATAAACATTTCTGCTAATGATAGGACATTAGAGATAAATATGGGAGAAGTGGAGAGTATAAATTGTTATTTAAAAGATAGAAAAGGGAATATACCTAAATAGATATCAAGCCATTTATTTCACTTTACTTCATTTCTAAATGATATGAGGGGAGAATCATGAGGGCTAAAAGAGGTTCATGTAAATACTTGTGGTCCTGAAATTATTGTAATTGAAGAATTTCTAAAGAAAGAAAATATATGTCATAAATCTTTTTCAGTAAAGGCTAATTAAAAATCAGAGAATTGGAGGGTGTGAATCTTTACCGTCCTGATGAAGAATTCTCATAAACTTCTAGTTCTAATTGAATCTTTATGTACTCTTGTTTCTAAAAAGTTATTTTTCAGTTCGGTAAATCCCATCACCCTCTTCCCAGGTAACTGGAAAAATAATGAGAAAAACCTATTCATGTATTTCATCCTATCCTTTCCTGCCTCCTCAGGGACTTCACTTTTGCAGTTACTCTTTCTTTTTTTAATCATGTATCATCAGATTTTTCCTACTGAACTATTCCTTCCAGTATACAAGCCTATTTCCCAATCTAAAAACAAAAACTCATATGACCCCACATTCTCCTCTAGCTATTGTTTCCCTTTAAAGAAAAACTCTTTGTAAGAGTTGTCTGTGCTCACTGTCTCCACTTCTCCTTCCATTTTGCCTTGAACTCACTTCTGTTAGACTTTTGCTCCAGTCACTCCACTGACTGATGACCAATGACTGCATCCTTCCAAACTCAATGACCAAATCTCACACCTCTTCTTACTCAACCTGTCAGCAGCATGGGGCACATTTTTTCACTCCTTCCATCTTAAAATACTTCCTTTATTTAACTTCTAAAACCCTATTCTCTCTTGATTCTTCTACATAACTGTTCCTTCTCATATCTCTGACCTCTAAATGATAGAGTCATCCAGGGTTTAGTACACGAACCCCTCTTCTCTCTACCTTTATTCCCTAAATAATGCCATCTAGCCACCATGCTATATGGTGACTAGTCCCAATTTTTTTTATCTCTGGCCCAGATCTCTCCACTGAAATCCATACTCATATATCTACCTGCCCCTTCTACATCTCCACTTGGATGTCCATTTTGTATACTTAATTTCCAAAAATCAGATACTTGTTTTCTTCCTCCTCCACCCCCTCCCAACAGCCTGCTTAACCTGCTCTTCTCCCAGGCTTCTCATTCTCAGAAAATGGTAGCTCCAGTTTACCACTTGATCAGGCCAAACACTTTGGAGTCATACTTGACTGTTCTTTCTTTCCATCCCCCATATCTGCACAGTCTATTTTCTACTTGTAAAATAAATTGAGAATCTGACTACTTCTACCATTTCCACCGAAAAGAATTATGTTAAGCTCCTAATCTCTCAGCCAGATTATTGCAGTAGCCTCATAACTAGTCTCACTGTTTCCACTGTCTCCTTCTCCATAGTCTGTTCTACACCTAGCAGATGGAGTGGTGTTTGTTTGTTTTTTTTCTTTTTTTTTTTTTGCGGTATGCGGGCCTCTCACTGTTGTGGCCTCTCCCGTTGCAGAGCACAGTCTCCGGACGCGCAGGCTCAGCGGCCATGGCTCATGGGCCCAGCCGCTTCGCGGCATGTGGGATCTTCCCACACTGGGGCACGAACCCGCGTCCCCTGCATCGGCAGGCGGACTCTCAACCACTGAGCCACCAGGGAAGCCCTGGTGTTTTTGAAACAACCTTCAAAAGCCTCTAGTGGTTTCCCAACTCATTCAGAATAAAGGCAAGTCTTTATCATAGTCCACAGGCCCTATATGATCTGACTCCTGGCTTCCTCTTTTATTTCATCCCCTATTACTTTCCCACTCATTCAGTCCACTCAAACCACACTGTCTTCCTTGCTGTTCCACAAAAATGCCAAGCACACTCCTAGGTCAGAATCTTTGCACTTAGGATTCCCTGTACATGAAATGTTGTTGTCTTTTTCTCAGGTATCTACATGGTTGGTATTGTTAGAGAGGTCTTCCCTGACTTCCTGCCCATTCTCACACCTCCTTCTTGTTCCTTATTTTCTTTAGAGCCCTCATCACTACCAAATCTTATATGCAGGTATCCCTGGTCATCTAAATCTATTAAGTTCTTGATTCTGACTAGTTGGAATATTGAGGCATATCTGTTATTCTAATCAACTTAGCTCCTGAGTTTCAGATAAAAAGTAGCAGACGTTAAGATAACAAGAGACTTACCTAGGGCTTCCCTGGTGGCGCAGTGGTTGAGAGTCCGCCTGCCGATGCAGGGGACACGGGTTCGTGCCCCTATCCCGGAAGATCCCACATGCCGCGCAGCGGCTGGGCCCGCGAGCCATGGCCGTGGAGCCTGTGTGTCCGGAGCCTGTGCTCCGCAACGGGAGAGGCCACAGCAGTGAGAGGCCCGCGTACAGCAAAAAAAAAAAAAAAAAAAAAAGAGACTTACCTAGAACTGTTCCCGAATCTGTTTGGTTCTTGAATTCGAGTAGTGAAAGTTCAGATGGTAAGAAATATCTGTATTATTTTTTTTACCTGCGTATCTGTCTCCCTTAACTAGAATGTTAGCTCTCTGAGAAAAGAAATGGGTTTTTTTAGTTTTTTATACTTCTCTATTAACTATTGTGTCCCCAAGGCCTATAATACTTCTGGCATATAATGAGTGCTCAATAAATAATTATTGAGAGTAAATGTGTTTATATCCACTCCTTTCTAAATCCCATTAAAACATTTACATTAAAAAAATAAAAGTAAAAAACAAACACAAAGAGACTCTATAGAAGAGACAATAGCAAATGAGAGAGAGCAACAGATTTTTAGAAGCTTGAAAACTGATACATGGTTGGTAACTGACAGCAAAGCAGAGAAAGCTGAAATGTAAGTACCTGTAGAGAGGAGGCCAGTTTGAACTACACAATTCTTGAAAGCCTGAGTGTTTGGAGAAAACTGGTTAACTCTGAAAGCAAGGGTAAGGAGAAGGGCTTAAAATGGGAGAATTCCTTGAAGGTTTATATCAGGAATAATTAGCTATAATCTATCCCCTTTCCCTCTTCAACCTAGCAAGAGATGGAAGAAACTAAATCAGGCACTCTGGACTCGGGTTTGCCAAATACAGCAGAAGGGTAGGAATAAGCCTCTAGTCTGAAAACAGGTTAAGTGAAAGTATATATGCTGAATGGTGAGACCATACCCCACTGTCTACCCCTCCAATTCTCTTTTCTTTATTCCTTGGTTCCCAGAATGCTGATAGCATAGGATAATAGAGGATTCTTCTCAGGAGAAACTAAGCCCAAGAGGAAAGACCTAGAGTCTCAGATATTCGGGCTCTACCAAAGAAATGGCAGGTACCTTGCTTGTATCAGACCATTTAGATGTCCACGAAGTATGCATTTTTTTTAGTGCTTCACTTTTAAATATAAACAAACATACAAAGAGCACTAGATATTTGTGGAAGACCTCTTAGATAAAAATAAAACAAGAGGGCTTCCCTGGTGGCGCAGTGGTTGAGAGTCCGCCTGCCGATGCAGGGGACACGGGTTCGTGCCCCGGTCTGGGAAGATCCCACATGCCACGGAGTGGCTGGGCCCGTAAGCCATGGCCGCTGAGCCTGCACATCCGGAGCCTGTGCTCCGCAACGGGAGAGGCCACAACAGTGAGAGGCCCGCATGCTGCAAAAAATAAATAAATAAAATAAAATAAAACAAGACAGATAAAAAAGGGGACCTCCCTTGTGGTGCAGTGGTTAAGACTCCATGCTCCCAATGCAGGGGTTCCGGGTTCTATCCCTGGTCAGGAAACTAGATCCCACATGCATGCCGCAACCAAGAGTTCACATGCCACAACTAAGGAGCCTGCCTGCTGCAACGAAGACCCGGCACAACCAAATAAATAAATAAATATTTTTAAAAAAGAAAGATAAAAAAGGAACTTAAAGGGAAAAATAATAAGAAGGAACAAAAGCAAATTCCAAAAAATTACATCCTCAAAGTAACAAAAGACAGTGATATCCATGAAACAATATTTGGATGCCAAGCAAGGAAGGAAAAATGGGGAGTTGATCTTGGAAATAAAATACGTAATAGAAATTAAGAATTCAAAGAAAATTTGGAAGATAAAACTAACTTCCCCAAAAGACTAGAAATTATGGATGGGTGGATGGATGGACAGATGGATGGATAGTTAGAAAGAAGGAAGGAAGGGAGGGAGAGAAAGAGGGAGGGACGGAGGGAGGAAGGAAAAAAATAAATAGGACAGAAAAGATGAGAAAATAGATAATTAATTCAGGTGGCCCAATATCCAGCTAAAAATAGTTTCATAGAGAAGAAAGGAAATGAAGGTGAGGAAATTATCAAAGAAATAATTTAAGAAATTTCCCCAGAACTGAAGAGCATGTGTTTCTAGATGTAAGGGCCCAAAATGCCCAGCATTGTGAGTAAGACCCACACCAAAGCTCATCATTATGAAATTTTACAACACCAGGGATAAAGAGAAGGGCTTTCAGGGACAAAGGACAAGTCTGGACAAAAGGTCTGGAATCAGAATAGTATCAGCCGTTTTAACAACAACTCTGAAAGTTAGAAGACAATAGAAGTGTCATCAAAGGTCTCAGAATAAATTATTTTAACTTAAAATTCTGAATCCCACCATACTCTCATTCAACTGTTAGAGTACAATAAAGGTATTTTCAGAAAGTAAAGTCTTACAAAATTTTCACAAACTGAACAAACCAGATAACCAGCACCCAGATCAAAACCAGAAATTACTAGCACCCCAGAAGTCCCTCTCATTCTCCCTACCAATTGCTGTCTCCCTGCAGAGATAACCACCTGTTCTAACTTCTAACCCCAAAGATTAATTTTGTCTGTTTTTTTGACTGACTATAATTGGAATATACAGTATGTATTCTTTTGTGTCTGGCTTCTTCCAATCAACATTATATTGTGATACTGAGCCATATTGTTGTGTGTATTTGTAGTTTATTCATTCTCATTAGTATTTCATTTTATAACTATACCACAATTTATCTTTTTCCTATTAAGGGACGTTTGAGTAGTCTCCAGTTTGCGACCATTATGTTTATTGTAGCACTCTTCATTCTCTTACATATCTTTTGGTGAACATATATGCCTGCTTTCTCTTGAGTATAAACCTAGGAGTGGAATTGGTAGGTCAAAGGGTATGCATATATTCTACTTTTGCAGATATTGCCAGTCAGCTTTCCAAAATGGTTGTACCAATTTACGTCCATAACCGCAGTGTTTGAGTGTTCTAGTTGTTCCACGTCTTCATCCATCAACACTTCTGTTTTCTTTTTCATCTAGCCTTGCTGGTGGGTGTGTAGTGGTACTGTGCTTTTAATTTGCATTTCCCTGATGGCTAATGAAGTTAACACCTTTTTATATGTTCATTGCCAATTTGGATTACCTCTTTTGTCAAGTGCCTTTTCAAGTCTTCTGCCCATTTTCTATTTTTTTTATATTGATTTATAGGAGTTCTTTTTACTTTCTAAGTACCTGTCTTATATATTCAACTATCTTCTCCCCCTCTGCTTACTTCCTTTCTTTTTTTTTTTTTTTTT
Source organism: Mesoplodon bidens (assembly GCF_964165515.1). Classification (NCBI taxonomy): domain Eukaryota; kingdom Metazoa; phylum Chordata; class Mammalia; order Artiodactyla; family Ziphiidae; genus Mesoplodon; species Mesoplodon bidens. The sequence goes on along the minus strand of NC_138160.1, from coordinate 44,135,524 downwards.
TTTTTGCGGTACGCGGACCTCTCACTGTTGTGGCCTCTCCCATTGCGGAGCACAGGCTCCGGACGCGCAGGCCCAGCGGCCATGGCTCACCGGCCCAGCCGCTCCGCAGCATGTGGGATCCTCCCGGAACAGGGCACGAACCCGTGTCCCCTGCATTGGCAGGCAGACCCTTCCACTGCACCACCAGGGAAGCCCCACTTCCTTTCTTAATGACTTCTCAGAGGAATAAAGTAGGCAGTTTGAGAATGATTGGAGGTTTGGGGCTTCTTTAAAACCACTTTGTGAAGGAATCTGTCTTCTTTAATTTACTACACATTGATCATGGTATAAATGTCTGGGTTCTTTAAAAGACATATTTTTCGTACAAAAACTTGTACACGAATGTTCATAGCAGCAATATTCATAGCAGTCAAAAGGTGGAAACAATCCAAATATCTATCACTGATGAATGGATACATAAATGTGGTATATCCGTACAATGGAATATTATTTGGCAATAGAAAGGAGTAAGGTATTGTGGTGATGGTTGTACAACTCTGGGAATATTCTAAAAACTTTTAACTGTACACTTTAAACGGGTGAAAGATATGTAAATTATATCTCAATAGAGCTGTTAAAGATAATCTTAGGTTTTCAAGAAATTTACTCAGTTTTTGTTGGTTAATTGGAAAAAGCTGGATATTCACTCACTCTAATTTGACAAGTTAGAAACAACAGTGGTATCACCTGCCTTAATTAGAGAAGACTCAACTAACAAGTTGCTTCACGAGGCATCTTAGAAGTAATAGACGTTGAGTGCTCCAGAAGACAGGAAAGATCAGCTAAATTGAAAAGAGCTTATCGAAAACTAGTAAATCTTAGCAAAAAGCAAAATCATTCTGAAGAATCGTTTAAAGTAGAACATTGACCACTTTCATGGCCAAGAGTCCTTTATTATGAAAATAAATGAACGCCTCTGATTATGTGTCATGCATTGTCCAAAAAGACATGGCCCCCTGCCGTTCAGGAGCTCGCAGTTGAGCTGTAAGACTGCTTTGTGAATTAATGATCACAGTATGAAGATACACAAGAGACATAGTAGTATAGAGGAATTGTATGTGAATAAGAATTAGGAATCAGAGAAGTGTTCTAAATAAGTATTTTAAGGCCAAAAGGAGTTCTTTAAATGAAGAATTGGAGGAATGGGTTTATGCCAGGTCAAGGGATCAATATGTTTAAGAAACAGTTAAGGCCTGAGATACCATGACCCATTTAGGAAATTACAAGAATCTGGATGGCTGAAGTGAAAGAATACTTATTGGTGAATAATAGGAGACACGGATAAAGAGGCAAAGGCCAGATCATGAAGAGTCTTCTATTTTAAGCTAGAAATAACTCTGGTTGGCTATGAGACCTTCCTTCTCCCTTATTTGGGATTGGCTGAACTAAGAGTTAGGCTTCTGTGTCCCTAGGTCAGTAAGGTAGAGGAAGAGTAGTCCTATAATTCCCTGCCTAAAAATAGGATTCATAATGGAGCTGCTACAGTCAGATACCACCCTCATAAAAGGTAAGTTGAGGTCAGAGGTGCTGTAGCCTCTTTGAATCAACAGAATCTGTAGAAAAGCAATGATAGTGAAAACACTGTTAGAACCTTGGGATATCGCTAAAGCATTGCTGACATGGTAATTCAGAGATGGGTGATGACTGATTCCATGCCCAAATCCCATCTCACTGTCTGCTTTCTTAGACAACTTCCAATATCAGTAAGCAGCCATCAAAATGGAGTTAGAAGTACAAGAAATTTTGTAGGGGAGCATTTGTGAAAGAGAGGAGGGTGAGCTGGAGTAGGTAGCTACATCAGACCACATTGTAGCTCAAATCTACAAAAAGGAGAAAAGGAAAGAAGGAGGATTGGGTAGGAATAGATTAAGAAAGTCTTAGCCAACCCAATGTGAAGCTCTGTCAAAGACTGCCTGCAGAGGAGCCTAGGGTTGGGCGAAAGTGGCCAGATCAGTACTCTGCTTTGCACAGTCGTTGGCTAGGAGCTGCCCAGGGAAAAGTGTGACTTCTTGATTAGGTCAGCACAGCCCAAAGAGGCTGCAGCTGGAGTTTATCAACTCACTGCATGCCTTGCATCAGGTTCTCACTTGGATATCGGAGTAGTACATTTACATGGCTGCAACAGTGAAGTTTTATAGTATTTTAATATAAATTTGTCATGCTAATATTAATGTTATTCCTAGTTATGGCCTAGGAATACCTTTAACAATACTTAACAATTTGTATGCTTATTTTATTATTGTGAATGGAATGCTTTAATTTCTCTTTATATCCTAACCAATTATAGGTATATAAGAAAGATGTTGATTTCATATATATATTTATTTATTTATATAAAATTTTCTTTGTAGCTCCCTTACTTTGAATTCTTTTTTCCCCCAGCTTTACTGAGATATAATTAACATATAACACTGTTAAAGTTTAAGGTGTACAACGTGTTTATTTGATGCACTTATATATTGCAAAACGATTACCACCATAGCACTAGATAACATCTCCCTCACATAATTTCCATTTCTTTTTTGTGGTGAGAACATTAAAGATTTACTTTCTTAGCAACTTTCAAGTAATGCAGTATTATTAACTATAATCATGATGCTATACATTGGATCCCCAGAACTTATTCATTTTATAACTGGAAGTTTGTACTCTTTGACCAACATCTCCCCATTTCCCCTACCTCCCCAGCCTCTGATAACCAGGATTCTGGTTTCTGTTTCTATGAATTTAGCTTTTTTAAATTCCACATATAAATGATATCATACACTATTTGTCTTTTTCTGTCTGACTTATTTCACTTAGCATAATTCCCTCAAGGTCCATCCATTTCACAAATGGCAAGATTTCCTTCTTTCTCATGGCTGAATAATATTTCAGTGTATATGTTTACCACATCTTAATCCATTCATCTCTTGATGGACTTATAGGTTGTTTCTGTATCCTGGCTATTGTAAATAATGCTGCTGTGAACATAATGCAGATGTCTCTTCAAGATAGTCCTTTGGATATATACCCAGAAGTGGGATTGCTGGGTCATATGGTAGTTCTATTTAAAAATTATTTTTTTTTACATCTTTATTGGAGTATAATTGCTTTACAATGGTGTGCTAGTTTCTGCTTTATAACAAAGTGAATCAGTTATACATATACATATGTTCCCATCTCTCTTCCCTCTTGTGTCTCCCTCCCTCCCACCCTCCCTATCCCACCCCTCTAGGTGGTCACAAAGCACCGAGCTGATCTCCCTGTGCTATGCGGCTGCTTCCCACTAGCTAGCTATATTACGTTTGGTAGTGTATATATGTCCATGCCACTCTCTCGCTTTGTCACAGCTTACCCTTCCCCCTCCCCATATCCTCAAGTCCATTCTCTAGTAGGTCTGTGTCTTTATTCCTGTCTTACCCCTAGGTTCTTCATGACATTTTTTTTCTTAAATTCCATATATGTGTGTTAGCATACGGTATTTGTCTTTCTCTTTCTGACTTACTTCACTCTGTATGACAGACTCTAGGTCCATCCACCTCACTACAAATAACTCAGTTTCGTTTCTTTTTATGGCTGAGCAATATTCCATTGTATATATGTGCCACATCTTCTTTATCCATTCATCTGTCGATGGACACTTAGGTTGCTTCCATGTCCTGGCTATTGTAAATAGAGCTGCAATGAACATTGTGGTACATGACTCTTTTTGAATTATGGTTTTCTCAGGGTATATGCCCAGTAGTGGGATTGCTGGATCGTATGGTAGTTCTATTTTTAGTTTTTTAAGGGACCTCCATACGGTTCTCCATAGTGTTCTGCCCATTTTTTAATCAGACAGACCCTGAAATTGATCTTGCCCTGCCACATACTAGTTGTATGACCTCAAACAGAAATAACTGATATAAAGTACCTTCACAGAGTAGTCATTTCTTGACCCCTTTTCTTTCCCTTTTCAAGTATTTGTTAGTATAATGTTAGCCTTGAGGAACTTTGTAAAGACATTTTAATATTCTTATTCCCTGGACAAAACAGAGACAACTGATTTTTAGTAATCAACTTTCAGCTACTAATATTCATCTTCCAACTGTCAGTTTTAATGTGTTTTTTCCCCCCTCTTTTTCTCCTAGAGATAAGATTTCAGTTTCCACAGCTGACTGGGGTGCTTACCCTTGCTTTCTTTATTCATAATTGTATTATCACCCTCTTGAAGAACAACAAGAACCAAGAAAACAATGTGAGTAATTACCTGAGGATTTGACTTTTGTTACCAGATACTAATTTTTAAATTTAAACCACAAAACAGTGGTCTGCAAACTTTTCCGTAAAGGTTCAGGTGATAAATATTTTAGGCCTTCTGGGCCATGTGGTTACAATGACCCAGCTCTGCTATTGTGGCATGAAAGTAACGATAATATGTAAACAAGTGGGCGGTGACTGTGTTGCAAGAAAATTTTATTTACAAAAACGGACAGTGGTCTATATTTCACCCATGGGCCATAGTTTACTGTAGAGCAGTCACTAAAAAAAAAAAAAAGATGTACAGATAATAGCAAATAGTGGTGATAAGATCTTTAAAAGTACCCAAGTAATCTAAAAGAAGACAGGAAAAAGGAAACGAGAATATATGGGACAAATAGCTAACAAACAGAAAGATAATAGATTCAAACTGAGTAGTATAGATAATTACATTAAAAATGGTCTAAAGACTACAACTAAAAGACAGAGACTGTCAGTCTGATTAAAAAACAAAACATTAACTATGTGCTGTCTACAAGAAATTTAAAGATATACCATGCAGACACTAAACATAAAGGTGGAGAGGCTGGGTTTTTGTTTGTTTGTTTGTTTGTTTTGTATTTGTTTATTTTTGGCTGTGTTGGGTCTTCATTGCTGCGCATTGGCTTTCTCTAGTTGTGGCAAGCGGGGGCTACTCTTTGTTGCGGTGCGTGGGCTTCTCATTGTGGCGGCTTCTCTTGTTGCGGAGCACAGGCTCTAGGCGCACGGGCTTCAGTAGTTGTGGCTCGTGGGCTGTAGAGCAAAGGCTCAGTAGTTGTGGCACACCAGCTTAATTGCTCCACAGCATGTGGGGTCTTCCGCGACCAGGGATCGAACCCATGCCCCCTTCATTGGCAGGTGGATTCTTAACCACTGCGCCATGAGGGAAGCCCCAAGAGAGGCTATCTTAATGTCAAAGTAGACTTCAGAACAAGGAGTACTGCCAAAGATAACGAGGAACATTGTATGTTGATCTTTAAGGATCAATTCATCAAGAAGACATAATAATCCTAAACATGTATGCACCAAGTGACAGAGTTTCCAAGTAAATGAAACAGCAACTGTCAAAACTGCAAGAAGTAAACAAATCCACAATTATAATTAGAGATTTCATCACCCCTCCCTTAATAATTGATAGAGCAAATAGAAAATAAGTAAGGATATAGAAAACATGAAAAACACTATCAACCTACTTGATCTAATTGACATTTATAAAAGTCTTCTCTCAAACAACAGCAGAATGCACATTCTTTTCAAATGCACATGAAACATTTACCAAGATAGACCATATGCTGAGTCACTGAACAAGTCAATAAATTTGAAAGGACTGAAATCATACCAAGTATGTTCTTTGACCACAGTGAAGTTAGAAATCAATAATAGAAAGAAATTTGGGATATTGACAAATATGTGGAAATTAAACAGCATACTCCTAAATAACTGAGTCAAGAAAGAAATCACAAGAAAAATTAGAAAAGTACTCTGAGATTACTGAAAATGAAGACAGAACATAATGAAATATATGGGATGCAGCTAAAACAATGTTTAGAGAGAAATTTATAGCTGTAAGCACCTACATTAGAAAAGAAGATCTCAAATCAATAACCTAACCTTCTATGTTAAGACACTGGAAAAAAGAAGGGCAAACTAAACCCAAAGGAAGCAAAATTTAACCAGTTACCTGTGGCCTTATTTGTACAATTTGAATTCAATTTGATAGCTTCTAACCATGTAAACAAAAATGATGAAGTTCTAATAGGGGTCTATACAATTGTTACTGAAATACAAAGGAAAGAAGAGTTCACTGTGCCTGGGGATTCTGAGAAGGCTTCAAGTAATGTTTGGCAGAGTCATTATGAGGGCCTTTCTAAATAGAAGGAAGTTAGGTCTCAAATTAGGGCAAGAATATAAGTCAAGCTCTTCCATTTTCATCTTTATTGTTACCTGGTTACATACGACTGGCATATTACCTGTGAGTGGTGTTGGAATTGAGTAAACCTTGATTTTTCCCAACTTCCTAGCTTGGTGATCTTCAAATTTCATTTTCTTTGTATATAAAAATAGCCTAATTTGATACCTACCTCTCAAGTTTTTAATCATAATCAAATATTATAAAATAGAAAAAGTGTTTAACATGACCTGGTGTATAGTAGGGGCTAGAAGTTTTTAGCTTTTCTACCTCTCTTACCCTTGCTTTCTTGACATTTACAAACTGTGGATCTTTCTGTTAACAGGAGAGAGTATCCCGCAGATTTTTTCTAGTGTCTTTAAATTTGTTTTGCAATGAGAACATACTAGGTCTTCTCCAAGATTTCTTCCTATGATATTAATGTTAGAGTCTCAGAAAAATATATAACTGAACCACATCAGTTATCTCTTTCTCTCTTCTCTCGTCACTGCACTAGATTTTAATGTTAAAACTGGCTTTTTACCAAGGGTTCAGGGTAATACAAGAAAGCCATATGCAGAATGTTGCTTCACTGTTTATTAAGAACTGTAATTGTGATAGTCTTTGTTAAATTGCTCAACATCCTTTATACAAAGACTGTGGAGAGAAAATTTCCTGTGTTCAAGGCTAGGAAAAAGTTTCTCTTAATAAACTCATTGTTTGACAATAAGGGTCATATAACTTCTTGTTTCTATTTTTGCTTTGACTTTTGGAAAACTTAAAGTATTAAGTTCTTTTATCTTTTTCTATAACTTTTCTTAGGCAAATGTATTTTTAGAGTTTTTATCTTTCCCTGTATCCCTCACACTTTAGATAAGGTTTTTATTTTGGAAATGTTTAGTCTTATTGTATTTTTATCATAAACAGTTTTAAACCTTTTGAGGGAATAGGAAGAAAATGTTACTTATCCTAAATAATCATTTGGAACTTTGGGGTGTAGAGGGAAAATTGAAGATATACTTTTTATGGCCTTTACTCTTAAATTCCTCTCCTTCACAAATTTCCTGACTCAATGCCACTTGAACTAAGCTGCCTACCACAAGTTTAGGAAGTTTAGAGATATGTGGAAAAAATCTATTTTATCTTTACAGGAAATAGTGTATGTCATTAACAGTGTATACCTTGGTGTCAGCCAAGTCACCTGTCTATCCTTATCAACTATGCCAGCTTAGACCAAGTACCACAAAAACACATTTTGTGAAGTTGGATTCTCATGTATATTGGGTCATTCTATCCATAAGGCTGTGTTTCTCAAACTTTACGACCAAAGTCCCCTTAATGACAGAGAAGAACACTTTGTATATGCTGGGTATCTGGGGGTGAAGAACACAATTTCAGTGAACTCTCATGTTTTATCTTAAACACTCATGCATATTTTTATTGTACTCATAATTAGTTTGTCTTACTAGAAAACAGTCTGAAAATAATGAGTTAGGGCTTCCCTGGTGGCGCAGTGGTTGAGAGTCCGCCTGCCAGTGCAGGGGACACAGGTTCGTGCCCCGGTCTGGGAAGATCCCACATGCCGTGGAGTGGCTGGGCCCGTGAGCCATGGCCGCTGAGCCTGCGCGTCCGGAGCCTGTGCTCCGCAACGGGAGAGGCCACAACAGTGAGAGGCCCGCGTACCACAAAAAAATAATAATAATAATGATGAGTTAAATTACAGGCAGACTTCACTTTGCACAGTTCTCATATGCATGAATTTCAGTTACTATGGCATAGTTAAATTATGTCAGTACCCCCTAACCACATGGTTCAAATTTAGGTTGCCACAGGATTTGAACTATGAGTACTTGCATAAAGTAGTAACTACTAGCCCTTCAGTTCATAATTCACTCCATAAATTACAGATGCACAACATGATTAGTTACCAGTCACACCACTTCTTTCAAAATCTGTCAGAGGTTGGTCACTGCCCATCTATTATTCACATTAAACCCAGATGACAAAGCAGATAGTTCAGTTGCCTCCTTATCACCAGGTGGTAAACCCACATTATATTTTACAAAAATGGAGAATCAAGAGGAAATTGGCAAACAAACGCAAAAGTGCAAAAATGAAACAAAAAGTAATAATGGTGGAAATGAAATTTGAATCAAACATATTTGACTGTGGAAATGTTGACATTGCTGCCATTTGAGAGACTCTAGGTATGCAGCCAGAGGAACTTAGGGAAGGTGAACTTATCAACATGAATGAAGAAAGTGGTTGTGATGAAAAGGATGAAGATGTCCCAGAGGAAGTGACACTATCAAAAAACTTCACATTGAAAGAATTTTTAGAGATACTTCACAACACTGAAAGCACAAAAAATGAAACGTTGGAAGCTGATGAAAACTTAGAAGAAAGGAATATGACAGTTCACCAAAGCATAGAAAAGAAGTTTGCTCTTACAATTACACCATGAGAAAGAGGAAGCATCACAGAACAATCATAATTTTTCCCATTGATTATTATGATCACACTGAATGGTCATTTTTTTAACAACCATTCATCTATTAAAATAGTTGATATAAGCATCTGCACTGGTAACTTCAACTGTTCAATACTGGTGGAAGTAATCTGCTTAACAATCTCTGAAAGACTGTACAAGGCAATGAATCACTTATGGATCTTTATCTGGAACCAACTTTGAAAAATCTTAGAGTCTTAGAACCTTCGTCTCAAAGAGTTTTTCTTGTAGTGACTCCCAGAGTCTTGGTTGGCGTCTGAACTGGTCCTTTCGTTTTTAGATTTTTTTCCTTTGTGCCTCTGATCGAGTCAGCACACCCCTTCTCCAGAGATTTTATGTTGTGGCTGGATGGAGTAATTCTCCCTTGGTGAGGTGTTAAAGGGGTCTTCCCAGTATCTGCAAGCCTTTGCTCCAGCGCAGCTTCCTGACTGACCTGTTCCTGGGTGAGAGCAAACAGCAGTGAGGCAGGAGCAGACCGACCCCACCGGTGCTGCAGCTGCGAAGGCATCTTCCTCAGAAAGGTGTCCAGGCGCTTTCACAGTCTCATACTACCATGAAAAGAGAGGACTGTCTATACTTAGCTTTGCTTCTGAAAATTCTTAAGAGGAAGAGCTTTGCTGGAAATTTACGCCAGTTTACCTGAAGGTGTGCATTCCTCAGGGTGAGAAGCTCCGGACTGGGTAGAGAGATGAATGTTCCTGTTCATAGTCCCCGAAGGACATAGGAAGAGTCCTGCCTGCCTTTCATACAAAAACGCTCAATGGGCCTTGAAATCCATATTCCATATGTAAATACCATAAAATGAGTTCTTGTTTCTACTGAGTTTTGGGACTAGGGGACTAGCATTTTGTAGAACTAGTATGTGAGGTTCAGCTAATGAAATGTAACTTAACTTTTGTCACTTGTGGAAAATATTTTTTTAAAGGCTTAAAAATAAAAGTTGAAATGGATGATGTCTTCTTACTGTCTTAATTGATTGAAACTAGTATATGAAATGTGGCCCAGCTTTCAAAAAAATCAGTTATACTTCATGTTAACTTCTTAAAATATTAATAATTACTAATGATAAAGCTAATATTTATGAAGCACTGTGTGCCAGCAAAATTCTAAGCAGTCTAAATACTTGTAAATGTAAACACTCTCCTTTTGACTATACTTACATATTACATAAATTAAGCTAAATGGGTACTATATTCTGAGAAAAACTTTGTCATTTGATTTATTTAATGATTGTACTTTTAATCAGGTTTCAGTAAGTAATTTGACTCACAGACGTTTTGTTAATATGATACAATATTTTCTTGAGATTTAAGTCAGAAAATATGAAGCTTGTCAGGAACTCTGAATTCTTAATGTTGATGTTGAGTTAGTCATTCACAGATCAGTAAAAAAAAAAAAAAAGCTTGAAAATAGAAAAGAAGATATAAGAATAAAAAAGGCCTCATTCTCTTCTATATAACCTATAGTTGGCCGTGGATCTAAAGACATCTGTGAAGGAGAACAGTGAGGCTCCTAAACAGGTGTAGTGCTCAGAGCTTCCAGGTTTTCCAAATTTTACTTAATTTCATGGGTTTTCTTTCACCAAACATAATTTTTTATATGTATAACTAAGTGAGATATAATTTCTATTTTTAGTAAGGTATACCTTACCAAAAAAAAGTTGTAGATCTGAAGATCATCCAACTCATTTCTTATCATCAGAATATATATTCTTTATAACCATCCTGGATATGGTATTCCCTCATCTTGTTTGAATTTCCTCATCATGTTTGAATCAGGACCTATATTGTGCTTTTTTTGTTTTGTTTTGCCTATCTTTGTTTAGTTTTATGCCCTGCTTACTTCTTTAAAAACTATTTGAGATGCCTTATATCTTAATTTATTATTCACTTCTTCTTATGAATCTGTGTAGTTTACTCAACTATATACTATATACATCAGCAGAAGTTTTTATGTAAATGTTTGGGGTAGGTCCGTCATTTTCTTAGTAAATGCTCCACTGGATAGTATTTTCACTATGAACAGTACATGGAACAGATAGATTATAAAACGTATTTGAGAAACAGAATGTGCTCCCAGACCCACTTGTGTCCCAGTTGTCATTCTTCCTGTCATTAGTTCTCTAGTGCCAGCCCTGCTAGCCACTGCTTATTTGTGAGGCAGAATAAGTTACCTTATTAATGTGTAGGATTCTTGACACATTACCAGTTCATATGGTCACTTGTGCCTGTTTTTTAAATATTTTTTTACTTTGAGCCTCATTTTCTAAAAGATGGGTTTTTTCCACCATTTTCCATTAAACGGGCTTTTAAGAGGCCATATCTCCAGGCCTAGAATAGTGATGGCTTGTGTTCAAGCCAGAGAATAGCAAAGCCCACATGTGTGCATGCTCATCATAGGTGGCATGTTTCCCAGGATTGTGCTAAACCTCAGCTGCTTTTTATATTAAAATATCATTTCTGTTCATTAGAGTATTTTCAGATGAAAACGGATATGTAACTCTTTTTTTAATATATAAATTTATGTATTTGTTTATTTTTGGCTGTGTTGGTCTTCATTGCTATGCGTGGGCTTTCTCTAGTTGTGGTGAGCAGGAGATACTCTTCGTTGCAGTGCACGGGCTTCTCATTGTGGTGGCTTTTCTTGTTGTGGAACACCTGCTCTAGAGCGCAGGCTCAGTAGTTGTGGCGCATGGGCCTAGTTGCTCTGTGGCATGTGGGACCTTCCCAGACCAGGGCTCGAACCTGTGTCTCCTGCATTGGCAGGCAGATTCTTAACCACTGCTCCACCAGGGAAGTCCCCAAATATGTAACTCTTGACCTAGTTCTACTGAATGTACATTTATGCTACTGTGAAATAGAACTTTTCTGATTATAGTTATTTCTCTTGCATCTATATGTGTGCTTTACTGTATCGTTTGTTACTCAAAACTTGTTACCTCTCTTTCACCGTTTTCTTTACTATTGTTTATTAACTATGACACAAATGTATTAGAAACTGGTTAGCTCTCCATTGTAGTAGCTAAGGGCATGCAATTTGGAGCCAGAAAGTCTTTGGTTTGAATATTGACTTCACCAACTGTTCACTGTGTAACCATGAAAAATGTTGTAGGGACTTCCCTGGTGGCACAGTGGTTAAGAATCTGCCTGCCAATGCAGGGGACACGGGTTCGAGCCCTGGTCCGGGAGGATCCCACGTGTGCACCACAACTACTGGAGCCCGTGCTCCACAACAAGAGAAGCCACCGCAGCGAGAAGCCCACGCACCGCGGTGAAGAGTAGCCCCCGCTCACCTCAACTAGAGAAAGCCCGCGTGCAGCAACAAAGACCTAACGCCACCAAAAAAAAAAAAAAAAAAAAAAGTGTTGTAACCTAGCTGCACTAATTTACTTATCTATAAAATGAAGAAAAGGATTGTACCTACATTAAATGAGATAATATATGTACTGTGCTTTGCAGAGAGCCTAGTACCTAGAAGCACTTAATAATTGTAGACAGCATGATTATTTTTACCTACATTTACTGAGTTCCTACTATGTGCCAGGTATTGTCCTGGGGATTGGGGGTACAAAGATGAAGAAGACACCGTCCTTGTCCTCAGGGGTCTCATAGTCTAGTAGTATGGACCAACTTAGATATGGAAGAATTAAAATACCAACATGATAGAAGAACTATTAACCTTGACTACTTTTTGGGTGTCAAAGGACATTTTCTTTCCAGTTGATATCCTCATATCATATATATAGATTCTTTTATAATAAAAATTCATGACAATTACAATATAGGGTAGTAGATGCTATATTTCAGATATGTGTACAGTGCTATAAGAACAGGGAAGCAGAAAGGGGAAACTATCTTATCAGGAAGCCCTTGCATCTTTGCCTTTTTATCTTCATCAGATTTTCCCCAAAGTTTGCTAAGATACACATCTTTGCAGGAAACCTGCCCAAAATAATGTGTTGATCATGTGGTATACTGGCTAAAGACCCCATGAAATGGTAGCTGTCCTTTTTTATATATAGCTCTCTCTGACACAGCCTTCTTGGCCTTCCAAGATTTTGCGTTTTGCAAAACTTCTTTGTTCTTGAGTGACATTGAGTAGGTTGAGGGTAGAATGACTTTCAAATGTCATAATGGGAGACTACTACCCTTTGATATGAAAATAAGAGTTGCCTGGTTCATTTCTGTTAATACTACACAAGACCATCAGGCAACCCAAGGGGTGACTGAAGTCTAGCCTGCGATGGGCCCTAGAGCTTCAAGAACTAGAGGAAAGACTTTGGAACTTCCCTGGAGGTTTGGTCAGCCTCTCCTTCTTCAACCCTACACAATTAGAAACTCTGAAAAGGCTGGAAGCAATCTCCGTAATCCAGGTTCCTGTAGTTCCATAGCCTATCCACTGTCTAATTTAGGGTTTGAAATCCCTGTTTTGTTTTCAAGCTGATTGTCAACTTAGACCTAACTTTGGATTTCTCATAGGTTGTTACTTGCTTTTTAAGTGAATTTATCAACATTTAAGTTTATAACTCTGTACTATTGCTTTAGCCCATTTAAGGAGGAATGTTTTCCCAAAAATCAGAAATGTCCTCTAATACCAAATGTCCAGTTTTCTTACTGTGGAATCAAACTAAAGCAAAATTGTATATAATTTTTTTTCTTACCTGTTTTCTTAGCTTTCAAAGTAATGTGTGTTTAAAATGAAAACTGAATAGGCTTATAGCCATAATTTAGTTGTGCTGAATTATTTGGCCATAACTTTAGTGGTGATGGAGACCAGATTTATAAGCTGTGGGATCTGTTCTGTTTGGATCTGACAGCTGGCTTCATTAAATGTCTTGGAGCTTTTTACTTTGCATGGGGATGGTTGGGAGGATGGGAACAGCAGTGGAAGAAAGCAATCCAATTTATTTAATGGTCTGCATTTGTTTACTGGTTCCAATCATAAGATTGTGCAGCTGTTTGAGCAGCTGCCTTTTGATTTCCTTTTGTTTACTGTTTAGGTTTATTAAGCTTGTCTTTAATACCTGCTTATTGTCTGTGTTAGCTTTCCTTCTTTATTAAATATATTTTAATATATACCAGTCTCTTTTGGTCTAGGCATGCTTTGATGAATTAACAAGTTAATTCACTAAAAGAAAAAAAATTTTTAATTCCATAAGTCATACAGAAAGTAGCCTATTCTTGATTTCTTGTTGTCCCTTAGCTTTATTATTTTAGTTAAATATTTTATATTTTGGCAAATGAACTACATTTTGAAATTAAGTCAGAATTTCAATCATGTTAAATCACCATTTATGTTAACTTTCTAAGTCTGCCAACAGGTAGCTTAGTCTACATACTCCAGAATAGTTTTTTAAAAGTTGTCAGACTAATTGTAAAGTATGTGAATCTTGTTTTAACTACTTTCTCTGAGCAAACTGGATACCCAGGAGGTATACACAGACACACAGAGCAAAAAGATAAATCTTATATTTATTTGTCAGTCTTATTATTTAGCCTATTCAGGCATACTTACTTACTAAAAATTTATTCAACATTGTGGAAATTTTATTCTCTCTTTACAGGTGAGGGACTTGTCCATTGCTTATATGCTGGTGACATTAACTTATTTCTATATTGGAGTCCTGGTTTTTGTTTCATTTCCTTCACCACCGTTATCCAAAGATTGTATAGAGCAGGTAAGGCACTGTGTGCCCTCTCTGTGTGATTGTTTGGTTTACACCTTCATATCTGCAGAGCAAGCAGTGTGATACAGTAGCAAAATATAATACCAGACAGGCCTGAGTTTGAATACAATCTCTACTATTTACCATGCATGTGGGAATTTAAGCACCCTACCCCTCCTTTGTGAGCTTTGGTTTCCTCTTCCATTAAATATTATAATAGATACTCCATAGATTTTTAGATGGACTCTCTGAGAAGACCTACTACATGCTGGCACCTTGTGGTACTCGAATAAATGATTCCTATTATATGCATGGTATTTTTGTGTGTGTGGAGAACTGTACTAGTAGTAGTCTTGAATTTATAAACCCTCCACAGAGACTATATTCAATTCCCTTATTTTCCAAAGTCCAGATATGGAAGTGTCTTGAATAAACTGGTGTCTTAGTTCATCAGTCCGTAATAATAGGTCTGACACCCATTTTGGTACTATGTGTCAAGTATCAAAGCAAAGAAAGACTATTTGACTGTTAAAAAGATAGAGGGAGAGACAGAAAGAACAAAAGAAACATTCTTTTACTAAAAGGTTGCCATAAATAATATTTTCTTTGCTTTGACCTGTCATAAACCTGGGAATAGTGTAATCTCTAGTTTTATGTAACTGAAGAATTTCTCACAAGAAATAGCATGCACAGGTGATTTTCTTTCTAGGCAGAAGAAATTCCTCTAATAGAGTATAGTGGAGTATATAATATGATTTATTACAGATGAATTATAAAGGTTATTTCAGCATAATAGTGGTAATAATGTTCTCATCTTTATAAGATAAATAGGTTTGAGTTATTGCTGTTATGATAGCTTGAAATGTTCTCTTGATTTCCTTGATTCCAGAAGTTCTTTGGCAGCCAGATGTTTGCTGAAAATTCCCCTGATGTGAACAATCCCTTATAAAGCCCACTCCCTTGGGAATAAGAGTATCTGTGGTATTTGTATTTGCAAGGGAAAAAAAATCTGAGTGATTAGCTTTTTTTTTCTTAGATGCCTAACGAAAATGGAGAAAAGAATCATGAAAGGAAGGAGAAATAAATTCTTTTCTATTTATTGATAGACTGTACATAATAATGATAGTAGGTGATAGATACACTCTCACCTTATTCTGTAATCTTACTTTGAAAGTGTAACAGTGTTTCAGAGGAGGAAAAGCAAGAGAACTATTAAGGATGGAGTAGCATTGAATTAGCTATTTAAATTTATTCAAACAAATTTATGCTTGAACCTTATAGAACAGTACTTCTCAGACTGTAAGTGGTGGACAGGTCTTCTTTGTTGCTGTTGTTTCAATATCAAATCATTTGCAGACTGATACTTTCGTAAAATGCCACATTTTTATTCTAATGTCAAATGTCTTTAAGTTTCCAAACACTTACTTTCAATTTCTGTACTTAGCTCATTGAAGAATAATAGTTAACAAACAGTTTGTGGATGGACTCCCATCCACAAACCACAATTTGAGTCGCACCCATGTTCAAATGAAGCGAAAAAACTCCATTTTATAGATTTGTATATACTGAATTTGATTTGTAACATTATTATCTTTCTTGGATTAGAATTTTTTAGACAACTTCCCTAGCAGTGACATCCTGTCCTTCATTGCAAGGATATTCCTGCTGTTCCAGATGATGACTGTATATCCACTCCTAGGCTACCTGGCTCGTGTCCAGCTGTTGGGCCATATCTTCGGTGACGTTTATCCTAGGTAAGGGCTCTTCTCTTGACCAGCAAGATGTGCCAAGCAACAAATGACTGTGCAAACAGGTCAGTTTAAAATGTGACTGATCCTTTTGCTATAAAAATTTGCCTAATGAGCAATGAAAAATTTGCCTAACACCAAGTTTAGATCATTGGTGTTCTTGTCCCAGAAGAGCTTTAAAAACAGAAGCCTCTCCTTTGTCCAGAATGATTTAAAGTTAATTCCTTCCAGTGTATTTGTGTTAGCTCTGATACCAGTTATATTTATCTTATGATTTAGTTGCTATTAATCTACTCTTTGCCAAGAAGTTAATAGTATGTAGGACCTGTATGGCTAATGAGAAGCAACTCTTTTAATTATTGGTTATTGATATTTACTTGTATATTTAACATTCATGCATTTTTACATAAATGATCATTGTTTAGGATTGAAGGTGAGATACATAACAAGTTTAAATTCTTATTTGCTTCTGTAACTATTGCTGTAATTTTTAATCTCTTACTGGTAATGGAGGAGTTGTGAATCCTTTTGAAAATCTGTTCAAAGCTAGTCACCCTCATCCAAGAGAAGTTTCCATATACTGCTTCAGGTTTCCCTGAAAATTCCTTGTGGACCCCTGGTTAACTCCTACTCTTAATTAAGTTTTATTATAGATTCATTCTAGTAAAAAGTACCTAGTCGTGACCTATTTTGTTGGGAATAAATGATCTTAAGTGAAGAAAACTTTTGGATAAAATTTGAAAAAAATTGCATTTACGGTAACCAGCTAAACAAGTGGTCTTAACCAGTTCATTTGAAGTGAACTAATGCCGTCTTTCCCCTCATTTAATAAATAATTAGCGGGCTTCCCTGGTGGCGCAGTGGTTGAGAGTCCGCCTGCCGATGCAGGGGACACGGGTTCGTGCCCCGGTCCGGGAAAATTCGCGTCCGGAGCCTGTGCTCCGCAACGGGAGAGGCCGCAGCAGTGAAAGGCCCGCGTACCGCAAATAAATAAATAAATAAATAAATAGTTATAAATATGTAGGTTTAAAAACAAAAAAGCTTTTAAAAGTAGAAATCAAGAGTTACCAGGCTTCTAGCATTGACAATAGCAGCAGCTACAGTTCTCACATTGGATTTCAGTAAATATTATTCCTATTGTGTTTATACTCCCTGCGATATTTACATTCACCAAAATAAAATAAATACGGAGAAGTAATAGATGAAAAAAATTCTAGGTAAATGCCTTATTCCTGTTTTCTGCCATTATTTTGCATAATGTTGGCTGTTAGAATGTTTTTTCTTCTTGTAAAAAGTCTGGAATTCCCTTTTGTGTTCACATTACATTTCTTCCCCTGCCACCAAGAACACATTATCATTTATCCTACAGTTACAAGTACTCTACAGACTGCATACTTTGGAGCGTACTTTTTGATTTCAGGACCCCTTTAAGGTTTATTTGAGGACCCCCAGGAACTTTAGCTTGTGTGGGTTATATCCATCAATATTTAACATATGAAAAATTAGAACAGAAATTTTAAAATGTTTATTAATTTATTTGAAAAGCAATAATAAAACCATTACTTGTTAACATAAATAACATTTTTGAAAAATAACGATTTCCAAAAAAACTTTTCCTTTACCTTTCAAAACTGATTAATGACATTAAAACTGACTTAATGGGGGCTTCCCTGGTGGCGCAGTGGTTGAGAGTCTGCCTGCCGATGCAGGGGACACGGGTTCGTGCCCCGGTCCGGGAAGATCCCACATGCCGTGGAACGGCTGGGCCCGTGAGCCATGGCCGCTGAGCCTGCGCGTCCGGAGCCTGTGCTCCGCAACGGGAAACTGATTAATGTCTGATTTGCTAGTAGATCATTGGATTCTCCTAGCTTCTTCTGCATTCATTCTGTTGTAATGTGTAATTTTTGTTTAAATATATGAAGAAAATACACCCTCCCATAGACACATAGTTGGAACAAGAAGGAGTACTTTTAATAGCCTTTTCAGATCATTGTGGATATTCTTCTTTGATATTATGCTAAACCTTGACAAGTGGTAGTTTTTTAAAAGTTAGTTGAATCTGAAACTCAGTTACATTAAAATCCATTGGTCTATCTTACACTTTGGATCTTTTAACCCATGCATGATTTTATAACATCAGGGTTAGTCCTTTGGAAAATATTGGTTCAGTGAGTTCTGTAGATCTTCCGAATGTTGACACACTTCATTATGCACACTTCAAAACCCACATTCATTAATATCAAAAGTCTTTAGATATTTATTGGAAAACTGTCGAGCTCTCATGGTGGCAAATACAAGCTCTCCAAAATTCTAGTTTTTACTCAGAAGCTCAAATGTTATCATTGGCAACACAAACTACCAGCTGCTTTCCTTGAAATGATAAGATCATATCATTCATTTGCAAGAAAATGTCTGTCAAATACCCAAGTCTGAAGAACCATAGTTTATCTGCCTTTCAAGTAAAAATAGCAGTCTTTGGATAAAACGGCAGGGTTGTCCCCCAGCTCAGTTGCACAAGTACTTTTCCTCAAGACAACCTTTTTACTTCAGTATGCAGCAGATGTGCTTTATTATATACTTCCTATTTGGTCATACAGAATATTAAAAAGATGCATGTTCAAAGTATGAGATTTAATAAAACATAATTTTTACTCCTTTATCAAGGACAATTTTTAATAAAACTTTTTGTTTTTTGAGAGTGTTTGGCAGTAAAGAATACAGTATAGAATACAGACAGGTGAAGCTGCCTCTCTCCATGCTAAGGGGGCGGCAGTTTACCCACCAATGCTTTTGCAAAGCAAGTAATGTTTTGTCTGATTGGAAAATAATTTTTACCTCAGGACTTCCTGAAAGGGAATTGGGAACTTCCCTGGGGTTTGTGGCTACACTTTGAGAACCACGACTTTGGAAAATACACAAAGTTGATTCCTTTTACAATATAGAAATAACAAAGGCCCAACCAATGTCTCTCTCAAAGCTCTGAAGCAATTTTAAAGTTGGAGTTTCTGGATATATAGTAAGATCTGGAAGCCTGAATATCTTTGTAATTCATTAAGATGGATGACTAACCACTTATTTATGTAAATAATTTTCCTTATTTTTAATTCTTTCTGTAATCTTTACCTAGGATTAATTAACCTCTGATAACTTGGGCTCAAAATGTTGCTTTGATGTGTAAATTTGGCTTTTAAGGATCATTTTTGGGGGAAATGGAGTTATTTCTTGAGCATCGTATTCCATCTACATTATGTTTATTTGTGTCCAGAATTGATTCCCAAACCTTGAATTGTTAACGTCTAGTTCAAGTTATTTAGCAGATATTCTATTCATGGTAAATACTGAATAGCTTTAAATGAATAAATCTGAAAAATAAAAACCTGCCCATTTTGCCTTACCCTTTCATAAAATTTATTTTTCTAATTATAAAAGTAAACACTTTACAAAGAAATATTGTAAAACATATAAAATTTGTTAAATATAGAAACAAAGAAAAATTACCCCAAATCCCAAATTATAACACAGTCACTACACCCTTTTCAGTGTATTTCCTTCTGATATTTTTTCAAGTGTTTTCAGATTTTCTTGTGTAGTAAAAATGTAACTAACTTTTCCTCAAGTTGCCTAGATGGATTTTTACCATCTAGGTAACAGTGATTACTTATTTTTAATGTTTTTTAATATATTCCATCAAGTAAATTATTACCCTGCCATATATCTAGGATGCTTCTGTCTTTTCACAAATATCTTTATGTTACTAGCTTTTTCAATTATTTTCTTATGACTTTCCACCCAAATGGAATTATGTGTCAAAGAATGTGAACCTTGATGCACACTACCAGTTTGCTCCTACAAAATTTAACCTATTTATATAATTGCACAAAAGGGCCAGTATCACTGTCCCATCACCAGTATTGAGTACTATTGTTGACTTCTATTTATGCTGTAATTTTATTGTCAAGTTTAAGACATTCTCATTTTAAAGATGATAATAATGAATTTTATTCTCATATTAATTGTTATAATTTGCCTGTTTTTATATTTTTTCTTCCTCCAAACTCTCTTCTCAACTTTTAGCACTTTCCACGTGTTGATTCTTAATCTAATTATTGTGGGAGCTGGCGTGCTCATGGCCTGTTTCTACCCAAACATAGGAGGAATCATAAGGTACTGCCTGTAAGGGAACTTTGCCCCTTCATATATTGGTCTTTATTTTTATGCTTTTCCTGTTGTTGTTGTTGTAGCTGTTGTTTTGATATAATTGTATAAAATTCCTGTGAGTATTTAAAACCGGTAACATTCAAATGTAGTTCCCTGGTATCAGTTAAGGTGCTCATTATCTTCCATTTCTGCTTATTCCTGACTCTAGAAGCCCCATTTTCCCTTAGCCTTATGTACCTTTCCCCTTCTCTTTTTTCTTTTTCTCACAATTTTCTACTGTATTCCTTTTTCTTTATCCAAAATAAAGTTGTTTTTAATATATAATATACAACTTCCTGGGGTACCTCAAATGTCTCTAATATGTCAAGGCTATGTCCTAACTTTCTTAATCCATTTCTACTCAAGAATATATTTCAGAGTCGATTGTAGTCATAAAGTAAGAGTTTAGATCCCAGATGGCTCCTTCCTTAATATCCTTTCTCCAAATACATTGTAATAGGTTGTGTAGATTGGGAATATATTAGTGACCTCAGATTCTCACAGAAAACTGAAATTTCGAATGATCTGATTTCCTTGACCTGTAGAAAGCAGGACTGAGTCACTTTTTGGAAGACCCTTACCTAAGAAAGTAGCAAGAAACAAAAGGGGAGATTTTTAGCCTGATGCTTATTGAATATAATGGATTTACAAGTTCCCATTAACCTGTTTTCAAGTAAACTAAGTATAGGGAAGGAGAGAAGAAAGTATAGATTCCTCTGTCATGTGTTTAGGTATTTTTGTTACTATCTTTGATAATTATGCTGAATACCAAGGAGGCACTCTCAGTCTTAAGCAGATGCTAGCAGTCCTTCAACAACTCAGAATTTATAATTAGTTTATGAAAGATCAAAGGTAGGAAGCCTATCTCCAGATGTTTCTGAGGAAGTAGCCATAATCACTGAGATACAGAGGAACTAGGGAGATTTGAGAGATGAATAAAAAACTCTTTGTCAAGCAGATGCTGTAAAGATGAACAGGAAATAATATTTTATATTAACTTAGCAAGTAAAATAAGTTTTAAACTCAAATGCTTTATGTCAACAACAAATGAATCAAAAACAATTTTATTGTAATATCAGACTGAGGAGGATTTAAATTGTACTATATTTACCATAATTGTAAATCAGAAAAACGCAGGATGAATATTAACCCAAAAGCTTTTATTTTGCAGATATTCAGGAGCAGCATGTGGCCTGGCCTTTGTATTCATATATCCATCTCTCATCTATATAATTTCCCTCTACCAAGAAGAGCGTCTAACATGGCCTAAGTTAATCTTTCACATTTTCATCATTATTTTGGGCCTGGCTAACCTAATTGTTCAGTTTTTTATGTGAAATAGTCACCTGTGTTCTCCAGATCTTTCATGGTGTTTTGAACTCTGACAACAGTTCCACATAAACTCACTTGTAAATGCTGTTGTTGCTGTAATTATTAATGTTTTCCTAAGGTAATTTGAAACCAAGGGAAATAGTGGTCCATTAATAAGTAATTCTTGTTAGAATGGGGAAAAGGGCAGTAAGAGTGGTCTTAATCTCTTTCCCTTTTTCATATTCACTCATCTCTTCATTCTCACTGTCTTTTCTGAGTAGAAATATATGCCCCTAGGAAAAATCATGCTGGGTTTTGCTTTTAGAGATGTAGGGTGGGTGGGTTTATTCTGGCTACAATAATGATTCTCAGAGTGTCAGAGCAGCTATATTGCCAGATCCCATTTCTGTTTTATGTTTCAGTTATTCACTTTTATTTTATTACTTGCTATATCATTTCTGCCGTTTGCCCAAACCTTTACTGTTTTAGACAGTAAACCAAATACCTCATTTTAAAAAAGAAGTGTCCATGACATCAGTGTTGGTAGAGTGAATTCTTACATGAGCCCTTAATCTCTGTTTTAAAAAAGAAAGAAGGGAAAAAAAAAAAAAAGCAATGTCAGAACAGGCCCCATGGTCATGAAACTCATGTAAAATAAAGGAACTAGGAGAGAATTTGTTGCTTTCTGACTCCTCTTTTGTTTCTAATCCAGTTCCAGTTCCCCAAGCCACATTTTTCATAGGAACAAGTATTGTCCTCATAGACCCAGGGGGCTCTTTGGCTTTTTGGACCTCTGAGGATTGCATAGGATGTGATGACAGGACCAGTGGAGAAGAATATAGGAAGCGTGGAAGAGAGGGATATATGAGGCGTTAAGGGAATAGAGAGGGGCCAGAAAGAGTGAGGCCTCCTTAAAAGTGTATTCTCTGCTGGGGGTGAAAGTGATTTCTTCAACACCAGAAAGGATTACTTCTGTTCAAAGTATGACCTCCAGAAGGAGACCCCCTCAACTTACTTCTGTAACTGTCAGGGTAGAGGTTAAATCCCCCAAAGAAAAACTACTTGGATCTGAGAAAAGGATTAGGGAATCTGAATTCTTTGATTAACACTCTCCTCTTTTTCTTTCAAACTAAAAGCTAAACCAAAATCTAAATCCATGTCTTTCATGTAATATAGCCTCCATGTTCAGCTGGAAAAGTTAGATTTCTCTAATTTTATGGTAACATCAAACAGTGTATTGTGTTAATACACATCCCAAGATAATGTGTAGATTTGTGTTATTTTCCTTCCTTTGAGAAAGACAGGTGAAATGTTTTTTTAAACCTGGTAAAGAGCCCCAGATGCAAGACCAGCCGTTCTTTTTAGCAGAGCTTTCTGTCTAGTCCATAGACCCATACCTATACTGATGAACTGTATTGCCTAAAGCTCTTTTTTAAAAAGTCTCATTATGAAAATTCTCAAGCATACACAAAAGTAGAAAAAAATATGATAAATACCCCATACCCATCCCCTACATTTAGTAATTATAAGACTTTGCCACATCGCTCACCTATCCCCCTTTTTTTCTTTTCCACTGAAACATTTTCAAGTCAGTCTTCAAGTTATGTCATTTCATCTCTACAAACCTTAATATGCACTTGAACTTAGTTAACGTTTATTGAGGGAGACAGTCTCTCCGAAGTTGTTTGTTGTTGTTGTTAGCAGAAACTGCTGGTAGAAGTTAGGTAATTAGAAAATTCTGCATTACGTGTCTGGATCCCTGTGTTAACCTCTCTTAGAACAGGAATATAAGGCGTGGAGAAAATGTGTCTCTGTGCCTCTGCATCTTTATGACTTGAGAGTTTTGTTCAGTTAGAGACATAGGAGTCAAAAGCCAGACCTTGAGAGAGCTTCCAGGCTTAATCCTTGTTTATCTCTAGTTGCCTCCCTTGTCTTTAAAAACTTCAGAGACAAAGTTGCATTGCCTTTTTTCAGTGATATACTTGAATGTTTTAACACATAGAAAAGTCATTTATTTTTGCGCATTTAATAATCAAAGTGAATATGAATGCATTATTGATTAAACTAAAAAACAACGTGATATCTGCTTTATGTTTTCTTTAAGAGACTTGCTGATTTAGAATTTCCAAAATCCTACGTTAGACTTATGCTGAATGACTTTGCCTCCTTAGGTTTTTCTTCACAAAACCAGCTCCTTTGGCCTATTAATTAGCTTGGCCGGAAAACTCTTTGTGTACGTGTGTCCTGGCTCACAAATTAGAATGATGAGATGAGATCTCATTCTGATCATTATTACAATTAATTTTAGACTTTCTCTGCGGTCATCTCTTTGAAGTTTCTAATTACATTTCTTTCACTTTTTGCTCTGATGTGGTTAATCTTAATTTCTTTGAATTTAACACATAACTGAGGACGTTATAAAATTTAAAATAGCTTGTTTAGAGAGCTCTTCCTTGGAAGGGCTCTGGATGAATATGTGGTATGCTAATACTGTGCCAGAAAGACAAAGAAATACGCTTTGACATTTGACACCTATGGATGATCATCCAAAATCAGTTTCATCATCACACCCGAAAAATGTATTGGAATAAAGAATAAGTTTACCCACAAAAAGGGGCTGTATTAGAGGGAAATATTCACTTCATTTACGCTAAATATATTTTGCAAATATAATACAGCCACTAAATGTAGAGGCAGAAGAGTTTTGGGGTTCTACTTGGAGTTCATTAGGAGAATTTTCTTATCTGTAGTTTGACTTACTCATTTCCATAAATAATTGAATAACTACTGTCAGGGAGGGGGAAATTTCCCCCCATCCCTCTTGAGTTCTTTTGGCTGGTCTAATAATTAAATTGACCCAAGACATTAACAGGAGAAAGAAGCAAAACAAAACAATTTAATTTGCATGTGTAGAATTCTCATAGAAATAGGACCCCCGAAGTGACCAAAGCAAGCTGTTCATATATCATTTTTAGACAAAGAAAGATTTGTGAAGATTTAAGTTATGCTAGGGAGCAAACTGATGAAGAAGTAACAACATTTGTTTATAGTATAGCTTTCTAAGCCTTGAGTTCCCTAACTCGGGTGATAAGGACGCTTTGTAGCCTCCTGGTATAGGGAGGATACCTTCACCTGGGAGATTTATTTCTCGCTTTCATGGGGCAGGGGGAAGTCAGAGTGTTTTTTATATCTTTTGTTTCCACCAGCTGTTTCTCAAGTAACTTTAATTCAAAATAATCACTATGCCACTGTGGCATATCTTGGGGCAGCCTGTCCTGAGCCCCAGCACTGCCATGTTCGGTACTTTGGAGAAGGCAAATATGTATAAGACATCACTCATATCCTAAAGGAACTTGTGGTCTAGTAAAGGAACTATGCCTACAGATAACTATAATGCAAGGCACTTTCAGACAAAGAGAAACAGATGCCTTCCAGTCGGGATCCTCAGGGAGGGCAGGTAAAGGAAGCTGAGTGGTAAAGCTGCAAGGACACATTTTCAGCCTTCTAATAACTGTCCAAAATTTTAGGTGTTTGATACATTCACCGTCAAGTGGGATCTTCTAAAGTGTAATTGCTTTTACTTTGGCAAATTTTCTCTAAGCTAAGTTTTATAAGAAGTATTTAACTGCTTCTGTATACTGTTTATTGTTCTCTTTGCATTTTAACACTGCAAGACTCACTTCTGTGAATCTTGGACAGCAAAGTACAATTGGTCAATAGGGGAAATAATCAGTAACACATTGGGCAGTACAAACAGAAAGGTTCTATAAGATTTTCTCTCCAAAAATTTGACTTATGTGCATTCAAAATGTCAAATGTTTGGGCTCATTGATTAGAGCAGAAAATATTGATGCTGCTTGTTTTCTTTACAAAGCAGTGACCTGTTGCTTTTTAGAATCTGGTCGTGGTGGTGGTTTGTTTTCTCATCCCAATTCGAATGTCCAAAAGAAAATCCAAATCTAGCTGACACCTAAACAATAGAATGTTACATTAGTTTGTTGTCCAAAATGGAACGCTCACAAGGCAGCCTGGCTGGCCCCAGTTTCACAGTCGACTGCCGACTTCACTTCAGATTATGTAAACATGTATTGCAAAACAGCTCTGACGGGAACCTCATAACCTAAACACTATTCTCTGAAATGTAATTTGTTGTCTTTTTATATAAAAGAAGAAATTAAATCAAAATTATTTTGAAGCAAAACGACTCTGGGATTTTGTTTAATTGAACTTTGCCAGGAAATGCCATTGCCTAGTAGCACTGACCCCAGGGTAGAAGGAGACAATCTTTTGCAGGGTCAGACTTCTCAAGTGACTCTGTGTGTGTCACATCAGGTCACTCAAGTGACCGACGCATGTCTCACATGCCCTCCCTCATGTTCTAGATCCTAAAAAAAATAGGTATATCCTTTGTATGTTAACCAAAACCTAAAATGATCATCCCTTTTGGACAATAAACTGTGTGACTTCTCCCTCTAAGAGCATTTCAGAATGAATGTGGCACTTCAGATAAGCGTAGCCCAGTTTCTGGCAAAGAGCTTAGTATCATAATCTTACAGAGCCATTTAAGGCAATAGAGAGCTCTAATCTTCTGCTTGCCTTAAGTAAAATTCCTTTTTTTCCCCAATGTCATTTTTTGTTTTTATATTTCTCAACTCTTCTGCAAAGATAAAATAAGGCTATGTCTTTTTAAAAAATTAAAAATTCCTCCATTCTCCTTATTCATCTCAGGCCATAAAGTACAGGGCTGGGATGGGGATTAGAAAGAGCACACTCTGCAGATTTTTCCTCCTTTGGGTCTCTCTTGATATCCCAAGTAATCCAACTGTGTTTGGTTTTAACAGACACTTAATATACACTTGTTTAATCAATCAGTTAATGAGGCAGGATTCCACTTTAATGGAAAACAGTAATTGCTACTTTTTTAAAGAGTTTTTCGTTTCTACTTGGGGTTCAATTCCCCCCCAAAAAAAAAAAAATTGGGCCATTCAGGTTCAGAATTAGTCTCTCAGCCCATTCGGCCAATATTTAAGTACTAACCGGATGCCAGACTCTGTGCTAAACACAGAGCATCCAGTGGTGAACAAGGTGGATGTGGCCCTGACAGTCAGCATCCTTGCCCACCCTCTGAACTCCAGCAGCTGGTCATTTTCCAAGGTAAAACTTTAATTATAATCACACAAAGTTATGTAGACATGTAGACAAAAACTGGAAGGGGCCACTGAAGAATAAATGTGGGTTACCTGTTGAAGTGATGAGATTCTAGGTGAATCATTTATGTTGTTACTTTATTATCTGCATGACAAACTTTCTAAAAGGATGTCTGTATTAAAAGAAGGCTTGTAGAAATTTATCTATACTCAAGCCATGAAGTAAAGGACCAACTTACAAAGAACCTTTGGGATGGGGGATAGAGGTCATTGGTTACAGGGCAGGTCCAGGTTTAGTGGGGCCTGAAGTTATATAATTTGTTCTTCCCTCTTAAGGAAAAACATACAAAATTAGGAAGAACCCCTTACAAGTGAGGATCCCTTGCTTTAACGTTTTTTAGCTTTAAGGTAAATCATCCACACAGCTCTGGGGACGGGATTTAGAAGACTGAAGGAGGTGTAATGAAGAAAAGTTTCAGCACTCAGATATGTCAAGTTTTGAGTGCCTCTGCTACCTTTAAGAACTGTGACTTTTACTAGATCTGAGCCTTTACTTCTCAAAGAGTCTAATTGGATTTAGCAAAATAGCATGGGATACAAATTCAGTAATGGTTAATATGGGATCACAATAGGACATTTTTCTTTTTTAGATTAGAGAGGTTTTACTTGGGAATGGGTTTTGCAGCAGGGGGGTTTCCTTTTAACTTTATAGAAATAATAGAGTTCAAAGATACTGTTTGTCAATTACCTATTCAATGAATCTTAGAGATGAGGAATATTTTAAGGGCTCTTGATGCAGAAAACAAGCCGCCAAGAGCAACATTAGAATAAGGTAACATTTATTTATTCATACTTCACTTTGTCCCAGAAGGGACCTATTTTCACTACAATAAAGTAAAATCAACTTTGCACAATTAAGTCTCTTTTTTTAGAGACTAAATTAGAACTTTATGACACTCCTTAAGGAGAGGAAACTCTTCAAATAATTATACCTTTTATAATTTTATTGTTCTTTGTAGCTCATATTATAGTTCTTTATTGTAGGTAGATAAAGCATAATTCAATGCAGTAAACGTATTGATGATTGTCCTAGAATTGGAAATGCAAATATAGAGTTACCCTTCCCAGTGCTGCTAGAATTCTCTTAATGTAACATGACCCTGATTATATCCCTCCTCTGTAAAATCCTTCAGTGCCTCAATAGAAAAATGGGCAAGGGCCTTGGTAACAGACAGCTCTCAGAGGAACAACTGCAAGTTAACATGAAGATTTTAAAAGTTCAGAGTCGAAATACTGATCTGTGCTAATGAATAAACCTCAAAAACATGAAAGTGAAGGAAGCTAGATGCAAAAGACTAACAGTTCCATTTATATGAAATGTCTAGAAAGGGCAAATTTATAGGAACAGAAAGCAAAATAGTAGTTCCCTGTGTCTGGGGGTGGGAGCAGGGATTCACTGTATATGGCTATGTGAAGGAGATTTTCTAGGGTGACAGAAATGTTCTAAAAGTGGATTGTGGTAATAGTTGCACAACTATATAATTACTAAAATCATTGAATTGTACACTTACATTGAATTTTAGGAAGTGTAAATTATCCCTTGAAGCAGTTTTAAAGTTCAACCTCAGTAGAAAAGTAATTTAAAATGTTTTCTACTTGTTGAATACTAAAATAATAATAACTATTATTATTATTATAATACACTGACAAAGGTATGGGAATGAACACTCATACACAAGTGGTTGGTGTAAAAGTGGGTGTAAACTTTCTGAAGGTAAAGCCTCGAAATGCTCATATACTTTGACTCACTTCCAGATATATGTCCTAATTGGAAGGTGTGGATATATAAACACAAAGAGGTATTTATCTCTTTACTATTTGTAATGGAAAAATTAGAAACAACCTAAATGTCCAACAATAGGAGATAAATTATAGAATACCCATCAGTAGAATACTGTTTAGCTATTTAAAATGATGATGCAGATGCCTATATGTAATTGTCAAAAAGATGTTTATAAATATAAGTGAAGAGAGAGTACAATTATGTGTAGTATTTAAAACATTTGTGTATATATATGTATATATATGGAAGTTTATATAACATGAATATTGGGCATCTCTGGGTATTAGGACTATTGGGTGTTTCTTTTCTCATTTGTTTATCTATTTTCTAAAGTTTTTAAATGTGTCATGTTTTATGAAAAAAAGCAATAAAAGTTTTTTTTCTTAAAAAAGAAAATATCTTTCACTGACTTCTCATGACTTTTAACTATAAGGATCCCTTTTGATGATATAACAAAATCCTTTGGACCCTCACACAATAGTAGTTCTGTTTTTAGTATTTATCGATTTATAAAAATAATGACCAAAAGCTACTATAACTTCTATACCACTTATACATAGCTTTGAATATATTATTAAAGTATCTACAAACATTTAAACAAGCGCCCCCCACCCCCCTGCACACACACACACACACACACACACACACACCTTTTAGACCTATTTATTTAGTCTACATTATAAACTTTGAAACAACTCTGTGGTCTGCGGGTTGGGAAGGACCAACCTAGAGAATAAAATAGAAATGCTTTAGCATGGTAACCAAGGCTTTTTATTACAGTCTTTATACCTTTCAAACCTCACACCAGTTCATACAAAACTACTAATTCTCTCTTATTCAATCTGCTTTTGTACATGCTGTGCCCTGAGCCTGACGTGCCCTTTTCCTTTTGTACACTTGACAAATGTTTATCTTTCAGGATGTTGCTTGGAAATCAGCCTTAACTGCCTCCCAAATAGTTTAGGTGCCCCCTTTTCTGTGCTGTCCACTTCACACATGCTTTTATTGTAGCATTTATCACATTGTATTGTAATTACTGGCTGTGTATATTTCACCATCCAGAGGAGGAAGTTCACCTTTGTACCCACTGCTTCTAGCACATTGTCTGCAATAGAAGAGGTGCCTGCAATCTTAGTTGAATGAGTGCACAGAGAAAGACCCAGTCCTTGCTCTTAAGGCACTCGGTCTAATTAGGGAGATATGCCTGTCTAATATATGATTAGTCCTGTAATAAAAGATGTGAATGAGCACACAGAAGAGTTAGTGATTAATTTTGACTTGGTAATTAGGAGTTGCTTTCCAGAATAGGGTCCATTTGAATTAAACTTATTTTGACAAGTTGCAGAAAGGAGGAATAAAAGCCTTGAGTCCCTTGGTACACTTTAGAAATTCATTTTGTAGAAAATGGAAATGACTCACCAGTTACTCCCTGAACTTCCAGCTCTCCAGCTACCCTCAGCCCTAGCTAAGCCTGGTTCCCACTGCCCAAGCTTCCTTTCCTCTCATCTCATTGTCAAAAATCACTGGCAGTAAATTTCCTTTTTAGGATGCTGAGCTGGCACTCTAATCTGGCAAAGAGTTTGCTTACCTGGTCAGATACATGTTTGGGTGGTAAGAAAAAGTGCTATGTGAGGGCATGGGAGAACGGATTTCTAATCCTGGCTTTGCCATAGAATCACTGAATAGACTAGCTTTATGGCACGTTCACACTTCTTGGCCTTCAGTTTCCTCTTTGCCACAATGGAGGTAGTTAGAATAATTATACCTCTTTTACCTAATTTATATAATTATTTAGAAGAATATATAACACTATGTAAAAACACCTTATTAAGCTGTGATACACTGTACAAATGCTCAGTCTGGGGATTATATCATTACATTCCTAAAAACACTTCGTGGAATTGGCCAGACTCCTCCTATTGAGGGGCTGTACAGCTTAAGAAGAGAAGCATGGCAGTGGGTTGGGAAAAGAAATCTTGTACAGTCAGTTGAATGGTTTTCAAGTGAGTGTGGGTGATAAAACATCTGGAAATCATAGAAGCAAAATATTGATGCATTTAATTACATCATACAAATCAGGACTATTTAGTCCTAGTTCTGACTTTTCTGGCAAAACTATCATTATGTTATATGTATACAAATAAAAAGTAAAGGAGATATCTTACCCCTCAGCTCTTTCCTCAGTCTAAGCCCAAAGTAGGGTTACTTGAGCCCTTTACTCACCGTAGTAGTCAGGGTTCTCAGAAAAATAGAACTAATAGGAGACAGGTAGATAGATAGATGATGATGATGATAGATAGATAGATAAATAGATGGATAGGAAGGTATCTTAAAGAATTGATTCACGTGATTGTAGAGGCTGGTAAGTCCAAAATCCGCAGGGCAGGCTGGCAAGCTAGAGACCCAGGAAAGAGCTGATGTTACAGGCAGTCTGCAGGCAGAATTCCCTCTTCCTCAGGGGATGTCAGTCTTTCTCTTAAGGTCTTCAACTGATTGGATGAGGCCCACCCACATTATGGAGAGTGATCTGCTTTGCTCAGAGTCTACTGAGTTCAGTGTTTATCTCATCTTAAAAGGAACTTCAGAGCAACATCCAGCCATGTTTGACCAAATAATCTGAAACCACAGCCTAGCCAATATGACACAAAATTAACCATCATACTCACCAACTTTCAAATCACAGCAGCAGGTTGCAAAGAGTTTCCCCCTCCCTTCCTTATCAGTTTTCCAGGAATTTCTTAAGGTTGAATGTCCAATGGCGATGCTGGGTGTGCTGTGTTAGGAGATAGCGTGTCATGTGATAGCAGGTCCAGCAGAAAGCAGCTCTGAAACACTGAGAGATGAGGCCCAACTGGGACAGCTTGCAGGGACAAGCCAGTCCTGGGGCCAGGAGTGAGATGCAGAAAGGGATCCTCTGGTCAGGCCATTGCTCAAGGCCCAGCAGCAAACAGTGCCCTCACAAAGCAGTTCTAATCCTATCCATTGGGCCCAGCATCTCCCAGGTCACAGTTTGAATGACAAACTTAACCTGATGCTGGTGAAACACTCAGAGGCTGTCTTTAATTACAGTTGAGTTTGTTCTCTTTTTTTCACATTTACAGGTTGTTCTAAAGGTTTTCTTTAATTGTGTATTATGCAAAGACCAAGTCTAAATCATCTCCGACAGCCTTGCTACTCTGAATCCTGATTCGAAATCTTGGTGAATGTGTATTTTGTTGTTTCTCTAAGTCCTTCTCAAGTAGTCCTCTTGGTTCCTTTGTTTCTGATGACCTTTTGTCTAGTACCTGGAGCATATTAATGCTCTATGGTTAATCAGATTTAGACTGCTGCAGGAATTGTGTTAGTTTATCAAGTTAACTCCAGGGGGTTCTCTGCAGAAAAAAAAGCTAAGGTTTGCAGAGGTTCCAGTAGTTCTCAACCCTGACCGACTTCACTGGGCTCAATACTGTACCAAAAGCAGCCAGACCTATTTCCCCAGCACTACACAACAGTTTGGAAATTGCCAGATGTTACTCTCTAAGTGTTTTGGTTACTGCTTTAACCTTAACACCTGTTACTTTGTCATAGGGCAGATGGATGCTCAGGAAATACTTGTTGATGGAATGAACAAGATACCTGGTAGAATAATTTGTTGTAACAAATCAAACTACAAACAAAATAGAAGAAAGTATGAGTGAATGCTTCTCTTGGCTGTGTGTGGATAAAAACTATCTTAAGTTTACGAGCCATGGAGGAAATCATCTGGAAAAAAAGGTGTAGATTTGATTACATAAAACTGTTAAGCTCTACAGATCAAAAAGAAATATTGGCTACATATATGGCATATCAATGTGAAAGTAAATAAGGGGGAGAAATCTAAGATTCCAGTTCAAAAATGGGAAGAACATAAAAACAGACAATTCACAAAAGAGGAAGTACAAATACAGTCATAAAATAATAAAAACCATTTCCTAACAACTACTATTAAGAAAAAGAAAAAAAAATCTGCTCATTACTGACTAGGGTACTCTAGTTGGGCACACTCCATATTTGCTCTTGATCATCAAAGCCAAGATTTTAAAACTCAAAGCTAGGCATTGAATCAGTTTCTCTCTCTGCATTTTAGCTGTTTAGACCCTACCTTAGGAGCAGTACAAAACAAAAGCCCTGGGACTTCCCTGGTGGTCCAGTAGTCAAGAATCCGCCTTCCAGTGAAGGGGACTAGGGTTCGATCCCTGGTCGGGGAACTAAGATCCCACATGCTGCAGAGCAACTAAGCCCGTGCGCCACAACTACTGAGCTCTCACGCCTCAATGAGAGAGTCTGTGTGCCGCAAACTACAGAGCCCATGCGCCCTGGAGCCTGCACGCCATGACTAGAAAAGAGAAAACCCGCGAGCCACGACTAGAGAGAAGCCCACGCACCACAACGAAGAGCCCTCGCGCCGCAATCGAAGATCCCACATGCCTCAACGAAGATCCCATGTGCCGCAGCTAAGACCCAATGCAGCCAAGAAAAACCATTTTTTTAATAAATAAATATCCCAGAGCTGTCTAAAGCTCTAGGCTTAAAAAAAAAAAAAAAAAGCCCTCACTGCTGCTGAAATGATGGGAGAGGGATAGGAGTACAAAGAATTGAGAACTGTAAGATTAATATTATAGTATTATTCTATTATAGGTAGGTAGGGATCAAATATATTTGATTAACTTGAGGGGTGTGATCTATATGTAGTCCATCAACACTTAATCTCAGTCATTCATACCTTCAATGAAAGAATCGTCAGTGACTACAGAAAATTATGAAACCCGTTATATTACTGATACTGCTTTTTATTGGGTATTGGTTTCTCAAAGGCCCAGAGAGAATGATGGAATATAGCATCAACTTTGTTATGTATAGCTATGTCAGACAAATAATTTCTTCTTTCAAAATTCTTTCTCTCTTTCAAAAAACTATCAGTTTATTCTAATTAAAATTTAATAGTTTTTATCATTAACACAGGCCTCAAAACTGAGAAAAATTACAAATCATGTGAATTTCAGAATCTTTTTTTTTCTTTTTTTTTTGCTTGCTAATCACAAACCACAATGTGAATTTCTACAAGAGCAGGGTGCCATGTCACAAAAGATCAGTCTGGCTTCAGAGTCTGTTCTTATTTTCCCTGTGTGGAGGACAGATGTTTTTTGTTGAATCGGGACCATAATTTGCATCTGGTAGGACAATGGCCCGTATTTTCTTCTCCTGTCCACACGTGGAAGCTACACTGACAACAGCAAGAGCTGCTCAGAGATAGATGCAAAATTTGGCTCAGTCAGTGCAAAAGTCAGCCTGACTTTTAAAAGTAAATAATCCAGTTAACATCTAGTGAAGAGCAAACCAGCTAGTGGATTTGGAAGTTTCCTTTAGAATTTCTTGAAATTTTCCTTTGAAATTTCCAGCCCAGAGTATGAAGTAATTCCAGACTCTAATGAGCTTCAGAGGCCTCTCTGGCTGTAAATAAGAACCAAAATAATTGTCTATATTGGTTCCAGGACCTTCTTAGGCAGTAGATAATTTATTGTTTGTTATGCCCTATGTCCTGGTTTTCCCTCAGTGATTGATGTGTTCTCTTCTTTTTTCAGATGGCTTTTCTAATATTCACCTTTCTTCAAAATGATCCTGAAAGATGAGTCAGAAGTCCCATAACTGCTTTCCATAGGGGGAAGCTGGGGCCCAGAAAGGTTAAGCAAATTCCCTACCAGGGCAACAGAGGAACTCTAGGTTCTCAAGTGGTTATGGAAATCTAGTCAAAATGGAATGAAACTTCTGCTTCCTTAGGTTATCTTTCCTGTTTGTTTAAAATTAAATCCTTTCCATTTTATCAGTTCCTAGGAGATTGTTTTTGACACATGTAAATTTGGAGTCCCCTCTAATTGGAACCAGTTTTCTCCAGGACACCCCAGTCATTGGTTATGAGGCCTCTCCTCATATAAATGCAGCCCTCAGGACTTGCCTGGTGGTCCAGTGGGTAAGACTCCAAGCTCCCAATGCAGGGGGCCTGGGTTCAATCCCTGGTTGGGGAACTAGATCTCAGCATGCATGCTGCAACTAAGACCTGGCACAGCCTAAATAAATATAAAAAAAAAAAAAAAAAAAGAAACCTAGCCTTTTAAAAATAACAACAACAGAAAAAACAGCCCTCTTCTGGCCAAGCAGGCCATTGCTGATCAATGTCACCAATATTACCCAGAGGATGTAGAGTGATCCATTTAATTGCTGGCCCTGGAGTGTATTGTCTATGAAACCCATGTATTCAGGGGTTTTTCGCTTAGTAAAGCTGTTTGAACATATTTACTCTCAGAGTTTTATTATTTATTTTTAGGTTCCAAGATACCTTGATCATCTGAATTGAGAAAGAAAGATTTAACCTTGAGAAAGGAGAAAAAGTAGAGAGGGAGTTACGGGTTTTGTGAATTTTAGATTTTCCCAGGGAAAAAGTTGAAAAGGGGACAATTCTATTTTTAGGAGCACAAAATTCTTGAGCCATATGATATACTTCCCTTTTCATAGAGTGAAGTTAGAAGGACTCTAAGAGATTTTTTTACTCCAACCCTCTCCACCTTACAGATGAAGAAATTGAATTCAAGTAAGTTTTGACATGTCTTAGAGCTATTTCCCTGTCATTGTGTATACATTTACCTTATTTTTATTTTTTATTTTATTTTTTTGCAGTACGCGGGCCTCTCACTGTTGTGGCCTCTCCCATTGCGGAGCACAGGCTCCAGACACGCAGGCTCAGCGGCCATGGCTCACGGGCCCAGCTGTTCCGCAGCATGTGGGATCTTCCCGGACCGAGGCACGAACCCGTGTCCCCTGCATCGGCAGGCGGACTCTCAACCACTGCGCCACCAGGGAAGCCCTACCTTATTAAAAAAAAAAAAAAGCTGTGCAACATTCTATAAGGATGCATCTTAATTTATTTAGCCATATTTCTTTGAGGAATATTTTGGTTATTTCCAATTTTTTTCCACTATTATAAACAATACTGCAATGAATAACCTTGTATAGGTGTCTTAGTATTTACTTAGTATTTTTACAGGATAGATAACCAGAAACGAAATAAAACTTTTAGTAGAAATAGTCCTCTTAGGAAATTGTACACATGGCTGCACATCCTTGCCAACACTGGATATTATCAAACTTTTAAGGTTTTTTTTTGTTTGTTTTTTTTTTTTTTGGTCATGCCACGAAGATGGCAGGATCTCAGTTCCCTGACCAGGGACTGAACCCGGGCCATGGCAGTAAAAGCAGTGAGTCCTAACCACCGGACGACCAGGGAACTCCCCGAATTTAAGTTTTTTAAATAATTTTGGTCTTTTACATTTAGCTCATTGATCTATCTGAAATGTGATTTCCTGTGTTATGTGAGATGGGGGCCTAACTTCCTCATTTTGTCAATATTGAGTATGAGAGGAGGAGCGGAGCGCTAGGTGTGGGAAGAGAAAGGAAGGCAGCTAAAGGCAGCCACCAGGTTACACAATCCACTCAACAAAATAAAAGCCGTCAGCTTGCCAGACCTGACCCCCATGGATACCTTAGAAGGCCAGTTAGGGACCATGTAGAACGGTTGCATCATGTATGCATTTGGGGGTTTAACTGTACAGGCTTTTAAGCTTCTGAGGGCCCAGGTACTAGCAACTTTAGGACATTTTAAGAGACTTTTAAATGTAATTTTGTCTACCATGTCAACAATAAAACCTGAACTGTCTGTCTATCCTCCACCCAGCCCCAGCCCTAGATGTAGCTAGAGCGTGCTGCCTTCTGAGGGTTCCATTGCGTGTCTCATCCACATACAACCTCCAAGGATCCTATGAAAATGTTCCTTCCAGTAGCATATGTACACATATAGTACATTCCTGAAAGGATTTTGAAGTTTTTCAGTGATTTTTTTTGGTACCCCTTATGTATATGTACCCAGCTGCCCTAATCCATAACCCACTCTTTCTCTCCATGCTTCAGAATTCTTCTCAACACAGTGCTCTGGCAGCCAACACCAATTGATCAGTGTTGACCCACAGGTGGAATCAGTTTGCCATCTCTAGTCTAGGTCATTGTTAGTAAAAGTCCCGTGGTATTAGTGGAAGATTTTTGTCTTGAGTGTACACATTTTATCACCATGATGTGCATCAGTGGTCTCACACACAGATTTGAGACAAGGGTTATTGGAGGTGGTCTGGCCACCCAGGGAAAAATAGGATGTGGCTCTTTGGGGAAGAAGACCCTTCCTTTTTCCTTTAAAGGCTGAGGTGAGTCATAATTCTTCCTGCTTTATCTATCAAAGGGCAGGGTCTGTGATATGATTTCATATCAAGAGTTCAGAGGTTGCCGAAGTAGGGATAGCAGATTCCTTTGGTGCCCTACCCACATTCTCTAGCACTCCCTGCTATGATTAAAGCACTTGGCTTCTGTGACTCTTCCTGAAGACTTTTGCTCTGGTTGCAGAAGCTCACGTGGCTTGTGCACAGGGCAAGTGGCAAGTGCTGGGCAATCCATGCCCTCAGGAGCAGCATTCAACCAGTAACAGGTGGGAATTATGGTACAACACTCCAAGGGGTACTCTGCAGTTTCCAAGGAGTCTCCCAGCTGCCCCAGTGGCAATGGGCTTGTGAATGCTTCCTCTCTATGAACTGCCTTCCCCTCCCCGTCTCACGTCCCCATTCCTCTACCGAGATCCCCTTCCAAGTAACCGACTTGCACTCCAATCCTTTTTTCAGAATCTGCTTCTGAGAGAACCCAAACTAAGACAGGAGGGGACATCACCTTTATAGTGGGGGATGACATATCTTTTTGGGCACTGATACTAGCTAACAAAGCACTTTAAGGAGCTACCTATAAGTAATAATGAATTGTAATTCTTCACTCGGTAGAGAGGTGCAAAGATTCTTCTGTTTTTGTAGAAACAAGGGAGCTATGAAAGATAGGGTAGGGAACCCCTATCGTACCTGACACCATCTAGCTGAAACATTGGGGGTGCTGGGCTTGCTAAGAAAATCTCCACAAGAGGCTGTGACCGCAGAGAGGTCCAGGCTCAAGCACCAGTAACTGTACCAGAGGTGGCAGTGATAAATAAAATATTACATTGTGATTTTTCCATTTGAAAAAATTATAAATATATCCTTATTTCAAAATAATATGTCACTTCAGAATTGCCAAACGTCGTTTGATGGTGTTATCTGAAAAAAAAGCACAACCTAAAAGCTGAGAATTATGTTTTATTCAGCAGGCATACTGAGGATGTAAGCCCAGGAGATGGGCTCTCAGATAGCTCTGAGGGACTGTTCTAAAGAAGTAAGGGAGAAGCCAGGATATATAGGAGTTTTTTGAAAAACAAACAAAAAAAAAAACAGGTAGTCAAACACCAAAAGATTACTGTTAATTAAAGAAAAAACAGACATCTCAAGTTAATGAATTTAGTGCTTTTCTATGTATGAGAAGATGCAAGAGTCTGGGCTTCTTAATGAAATTATTCCTTTGATTTGCATCTTAACTATCTAGGGCCAGTATCTTTTTTGGGGTGCACTGCTGGAGGCAGTTGCCATGACTGATGGCTTGATGGCTACAACATCCTTTGTTTGCTGATAAGGCAACATTCTTTGTCCACAGGGCCTCATCTTGGTCATAAATTCAACCAACATTTGGGAGGCATTTCATGAGCAATTTTGTCCCAAGGCACTAGGAAGTCTTCCTAGACCAGGCAA
Source organism: Mesoplodon bidens (assembly GCF_964165515.1). NCBI lineage: Eukaryota > Metazoa > Chordata > Mammalia > Artiodactyla > Ziphiidae > Mesoplodon > Mesoplodon bidens. The sequence continues at coordinate 44,097,201 of NC_138160.1, read as the reverse complement.
AAATTCTGGGCCACTCACTGTGTTGATAATCTAAAATTCTCTGGGTCGCCTGGCTTATGAGTTTAGTATAATCCAGGAAATGTTTTCCCTTGTTGCATTTTCTCATACCTAGAATTGCACTATGACAATTATTCTATATAGAGCTACTTATATGATCAACTATCTTGAGATGCCATTAATTTTGTTGAAGGCCAGGTTACACATTCGTAAGGCAAGAGACAACAATCTTATAAAACAGACAGGATATAAGTAATACAACTAGCAACATTAATAAGGTCATAGTACAACAGAGAGAGCCACAAGGTATAAATAATTTGAAAACAACAAGAGAGAGCACATTAAAACAATGATTAGTATCACTATTTGTATTCTGGTCACAATAAGCCATCAGGTCCACAGGGGAGCCAGGTGGAGAAGCCAAATTCTGGAAGGATCAGGTTGAGAGAAAAAGATAAATATTTCATCTTCTTTACAAAAGTATACTTTATCAGTTTGTTGTAGATCATAATTAGTGTAAGAGGAAAGGTTTTCTAGAAAACAAAGAGTAAAAGCCAGTATATTTTTTAAAAGTCATAAAATTATAAACCATATTTATCAGTTCATTCAGTCCTGTGTAATAAATTCCTGTTGATCTGGATGAAATCATCAGGTTTTCCATTAGAGTTTTTAATTTCTTACCCAGTTCAGTGGTATGATCTAAAAGTTATCAGAAACTTATAATTGTTAAAAAGTGCTTTTTATGAATTGTCTTGAAGATCTTCATTTTATGAAAGCATCAGAGTAAAACAATGATTGTTTTTAAACAGCAAAAGACTTTAAATGGCATGGTTAAAGAGTTGATTATAATGCAATTGACAAGGAACTTGGATATTTCTGTGACATACAACATTTTAAAATAATAACTAGAATTATGCCTGATAACCTTATACCAGGACATATCAGACTTTTAGGAATGCCATATAAATTTTGGAATATATACATATTAAAGTCATCTAACCTAAGAAGGTTTTTTTTTTACATCTTTATTGGATTATAATTGCTTTACAATGTTGTGTTAGTTTCTGCTGTACAACAAAGTGAATCAGCTATATGTATATATATATATCCCCTCCCTCTTGAGCCTCCCTCCCACCCTCCCTATCCCACCCCTCTAGGTGGTCACAAAGCACTGAGCTGATCTCCCTGTCCTATACAGCAGCTTCCCACTAACTATCTATTTTACACATGATAGTGTATATCTGTCAGTGCTACTCTCTCATTCATCCCAGCCTAAGAAGGTTTTATCATCACTTATTTGACAATGTTTCTCATGTAATTTAACATAAATAAACCTAGTTAATTTAATATCTCCCTTTGGGATGTTTTAGGGGCCCTTTGAGGCACCCCAAAGTTAGCTGGAGGTCAAATGAACTTTATTTAGAATTTGACTAGGGGAAGTTTGTGAAAGATGTCAAAAAGTTTTAAAACACTTGGTTAAATAGGATCATAGGTTGCTGTGAAACAATACTTATTTGTTCAACCAAAGTGACAATAAAAGATTTTTAAGGCAAATACAGATCATTTAGAAGGCAAATAAATTCACAGTTTGTTATTAAAAGTAGCTCAACATTCCAAGAAGACTTTGTTCTCTTAACAGAGAGAGAACTAAATTCCAGTCCTGCACCAGCCCACCCTCAATAAAAAAATTTATTTACCTATTATATTTAACCCAATCCCAGCCTACCATGTACAAAACTCTTCTCTCAGAGTTCCCTTTCTACAAACCTTCCACAACTTTCTGTGTCTGTATTAGTTTATCTCTTATTCTCCTGTTCCATTTAGAGATAACAAGCTGTAGGACAAAATCACCCTTGCCCCTTAAGAAAATGTATTTCCATTTTTCATACCTTCTCTTGTTGAAAACACACATCTTACTTTCCTTGCATACTGACATGTTTCCCTTATTATTTCTAGTAGCTTTATTTACATATTACAATTTTAACCCTTAAAAACTTTAATCTCTAGTGAAAACTGACAAGCTGCAAGTAATTGTGAACTGTTGGTCATACCAGCATTTCCTGGTTGGCAAATTTAGGAATATTTCATAACCTCTAGAAACATACTTCTTCTGATAGCATAATTTCTTTTCTCAGTGTTGTGCAAGAAATGTGTCTAATAAACCCCAAACATCTTTAGTTTTCCTCTCATAAGAAGACAAAAGCAGACCTGTTTAGCAATTAATGTTCCAGTATTTTATCTTATTCAAAATGACCTGGCTATTATATGAATTCTCTTCATTTAAGTTAATTTAGCAATAAAGTTTCAAGTTACCAAAAACCTGGAGAAACTATTTTAGATAGACATACCAAAACATAATTATTCCTAAAGAGTTCACCTGAAAACTCTTATCTCATTTACCTTTATTTTATAACTTATGAAAATATCATACCAAGTTATCATACCAGCTGCAATGGCTGATGGCTTGACGGCCGAAACATCCTTTGTTAACTGATACGGCAGGCGACATTCTTTTGTTACAATGGAAAGATTGTAACTGTTCTTAGGTTTTGTTTTTTTTGTTTTTGTTTTTTTTTTTTTTGCGGTATGCGGGCCTCTCACTGTTGTGGCCTCTCCCATTGCGGAGCACAGGCTCCGGATGCGCAGGCTCAGCGGCCATGGCTCACGGGCCCAGCCGCTCCAGAGCATGTGGGATCTTCCCGGACCGGGGCACGAACCCGTGTCCCCTGCATCGGCAGGCGGACTCTCAACCACTGCGCCACCAGGGAAGCCCAGGTTTTGTTTTTTTAATTTAAATAATTGTTTAAATGTTCATGTTTTTATGAAATTATATTGGTAGAAGATACTATGTTTTAAGTAATATTCTTATCTGCCAGAATTAAAAGCTGCCAACCATTTGCCAGTGTCCCTCTTTTATTGGGCAGGGGGTGAGGGGACAGTGTCATGAAATCCTAAACTCTGGGAGCCACTGATCACAAGCCCACATGGGTACACCCTTTCTAACACGGGGGTTTACACAAACTAGCCATGTAGTAAAGTCAGTGTAGTGGCTGGTCCCTGGCAGCACAGGCCAGCCTGACGGCCATGTGTTGGAGTGATAGCAGAGGCACAGATTTCTCACAGAATGTTCTTCTGGGGCCAGCTGGCAAATCCCTGGCCCCTTGAGCCCAATGCTTGTCCTTGGGCTCTTCACCTGGCCCCCAGGATTTCTCTGGGATGTTCCTAAGCTTAGTTCAAATGCTTCACTGCCCCTGAGCCTCTCTCAGCACCGAGACGTGCAGAGAAGAGAGACTTCTCTTGCTTTCAGTCAATTCCCCGATCTCCTAATACCCCTGTTGGGGGTCTTCACTTTGGAAAAGAGCCTGCCATCATAGCAAAGGCTATTTTTGTTCTTGATGATGTTGTTTTAGCTGCTTTGAGGACAGAATTTCAATCTATTGTGAAAACTTATTGCAAATTATTCTTATCACTCCATTCCTCAAATATGTTCCTCCAGTAATAAAGTGCCATGGTTTATCTGCACACAAATAAAATTCAAGCCCATTCATAATTATAAGTTGATAGAAACGAAAGGTACCATTAGTAACAAGTAAGGAACACAACTTTGGACAAAATAGAAGATGATAGTAGCTAAACTGAGACTATTCTCACAAAAAGAGAAAGGCTAGGTAATTTTTTTTTGGTGTAAGAAATGCAATTCATAGGCCCTCTCACTTGTGAACATAGATGGCAAAATCCTCCCCCAAAAATATCGGCAAACTGAATTCCATAAGACGTAGAAAAAGGCCATACATTTTAACAACCCTGAAATTTTTAACAACTCTGAATTTTTACTCCCCCTGCATTTAATGTTTTTGACATCATATTTTGCATGTTTTTATTTTGTGTATTCCATAACCACTTATTGTGAATGTGGATGATTACACTACTTTTGTCTCTTAACCTTCCTAAAAGCTTTATATGTTGTTGATCTACAACGTTTACTGTATATTTGCCTTTACCAATGAGATTTTACTGTATATTTGCCTTTACCAATGAGATTTTTTTTTTTTTTTTGCAGTACGTGGGCCTCTCACTGTTGTGGCCTCTCCCGTTGCGGAGCACAGACTCCGGATGCGCAGGCTCAGCGGTCATGGCTCATGGGCCCAGCTGCTCCGTGGCATGTGGGATCCTCCCGGACCGGGTCACGAACCCGTGTCCCCTGCATCGGCAGGCGGACTCTCAACCACTGTGCCACCAGGGCAGCCCTACCAATGAGATTTTTTTCTTTCATAATTTTCATATTTCTAGTTGTGCTCTTTTAAGGCCAGGTAATTTTTTAAAGAGATTGAGACAAGTACTAAAAATGAGGTCAATCGTATAAAAAGAGAAAGCCTATATATCCTGGGTTCTGAGGAAGTGAATTAAATGGGAGCAGCTTTTTAAACTGAATAAGATGGGGGTAGGTGGGGAGCATCTTCCTGCCTCTATTTACACATAGAGATTCCAGCATGGAAGATCAGAGGCATTGCTCTTCAAATTCTTAGACAAATTGTCCCTTTGGAAAAGTACTCTTGTTTTCTGTAAATAGTAATTTCATAGTATGCATCCAGTCTAGGTGGCAATGTGACAAAAGAAGCATTGAGCAAGGCATTCAGAAGATTTAACTGGCGAGGCCATTCTTGAACTGAGATTCCAGATGTAAGAGTTTGCTAGGGCTGCTGTAACAGAGTAGCACAAACTGAGCTTAAACAACAAAAATTTATTGTCTCACAGTTCTGGAGGCTAGAAATCCAAAATCAAAGTGTTGGCAAGGTTGTTTCCTTCTGAAGGCTGTGAGGGAAGGATCTGTTCCCTGCCCCTCTCCTTGGTTTGCAGATGGTTGGCTTCATGTTCATATAGTATTCTCCCTGTATACGCGCCTCTGTCCAAATTTCTCCTTCTTATAAGTACACCATGCATATTGATTTATACCCAACCCCGCTTATCTCACTTTAACTTATATGTCTGTAAAGACCCTATCCCAAATAAGATTACTTTCTGAGATCTTGCGTGTAAAGACTTTAATAAATGAATTTTGGGGAAACTCAGTTCAACCCATAACACCGGCAACCTCTCTGGCTTCAGCTTCTCATATTTAGAGAAGAATGTTGGCCTTAATGCTCCTTAAGGGCTCTTTCAATCCCAGCTTTCCAAGATTGTCTCAGCCCTTTTGAAGCTGCCAAGTCTGGCCCCCCTATTTATGGGACTATAAATATAAAAATTTTCCCGACCCAAGCCTGCCAGCCAGTCCTGGAGGGCGGAAAATGAGTAGGGAAATGCTGCAAGGGTGGAGTTTTCCTTTAACCTTTTGTTATTTGCAGGAGTTCTGTAATCAGACAAACATTCAGGGCGTGGTGAACCGGGGGTCCTGACATCTGAAGGTAAATAAGCAAACTCGAATGACATTTGTTCTTTTCCAAATCCCAAGGTTTTCTGTGCTCCAACTATAGATGACAAAACTGTTCCAGAAGAGTGTTTTGTTCTCCCTGCCAATTCATTAGTAACAGAACGGTTGCTGGGCTGTCATCCAGCCATGCTGACATCAGTTCCCCAGTAAAAGAAGGACAGCACTGGAGCTGGGTCTGTGCAGCCAACAGGGATCAGGGGGGCTCAGCTGTACGGACACGTTGGCAAAAAAAAGGGAAGAAGGGAGGGAGGAAGGAAGGAAGGAAGGAAGGTAGGAAGGAAGGAGGGGAGGAAGGGAGGAGGGAGGGAGGAAAAGGAGAAGAAAGTTGGGAAAGTTTATAGAAATGAAGCGGCCACCCAGGTTCCTCAAGGGACTCAGACAGGAAGGCAGGAGGGAGGGAGTGCTAGGCATGGTGATAACCCAAATTAAGTTCTGGCCAGCATCATCTTCAGTATTTAGAAAAATTGGGGTTTGCTTAACCTATAAATGAAAACCATGAGTTTTAGAAACCTAACCTAACAGCATGTGTGTGAAAAGAAACCTATATAAGGAAGCTGAGCTGGACTGTAGTTATGGGAGGCCCAGTAACAGCCCACTTCCTTTCTCTGTGCCTTTTTTATTCATCTCTAAATGTGGGAATGGTAATACAATTGCACTCTTCTCAACTTAAAAATACTTTTATTCTGAATCACCTGACAAGTCTTTTCCCCCCTGCATAGCACTTATATCCATTAAGAGATCTTCCAGAGCCCCTTTATCAATCTAGCAGGCCTTGCTGGAAGCTTCCAACACTCCAGATGCTAAATGCAGTCCATAGCTCAGTCACCGACCCCTCACTATTTTCCTTGTCTTGATAAAGTGCCAAATTTTTATGTTTAAGCTATGTTTTATTAGGAGCTTCCTGAGCTTTCTTTCCATGGAATTTCTCCATTCCCACTCCTGGACTTGCCTCCCAGCTTTTATGATATTAGAGAGTGAGCTTGCGTGTCGCTGTATGAGGTTTGAAAAGCCGGGATATTATATGAGTGTGTCCACATCTCACCTTCTGTTTCTGCCACCTGTAGCAGGGCAGGAAAGGGGGGAAAAACATCCTTGTGGCCCCATTCCCAGCTTCTCAGAGGCAGATTGTGTGCCTGATGGGACAGGCACGTTCCTGGCTGCACAGTGGCTGAACAAAAGCTCTCTCTCTGCCTGAAGAAAACCAGGACACCAATGAGCTCATCATAAAAGAAAAATCTGGAGTTAGGTCGATTGAGGATGAATTATAACACATTTCAACAACTTACTGTGGCTCAACCCCCTTTTTCAACTCAGTTACCCTTGATGTATGTATCTCGAAATTCTGCCGTCTCTCCCCATCTATACCCTCAGACACTGACTCTTAAATCCTCCCAATTGAATTGGACTCTTGGATACTAAACTTGACTCTTCTTCTTTAGAAATCGTATTTATTTATTTATTCATCCATTCTTTCATTCAACAGCAAGGTTTGGGTGTCTCCCACCCACCAAGCATGGTGCTCAGTCATGAGGATGCACAGGATAATAGGAAAGGCTTCCTGCCCTGGAGGAGCTCCTGGATCCAGGTCTCCTCCAACCGATGAGGGCTCTGGATTTGGGTTTTGACTTTGACTTTTTGAACTTATAGCTTCCTTTCCAAGGAGGAACTTGGTTTTCTTGCTAATGCAGTACATGGATACTTGCCAAATCCCTGAACTCGACCAGACACCTGGTCCCAACTTCTCCTGGTTCTTCTTGTTTCTGAAGCCCAGCACAGCAGCCCTTTGCCTGGAGTTTCCACTTGAGTTCAGAAGTTTTGTCCACATACCGAAGGTTATATCCTATGGAGCCTCTAAGATGTTGCCTCTGTGGGATCTCTGCCCTGTTTGCTTCCTCAGCCTGACCACCACTGGACTATGACAGAGTTCTAAGAGCCCAGGATATCTGAGAGCTCAGCTGTGACAAATGAAAGTGGGAGCCAAAGAAGAACATTTAAGCTATTTCCCTTCTGAACCAATCCAGTTGGGCTGAATAGTCAGAGTGGTGTCTGGTGGCAGCAACCCTTCCAGGCCCCTGGGAGCCCAGGTCTGCCCGGCACAAGCTCCTCGGCCACCCTTGCTGTGTCGCCTTCTGGCCGGGACAGCGAGGAGGTGGTTACAGTGATGTACAGAGGAAAGCAAGTGGGCATTGGGTACAGCCTATGCCTAAGAGGCAGTCGTAGCTAGAAGGTATTCCTGCCAAAAATGCTGCATGTGCAGCAGCGCAGGGAATGGAAAAAGAAATCCTTGTGGTCCCACTGAATCTAATCGGGAGGAAATAATCAGACATCCAAACTGTGGACGTTCTACAAAACAATTGTCCTGGACTCTTCAAAAATATCCAAGTCAAGACACCCTACTATATAAAAATAGACAACTAATGAGGACCTACTGTATAGCACAGGAAACTCTTCTCAATACTCTGTAATGACCTATATGGGAAAGGAATCTAAAACAGTGGATATATGTATATGTATAACTGATTTGCTTTGCTGTACAGCAGAAACTAACACAACATTGTAAATCAACTATCCTCCAATAAAAATTTTTTTTAAAAAAAGAAAGATTAAAAAAAAAGGGGGGGAGCTATTCTAGACTAAAGAAAACTAGAGACATGGCAGCTAAATGCAGTGCATGATCCTTGATTGGATCCTGAACTGAAAAACAATACAGCCATAAAAGACATTATCAAGGGCTTCCCTGGTGGCGCAGTGGTTAAGAATCTGCCTGCAAATGCAGGGGACACAGGTCCGTGCCCTGGTCCAGGAAGATCCCATGTGCCATGGAACAATTAGGCCTGTGCGCCACAACTACTGAGCCTGCGCTCTAGAGCCCGTGAGCCACAACTACTGAAGCCTGCACGCCTAGAGCCCAAGCTCTGCAACAAGAGAAGCCACCACAATGAGAAGCCCTCGCAGCAAAACGAAGAGTAGACCCTGCTCACCGCAACTAGAGAAAGCCCGCGCGCAGCAAAAATAAAATAAATAAAATAAATTTATTTTTTAAAAAAAGACATTATCAAGACAATCGTGTGTGTGTCTGTGTGCATAGGAAGAGAAAGAAAGATAAACAAATGTGGTAAAGTGTTAACGATTAGTAAATCTAAGTGAGGGATATACGGCTATTCATTGTACTGTTTTCTCAACTTTGCTGTAGGGTGGAAGAGTGGCAGTGAGAGGGAAAAGATGGCCTGAGCAGACTGGCAGAAGCCAGGGGAGGCACGGCAGCCCCAGCCAGCTCTGGACCACGTTCCAGTCCCAGGGAAAAAGCAGGGACCAGGCAGGCACACTGACCATAAACACAGGGAACCTACAGCTTAGTGCACACCTGGGTCAATCCCACCATCTGGGGGCCAGATGTGGGTGCAGCAGGCAAATTCCAAGCCCACGAATAAGCAAAGAACTCCCAATAATGCCACGTGTAGCCTTCGGAGGCTCAGGACTGAGAAATGCTGAATGATCAAGTGCTTGGCCGTTGTTCCAGAGGCCAGACAGGATTGACGCCAGCAGGAACTGACATGTCTGCATGTTGTTGGCTGAGGACCCCAAAAGCCCAAGGTAGGGGTAAGGGCTCATTAGGAGGCAGGGGCCTAACTGGATTCTGTTTACTTTTAACTGGTTAAGTTTGCATTGCCAGATTAAGTTACTGACTAAGCCCACAGATGTACCCCTAGCCACCCCCCACACACATTTTTTTGTCTTCTATTCTCTATTTGTAATTCTTTCTGGCTGTCGTTGCTCCTCTCCTGGTTTTATGCCATTATGGTGTGTGGAAAACATCAGAAGACCTCTCTACAGTGTCTTAAAATGCCTGAGTACAAAGATGAACAAAAAATCTATCAAAGCTGGTTTTGGACTCAGTACTGTAATGTGTCATTTCCAAAGGTCAGAGAGCTGAGTGCTAAAGTGACCAAATTTCCAAGCCCTCTGGATTTGCCATCTTTTGGCATTTCCATAAGTTTTCTGGCCCCTAAAGGAATCGCTGATTTCTCTTTCCTGACTCTCTTTTAATCTCAGCTGTCCTGAGCAGAGCTTCCCCAATTCTGGACAGGACCAGCTGGTCAGCCCTCTCCTCTCCGGGGCTCCTGAGTTTTCTTCCTCTGTATGTGGAGATGTACAGTTCAGAAGGTCAGCCAGGGGTTGGTGTGACGGATCCAGCCAAGGGCTCTGCTCAGTTTCCACCATGCGGCTCAGAAACAAAGCAGCCAGGACGAGTATTGCCAAGACCATGTTCTGGGAGCCAGGAATAGATGAATTCCCGGTGTGAGTAAGGAAAACAGCAACCGAGTTTGCTGCGACTGTGATTAACATGCAGGATTCCTCCGGTAGAAGGCCCCTCCTGAGAAACCATAACATTTGCAGACGTGGATTCAAGCAAACCCCAGTGGTTTTCAATCTCAGTCTCTTTCTCTCGCAGGCCCTCTCTCTCTTTTCCCTTTCTCTGGCAGCAAATCCCTATGTTCAAGTATACATTTTAGATAAAAACCATTACACAAAAGAGATCAAGATTCAGTCTGTCTGATTTTTTGTGGAGGCTGTGGACCCACGTGGCCCCTCCCCCAGCCACCCCAGGGAAATTTCAGGGTATTGTTCGGCCCCATGGAACCCAGGGTTTGAAAGCCATTGCTCTGGTCCGTCTTCCCCACACACAGAGGGAATATGGATCTTCTCTGATCCTGACTCCACAGCTGCTCCCCAAACAACACTCCCCCACCCCTCCCCCAAACTGCTTTTACGCTTCAACACATGCCAAGAAATTTATCGGGCGAGATTTGTTGTATTTCTTTCTTAAAAGTTGGAACGTGTCCTTTGATGGAAAATGAGTCTAATAATAACTTGTGTTATTTTCAAAAAAGAGCATTGGCCTGAACTTAATGTATTTTATTCTCCTAGAAAAATAGAAGTGTGATCACGTGGTTTCATTTCCTTGAGGTCAAGAAGGCACCATTTACAGATGGTTCCCTCACCTCCCCCGTGAGGTGGGAGAACCCAGGCTATGGCTGTCCTCACTGGCTCTGTTGCACTGGTTTTGTGTTAACGCAACATCTTGGATCGAATTGAACTTGCTTCATTTTTTGATTATTACACACTCCATCAGCCACTTAATTTTCCTGCCATTGACCACTAGTTACATTTTCATCTATAACCTCAGATGCCATGAGATAGAAAACTGTGAGAAAGTTCATCTCTGAAGCAATGGAAAGTTCCCAGATGTGAGAACAACACAGCAACCTATGGTGGGAAAGGCCACGAAACAGTTTTATTACATCAGCTATCACAAATAGCAAAGACTCTTGGGGTGGAAAAATTATTATTTTATAAGATTACCAGTCATCCCAGAAGAACAGTGTGTTTTTAGCCATTCATTTCAAAGTTGGCTCATTCCTCAGCTACCTACTTATTTTTCCTTTTTTTTTCAATAGTGGTTAGACTGTATTTCTCTAGGCCACACCAGCCAGAATGCTGTGCACTCTGAATATACAAATAGTGATGATCTGAGTCTCTCCTGCTTTTATCCTCACCTCTAGTCCCCACCAAAGCCCCTTCTGGGAGTCCCCAGACAGCATCTCACCTGGACTCACCAAAAAGCGCAGGACCATCATGGGCTGCCACCACTGTCTTCCTCTGCCCTGCCCCTCTCCAGTGATGTCAACTGCCCAGGCTGCACTCCCCAGGCAGCTGTACGATGGTGCCTCAAGGCTGCCTCCAATGTCCCCAGCCAACACCTCATCCAGGCACTTTGCCACTGCCACCACCCCCAATACACAGGGGCCTTCAGTGTACCAATGTGGAGAGGAATATTCTGGAGGTCATGAAGTTTGGGGACAAAATGGGAGAAAGTCCTCTCCCTTTTGGGTAATATATCTATATGAATGGAATACTGAGGCACTACTATCTTTCATCCAGTGTCTTAGAGGGGTTTTTTGTTTGTTTTTTAATAAATTTGTTTGCTTATTTATTTATTTATTTTTGGCTGCGTTGGGTCTTTGTTGCTGCGCGCGGGCTTTTTATAGTTGCAGCGAGCGGGGGATACTCTTTGTTGTGGTGCGCGGGCTTCTCATTGTGATGGCTTCTCTTGTTGCGGAGCACCGGCTCTAGGCATACAGGCTTCAGTAGTTGTGGCACGAGGACTTCAGTAGTTGTGGCATGCGGGCTCAGTAGTTGTGGCTCACAGGCTCTAGAGCGCAGGCTCAGTAGCTGTGGTATACGGGCTTAGTTGCTCCGAGGCATGTGGGATCTTCCCGGACCAGGGCTCGAACCCGTGTCCCCTGCATTGTCAGGCGGATTCTTAACCACTGCACCACCAGAGAAGTCCCTCTTAGAGGTTTTTTTTTTTTTTTTTTTTTTTTGTGGTGCGCGGGCCTCTCACTGTTGTGGCCCTCCCGTTGCGGAGCACAGGCTCCGGACGCGCAGGCTCAGTGGCCATGGCTCACGGGCCCAGCCACTCCACGGCATGTGGGATCTTCCCGGGCCGGGGCACGAACCCGTGTCCCCTGCATCGGCAGGCGGACTCTCAACCACTGCACCACCAGGGAAGCCCCCTCTTAGAGTTTTTAGTGAGAATAATTATCTTAGCCCATTCGGGATGCTATACCAGAAATACCATAGACTAGGGAGCTTATAAATATCAGAAATTTATTTGTCACAGTTCTGGAGGCTGGAAGTCCAAGATCAGAGTGCCATCATGGTTGAGTTCTGGGGAGGACCCTCTTCTGCGCTGCAGACTGCTGACTTCTTGCTGTATCCTCACATGGCACAGGGAGCTAGGGAAATCTGTGGGGTTTCTTTTATAAGGGTGCTAATACCATGCATGAGGGCTCCAAGCTCATGACCTAATAATCACCTCCCAAAAGCCCCACCTTCTAGTACCATCACATTGGGGGGTTAGGATTTCAACATCTGAACTTTAGGAGGACACAAACCATAGAAATCATGTTTTCAAATTTTACGCACAGGACTTTCTCTTCTAGGACTCAGTCCTGGGTACATGGAGGCAAGACCAGGGTTTGGGGAATCCTGTGTTTTCGGAACTATGCCTCTCACCAAAAGCCTAATAAACTTTTCTGTTTAAGTCTGTCTTCCCTTAAATTAGTTCTCTCTCCCAAGTTTATTCTTCCTCTAAAAAATCGGTTTCTGACATCTGACTTCACCAAACAGGCCCAGACACATCTGAACCCCAGCAGGGGATGGCTTAGGCTTAAGCTAAGGAGACCATTGCTATATAACTTTCAAGTTTAAATTTACTGTAGGCTCTTTAGCCAATATGTATGCCTTTTTTTTTTAAACAGATAATATCAGTTATTCATTCCCAAGTTAGTTGTTTTCTTTTCTTTTGCCTTTTCCTTATGAGCTCTTGGATGTCAAAAGGCAGATTGGCAAGGTCATTACTGATCATTTGATTCATGCACATTAATTATGTAAGTATGAAGTGTATCATTCCTATTTCTCCAGGTCAGCATTCTGTTTGCCTAAAATAAATTAACTCAAATGGATCTTTGCTAGGATGTGGAGCAGTTGGAACCCTCACACATTGCTGGTGGGAATGTAAAACAATGCAGCCACTTTGGAAATGTCCTGCAGTTCCTCAAAGAAGTTGAACATGGAGTTACCATATGACCCAACAATTCCACTCCTAGGTATATACCTGTGAGAATTGAAAACATATGTTCACATAACAACTTGTATACTAATGTTCATAGCATCATTATCCATCATAGCCCCAAAGTGGAAACAACACGAATATCCATCAACTGATGAATGGACAAATAAAATGTGATATATGCATGCAATGGAATATTATTCAGACACATAAAGGAATGAAGCCCTGACATATGCTACAATTAGTATGACTTATATTTTATTGTGAAATTCTATGTATTTCACTAAATAAATGAGTATATATTGATATTTTTCATTTTCTTTTAGCTGGTTTCATCAGCTAAAACGGAAAACAGTGGAGGTTTTTTCTTTTTTTAAACTGAGATGTAATTCACATAGCATAGCCTCCCCCCCCCTTTTAAAGTATACAATTCAATGGTTTTTAGTATATTCACAGATATCTGCAACCATAACCACTATCTAATTCCAGAACATTCTCATCACCCCAAAAAGAAACCTCATACCAATTAGCAGTCCCTCCCCATTTCCCTACCCTCCAGCCCCTGGCAACTACAAATCTCCTTTCTGCCTCTATGGATTTGCTTGTTCTGGAGATTTTATATAAATAAAATCATATGACAGGTGGCCTTTTGTGTCTGCCTTCTTCTACTTAGCTAATGTCTTCAAGGTTCATCCAAACTGTGACCAACACAGATATATTCCTGCCTTCACAGGGAGATACAGGCAATTTACAGCACACGGCTCTGTGGGAGCATGTGGAAGGAACACCCACTCAGACATGACGGGCCAGGGAAATCTTTCTGGACCCCTTGCTTCCTACTAGAGGCCTGAAGTTGAGCCAGAGTCAGGGACACAAAGAGCAGACTGAGGAGAAAGAGGAAATGGCCTATGCAAGGACCCTGAGGTGGGAGAGAACACAGCATGTTCTGGGAAATGAAAGCAGTTCAGGTCCAATCTAAACATTTGGTCTGCACTGAGTCCAGACTATTACATTTAGGAATTCAGCACTTTGCCAGGGTTCCAGCTTGTTCACAGTTTACTCTGTGTGTCAGTCCGTTAGAATGTTTTCGGCTGCAAGTAACAGAGGCTGACTCCCACAGGTTTAAAGATTAAGGACATTTATTATCTCATATGACAGGGTGGGCAGACTTCAGGGTTGGTGGATTCAGTGGCTTAACAATGTCATTAGGGGACTTCCCTGGGGGTCCAGTGGTTAAGAGTCTGCCTTCCAGTGCGGGTGTTTGATCCCTGGTCGGGGAGCTAGGATCCCACATGCTGCAGGGCAACTGAGCCTGCATGCCACAACTACTGAGCTCGCACACCTCAACTAAAGAGCCCATGTGCTTCAAACTACAGAGCCCAGGTGCTCTGGAGCCCATGCACCACAACTACAGAGAAGCCCACGCACAATGGAAGAGCCCGCGCACTGCAATGAAGATCCTGCAACTAAGACCTGATGCAGCCAAAAATAAAATAAAATAAAAAACAACAACAAAAACAATGTCACTAGGGACCGAAGTTCTTTCTGTCTGTCTCTCTGCTAATTATCTGTTCAGCTTCTCTCTAAAGCAATTCCCCCTTGAGGCCACACAACCTGGGACAATGTGTTTCCCTGTTTCTCCTGTTTCCAACAGGAGAGACACTTACTTCTGTTTTCTGAAAGCCCCAGCAAGGATTCCCTGACATCTCATTGGCAGAAGTTCCTGAACAGAGTCCTGGTGAGGGAGCAGTTACCATGAGCAGCTTGGATTAATTATGTGGCAATGGATGGAGCACTGGGGAGTCAACCTCAGTGTCACCACGCTGGGGACCTTAAACACAGTTGGGTGCCTTGGGCTGGCAATGCACTCACCAGCAGCTGCCTTGGGGTTCATCTCCCACTCTTGTATCCAAAAATATATCCAAGCCCAACTTCAAAGTAGGATGAGTAACATGGTTTCTGTTCCACAGGTTTTGTGAGAACTGGCTATCATACCAACAAACTTCCTAAAATTTATAGGTAAACCTCTTTCTCTTTCCTCAGATTTCCACTCCCCACCACAGGCACTACATCTCTTTCTCTCTCTCTCTGCCCCATCTTCCTCCTGAGACCTCTTACAGCCAAACTGGTTGTTTCCTCTTTCCCCACTCCCTTTCTTTAAATCACTTAGCTTGCATTTTCCTCTCAACACAAACTACTGCTGCCCCATGCAAAGGAACAGAATTTCAGGTAATTCTACTGTTCCTCTTGCATGTTTCCAAGGGCTTCAATTCACTCTGCCAAGAATTCAACAGGAGATCTGAACACTCATACTGGTGTCTCTACACACAAAGATCCTGATCACTTCAAACTCTTTCAACTCAATAAGCTTATTAATCATCAATCACTATTAAACTTTACGGGCAGTTCTCCAGAGATAAACCCACTCACATATGGTCACCTTATCTTTGATACAGGAGGCAAGAATATACAATGGAGAAAAGACAGCCTCTTCAATAAGTGGTGCTGGGAAAACTGGACAGCTACATGTAAAAGAATGAAAGTAGAACACTTCCTTACACCATACACAAAAATAAACTCAAAATGGATTAGAGACTGAAATGTAAGACCGGACACTATAAAACTCTTAGAGGAAAACATAGGCAGAACACTCTATGACATAAATCACAACAAGATCCTTTTTGACCCACCTCCTAGAGAAATGGAAATAAAAATAAAAATAAACAAATGGGACTTAATGAAACTTAAAAGCTTTTGCACAGAAAAGGAAATCATAAACAAGACCAAAAGACAACCCTCAGAATGGGAGAAAATATTTGCAAACGAAGCAACTGACAAAGGATTAATCTCCAAAATATACAAGCAGCTCATGTAGCTCAATATCAAAAAAACAAACAACCCAAATGGGCAGAAGACCTAAATAAACATTTCTCCAAAGAAGATATAGATTGCCAACAAACACATGAAAGGATGCTCACCATCATTAATCATTAGAGAAATGCAAATCAAAACTACAATGAGATATCATCTCACACCAGTCAGAATGGCCATCATCAAGAAATCTAGAAACAATAAATGCTGGAGAGGGTGTGGAGAAAAGGGAACCCTCTTGCACTGCTGGTGGGAATGTGAATTGGTACAGCCACTATGGAGAACAGTATGGAGGTGCCTTAAAAAACTAAAAATAGAACTACCATACGATCCAGCAATCCCACTACTGGGTATATACCCTGAGAAAACCATAATTCAAAAAGAGTCATGTAGCACAATGTTCATTGCAGCACTATTTGCAACAGCCAGGACATGGAAGCAACCTCAGTGTCCATCAACAGATGAATAGATAAAGAAGACGTGGCACATATATACAACGGAATATTACTCAGCTATAAAAAGAAATGAAATTGAGTTATTTGTAGTGAGGTGGATGGACCTAGAGTCTGTCATACAGAATGAAGTAAGTAAGTCAGAAAGAGAAAAACAAATACCATATGCTAACACATGTATATGGAATCTAAAAAAAAAAAAAAATGGTGCTGAAGAACCTAGGGGCAGGACAGGAATAAAGACGCAGACATAGACAATGGACTTGAGGACACGAGGAGGGGGAAGGGTAAGCTGGGATGAAGTGAGAGAGTGGCATGGACTTATATACACTACCAAATGTCAAATAGATAGCTAGTGGGAAGCAGCTGCATAGCACAGGGAAATCAGCTCGGTGCTCTGTGTCCACCTAGAGGGGTGGGATATGGAGGGTGGCAGGAAGACACAAGAGGGAGGAGATATGGGGATGTATGTATATGTATAGCTGATTCACTTTGTTATTCAGCAGAAACTAACACAGCATTGAAAAGCAATTATATTCCAATAAAGATGTTTAAAAAAATTTATGGGTAGTTCTATTTGGGGAAAAATAACTTCAATGTGTCTAAAATACCACAACCATGTCCAAAGACAAACAAAAAATTAGGAAGTATTTGTAAAATATGTGACAATTCCCTTAATGTACATAATTACTCTTACCTTCACTAAGAAAAAGATGAACATCCCAAGGTAAAAGATATGAACTGTCAGTTTACAAAAGAAAAAGAGAAAAAGAGATAACGCTTATTTTAATTATTGCCCACTAGATTGGCAAAGATTTAAGAAATTGTTAACACCTGGTGTTGGCAAGAATATGGAGCAGTAAGTGCTATTGATGAGATGTCAACTGGAACAACTTCTCTGAAAGTCGATCTGCATTGCTATCAATATTTAAAATATATTTACTTTTTTTTTTTTTTTTTTTGCGGTACGCGGGCCTCTCACTGTTGTGGCCTCTCCCGTTGCGGAGCACAGGCTCCAGAAGCACAGGCCCAGCGGCCATGGCTCACGGGCCCAGCCGCTCCGCAGCACGTGGGATCCTCCCGGACCGGGGCACGAACCTGCGCCCCCTGCACCGGCAGGCGGACCCCCAACAACTGTGCCACCAGGGAAGCCCAATATATTTACTTTTGATCAAGCAATTAACACTTCTAGCAATTTATTCTAAGGAACTATTCAGGCACAGGCATAAAAATCTATGTACAGGATATTCATCGTAACTTTTTATAATAGCAAAATTGAAAAACTTTACTGTCCAGCTATAGGGGGTTAATTTAATGAATTATGGAAAATTTGTGTTTTTAAAAACTTGCTTGCATATGATTGTATCTCAAGACCCTAGCTCAGTGACTGGTACATATATGACTATTTATTGAATAAATAAACAAATAAATATAGTGATATTCTATAGCCATTACAAATGATGATGCAAATTTAAATTCACTGAAATGGAAAGCTATCTGTCAACTATTGTTAAAAGGAAAAGCACAGCACAAAACTGCATGAATTGAATAATTTCATCTTTGCATAAAAAAGCATGTGTGTGTGTATCCACAGAAAAGTGTTTAGAAGTCTTTATACCAAAATGTAAATTGTGGTTCTTCCTAAATGGTGAGATTATAGGTGGGTTTTTTTTGCATTTTTCTTTTTACCTTTAAGCGATGTCTGGATTGTTTATTCTAAGCATATATTACTTTTATGTAAGAAAAAATGTATGTTTAGTTAGAACAACAACAACAGCAATAAATATCTCTATGAATACATGTGCTATTGAAACACATACACATGAAAGTAAGCATAAAGTACTTTGTAGTTTTACACATCTTGCTGCGATAACCTGAAGATGACAAAGTCCTTGTAGAAGCTTGCCACCAGGAAAACTCAACAAACTGTCAAATTTTTTTCCAAAGTATACAAAAAGCCAAGTCACAGAGAGTTCTTCAGTAATACACTGTGTGATGACGTACTAGGTAGACAAGGAGGCAGATGGCACTGGCTTAGGCCTGGTCAGGGGGCCTTTCCTGGGCTACAGGATCTAGGGAGCCCAGCTGTGGTCCTCCTCTGGCCTCCATCTCTCCCACAGGCCCAGAAATCCAAGGAGCCAAGCTCATCCACTTCTAGATCATGCTCTAAGCATCTGGGAACTAGAACAGGCCCCTGCACCTGCTTCTTGCACAGCCTTCTTCCCGAAATGTGACCTCCAGAGGGTCACTGAGCTGGTAGTGTGCATTTTCCAAGCCCAAAAAGTGAACAACAGGTGTTGATCGGCGGAGGTATGGGTGACTGGGGTGTCCACACATGTGTGTGCAAGAATCCCAGGAGTGGGACCTGGGTTGGGCAAGGGGTGCAAAGGGAATGGGGAATAGACCAGAAGCTGGTGTTCCACATTCCAGTGTGGAACTCTGAAGAACTCTGATAATGCCAAACTTGAAGCCAGCCTTCCAGGTCATTATGAAGGTATATTTGTAAAGGAAGGGGTTTGAAATATGCTGTGTACAGCATGTTGGCTTGATCTATTATTTTTCATAATTAGATGCATTGTATGCGGGCCTTCATTTGTATTCTTGCCCTAGGTTCCACAAACGTTAGGGACAGGCCTGGAGGCAGAGAACAAAATCAAGCAGACCAGTTTGTCATCTGAGAAACCTCATATCACGGGAGTGGTCTGCAGAAGAGCACAGATGGGCTCACCTCATGGACAACTTAGACCTAGACCTGTCTTGGATGACATCTATGGCTTCCCAATACATCCACTGGTACCATCTGGACTCTAGTAAAGGAGAGAACCGATGATGAAAGGCCTAGAATATACCCAGTTCATCAGTGAAAGCAATGCTTATTAAAGAACACTTGATAGGCCAAGTGCTTACTAAGAATGGACAATAGGATCCCCAAACATTTGGGGTCTCAAGCTGTGGAGATACCTGAGACTTAACGTGGAAAAAAAAACACAAAAAAACCCCCCTGCTTTCTAGAAAAGCACTGCTTCCTGGGAGTCCCAACTTGGGATTATGCGTGAGTTTGAGACAGACCCAAAAATAATAACAAAAGACAATTCATTAAAAAGGAAATTAAATTACATTTTAAATATATGAAATATTTTCTACCTCACAATAAGAAAAATAATAAAATTAAAGCACACTTTTCACATATGCGTTATCAAAGATCAAATGATTTGATAATAAACAGCATTAGGTCAGATGAAAGACAGTTGGCAATCACACGCATTTTTGGTGGAAGTGTCAAGTGGTACATCCTCTTTGAAGCTATGTTTTGGCAACAGCCATCAAAAAGCAAAATGTACATAATCTTTGACACAACAATCTCATCTCAAGCAGCTTATCAGATAGATACACACCTCCTTGTATAGGTGTACAAAGAAATTTGCAGCTGGCATATTGTGTGGAGTAGGGGAAGATTGGAAACAACTTGAAATTTCATCAATAGGATACTGGTTAAGTAAATGATGCTTCATCCATTCAGTGGGATGCTATATTACTGTTAAAAAAGAAATAGGTTGCTTTACAAACTGCTTACAATATGTTTCAATATACGCAGATAAAAAAAATTGTCACCAAGGATAGTACTGGGACAATTAAATTTCCTGAAGTTGCTCATTGTATCATGGTTATGTACAAGTATGTCCTTGTTCTTAGGAGATACACAAACAAGTATTTAGGGATGAAGATGTCTGAGGGCTTCCCTGATGGTGCAGTGGTTGAGAGTCCGCCTGCCGATGCAGGGGACACGAGTTCGTGTCCCGGTCCAGGAGGATCCCACATGCCGCGGAGCGGCTGGGCCCGTGAGCCATGGCCGCTGAGCTTGAGCACTGCGACTCACTCTGAAATGGCTCAGCAATAATAATAGTAACCATAATAATGATAATCAAAATTATCTATAGATATAAAGAGAATGCAATTGTGGCAAAATATTAATTGATGAATCTAGGTGAAAGGCATACAAGAGTTTATGTTACTAGTGTTGCAACTTTTCTGAAGGTTTGAATTTTTTAAAAAGAAAAAGTTCCCAATCCAAAAATGGGCAGAAGACATAAATAGGCATTTCTCCAAAGAAGATATACAGACTGCCAACAAACACATGAAAGGATGCTCAACATCATTAATCATTAGAGAAATGCAAATCAAAACTACAATGAGATATCATCTCACACCAGTCAGAATGGCCATCATCCAGAAATCTAGAAACAATAAATGCTGGAGAGGGTGTGGAGAAAAGGGAACCCTCTTGCACTGCTGGTGGGAATGTGAATTGGTACAGCCACTATGGAGAACAGTATGGAGGTTCCTTAAAAAACTACAAATAGAACTACCATATGACCCAGCAATCCCTCTACTAGGCATATACCCTGAGAAAACCATAATTCCAAAAGAGACATGTACCAAAATGTTCATTGCAGCTCTATTCACAATAGCCCGGAGATGGAAACAACCTAAGTGTCCATCATCGGATGAATGGGTAAAGAAGATGTGGCACATATATACAATGGAATATTACTCAGCCATAAAAAGAAACGAAACTGAGCTATTTGTAATGAGGTGGATAGACCTAGAGTCTGTCATACAGAGTGAAGTAAGTCAGAAGGAGAAAGACAAATACCGTATGCTAACACCTATATATGGAATTTTTTTAAAAATGTCATGAAGAACCTAGGGGTAAAACGGGAATAAAGACACAGACCTACTTGAGAATGGACTTGAGGATATGGGGAGGGGGAAGGGTAAGCTGTGACAAAGCGAAAGAGAGGCATGGACATATATACACTACCAAACGTAAGGTAGATAGATAGTGGGAAGCAGCCGCAGAGCACAGGGAGATCAGCTCGGTGCTTTGTGACCGCCTGGAGGGGTGGGATGGGGAGGGTGGGAGGGAGGGAGATGCATGAGGGAAGGGATGTGGGAACAGATGTATATGTATGACTGATTCACTTTGTTATAAAGCAGAAACTAATAAAAAAAACCTTATAAAAAATAATAATAAATAAATAAATAAATAAAAAGAAAAAGTTTACAAAGAAAGAAACAAGAGGTGCACAGCAGTCTATAGTGTACTACCTTTTGGGAGAAATGTATACTCTACCTTGGAAGGAAACAGAAGCTGATACCAGTGTTTGCTTCTGGGATGGGGAATTGGCCTGAGGAATGGTGTAGGAGGGAGATTTACTATATAGTTTCCCTAACTGTACTGCTGGGACCTCTTCAATTTTTTTTTTTTAACTTGTGCACATATGCTTTATTCAAGCTGAGAGAGAAAGAGAGAGAGACAGAGACAAAGACAGAAAAAATTGTTTAAAATGTAGCCACAGTTACTAACCAACGAACACAACTTAATTTCCACAAATTGCACAAATCGTTAGAAAAACTGTCAATTCTAATCCATTTTAGGCCTGCCCACATACACTGATCAAAATCATTCAGTCTCATTCTAAAAACATGAAGGTCAGAACAAAAAATGCTGCTGCCCAGAAACAAGCACAGTTCATATTTTCTTATGTTTCCTTGTAGCCTTTTCCCCACACATATTTTTTTGAGCATAGTTGAGATCATACTTATATAACTTTCTGATCTATCTCTTTTTTTGTCTTAATATTCTATCAAACATCTTCTCATGTTCTTGAAAACTCTTTTTAGACAAAAATTTTAATAGCTGCATGATATACTGTCCTGTGACGTCTTACAACATATCTGACCATTCCCTGTTGTTGGACATTAAGATTTGCAGGGTTTTTTTTTCTATAATAAGTAAATCTGCGGTGAACATAATTACTTAAGACTCTTCATCTCTTTTCAATTATTTCCTTAAGTTAGGTTCGTAGTAGAGAAACTACAGGGTCGTGGGGTATTAACACATTGAAACACTCTTGAGATGAATTGTCAAATTCTTTTCTTAAAAGATTGTTCCAACGCTGCTTCTTGCAATGCCAAGGGCCTTCTAAAGTCTGTGGTGACGGGAGCCTCACTCGCTGTGGACTGGACTAGAAGTCAGGGAGCTGTGTTGCGGTCCCTGCCCTGCTACAAAGAAGCTGTGTGATCCTGAGAAAAGCAATTTTAAAAAATGATTCTAAAATATGTGTAAATGTTACATGATTTTTAAATCACTTTCACATTTTTTTTGCAAACCTCACAGCCACCCCATGAAACAGCAAGGAGATATTATTCCCACGTGAAATATCGGAAAGTGAGGCCCAGGATGGTTAAATGATTTTTCTGGGGTCCCAACTTGTAAACATGGAACACACAACTTCTGGTTCCTACTTCAGAATTATTTCTATTATCTCACACTGCCCCTTTCAGTTTCATCTTGTCATACAATCATTCTGGATCTCAAGATAGGGATTGTCCTAGAGCTTCCCAGACTTTGCTGTGCATATCTCCTCAGGGGAACCTTGTTATTAACATGCTGATTCTAATCAGGAGGTCAGGGTAGCACTCAAGAGTCTACATTCCTAACAAGCTCTAGATGAAACAACGCTAGTCTGTGGACTGCACTTTGAATAGCAAAGTACAAATCAGTCTCTTAAATTCCTCTTGGCAAAATGTTTCACATTTCAGTACTTTTCACCTAAAAATCAAATTGCTTCATATACAGAAGCTTTTATCATATAGAACCCACCAGATTCCAGAATGTATAGATCCGTAGATGAGGCTCAGTAACTGACCACAGCCTGGATTCCATAATTTTCTGCCACCGTGTCAAGTAATGAAGCTTTAAAAACAACATAAGTCTGATAAAGAAGCTCTTCAAAATGAAGGACCAGCCCAATACTGAGTATGACATTTGGCAGGGGATAAAAAAATAATAGATTGACTGTATTGGTTAATTATATGTGGCAATTGATGGACGAGTTTAAGGTGAGTCTTTGAGGTTTCAAGGCTGGATGATAGGTAAGTGATGGTACCATTAGCAAAAATAGCGACATCAGGAGATGTGCTGACTAGAAAAATAGTCATAACAACAATTGCCCCTACCAACTTCTATCCTGGCATGGCCCAGAATATTATGATTGCAATAGCAGAAGAAAGATTAATTTGAGATAATTTTGTGTTAACCTTCTGATTATTAGTTAACATTCTGTCTTTTGACTATAAAAACAGCTGCTGGTCGACAGATGAATGGATAAAGATGTGGCACATATATACAATGGAATATTACTCAGCCATAAAAAAAAAAGAAACTGAGTTGTTTGCAGTGAGGTGGATGGACCTGGAGTCTGTCATACAGAGTCAAGTAAGAAAGAGTAAAACAAATACCGTATGCTAACACATATATATGGAATCTAAAAATAAAAATAAAAATGGCTCTGAAGAACCTCAGGGCAGGACAAGAATAAAGATGCAGTTGCAAAGGATGGACTTGAGGACATGGGGAGGGGGAAGGGTAATCTGGGACCAAGTGAGAGGGTGGCATGGACATATATACACCACCAAATGTAAAACAGATAGCTAGTGGGAAGCAGCCGCATAGCACAGGGAGATCAGCTCTGTGCTTTGTGACCACCTAGAGGGGTGGGATAAGGAGGGTGGGAGGGAGAAGCAAGAGGGAGGACATATGGGGATATATGTATATGTATAGCTGATTCACTTTGTTATAAAGCAGAAACTAACACACCATTGTAAAGCAATTATACTCCAATAAAGATGTTAAAAAAAAAACAACCCAGCTGCTGGGCTTATACTTGGTTTTCTAGGGGTGATGGATATGCATAGATTTCTTCCTCCTCTCACCCTTCTGAACAACTGTCACTGGTAACACAATTGACTAGGAATAGAGAGAAATTTGCATGCTTGGATCAGGGCCAAACTAGTTTGTCTCTGTGGGATTCAGACTTAGAAGTGCCATCGAGAATTCCCACTATTTCCCACTCTCAGCACATATAGTTTTATAAAGGAATTAATCTAATACTGATTTCATCCTGATTTAGCAGGATCCACTAGAAACTTCCTTGCTGGAATCTTAAATTGTTTATGACTGAGTTCAGCTCACAAATGCACTGGCTTCATTGCCTTGTGGAGGCCTTGATGGCCTCAGAATAGCACAGTTATTTGTAGCAAAGGGCAGACCTTTGTACTGCACTGGCAGCCTCTCCTCAGTATAGTTCGTGGGAGCCTGAGAGGAAGAAGCCCAGACAAGCATGCAACTTCCTCCTCTGTTCATCAATTCACTCCATTGTCTTTTCTTGGTGGCTTGACCTCGTGCCATAATTGTAAGGTATCTTAGGAAATTCTGAGATATAAATTTTAGCTCTTACTGTACAGACAGAATATTTTTAATTTAAAGGAAAGCAATAGTAGAAACATATTTTCAAAGAAGAGGGTTGGATTCTGTTTAAGCCACATGTCTTCATCAAATTCCAACTGGGATAGTTCCATATGAGGATTTTTTTCTTCTCACTTCTTACCTCGGATAATTAACAAGAATTTGTGGAACACCACTCTGTTCAGAGCACAATAATAGTATGCCATTGTTTAGAGTTCAAAACAAGGTGCTAATTCAATAAACCCAATAAAAGAATTTGGTGGGGGTTTTTCTCCTCCTTTTGGAATAGACATTTTAATCTGAGCAATTAACTATATTTCAAAGGTAGAATTATATGGCATCACAGAGCATGATTTATCATAAATTTCCACTTGACTATGGAAACAGATGGGACTGTGATATGAAGCCACAAAGAAAAGGATTTATCTTCATTCCTTCCTCTCTTCTGGCTTTTGACAGTTTTAGTGGTGAGAGAGATGCTCCAAGCCTAAAGAAAAGACAGATACATCAGCATCTGTCACAGTAGAGATAAGTAATAAGTCCTCAGAATAATTCTGTTTTTGTCTGGCCATTAAAACCTGCACTGTACATTTTTAAAAATTAATTAATTAAGTTATTTACTTGTCTGTGTTGGGTCTTCATTGCTGCACACAGGCTTTCTCTAGTTGCCGCGAGTGGGGGCTACTCTTCGTTGCAGTGCACGGACTTCTCACTGTGGTGGATTCTCTTTTTGCTGAGCACGGGCTCCAGGTGCGCAGGCTTCAGTAGTTATGGCTCACGGGTTCTAGAACACAGGCTCAGTAGTTGTGGCGCACGGGCTTAGTTGCTCTGCGGCATGTGGGATCTTCCTGCACCAGGGCTTGAACCTGTGTCCCCTGCATTGGCAGGTGGATTCCTAACCACTGCACCACCAGGGAAATCCCTGCTCTGTGTATTTATCACTCTTTTCAATCATTTCTTGGGCCAGTAAGCCTGACATAAGCAAAGAAATTAGTTCAGATATGTTGTTAATCACAGGATAGCCTTAGAGAAGAGGCAACTGATTCAGAACAGCTTATTATTTCAACCACAGTCACACAGCAGGAAAACACCCCAAACCAAATAAATTCCCCACAACTTGCATAAGAACAAATCCACAGAAAGAGAAGATAAAGCTCTGCAGGAAACCAGCTAGATTTCAATTATTACTTCTGTTGTTTGGCAAAATCTTTTTGACATATACTTTTTAAAACTTTCTTAATATGGGACCAGTGGAGTTCTTTGAAATGTCACTTCACCTTGACATTCAAAATGATGACCAAGCTTAGTTTACTGGCTGTGTCCAAACACAGGAGAGAATTTAGGTAAAGTTTCTGGATGATTTGGACCAAAAAGAACATTTTGTGGTAATCTGGAGCACATTTCAGTTATGTTTCACTTTCAGTAATTGTTTGACAGAGACTAAACAATTTGTGTTGCTTCAAGCTTTGCATTTATGCTTTGGGATATTGTACCAAATCTTTCAAAATATCTGATTTATTAAGTTGTATAGAGCCCAGATATCATTTGAAGGTAATATAGTTTGCCAACCAAATAATAAAAATGATGATGATGATGATGTAGGAGGCTGCAAATAAGAAAAGAGTTTATCTGGGGTCTTAAGAATTGCATTTCGGAAGACACAGATTTGGGTAACTCCAAAGGAGTGTTCCAAGGAAAAGAAAGAGTCAGGAGCTTATACAGACAAAAAGCCACAAGTTTGTTAAAAGTTGCCTGGAGAGAATTATGATAAACTTTGACATGAAAATATTTGTCCTTAAGGAATCACTAGTTGTTTTAAGGTAGGGGTCTGATAAGTAGATAGACTGTCAAGAGTTATTTTAGGATAAGGGTCCGATAAGTATCTTGAGTTTCTGGCCGGTGTTTTTGATAACTTCATCAGGTCAAAAGTTCAGATTCCATCCAAGCTGAGATGTTGCAAAAGTCACACTTCCTAAGAGTTCCATTTAAGAGTGCTCTCTTAGCAATACCAACTCCATTTTGACTTCCTTTCATAGCTTTTACCTATGATTATAAAGTTAAATCCATTGGCATCAAAACCTCAAACATGGTTTAAAATGTTGAGTATGACATGAATATATCCCCAGTTGATATTTTCCTTATCTTGCAGGGCATCACAGAAGGTAGTCTTAGCATCAATGACAGGCTGTGTTATTATTATTATTATTATTATTTTTTGCGGTACGCGGGCCTCTCACTGTTGTGGCCTCTCCTGTTGCGGAGCACAGGCTCCAGACTCGCAGGCTCAGCGGCCATGGCTCACGGACCCAGCCGCTCCGCGGCATGTGGGATCTTCCCAGACCGGGGCACGAACCCGCGTCCCCTGCATCGGCAGGTGGACTCTCAACCAGTACGCCACCAGGGAAGCCCTGTGTTATTATTTTTAATTGAAAATTTAATTGAGGTAATTGTAGATCCACATGCAATTGTAAGAAATAATACAGTGAGATCCTGTGTACACTTTGACCAGTTTCCCCCAGTGGTAACATGTTTTAAAACTATAGTATAATACAACCTGGATACTGACATTGATACAATCCAGTTCTACTTGGACTCGTGTGCATGTGTGTGTGTGTGTTTATTTATACAGTGTTATCATCTATGTCGTTTTGTGTATCCACCACACAGTCAAGATACAGACAGTGCCATCACCACAAGGGTTCCTTATGTTGTCTTTTGTAACACACAGGCTTCCCTCCTACCCCCCAAACTGTATTATTTTTTGACTTACCAGTTAGTTCTCCATGTAAATTGGAAAGCCAGTATATATAGTGATTAAGAATGGCTCAGAAGTCCCCGTTGCCTGGGTTTGAATCCTGACTCTGACACCATGCTAGGTAATGTACATACATGATCTTATTTAATGCTCACAAAAGCCTCCTGAGATAAATATTCTTGTCCCTGTTTTCATATGAGGAAACGAAGCCTTAGAGACATTAAGTATAATACAGAATTTACCCAAAGTAACACTCCAGTAGACATTTTAGCAAGATTCAAAATCAGATCCATCTGATCCCCAAACTGATGCTTTTCCACAATAGCAAACATATTAATTACAAGTGTTCCAGTTAGAGCATTGTGCTGGTTGTTAAGCTATTGTCTCAACCTCAAACTCACCCTACTCTTCACTACTTTATGATACAAACCACAATTCTCCTTAGCCAGTTGGCTCCCTTGTAGGTTCTGCCAATAGAAAGCTCCAAGGGGACAAGTTACTGGCTCCTTGCCATTTGTCGTTCCTATCGGCAACAGCCTGGAAACAGCTCTTCACCCTGGCAGTGGCAGTTCCTTCTAGTTGATTCCAGCTTGTAAGTTGTCTGCATTCCAAGCACCAGCCTCATTTCAAACACTCAATGATGCCACGCCATCCAACCACACCCCCTCCCAGAGATCTGGGTCCTGACTCCTCGATCTCTCCTCTGAGTCCCTGAGGCATCTTACATCTTCAGGCCCCACCCCCATGGTTCCAAATTTTAATAATCCGGCCTCTACCTTTTGGTCCTCCAGTCCTAAACATGGTAATCACCTCCTGAAGTTACTTACTTCTACCATATTTTTTTTTTTGCGGTACGCGGGCCTCTCACCGTTGTGGCGTCTCCCGTTGCGGAGCACAGGCTCCGGACGCGCGGGCTCAGCGGCCATGGCTCACGGGCCCAGCCGCTCCGCAGCATGTGGGATCCTCCTGGACCGGGGCACAAACCCGTGTTCCCCTGCATCGGCAGGCGGTGTCTCTCAACCACTGCACCACCAGGGAAGCCCAACAATTCTTTATATTAAATTCTCTCTGTTAAAATAATTGTTCTGCTTTCTGACTCCTGATTGGACCCTGACTGGTACAACTAGCTAGCTCAAAATTTGGAAATTTATTTGCAAGATTGACCAAAAGTGTGGCAAAATTGTTTCCTCTAGCAAATAGGACATGTTATCGTGTTAAGAAAAAATATTCAAAACTTTAAAAATAAGGCAAAAGGATGACTGTATGTCTGTCCTTTCAGTGTCACACTGGCATTGTCTAACAGGCCTACCCACATAACTACATAATTCTCTAGAGAAATGCACCTTTGTTTAACTTATTATTTATTATTGCTTAGGGCCTACACTCTGTGAAATTAGACATAAACCTGTAGAAGATTAAGTGGTAAATGATTTTTGCAGAGTAGAGTTGTAAATTATTTCTGTTGGATAGAAAAAGGAATCACGAAGTTTATAGTTCTATTACCCTAAGGGCATTGAAGTTTTAAAAAACTAATAGACTATTTCTTAGAATTTTAGGTTCACAGATAAACTGAACAGATAGTACAGACAGTTTAATATACGCTCTCTCCTCTTTACCCCACCTCCCTTTTTTCCCCTATTAATAACATCTTGCATTAGTGTGGAACATTGTTTCAATCGATGAACCAATATTGATACATTATTAACTAAAGTCCATAGTTTACCTTACAGTTTATTCTTTGTGTTGTACAGTTCTAAGGGATTTAACAGCTGCATAATGTTATGTACCCACCATTACAGTATCATACAGAATACTTTCACTGCCCTAAAAATCTCCAGTGCTTCACTTATTCAACCCTCCCCACCTACCCTGAATCCCTGGCAACCACTGATCTATTTATTGTCTTTAGTTTTTTCCAGAATGTCATGTAGTTGGAATCATACAATATGTAGCATTTTCAGCCTGTCTTCTTTCACTTAGTAATATGAACTTAAGGTTCCTCCATGTCTTTGGAGGTCATTTCTTTTTATTGCTAAATAATACCTATTGTATGGATATATCACAGTTTATTTGTCCATTCACCTATTGAGGGACATCTTGGTAGTTTCCCTGCTTTTAGCACTTATAAATAAAGCTTCTATAAATATTCGTGTGCAGGTTTTTGTGTGGACATAAGTTCTCAACTCATTTGTGTTTGCTGGATCATATGTGTGGACAAAGAATGCCGCCTGCCATATCAGTAAAAAAGGATGTTGCAGTCATCAGCCCTCAGCCACTGAAGCTACCCCTGCCAGTGCACCCTGAGAGGATTCGGGATAGAGAAAAACAGGATACTGGCTCTAGATAGTTAAGGCGCATATCAAAGGAGTAATTTCATTAAGTCCAGATTCTCACATCTTCCCATACATAGAAAAGTGCTAAATTCATTAACTTGAGATGGCTGTTTTTTCTTTAATTAGCAGTAACCTTCTGACGTTAGACTGCCTGTTTTTTTTCTTTTTCTGAAAACTCCTGTATATCCTGGCTCCTCCCTTGCCTCTTCGAAACAGTCCCTCAGAGCTATCTGAGAGGCTGTTTCCCGGGCTGAAGTCCTCAGTAAGCCTGCCAAATAAAACATAACTCTCAACTTTTAGATTGTGCCTTTTTTTTCGGTTGACATATGGTAAGGGTATATTTAGCTTTATGAGAAACTGCTAAACTGTCTTCCAAAGTGGATGCATTATTTTGCATTCCCATTTTTTAAAATTTATTTATTTATTTATTTATTTTCGGCTGCATTGGGTCTGTTGCTGCACACGGGCTTTCTCTAGCTGCAGTGAGCGGGGGCTACTCTTCGGTGTGGTGTGTGGGCTTCTCATTGCAGTGGCTTCTCTTGTTGCAGAACATGGACTCTAGGCACGCAGGCTTCAGTAGTTGTGGTGTGTGGGCTCAATAGTTGTGGCTCAAGGGCTCTAGAGCGCAGGATCAGTAGTTGTGGTGCACAGGCTTAGTTGCTCCGCAGCATGTGGGATCTTCCCAGACCAGGGCTCGAATCAGTGTCCCCTGCATTGGCAGGCGAATTCTTAACCACTGTGCCACCATGGAAGTCCCTGCATTCTCTTTTTTTTTTTTTTTTTTTTTTTGCGGTACGCGGGCCTCTCACTGTCGTGGCCTCTCCCGTTGCGGAGCACAGGCTCCGGACGTGCAGGCTCAGCGGCCATGGCTCACGGGCCTAGCCACTCTGCGACATGTGGGATCTTCCTGGACTGGGGCACGAACCCGTGTCCCCTGCATCGGCAGGCAGACTCTCAACCACTGTGCCACCAGGGAAGCCCTGCATTCTCATTTTTAAAAGAATATAATTTAGCAATCTTATTCCTGGATTCTTTCTTTCCTAAACTACATATACTTAGTCTCTTGAATTCTCTTATGAACAAGTTTTACCATCTTGATGGCTCCCCAAGTAATAAGGTAAATAAACATTTGGCATGTGCTCACTTAAATATTTGGGCCATGTTTTTCACTTTCTAAATATTATACTTTGACAATAATAGCCAACCATATTTCCCACATGAAAGATGACCCTGCTGATTCACCCTTTTTTATTTTTCTAAAGCATGGTAATGACCTTTACAGTCACACTCTGAATGACTTTCCCAAGTGTGAACTCCCATGTAAACTGGCTCAACAACCCTACGAAAAGTTAATATTTTACAAATGCAAAAGAGCACCTGGTGAACATTCCAGTAAACTGATCCATAAATTTGTTAAAAAAAAAAAAAAAGCTTCAATTTGGGAAACAATTACTGGATAAATGCTAAGTCATCCTGGCATAAATCTGATTAAAGTAAAATTTTCAAGTCACACAGTCTCCTTTTTTCTATATGTTTTAAAATTTGGTGGCCTCTGTTAAGGGAGAGGATGGAAATCAATCCTCTGCAACTGTGTCTTAGGCTTATATCCAAGAATTAGAATGCTTACAGGGTTTTGAGGCCTGCAGGCTGAATTCTGACACTACACAGACCGTCCACAGGCAGGGTAGAAAGAGTAGAATTACATGTCGCAGTCAGGGAAGCTAGGGTGCATGGTTTGAATGTCAAGGGCATTCTTGGGCTTGCTGCAAACCTCATTCTGATTCGTCCATTTTCAGATTATTGAGCTGAAGTCTTTTCCCCTGCAGTTTTAAGTTATTCCAGACCATGGATAGAATGGTTCGCTCTCCCCACTCTCCTCAGATGTGGAGCCCCTGGGCAGCGGCTGGCACTGTGCATATGTAACTTGCACACATACCCTCCTCAACTAATGTAAAGGTCCCAACATAAACATTAGTTCTCACCAGTGTTCCAAGGATTTTAAAGGCTTTGGTGCTGTAAAAAAAATATTTAGTCAGCTTGTGACAGCTACAATCCTGCTCCTGTTTCAGCTTTAAAAAAAAAAAAGGAAACCATACTCATTTCTTCCTTCCACAGCTCAGTGAAGTTCCAAAAAGTAGAAAGAATCCCTTAGCTTGCCTCATTGGTAGAAATGCCTGGTTGGGACATTCCTTTGGGCACTTTAGCCGAAAACTGCATACCTCTGGGACCAAAGCATCCCTGCTTTAGTCTCCGTCTCAGAACTGACTGTGTACTCTCTACAGAGATAGGAGAACTCTGTGCAAACCCCCACAGAGAAAACAACACAAACCACACCTGACCCCAGATGGAGGTTGCATTTCCGGAGAGAAAACACAGCCACTGAGATAGTAGCTCTCAGGATCTCTTTTTATTCTGACTGCTGAGCAGGTAACCACCTTTTGGGGAGTGCCTTTTCTGTTTCCATCGTATCCAGGGACGTGTAGGAAACTTTTACTCAGTGAAATGAGACAGTATCCAGTATGACACACTTGGTATCCTTCTCCAAGGCACCATGCTTACATGAAAAGGAACTCTGCCCTATAGGAAATGGAAAAGCTGATGGGGCCTTTTCTATCTAGGATACTCATGGCTGTTTTCCTGCTGGAGCCTGTGCTTAATTCCTTGTTTCACTTGGCAATGAGCAAGCGAGGAAAACAAGGGTATTAATAACGATCATTGACATTTGAACTTCCTGGGTACACCCTGTGCTTGTACCCAAGTGCTGAACAGAATTTTTAAAAAAGATTATCTCTGTGTGTGCATGAATGAGACTAAAAGTTGCCACAAGCTTAAATCATTCATTTTCCTTTGTCCCAGAAAAATACATTTTTGTCTCTGTGGCATTTGAATCAACTCTTCTTTCCTTTCAGAGTTTTGGCACTTGAAAAGGCTTTATGTCATGAAATGACTTTATTTATGTATTCTGCAACTCCTGCCACAAAGCCTTAGGGCACGCCAATTAAAAACACAACAGCAAAGAAGTGAAGCAATGTGATGATTTTCCATCAATGAAATGATTTCCATCAGCAAGCTCCTTGCAAAATGACACTGCTATTTAGTGACTCAAATGCCATAAATCTGGTTCTTTCTGGGTTTGTGGCAAATCCCACCTGCTGTGGTCTTAGTTGGTGACATGGGATTTTGATCTGGCTGCCATTTGTTGATCCATGGCCCCCATCCCTCCTTTCTTAGAAAGGTGGAAAATCAGCAGGGATGTAGGTGCTGGAAAAACAGAGGTCCTGGCTGCAGTCTCCTGTGGGTGGTTCCATAGTCCATTTATGGACCATGACCTATAGAATTCAAATTCTGGGACATCTGAAGTCTGCCCCATATTCTCAGCATTTAAAAATCTGCCCACAAGAGAGTATACCAGAAAAGGGATCTCTGAGGTGAGGAGCTAGTGTCTACATCTTTGCCTCAGACGGTCAACATTTCTCAGAACAACTCAGCTGGGAGCTCTTCTGAGAAATAAGCTGACATCATAGAGTTGAAGGACTTATTGCCTCAAGACTCTAATGCTCTAGAAAATTCAAAGCCACTACTTGTTTAAAACTGACTCTAGCTTGGAGTCAGATGCACTGATGCCCCCTTACAAGCAAATGGAGGACTTGTGCCCCAGGAGCAAGTGTCCTCTGCTGTGAGGGATTCCAGCGTCAGCAGTTTATGTGATTTATACAGTGGTAAGAACACATTTGGTGGAAAACCCCCAGCAAAAGCAATTCATATATCTATCCCTGATGCCTTTCCCCCACCTACTTTGGCCTTCTTAAATAGCCTAATCCACCTAACTGCATATTTGGCATTCTGAAAATGCAACATTAACAGTGACCAAAGAGAATAAATTAAAGATTGAAGACATTTAGGTATTTAAATGACCTATTCCAATCTCTAACAACTCCCTCCCTGTCTCCCTACCATCTTCTCCCTTTTTTTTTAAATTAAAAAGTAGAGGGAATTCCCTGGCAGTACAGTAGTTAGGCCTCCATGCTTCCACTGCAGGGGGCGTGGGTTCTTGCTTGTCAGGGAACTAAGATTCTGCAATCTGTGTGACACAGCCACCAAAAAAAAAAAAAGAAAAAAAGAAAAAAGAAAAAGTGCAGAGAGGACCTGCAAGATGGCGGAGGAATAAAACATGGAGATCACCTTCCTCTTCACAAATACGTCAAAGATACATCTACATGTGGAACAACTCCTACAGAACACATAATGAATGCTGGCAGAAGACCTCAGACTTCCCAAAAGCCGTGTGGCTGACAGGGTCTTGGTGCTCCGGCCGGAAGTCAGGCCTGAGCCTCTGAGCGGGGAGAACCAAGTTCAGGACATTGGACCACCAGAGACCTCCTGACCCCACGTAATATCAATCGGCGAGAGTTCTCGCAGTGATATCCGTATAACACTAAGAACCAGCTCCACTCAACGACCAGCAAGCTCCAGTGCTGGACACCCCATGCCAAACAACTAGCAAGGCAGGAACACAACCCCACCCATTAGCAGAGAGGCTGCCTGATATTATACCACATTCACAGACACCCCAAAACACACCACTGGACATGGTCCTGCCCACCAGAAAGACAAGATCCAGCCTCATCCACAGTCTCTTCTACCAGGAAGCCTACACAACCCACTGAATTAACCTTACCCACTAGGTGCAGACAACAAAAGCAACAGGAACTTCAAACCTGCAGCCTGAGAAAAGGAGACCCCAAAGCACAGTAAGCTAAGCAAAATGAGAAGACAGAGAAATATGCAGCAGATGAAGGAGCAAGGTAAAAGCCCAGCAGACCAAACAAATGAAGAGGAAATAGGCAGTCTATCTGAAAAAGAACTCAGAGTAATGATAGTAAAGATGATCCAAAATCTTGGAAATAGAATGGAGAAAATACAAGAAACATTTAACAAGGAACTAGAAGAACTAAAGAGCAAACAAACAATGATGAACAACACAATAAATAAAATTTAAAATTCTCTAGAAGGAATCAATAGCAGAATAAGTGAGACAGAATAACGGATAAGTGACCTGGAAGATAAAATAGTGGAAATAACTACCACAGAGCAGAATAAGGAAAAAAGAGTGAAAAGAACTGAGGACAGTCTCAGAGACCTCTGAGACAACATTAAATGCATGAACATTCGAATTATAGGGGTCCCAGAAGAAGAAGAGAAAAGAAAGGGACTGAGAAAATATTTGAAGAGATTATAGTTGAAAACTTCCCTAATATGGGAAAGGAAAGAGTCAATCAAGGCCAGGAAGCTCAGAGAGTCCCATACAGGATAAAACCATGGAGAAACACTCCGAGACACATATTAATCAAACTATCAGAAATTAAATACAAAGAAAAAATATTAAAAGCAACAAGGGAAAAGCAACAAATAACATACAAGGGAATCCCCATAAGGTTAACAGCTGATCTTTCAGAAGAAACTCTGCAAGCCAGAAGGGAGTGGCAGGACATATTTAAAGTGATGAAAGGGAAAATCCTATAATCAAGATTACTCTACCCAGCAGGGATCTCATTCAGATTCAACAGAGAAATTAAAATCTTTACAGACAAGCAAAAGTTAAGAGAATTCAGCACCACCAAACCAGCTTTACAACAAATGCTAAAGGAACTTCTCTAGGCAGGAAACACAAGAGAAGGAAAAGACCTACAATAACAAACCCCAAACAATTAAGAAAATGATAGGGCTTCCCTGGTGGCACAGTGGTTGAGAGTCTGCCTGCCGATGCAGGGGACACGGGTTCGTGCCCCGGTCCGGGAAGATCCCACATGCCGCGGAGTGGCTGGGCCCATGAGCCATGACTGCTGAGCCTGCGCGTCCGGAGCCTGTGCTCCGCAACGGGAGAGGCCACAACAGTGAGAGGCCCGCGTACCGCAAAAAAAAAAAAAAAAAAAAAAAAAAAAAAAAAAAAAAAAAAAAAAAAAGAAAAGAAAATGATAATAGAAACATACATATCGATAATTACCTTAAACATAAATGGATTAAATGCTCAAACCAAAAGACACAGACTGGCTGAATGGATACAAAAACAAGACTCATATATATGTTGTCTACAAGAGACCCACTTCAGACTTGGGACACATACAGACTGAAAGTGAGGGGATGGAAAAAGATATTTCATGCAAATGGAAATCAAAAAAAGCTGGAGTAGCAATTCTCATATCAGACAAAATAGACTTTAAAATAAAGACTATTACAAGAGACAAAGAAGAACACTACATACTGATCAAGGGATCAATCCAAGAGCAAGATATAGCAATTATAAATATTTATGCACCCAACATAGGAGCACCACAATACATAAGGCAAATGCTAACAGCCATAAAAGAGGAAATCGACAGTAACACAATAATAGTAGGGGACTTTAACATCCCACTTTCACCAATGGACAGATCATCCAAAATGAAAATAAATAAGGAAACACAAGCTTTAAATGACACATTAAACAAGATGGACTTAATTGATATTTATAGGACATTCCAACCAAAAACAACAGAATACACTTTCTTCTCAAGTGCTCATGGAACATTCTCCAGGATAGATCATATCTTGGGTAACAAATCAAGCCTTGGTAAATTTAAGAAAATTGAAATCGTATCAAGTATCTTTTCTGACCTCAATGCTATTGGACTAGATATCAATTACAGGAAAAAAAACTGTAAAAAATACAAACACATGGAGGCTAAACAATATGCTACTAAATAACCAAAAGATCAATGAAGAAATCAAAGAGGAATTCAAAAAGTACCTAGAAACAAAGGAAAAGGAAAACATGACAGCCCAAAACCTATGGGATGTAGCAAAGGCAGTTTTAAGAGGGAAGTTTATAGCAATACAATCTTACCTCAAGAAACAAGAAAAATCTCAAATAAACAATCTAACCTTACACCTAAAAGAACAAAAAGAAGAACAACTAAAACCCAAAATTAGTAGAAGGAAAGAAATCATAAAGATCAGAGCAGAAATAAATGAAATAGAAACAAAGAAAACAATAGCAAAGATCAATAAAACTAAAAGCTGGTTCTTTGAGAAGATAAACAAAATTGGTAAACCTTTAGCCAGACTCATCAAGAAAAAGAGAGAGAAAACTCAAATCAACAGAATTAGAAATGAAAATGGAGAAGTAACAACTGACGCTTCAGAAATACAAAGGATCATGAGAGATTACAACAAGCAACTCTATGCCAATAAAATGGACAACCTGGAAGAAACGGACAAATTCTTAGAAAAGCACAACCTTCCCAGACTGAACCAGGAAGAAATAGAAAATATAAACAGATCAATCACAAGCACTGAAATTGAGACTGTGATTAAAAATCTTCCAACAAAAAGAAGCCCAGGACCAGATGGATTCACAAGAGAATTCTATGAAACATTTAGAGAAGAGCTAACACCTATCCTTCTCAAACTCTTCCAAAACATAGCAGAGGGAGGAACACTCCCAAATGCATTCTATGAGGCCACCATCACCCTGATACCAAAACCAGAAAAAGATGTCACAAAAAAAGAAAACTACAGGCCAATATCACTGATGAACACAGATGGAAAATTCCTCAACAAAATACTAGCAAACAGAATCCAACAGCACATTAAAAGGATCATACACCATGATCAAGCGGGGTTTATCCTAGAAATGCAAAGATTCTTCAATATATGCAAATCAATCAATATGATAAACCATATTAACAAACTGAAGAATAAAAACCATATGATCATCTCAATAGATGCAGAAAAAGCTTTCAACAAAATTCAACACACATTTATGACAAAAACTCTCCAAAAAGTAGGCATAGAGGGAACTTACCTCAGCATAATAAAGGCCATATATGAGAAACCCACAAAAATAAAATAAAAATGCAAAAAAAAAAGTACAGCATATACACATAGAATAATATTAATTAGAGCACAAATAATTTTTTAAAATCTTTCAAAGTTCCATGTTTTAGAAACAATTATTGTAACAGCCTTTTTTCTATGCAGAAATTTTATGTATTTTGTATTATAAATCATATGTATAATATTGTATTATAAATTATCACACATTCTATAAACAATTTACATAAGAAATAAAGGAGAAACTAACATTTCCTAGAGTCTCAACCCACAGTAGATGATAATATTCTCTACTATATATCAAGATTATATATATATTATATAAAACATAAAGTGATATATACAATATCTATATTGATACATAGTGTCTAATATGTATCTACTACATATTATCACTTGATATTTTTACCAAATGGCTTATACTATATAGTCTGTTCTGTAATTTGCTTTTTTTCACATAACAATATATGTAGACATCTTTCAAAGTCCAGATGTAAGTATCAACTCCATTTTTAAAATGACTATATAGTATCCCATTGCATGGGATGTACCATAGTATTGTTTCTAATCTCTACTTCGAAAGATTTGTTGTTCCTAATTTTTTGATATTGTAAACAATGGAGTAGACATCCTTGCATATTTATCTTTGCACATCTATTTGGGAAATGGAATTGTTGGATCAAGGGACATTGTACATATATTTTAAAGTAAAATAATAATTACATTATATATAATTATGTCCTTCACTTCCACTAAAGACTATATCATTTCATGATCTCACATTAACTTTGTAAGTATCATTTCAATGCAAAATGTCTCACCAAGTGAATTCATACTTCTAAGCCATATGAATACTGTATACATGAGACACTTACCCCTCACTGTTTTTAACAACTAATGCTAGTGGCTGGCCTTAACCACATCCTGTGTGGGACTCAGTGTGGCTATAAAACACGTCTTATTCGAGGCAAAAAAATACATAAACAATTTTTAAATTTTTCTTTATATCTGTAAAGATAGGAAAAGATACAAAAAGTCACATTCCATAATTTTACTAAGGGAATAAGCCAATGTTTCAAAGATGAAAAAATATTTCTTGATAGCACATCTAAGCCACCTAAGATTTTAGTGAAAAGTCTAAAAAATAGTCAGTTTTTAATCCATCCTGTATATACTACTTTACATCTGCTAATACTTCAGTAAAATATTTTTAAAAATAGTCATGTCAGAGCGAGAGGATGATTCTAGCTAAAATGGTTCTTTAGCAGTTAACCTAGGAAACCACAGTGTTTCCTGATCATAATATTTGCTGCCCTGGTTTCTCATCCCCTGGATTATGCATACATTGTTCTTGGCTAACAGGTGTCAGATAGTTTCAAACCACGGTAGTTAATAAACACAATACTTAAAATGCAGACTAATGAGCCTGTTCAAAGCCATGTCTCCAAGCTGCATTAAATCACACCTCTATCAAGAGCCTGATTCCCAGAAACATGAAGTGTATCGGACCATGCAATTCTGGAAACTTTTATTAATCTGCTCTTTGTAAAGCACTGTCCATAATCCAGGATTTTTAAAAATGAGTAAATGGAACACTTTTTTCAAATAAAATTTTATATAGAAACCTAATATTTAAAACATTAAAGAAAACTGCTCAGGTCCAAGCCAGATCCAGGCTCACAGCCCCACTTCTTCAGCTCTCTGTTTTCCCCAGGACTGTGGTCCTTGAGGTACATCCTCAGACAGCAGTTGGGTGTAAAATAAGCAAGAAATGAAACAAAATAATAGATGAGATATTGATAAGGAGAAGGGCCAAATATGCAAAAATCAAACTCTCTTTTTTCCCAAGAAACAAATATTCATTAAATGAATTTTTTAAAATTAATTTTTGGCCACACCCTGCAGCAAGTGAACTTCCCACGACCAGGAATGGAACCCATGCCCCCTGCATTGGAAGCACAGAGTCTTAACCACTGGACCACCAGGGAAATCCTACTGAATGAATTTATAACCAATTCTGTTGACCTTAACGCACACATTAGGCTCACACAAACATCTGAATTAATACATACACACCTATCCTGATAGACACTCTAACATACAATAAACATTTTGTGACATTGTTCTAATTTTCTAACCAGATTCTTTCTCTCCTTCTTTCTTAAAAATAGAACTCCATTTTTCCCCCTCAGGGAAGTGGTACATTTAGTTAATAATACTACTTTCCCAGACCCTTTGTAGCTAAGGTGGCAATATGAACCAGTTCTGGCCAACAGATATTAGTAGGATCTAATAGAGCATTTTAGAATCTAGTAGAACATCTGTGAACACTTTGTGAAAGGGATAGATGTATCTGGCTTGCACCTTAACTTGAATATAATCAAGAAGGGGTCCAACCTTTTTCTGGAAGGGGGATAAACTGACAAGCTTCAATAAGAGTACACAATTTCCTATGCGGTTTTCAGCAAATGTTCTGCTTTATTAGGCTTACTTTAACTAAATTTTCTAGCACTACCAATCATATTGCCATTTCATATATGCAGTTGTACTTAGCATCATATTTCAAGTTTCTAACAAATTTGAAATGAACACAATCTAATATAATTCTGATTTAATACTCCATTTAGGCTTTCTTGAGTTATTAATTCTTTTAAGGTTCAGAAGAATCTTATATAATTTTGTCTTCCTTATTGTACTAAAAGTTCTTCTTACATAAAAACACATAGGTAGACATAATTTTTAAAACCCCAAATCTTGAATTCAAGTATAATCAGAGGTCATTTATTATCTTAACAACTGATATTTGACTAATATTAGACCCGCTAAACCATTCCCTATCCTATTTTTTGGAATCTCCTTTCTTTTTTTTTTTTTTTTTTTTTTTTTTTTTTTTTTTTTCTTTTTGCGGTATGCGGGCCTCTCACTGTTGTGGCCTCTCCCGTTGCGGAGCACAGGCTCCGGATGCGCAGGCCCAGCGGCCATGGCTCACGGGCCCAGCCACTCCGCGGCATATGGGATCCTCCCAGACCGGGGCACGAACCCGTATCCCCTGCATCGGCAGGCGGACTCTCAACCACTGCGCCACCAGGGAGGCCCCTCCTTTCTTTTAATTGAAGTATAGCTGGTCTACAATATTATGTTAGTTTCAGGTGTGCTACATAAGGATTTGACATTTGCATATATTATGAAATGATCACCACAATAAATCTAGGAACCATCTGTCCCCATACAAAGTTATTACAATATTATCTGTCATACTCCTTATGCTGTATACTTCATCACTGTGGCTTATATATTTTATAACTGGAGGTTTGTACCTCTTAATCTCCTTCACCTATTTGTCCCACACACACCCCTCCTCTCTGGCAACCACCAGTTCTCTATCTATGAGTCTTTTCATTTTGTTTTATTTGTTTGTTTGTTTTGTTATTTAGATTCCACATATGGTATTTGTCTTTGTCTGACTTTTTTAAAAATATTTATTTATTTATTTGGCTGCACTGGGTCTTAGTTGCAGCACACTGGATCTTCGTTGCCATGTGTGGGATCTTTGTTGCAGCATGTGGGATCTTTTAGTTGTGGCATGTGAACTCTTAGTTGTGGCATGTGAACTCTTAGTTGCGGCATGTGAGATCTAGTTCTCTGACCAGGGACTTATTTCAGTTAGCATAATACCCTCTAGATCCATCCATGGTGTGGCAAATGGAAAGATTTCATTTTTTAATGGCTGAATAATATTCCATTGTATATATATACCACATTTTCTTTTTCCATTCATCTCTCAATGGACATTCAGGTTGCTTCTGTATCTTGGCTGTTTTAAATAATGTTGCAGTGACATTGGTATATATATCTTTTAGAATTAGTGGGGTTTTTTTCCTTTGGGTAAATACCCAGACATGAAATTGCTGGATCATGTGGCAGTTCTACTTTTAATTTTTTGAGGAACCTTCATACTGTGCCAGAGTGGCTATAACAATTTACAGTCCTACCAACAGTGCATGAGGGTCCTCTTTTCTCTACATCCACATCAACACTTCCTTGTTGTCTTTTTGATAACAGCCATTCTGACAGGTGTGAAACAGTATCTCATTGTGGTTTTGATTTGCATTCCCCTAGTGATTAGTGATGTTAAGCCTCTTTTCACATGTCTGTTGGCCCTCTGTATGTCTTCTTTGAAAAAATGTTTATTCAGGTCCTCTGCCCATTTTTTAATTGGATTGTTTGTTTTTTGACGTTGAGTTTTTAGTTCTTGGTATAGTTTGGTTATTAACCCCTTATCTGATGTGTCCTTTGCAAATATCTTTTCCCATTCAGCAGGCTGCATTTTCATTTTGTAGATAGTTTTCCTTTGTGCCAAAAGATTTTTAATTTGATGTTATTCCATTTGCTTATTTTTGCTTTTGTTTCCCTTGCCTAAGGAGACAGATCCAAAAACATTGCTAAGACTGGTGTCAAACAGCATACTGCCTGTTTTCTTCTAGGAGTTTCATGGTTTCAGGTCTTACATTTAAGTCTTTAATCCATTTTGAGCATATTTTTGTATATGATGTGTATATATTGAGTCTTTTGCATGTAGCTGTCCACTTTTCCCAGCACCATTTGCTGAAGAGGCTGTCTTTTTCCCATTGTATATTCTTACCTCCTTTGTTGTAGATTAAATGACCATATAAACATGGGTTTATTTCTGGGTTCTCTGTTCTGTTCCATTGACCCATGTGTCTATTTTTGTGCCAGTACCATACTGTTTTGATTACTGTAGCTTTGTAATATAACTTGAAATAGGGACATGAGATACCTCCAGCTTTGTTCTTTCTCAAGATCGTTTTGCCATTTGGAGTCTTTTGTATTTCCATATGAATTTTATAATTATTTGTTCTAGTTGTGTGAAAAATGTCATTAGTATTTTGATAGGGATTGTATTGAATCTGTAGATTGCCTTGGATAGTATGGTCATTTTAACAATATTAATTTTTTCAATCTATGAGCATGATGTATTTTTCCATTTATTTGTATCATCTTCAATTTCTTTCATAAATGTCTTATAGTTTTCTGAGTACAGGTCTTTTACCTCCATGGTTAGGTTTAGTCCTAAGTATTTTATTCTTTTGATGCAATTGTAGATGGGATTGTTTTCTTATTTTACCTTTCTGATAGCTCTTTGTTAGTGTATAGAAATGCAACAAATTTCTGCATATTAATTTTGTATGCTGCAACTTTACTGAATTCATTTATTAATTCTAATAGTTTTTTGGTGGCATCTTTAGGATTTTCTATGTATAGTATCATGTCATCTGCAAACAGTGAAAGTTTTACTTCTTTCCAATTTGGGTTCTTTTATTTCTTTTTCTTCTCTGATTGCTCTGGCTAGGACTTCTAATACTATGTTGAATAAAAGTGGTGAGGGTGGGCATGCTTGTCTTATTCCTGATCTTAGAGGGAATGCTTTCAGCTTTTCACCATTGAGAATGATGTTAGCTGTGGGTTTGTCATATATGGCCTTTATTATGTTGAGGTATATTCCCTCTATACCCACTTTGTGGAGAGTTTTTATCATAAATCAGTGATGAATTTTATCAAAAGCTTTCTCTGCATCTACTGAGATGATTATATGATTTTACTACTTTTGTCTTTTAACCTTCCTACTAGCTTTATAAGGGGTTGGTTGATCGACCATCTTTACCATATATCTGCCTTTACCGTTGAGATTTTTTCTTTTCATAATTTTCTTATTTGTAGTTGTGGTCTTTTCTTTTCTCCTTAGAGAAGTCCCTTTAACATTTTTTTTGTAAAGCCAGTTTGGTGGTGCTGAACTCTTTTAGCTTTTGTTTGTCTGTAAAACTTTTTATCTCTGCATGATACCTTGCTAGGTAGAGCATTATTGCTTCTTTTTTTTTAATATAACTTTATTTATTTATTTATTTTTGGCTGTGTTGGGTCTTCGATGCTGCACACAGGCTTTCTCTAGTTGCAGTGAACGGGTCTACTCTTTGTTGAGGTGCACAGGCTCTCATTGTGGTGGCTTCTCTTGTTGTGGAGCATGGGCTCTAGGTGCATGGGCTTCAGTAGTTGTGACACGCAGTCTCAGTAGCTGTGGCTTGTGGGCTCTAGAATGCAGGCTCAGCAGTTGTGGCACATGAGCTTAGTTGATCCGATGCGTGTGGGATCTTCTGGGACCAGGGTTTGAACTCGTGTCCCCTGCATTGGCAGGCAGATTCTTAACCACTGCACCACTAGGGAAGTCGTTTTTTTTTGTTGTTGTTGTTGTCTTGTGTTTTGGTTTTCTTTTTCCTTTCATCACTTTAAATATATTATGTCACTCCCTTCTGGCCTGCAAAATTTCTGCTGAAAAGTAAGATCATAGTCTAGGGAATTCCCTGGAAGTCCAGTGGTTGGGACTCCATGCTTCCACTGTAGGGGGTGTGGGTTCGATCCCTGGTCGGGGAACTAAGATGCCACAAGCTGCACGGTGCACAGCCCCCTCCAAAAGTAAGCTCATTGTCTTATGGGAATTCCCCTGTACGTAACTAGTTGCTTTTTCCTTGCTTGTTTTAAGATTCTCTCTTTATCTTTAATTTTTGCCATTTTAATTGTAGTGTGTCTTGATGTAGATCTCTTTGGGTTGACCTTGTTTAGGACTCTCTATGCTTCCTGGACCTGGATGTCTGTTTCCTTTCCCAAGTTAAGGAAGTTTTCA
Source organism: Mesoplodon bidens (assembly GCF_964165515.1). Lineage (NCBI taxonomy): Eukaryota > Metazoa > Chordata > Mammalia > Artiodactyla > Ziphiidae > Mesoplodon > Mesoplodon bidens. Next base: position 44,052,849 of record NC_138160.1, on the reverse strand, counting down.
GCTATTATTTCTTCAGATAAGTTATCTGCCCCTTTCTCTCTCTTGTCTCTTTCTGGGACCCCTATAATGCAAATTTTAGCTTGATGTGATCTTGGACATCTCTTAAACTATGCTCATTAAAATTTTTTTTTTCTTTTTTCTATTCAGCTTGGGTGATTTCCACTACTCTGTCTTCCAGTTTGCTGATCCATTCCTCTGTATCATGTAATCTACTGTTGGTTCCTTCTAGTCTATTTTTTATTTCAGTATTGTATTCTTCAGCTCTGTTTCATTCTTTTTATATTTTCTAACTCTTTGTGAAACTTCTTACTGTGCTTACTCACTTTTTCTCCTTACTCACTTTTTCTCCTGAGTTCACTTTTCATTTTTATGATGATTGCTTTGAACTCTTTGTTGGGTAGATTGCTTATCTCCACTTTGCTTAGTTCTTCTTCTGGGGTTTTATCTTGTTTCTTCTTTTGGAACGCATTCCTTTGCCATTTCATCTTGCCTAATTCTCTATTTTCATTCCTATGTATTAGGTAGGTAGGTGGGTTATGTTACCCAATCTTGGAGAAGTGGTCTTATGTAGGAAACATCCTATAGGGCCCAGCTGCACAGTCCCCTCTGGACACCAGAGCTATATGCTCTAGCAGTACCCTCTATGTGAGCTGCATGGGCCCTTCTGTTGTGGTGTGGCCAACTACTATGGCCACGCTGGTAGGTGGGGCTGGGCCATGGCCCAGTTGGCTGCCAGGCCCTGCCTCATATGGAGACTGCCAGTTTGCTGGTGGCTGAGGGCAGGTCCTGGCACAGTTGGCTGCAGGGTCCTGGGGGTCTTGAGGCTGGTGCCAGCCTGCTGGTGGGTTGGGTTGGGTCCTGGGGCACTGGCTGCTTGGCCTGGGGGCTCCCAGCACTGGTGCTTACCAGGTGGTGGGTGGGTAAGCCCCTGGCACTAATAGGCTAGAGAGAGAGCTCCAAAATGCCGCTTGCCAGCACCAGTGTCCTTGTGGTAGAACAAGCTTCTAAAAACGGTTGCTGTCCGCATATGTGTCCCCAGATGCGGTCCTACTTGCCTTTTACCTCTCCAGAAGGCTCTTCAAGATCAGCAAGTGGGTCTAACCTAGGTTTCTTTCAAATTACTGCCTCTGTGTTGGATCTCAAAGCATGTGCAGCTTTGTGTGTGCCCTTTAAGAGTGGACTCTCTGTTTACTAGGGCCATCTGGCTCTCCTGTACACAAGCCCTGCTGGCCTTCAAAGCAAGACATTCTAGGGGCTTGTTTTCCCAGTGCAGGATCCTTGGGCTGGGGAACCCAGTGAGGGGCTCAGACCCATTGCTCTCTAGGGGGAGTCTCTGCAATCGTGATGATCCTCCCATTTGTGGGTCACTCACCTGCAGGTATAGTACTTGACTATACTGTGTCTCCACTCCTCCTACTCATCTCATTGTGCTTCCTTCTTTATATCTTTAGTTGTGGGAAATCTTTTCTGCTAGTCTTCAGGTCATTCTCATCCACAGTTGCTCTATAAATAATTGTATTGATGTGCCCCTAGGAGGAGGTGAGCTCAGGGTCTTCCTACTCTGCCATTTTGGCCACCTCTCTAATTCTATCTTTTACAGATGAATGCTTCTGATGTTTAGTGCCTTTTAAACTATGTGAAATATACATAATTATGGCTAAAGTCTAAAATGGCCAATCTCAAAATTAACCAAAATCAGATTGCAGAGACAGTTTTCTGCTTTAATGCCATGCTTAATTCAACTTAGACCAGCAAAACAGAATATTCACAAAAGTCATCAGACATTATCCAGTTAATAAGAATGATATTGACATTAATCCATCATTCGGATTTTAGTGATAATGTAAATATAAAGTTCAATCTATTTATATATTAAATAGTGTGTGTTTGTTTGGAGGCTACTCTCATTCTATAGTCCAGCTCAGCATGATGGTTTCATTCTAGTAGGGTAAAAGAAAACTTGGAGGATCCAGAAATTTGGACTAGAGTAGTCTCATCTTTAAGCGCTGCTTTTTAAAAACTGAGTCCACAGATCACCTACATCAGAATCATCTTGAGGTGTAAAAAGTATAGATTTTTCTACTTCATTTCCAAAAATTCTTATTCAGTTTCTGGAGAGAAGCCCAGGAATCATCTGGTCTCCAGGTGATTCCAATGTGCACTCATGCAAGAAGCTGGCAATAGGGAGTTCCAGCAAGAGATATTAGGGAATTCTGGTAGGCTAGCTTGCAGAGCTCAGCTGCAAGTGAACTATAAGACAGGTAAGCATCTGGCATCCAAGAAGCCTCAAACCAGTCCTATACCAGTTCTGGGCTACTTGTTATCAGATCTTTCTTCAACTCTTTCTCTGCTCTGCTCAGTACAGCAGGGTATCTTTTTCCTGCAGGCTGTTTCCTAGGCCCCTGTAGATTGACTTCCCAATAGGATTAGCCAGTGAGAGATATTGGCATAAATCTGGAGGGCAGAAGGAAGAAGCCAGGGCATTTTCCCCACATCTCTGTCTTAGCCTCCTTCTCTAGCTGCAATTGTGTCTTCTTCACCGTTCAGGTTCCATCAGACAGGCCCACTGTGGTTCTTGTTTCCACAAGTTGACTCCAGCCCTCAGTCTCGAATCATATCATTTTCAATCTCTGTACCTCCAGGTTTGAAGTGGAAGTGCCTTCCTTCTTCTGCTGCTAATATCTGGAATGCTTTAAATTCCGTATTAATTTCTCAACTACTCCATCACCCATGTAACCAATTCTCTTTCTTAAATTCTCTTTATTTTAAATACTCAGAATGTTTCTGTTTTCCTTGTTGGATCACGGCTGATACAGGGCCCCAGCCATAGGGCTAGCTAGGGTTCAGAACCAGTTCTCCAGTCATTCCCGAAGCAGATAGAACAGAATAAGTCCTGGGGCAGGCTGCCAAGAATAAGGCAGACAGGGCCTCAGTCATGGGGTGAGGCCCTGAGGTGTATGCCTCAGGGTTCCCCAAACATGTGATAAAGCTTGGTTCTTCCCCACAGACTGTATCTTGTTAGCTTAAAAATGGGACACAAGAGTACAATGTCTTGTGGAAACCGTACCACTGGAGTGTCTAGCATGTAGTAACTGCTTAAGCAATATTTATTGACTGGATGTGCATAGTTTGCAAGGAAAACTGTTTGATCAGATTTAGGGTGAAAAATGAGAAAGAGATTCTTTTCACCTCTATCCAACAAATACTTCTGGCATAAAAAGAAATGAAAGGTTATTTTTCTAAAGCTATTAATTTTTATTTTTAAGCACCCAGAATTTTTTTCTTCTGGAACTGTATAGAGTAAGTCCCCTACATATGAATGAGCTCTGTTCCAAGAGTGAGTTCATAAGTCCAATTTGTTCATAAGTCCAACAGAGTTAGCTTAGGTACCCAACTAACACAATCAGCTATATAGTACTGTACTGTAATAGGTTTATAATACTTTTCACACAAATAATACATAAAAAACAAACAAAAAATAAAGAAAACATTTTTAATCTTACAGTACAGTATCTTGAAAAGTACAGTAGTACAGTACAACAGCTGGCACACAGGGGCTGGCATTGAGTGAACAGGCAAGAAGAGTTATTGACTGGAGGAGGGAGAGGAGGTGGGAGATGGTAGAGCTGAAGGATCATTAGCAATAGGAGACGGAGGGCAAGCTGCAATTTCACTCATGCCTGACGTTGATGGCACAGATTCTGGTTCCTTGCTGGATTCAATTCTATCTACCTTCTTGAAAACATGATCCAGTGATGTCTGGGTAGTAGCTCTTTTTTTCTCATTATAGATGACACAGTAGCACTGGATTGCATTCTGAACTGTCGCTGCAGCCTTCGTGTACCATTCTACGTTCGGGTCTTTTGCCTCAAAAACTAACAGTGCCTCCTCAAACAAAGAAAATCCACTTGCCACTTTCCTGCGTCGTGACTCTCTTCTGTTCTTCAGTTACTTCTTCTTCCTCTTGTCTCTCTTTGTCCTTTTCCTGGGCCCCCAATTCCATCTTTTTGCCTTGCGCCACTCTCTCAATTATTTTCACTTTTGTTTCCATCGTCATTGCTTGGTGCTTCTTAGCAGTACCAGCTACATCACTGCTGCTTTTATGCTTGCTTCCAGACATCCTGGGCTTGAAATAAAGATACTGTACTACTGTACTGTATACAGTACTGTCCAGTAAAGTACACAAAAGCACAACTACTTGTAGAGGGTGCACACACGTGAAAATGTATGACAGTCACATGAGCTAACTTACGTGATTGGACATGCAAACCACGTACGCGTCTTTGAAAGTTCGCAACTTGAAAGTTCGTGTGTAGGGGACTTACTGTAATATCTTTTAGAGATTAAGTCAGGGTTTTTTAAAACTAGAAAACCAAGACTTTGAGCTAAGAATTTATTTTATCTTCCTGGCAGTGAACATTAGTCAGTATCTTGCTTTTGCAAAAAATGCATGTTAATGAGATATGCAATATCAGTTGCTTGTCACATTAAATTTCTACCACAGTTTTGTAGTAAAGTGTTAACATCCTTAGGAAACTGAAAGTCTAGTATTACTGGGAAAACAATTAAGATTTAGGAGAAAGCAGACGTATTGAGATTAATGGGTTAATTTTTCACTGTAAGTTGGTACATTTAATATTTTTATTTATTAATATTCCATGAAATCAAAATTTCTATGTAACTAGTCTCACTCAATAACTAGGACATATAATTTTTAAAATCAAAAATTAAAGTGTTGATGTACAATATTATAATAGTTTCAGATCTACTATATAGTAACTTGACATTTGCATACATTATGAGATGATCACCATGATGAGTCTAGTGACTATCTGTCCCCATACAGAGTTATTTAAAGGTTAAAAATACTGGACTTCCCTGGTGGAGCAGTAGTTAAGAATCCACCTGCCAATGCAGGGGACATGGGTTCAAGCCCTGGTCCAGGAAGATCCCACATGCCATGGAGCAGCTAAGCCTGTGCACCACAACTACTGAGCCTGCGCTCTAGAACCCACGAGCCACAACTACTGAGCCTGCATGCCACAGCTACTGAAGCCCGCATGCCTAGAGCCCGTGCTCCGCCACAAGAGAAGCCACCACAATGAGAAACCCATGCACCGCAACAAAGAGTAGCCCCCGCTCGCCGCAGTTAGAGAAAGCTGGTACACAGCAACAAAGACCCAACACAGACAAAAAAAATAAATAAACACTAATTGTCTTTGTTTGGGGGGTATTGAATTATTGTTGATTTTTTAATCTTTTTTTTTCATTATCCATACATTTCTAAAAGAATGAGCATTCAGGGACCTCGCTGGTGGCTCAGTGGTTAAGAATCCACCCGCCAATGCAGGGGACATGGGTTCGAGCCCTGGTCCGGGAAGATACCACATGCCGCAGAGCAGCTAAGCCCGTGTGCCACAGCTACTGAGCTTGTGCTCTAGAGCCCGTGAGCCACAACTACTGAAGCTGGTGTGCCTAGAGCCCATGCTCCGCAACAAGAGAAGCCACCGCAATGAGAAGCCCGCACACCACATTGAAGAGTAGCCCCTGCTCGCCACAACTAGAGAAAGCCCGTGCACAGCAACAAAGACCCAATGCAGCCAAAAATAAATAAGTAAATAAATTAGTTAATTTGAAAAGAATGAGCATTCATCTTTTTCTAAGTTGAAAAAGAAAACAAAGTTAAAATTAAAATATAAACCAAGGGTTTGTTTGCTTCTTTTTTTTAGAAAGAACATCCATAATGCCAACCATAAAGGGGGAAATTGACACATTGGTCTGGATTGTATTAAAATTAAGAACTTCTGCTCCTCAAAAGACAACCAATATATCCAGCTGCAAAGGACTTCCCAGATCCAGTTCCAATGTGTGTGTCTGTGTGTGTGTGTCTGTGTGTGTGTGTGTAGGCTTCCCATACCAACAACCAATTCTTGGATGTCTGTACGTTGTTTGAGAATTCAAAGCAATTCTGACACTATCTACCTGGAGATAGAATCAGATTGCACAGGTAAAGGGCTCAGTCCCACAAGACCGCCCTCTGCTTTAGACACCCAGGTTACCTGTGCTTCTGACCAACTGGCTGCACAAATGGAAGGTTCCGATGACCCCCTGCAACTCAGGGTGCCAATTGCAAGTCCAGGTTGTTTGTTACCTGTACTTCTGACCAACTGGATAAAAATCAGAGATTCCCATACCCCCTCCTTTGTTTCGATTAATTGGCTAGAATAACTCACGAACTCAGAGAAACATTTTACTTACTGGATTACCAGTTTATTATAAAAAGATATGGTAAAGGATACAGATGCATAGGACAAGGGGTGGGCAAAGGGCGAAGAGCTTCCATGCCCTCTCCACAGGGACCACTCTCCCCAAATCTCCACATGTTCACAAAACCAGAAGCTCTCCGAAACCTGTTCTTTTGAGTTTTTATGAAAACTTTATTACATAGGCATGATTGATTAAATAATTGGTTATTAGCAATTGATTCAACCTCCAGTGCTCTAACAGGCCCTCTGCACAACAAGTTGCTTATATGGCTTATATGTCTATAGCACTTGCAGCTAAGTAAGCATAGCATTTGTTCTCTATTTGCCCCTTTAAACAGATCTTCTGTGTTAGGCAGAATAATGCTTCCCCTCCAAAGGTATCCATGTCCTAATTATCAGAACCTGTAAATACGTAATTTTATATGACAAAAGAGACTCTTCAGGGGTAATTAAATTAAGAACTTTGAGGAGATTATCCTGGGATATCTGGGTGAGCCCAAACTAAAATCACAGGTGTCCTTGAAACTGGAGAACTTCGCCCAGATGTGGTTAGAGGGAGATATGATGATTGAAGAATGTTCAGAGAGGTGCAATGTTGCTGGCTGTGGGGATGAGGGAGACCATGAGTCAAGGCATATGGGCAGCCTTTAGAAGCTGGAGAAGGCGAAGAAATGGATTCTCCCCTAGATCCTCCAGAAAGGAGCACAGTCCTGCCAACACTTTGATTTTAGCCCAGTGAGACACGTTAGAATCCTGCCCTATAGAACTGTAAGATAATAAATGTGTGTTGTTTTAAGCCACTAGTTTGTGGCAATTTGTGATAGCAGCAATAGAAAACTAATACACCTTCCTTCTCCTGATTGTTGGAAATGCATTTTTTAAGAAATATGTCATGCTTTCACCCCTTATGAGCTGCCACTGTCAGCAGCAGCAATAATGACCCTAGAATGTCAGAAGTTTGGCAAGACTGGGAGTTCTTAACTGTATTGCGTCAAAACAGATATGCAAGAGTAAAGGGCACAGAGGGCTTATCTACAGTTCGACCCCTTCACTGTCCTTGGAAAGGACATGAAAAGAAGTGCTGTTTCTGCAAGGTACAGAGATCAGGGAAATGCTCCTACATATACCTGCCCTTGGTGTAACAACAAAAATAACTTCATAAATAGGGAAATCATTCAAGTAAACACATGGCATGCCAGTGATTCTAAAAACCCATTCACACATCTGAGAGCTGGTTATACCTCCCTGACCTGGGGCCAAGAAGATGATCTTTCCAAGGTCGCCAACAATAAGAGAATAATATAACAAACGGAGAACTCCGTTGTTATTAACAAGCCAGCAAAATAATAACTTGAGAGTGTGCCAGTCAATGGCAACCTACTCTCTCTACCCATGTTCTCTGATAGGACCTTTGACTTTTTTTTCCAGTTGTTTTGAAAGTGTTGTGTAAATACAGCTTTAAGAGAGGTTTCTTAAATTCTGGAATTTAAGAATTTAGGAATTCTGGAACCACCATTAGAGCTAATATCTGATACATGACATTGACACATCATAGTTTCTGGATACTTGCTAATTTGGGTTAAAAATTGTTTGGCCTTATCTTGTAAACTTGAACATATGCACACCTGTGTTAGTTTCCTATGGATGCTGTAGCAAATCACCACAAGCTTGATGGCTTAAAACAACAGAAATTTATTCTCTCACAGTTGTGGAACCAGAAGTCCAAAATCAGTTTCACTGGACTGATTCAAAGTGTTGACAGGGAATTTTGCCTTCTTCTCTTCTGTCTGGAATCAAATCTCCTTTTGCCTCCCACTTATAAAGACACTTGTGATTGTATTTAGAGCCCACCTAGATGATCTAGGATGATTTTCTGATCTCAAGGTCCTTAACTTAATCACATCTGCAAAGACTCTTTTTCCATATAAGTTAACAAGATCTTTGGGGGCCATTGTCAGCCTACCACAATACCCTAGCAATTCCACTCCTATTAAATGCTCTAGAGATACTCCTGCCAAAGTGCACCAAGAAACGTATACAAGACTGTTCACAGGTGTATTTTTCGAAGTGCATTTTAAAAGTCCAAAGGAATCCACCCAGATGTTTGTTGATAGGTGAATGGAGTAATAATGAGTGGCGGGCTTCCCTGGTGGCGCAGTGGTTGAGAGTCCGCCTGCCGATGCGGGGGACATGGGTTCGCGCCCTGGTCTGGGAAGATCCCACATGCCATGGAGCGGCTGGGCCCATGAGCCGTGGCCGCTGAGCCTGTGCGTCCGGAGCCTGTGCTCCGCAACGGGAGAGGCCACAACTGTGAGAGGCCCGCATAGCGCAAAAAAAAAATAATAATAATAATAATGATGAGTGGCATATTCACATAAAGAGAAATTTATCCATTAGTGACAATGACTGATCTGTAGCAACAGGAAGCATGAATAAACAGCAGAAACAATGGTGAGTGAAAAAGCAAATCCTCACTTACTAGTGTACATGATACGATACTGTTTTTATAAAGCTCAAAACATGTAAAATATTAACCAGGGACAAATATGTGGTAAAGTCATGATTTTCTTTTAAATAAAGGCAATGATAAAGACAAAATTTAGAATGTAGTAACCCCTGGGTTAGTGGTGGTGGAAAATGGAGCAGGCTGGGGGTTTGGGATTGGGAAGCAGCACTCAGGTAACGTCAACCATATTGGAGACGTTTTAGCTCTTATGTCGGGTAGTGAGACCTAAGGTGTTTATTTTCTTATGCTTTACAATTTACACACATTACAAATATTCCTTTATATGTATCAAATATTTTTAAAAACCCTAAGGTAATGGACCTAGAGGGTAGTATGCTAAGTGAAATAAGTCAGACAGAGAAAGACAAATACCGTGTGATTTCACTTACATGTGGAATGTAAAAAAAACCCCAAACCCAGAAAAACCCAACCAACCAAACAAAACAAACCCGAAACAGACTCATAGATGCAGAGAACAAACTGGTGGTTGCCAGAGGGGAGGAGGGCGGGAAGTGGGCAAAATAGGTGAAGGAGAGTAAGAGGTAAAAACTTCCCATTATAAAATAAACAGGTCATGAGGATGTAATGTATAGCATAGGGAATATAGTCGATAATACTGTAATAACTTTGTATGGGGACAGATGGTTACTAGACTTAGCATGATGATCATTTCATAACGTATTTAAATGTCAAGTCACAAAATTGTATACCTGAAACTAACATTGTATGTCAACTATACTTCAATAAAAAACCAAAACCAAACCAAACAAACAAAACCCTCAAAAAATCCACCATGGTAATTAGTGGCATTGTGTTAGGCTTTTAAAAAAAATTATTTGTTTATTTTTATGGCTGTGTTAGCTCTTCGTTTCTGTGCGAGGGCTTTCTCTAGTTGCAGCAAGTGGGGGCCACTCCTCATCGTGGTGCGCGGGCCTCTCACTATCGCAGCCTCTCTTGTGGAGCACAGGCTCCAGATGCGCAGGCTCAGTAATTGTGGCTCACGGGCCCAGTTGCTCCGTGGCATAGTGGGATCCTCCCAGACCAGGGCACGAACCTGTGTCCCCTGCATTGGCAGGCAGATTCTCAACCACTGCGCCACCAGGGAAGCCCTGTGTTAAGCATTTTTTGAAGTTAGGTATATAGACTCAAGCTGTTTAGAGAAAACAGAGGGACTTATCACAAGGATTCATATGGGTAAGAACTGGGAAGCATCTGGGATTTGAAGAGGCTGAAGTATCGACTTCGATCTCCTCCATTCTTGTATGCAAAGGGGAAGAGTCTGGTGCAGGAAGGCTGGTTCAGCTATAAACAGGTTATCTAACAAATTCTTAACTTGCTGATAGCTTCAGTTTTGAGAGCAGTGTTTCCTCCCTAAATATAACAATCACACAGAGTAATTTAAAAAATTACCAGATTTAATAAATCAGAATTTCCAAGACCCTAGATAATCTGCATATTTAATAAGCATAGCAGGTGATTCTCATTATCAGGGAAACCTGGGAAATTTCTGGAGCATAGCTTCTCAAATGTTAATGTGCACAGGAGTCACTTGGGATCTTTTTGAAATGCAGATTTTGATTCAGTAGGTCCTCGGTGGAATCCGAGTGTGCCTTTCTGAGAAGCCTCAGGTAATGCAGACACTGCCAGTTGAGGGCACTATTTGAGCAGCAAGTTTCTAGAGCTCAGTATAGTGTCACAGACCCCTTTTGAAAATCTAGGAAGAGCTATCTATAGATCCATTTCACAGCAAAATTTCACACATAGAATTTAACATACAATTGCAAAGGGTTTGGAGCGCCCCTGGACACTGTCCTTAGGCCAAGGTTAATAGGATACACCATCAACCTGGTTCTGATGAAATGACAGGAATCTTTGAATAATAACATCCAACATTTATTGAGCACCTACTATATGCCTTGGCACTATGCTAAGTGTTCTAGACGTATCATCTCATTTAATCCTCACAACAAACCTATGAGGAAGGTACTGTTGTTATCATTCTCATCTTACAAATAAGGAACTGGTGCATAGAAAGTTTTAAGTAATTTGCTCACGTGTATTCAGTGAGCCTGATTCCTGAGCCCAGGTGTTGAATTACTACGTTGTACTGCAGTCTTACTGCCTAGCAATTACTTTGAAGAAAGTAATTTATTTTATTAAAATCTGTCTGGAGAGTGAAAATGTGGACTGACTAGACCTGAGGTTTTCAAATTCTGATGGGCATCAGAATCTCCTGGGGCATTTGTTAAACATGATAAAACAATGCTTGAGTTCCATCCTAGAATAGAATCTCTGGGGTTGGGGAAGGGAATTTGTGTATTTAACCAATGCCCCAGATGATTCTAATGTGTAAAGTTTGAGTGTCATTGCCATAAATTTTACAAAGGGCAGTGTTTTAAAAATCCAAAGGTGTTGAAATTCGTTATGTGAGAAACTCTGAAAGGAAGGTGGCTCTGAGGGTTAGGAAGTTCCTAGAAATGCTTTTCTGACTCTGATCTTAATGAGGAAGAAAAGCAGGGGAAGTTTCCTTTGCAGTCCAATCAGGAGTATTCCATAATACAGTCACTTAGAAGGGGACAGATCCACTTTTTTTTTTAAGTTTATGATATTTATTACTGGGGTTGTTTACAGAAAATAATCTCTTTTCCACTATTAAAAAATTTGTTTTGTTGTTGAAGTATAGTTGATTTACAATGTTGTGTAAGTTTTGGGTATACAGCAAAGTGATATCTATCTATCTATATATATATCTTGCTGGTTATCTCTTTTATATATAGTAGTGTGTATCTGTTGATCCCAAGCTCCTAATTTATCCCTTCCCCCCTTTCCCCTTTGGTAACCATGAGTTTGTTTTCTATGCCTGTGGGTCTATTTCTGTTTTGTATATAAGTTCATTTGTATCCTTTTTCCTTTTAGATTCCACATATAAGCGGTATCGTATATTTGTCTTTCTCTGGTTTACTTCACTTAATATGATGATCTCCACTTAATTTAGACATAAGAATAGGTGTTTGTCTCATGTGACCTCCTTTTAGAACTTTTATTTTAAATGCCATAAAACTGTCTATATCTGGGAAAATACTAGTATTATTATTTTTTTAAATGTGAGGAGGGAGGAAAGATTCACTTTTAAAAGTACAGTTGACCCTTGAACAAACGAGGGTTTGAACTGCTCAGGTCCCCTTACACTCGTTTTTTTTCACTAAATGCATACTATAGCCCTGCCTGATCCCCATTCGGTAGAAGGCGTGGATGTTGAACCTAGGATACGGTGGGTCAACAGTAAAGTTATTCTCGGATTTTCAGCTGAGGATCAGCTTCCCTAGCCCCCAAATTGTTCAAGGGTCAACTGTAGCTCACATTATCGAGGACACAAAAATGTACTTATAAAGTGGTGTCATGAGCCTGTAAGAATAGCTGAGGGAAAATTAACCCTACTCCTCACCTCTGGCCCCAGAGAAGCTTAAATCTGGGGGGAAAAAGCTAGAATAACAACAGAAAGCATGGGGGGGCATAGCTTGACTCTCTCCTAGACTGTTGTTTATTTTTTGTTTTCTGTTCATTTGTTTATTCAAGCAGTTTAACAACAACAACAAAGAAACCTGCATGTGACTTCATTGGGCCAAGTACAGCTCTAGGAGCTGGGGATACAGAGGTGAAGAAGGCTTACTCCCTTTGCTTTAAGGAGGTGAGTTAACCAGTTATATCAATACAGGGATGAGGTTTAACAAAGCATAAACTGGGGGTTGTGAACAGAAAAGAAATTAAAAGATGAGAGAAGGGAGAATTTTAATATGATTTCTAAAACAGCTGAAGAAGGTGGAGTCTGATTAAAGACTAGTAACTGGATGGCAATCCTACTCAAGATTTTTTTAAAGAAAAATATATATGATGTCTTTAAGGCTATAGATATTTTATAGGCAAATAACTTCTCTACCTCTGGTGATATACTATTTTAAAGAGATGGTTAAAGGAATAATTTGTGAGCATCCTAGAGAAAGGAAGTGGTGATAACCTGAGACCAGAATAACTCAGCAAGACCAGCCCCATTTCTTTGGTAGACTAGGGAACCATGGTAAATTTGCGTCTGAGTGGGTGTTAGGGAAGCAGAAATAATAGATGTGGATTCACAGAAATCTTTGTTTTTGAAAAAATATGTAGTGTGTCTGCCTAGATCAGACATTTGCAAGGCAATTGCACCTACATTTTTATATTTGATTATCTCAATAAGCCGATTAAGGAAATATTGTCTTCCTAAAAAAACAAACAGAAAACTAAGGCCCTCCAAACTTGACACTGAAGGAGAGTCTTGGTGGAAGAATATCTTGGTGGAGCTGGTTTGTCCACCCACAAGGACTCCAACTCTGATCCTAGGGATTCACCTCCTTTTACGGAGGTGAATTACTCTCGCAAGTACTCTCCTCACATTTGTAGACTGGCTCAATTATAATAGAAGACTTTCCCCTTAATACTCGGCAACAAAGCTGAAAAAGGGCTGGAAGCCATAAACAAGATTTTAGGAACCACAGAAGATAATAAAACGGAAATAAACACAGAAGAGGACTTGAAATTAAATATGCTTTACAAAATAAGGTTTATTCATCTTGAATTTACAGCCCACTGCAGAGATTATGACTTCCTCTCATACTAGATTGTTTTAAATGACTGTTTTCAGCATGTCGCTATGTATTTTCAGTGATGTATTTTTACCTCCAGACACACTTTAAAACTACAAAGTGCTATAACCTACCTTCTAGAACCTTATCTTCCACTAGTCCTCAATGTGAGTTCCTTGTTTCACAGCCTTTCCTACTCAAAGACCCCAGAATATGTCACTTGTTTTGCCTCTATGCTCAAACCATTCTTCAACATCCATTCTAGATACGAAAATTGTTTTATTCAGGGCTTTGTGGTTTCAAGGACCAGAAATTCAATTAAATTAGCTCAAGTAAAAGGTTTTCTTAGAGTAGTATAATATATGATTTCTCAGAAATAGTAATCAAAGTACTCTTGAGCCTTGTATCAGTTGTGAATATTTGAGACTTAAGCAATTTTTTTCCCTCACATTATAAGAAATCTGGAGGTAGCCAAGTTGCTGGTTGTTTTAGTAGCTCAAGATTAAAAAGACCAGTGATGTTCCTCTTCTTGACCATTCCCTCATGATCACAAGGTGGCTGCTGTAACTCTAAATATCATGTCCATGTTCAAGGAAGGTAGAAAGCAGAGGGAAGCGAAACCAGCCTTTTCCTTTGGTCAGGAAAGTAAAAACTTTCACACAAATCTGCCAGTAGACATTTACATTACATTTACAATAACTCTGTCACATAGCTGCTTATAAAGGAAGTGAAATGACAAGCCACATTTTGGAAGGAAGAGTTTATAACACAAAGAATTGCTACTGAGAATATAAAAAGAACTTCCATAGTTTGATAAAAATAAGATAAACAACCTAATAGAAAAACAGGCAAAAATGTGAGTAGGCAATTGACAGAAGAGGAAACATTTTTGGTGAATAAATTTAGGAAAAGATGCCCAACCACATTACTGATCAGGGAAATGCAAATTAAGACTATGTTGAAATATAGACTATATCTATTAAATTACCCCAAATTAAGAAATCTCAAAATATTAAGTGTTGCTGTAAATGTGGAGTCTTATCTACCACTGGCGGGGGTGGAGTAAAATGGTATAACCGCTTAGCAATCCAATCTGGGATTTTCCAGTGAAGTTGGATTTTTGCATACCCCATGATGCAGCAGTTCCACAGCTAGCGATTCCACACAGGACACATGTACATGAATGTTCACAGCAGCATTATTTGTAATAGCAAGAATGGAAATAACCCAGATGGTCATTGTCAGAAGAATGAGTAAAATGATACATTTATATGATACACCTGCAATGATTGCAGCAACATGAATGGGTGTAAGAAATGAGTGAAAAAAATCAAGGGCAGAAGACTACATATATGGCATAATGTTTTTAAAAGATAAAATACAAGAAGCCTAGGGCTTCCCTGGTGGCGCAGTGGTTGAGAGTCCACCTGCTGATGCAGGGGACACGGGTTCGTGCCCTGGTCCGGGAAAATCCCACATGCCATGGAGCGGCTGGGCCCATGAGCCATGGTCACTGAGCTTGCGCGTCCGGAGCCTGTGCTCCGCAACGGGAGAGGCCACAGCAGTGAGAGGCCTGCGTACAAAAAAAAAAAAAAAAAAAGAAGGCGGCTAAACAATATATATTTTCAGAGATATATACACATGTGGTCATGAGTTTTTGAAAAAAACAAAGCAAGAAAAAGATAAACACAAAATTCAGGATAGTGGTTACTTCTCCTGAGGCAGGGAACAAGAAAGGGATTGAACACACAGGTAGATTCAATGATACCACAATGCTCTAGGTATTAAGTTGAGTAGTGGATTCCCAGTTGTCTATTATTATGCTTCATAACTTACTTATATGTTATATATAAATGTATGTATCAAATGTTACATAATAAAAAACTTTAGTAAGGTAATAAATAGCTTTGACAATAAGTACAAAAAGGATTATATCATATTGTGAAATTTTTTTGGGGGGGAGACACATGTACTAGGGAACCAGACACTTACATTTTTAATTGTTTTAGTTTTCCAATGCTTTTTGAGTATAATAAACACTTTTTTGCTTCAGTCCAGGTGGGGAGAAAGGACATAAGCACATACAAACACAAATGCTCTAAAGGGTTTTATTCTTATTACTGTGCAGAAACTTTATAAAATAAAAAGAAGTAAGCGCTGTTGGAACAGAGAGATGGAGACGTACCAATAACACTATGTTAAAGAACAGTGCCGGTAGAGGAGTGGGGACAGTAGTGAGACTACACAAGTATTAAGAAGAAATTAAAAGGGAGGTTGTAGATTACAGTCTCCTTTTCAAAATGCTTAGTAATAAAAGAAGAGAGGAAATTAGTTTCTCTCTTCTTCAGAGATTCTTCAGGACTATTCTTCCCAAGCCCACTCTATTTTGCTTTTGTATTTGATGGCTGTATTACAGAGACAAAAATACAGACCCCAGCATAAACTTTGCTAGGCATTTAAGAAAATCTCTAAGGTTTCATGTCCTATCCAGGGACACACTAGTACCTACCCCCAAGGGGGTGTTAATGGTGTCACTATATAATCAGTGTTTCATTATTTTCACCATCATTTCAAGGTTATTTAACTCATTCTCAATTCTAGTGATCACACTAGAACCCAATCTTGATAATAAACCAAAACAAATAAACAACACTCTCCAAAAACTAACAAACCCCCCCACCTCAAAACAAAATGACATTTCTTAATCATTCTCTCAACTGAAGACTTACTGCTTATAATCTGCACATAGCACAGATCCCATTTAAAATCACAGGGCATTACAATGCATTTTAATGGACTTTGCTTTGTTTATCTTTTTTTTTTTTTTTTTTTGCCATGCTCATCGACTTGTGGGATCTTAGTTCCTCAACCAGGGATCAAACCCAGACCCTTGGCAGTAAAAGCACGGCGTCCTAATATTACTCAGCCATAAAAAGGAACGAAATTGAGTCATTTATTGAGATGTGGACAGATCTAGAGACTGTCATACAGAGTGAAGTAAGTCAGAAAAACAAATATCGTATATTAACGCATGTATGTGGAACCTAGAAAAATAGTACAGATGAGCCGGTTTGCAGGGCAGAAGTTGAGACACAGATGTGGAGAACAAACGTATGGACACCAAGGGGGGAAAGCGGCGGGGGGGTGGGGATGGTGGTGTGCTGAATTGGGCGATTGGGATTGACATGTATACACTGATGTGTGTAAAATTGATGACTGATGAGAACCTGCAGTACAAACAAACAAAAAAAACAACTAATACTAAACTTTCTTTGGGTTATTTGTATGGAAATATGTTAATATAAATGTTTCAGACATTACATGAAATTTCTAAAAATCTTAAAAATAAATAAATAAAATAGCCCCTCTTGCAGGAGCCCAGAATAAATAAAATTGCATGGGATTGGATTATTTAAAAAAAAAAAAAAAAAAAGCATGGAGTCCTAACCACTGGACTGCCAGGGAATTAATTCTCTGTTGATCTATTTTTAAAGCTATTATTTGTAACTCCTCCAAAGGGAAAACATGTCTTAATATATTAACTGTCTACTAGCTTCTCACCTAAGAAAATGGCTGTTGGTGTGGGAGACACAGGAAAGAACAATGTGACTCTCACCTTCCTGTGAAGTCTCCAGAGCTCCCAGGTGAACACCCTGTCCCCTTGAGTGCCTCCTATACACCAACACACTTCTATCACGATATTCACCTAACACATGCCAAATACTTACATACCACAAGTAAGTTCAATTCACTGTGGCCTTGCAATTTGGGGTCCCTATAACTCTGGAAGTAAGGGAAGTCAGAGAATAAACAATGACACATCTTTCTCAGGTATAAAGTGTTTAAAGCTTTCAGAAGATATTCAAACAAAAGGTGAAATCCAATGTTCATATTCCTTTTAAAGAAAAACATGCTTCTTCAAATACATTTTTTTGCTTGTTGGGGGATCACTTGGGGCAAGATCTTCAGATTCCCTGAGGGTGATAGTATCTCTCCACTCATTTTATGACTGTTTTGCAGGCAAAGTCAGAAGCACTAGGTAACAGTTTTCAATTTGTCTCACATCTTATGAATGAGGAGGAGAGATACCAATGGTTAACATCTGTAGAGGGTTTAAGCTTTTAGAAAACACTTTCATGTGTATTTTTTCTGCGCTTTATCACTTCTTGATTAAAACACAGAGCAGGGATTATCAACATCCCAATTTTACAGGTTAGGAAACTGAGATTACTAAATTTTGCTAGGGTCCTCCTGGAATCAGGGGTGAGAGGAATAAAGAAAACTCATTCTGACACTTGTTAAAGTGGTGAGGAAGACTTTATTCCAAACGATTGCAATAGGGGGTCATAACTTGCAACAGGAGAAAGCAATTGTGCTCAACTCCGACTACAGCAAAGGCATCTGGGGGTTTATTACAGCCACAGACAAGCAGAATGAGCGGGTTAGTGGGTGGAAAATTAAGAGAAGACATTAAGGGTAGGGGGATTCCTGCTTAAATTCAGGCCAAGGACATATATCAAAGGACTTACATATAAAGGAATTTGATCACATATGAAAAGCAACCAGATACCAAGGGTAGAGGGATGACTTAGCAGAATTCACGCTAATACGGGGTTCTGCCCTGCCAGATTCGAAGGCCTCAATGGAGGCCCAGGCGAGTGGAGGGCTCGGAGGAGCCTGGCTAAAGTTTGTACAGGGAGAGAGTCTTTTTCACTGACTACCCCGTTCCTCCTTATTACCCAATCCCCATGAGGAGAGCTGGCAGGCAGCCAGGGTCGAGGCTCCAGCTCTCCCCTCGAGTCAGCAATGACCGGCGGCCAGGGATGCGGAGGCCAGGTTAGACGACCACCGGCAGAAAATGGATCTGAGCAACAACCCTCGCACCGCACGGGAGATGACCCCACGCTCCACCGTCCGCCGCGCGGCCCACTTGAGGGGCGGGCTGCGCAGGTCGGGCGGGGCGGGGCCGGAGGCGCCGATTGGCTGGCGCGCCCCGGCCTGGTGTCTCCCCGGCCCCGCCCCGTCACCCCTCACTGGCCGCCCCGCCTCTGCCGCGCTCCCCCAGCCCGCGAGGCCGCGCGCAGGCGGGTCCCGCGCTGCCCCGCGGGAGGGGCCGAGCCCGTGTTCCTCCTCCCTACCGGTCCCCATCCTTAAAGCACGAGTCCGGACGCCCCGCCTGTTGTAGACGGCGCCTGCATCTGGACAGCGAGCAGCCGGGGTGGGCCAGGGCCGACCGAGGAGGGCCTGAGGCAACGGACCCGCCGCGGCTGGCACACGAGCCTCTCGGCCCCGACTGAGTGGTTGCGGGAGCTGCGAGGGAAGGGGTCGCGGGCGCCATTGCTGCCCGTCAGAACGCCGCAGGGTCCCCGTCAGCCCCCGGCTGCTCTCCCCCGGCTGGGAGGAGCCGTCGCCAGTCCCCGGCCCGGTCTCGTGAATCGGGTGCCTCGTCTGCCGCCCGCGCCGAGACCATGTTTGACAAGACGCGGCTGCCGTACGTGGCCCTCGATGTGCTCTGCGTGTTACTGGGTACGTACGCGCCGCCGGCCGGAGGGGCGTGTGCGCGCGAGCCCGGGGTGTGGGTGCACCGGTGGGTTGCGGGTGTGTGTTCGCTGGGAGGGGACTGGGCGAGAGTCGCGGACGGGCGTGGGGTGGGTGTGTGTGTGTGCCTGACGCGCGAGCCGTGCCGGGCGAGACGGTGGGGGCGGCTTCCGCAGCCCGGGGACCCCGCTTCGCAGCCCGCACCCCGGCTCCCGCGTGGCCGCTGCTGTTTGTCGCCCGGCGGTGCGCTGAGCCCACCCTGCTTGGACGCTGTTCACGCCTCTGCGCTCCATCCCTTGCTCTCCTGTCCTCTGTTTCCCTTCCACTCCCAGCCCGGAGGGTGGGCTCTTCCCCTCTCAGCTGTAGAGAAGCCTGGTCACTGGCTCATCAGGTTCAGTAGCGAAACGGGAGGTTTGATGCATTGGGGGTTCTCAGTAACTGGCGCCAGTGCCAGGTTTATCTTATTTGTGGGAAGCCGTTTACATTTCTGTCTATGAAAGACTAGAACTCTCCTAATTAGAAGGTGTTACCAGCTTGTAAATTGTCAGGCTGTTAAGTGGGTGTGATGATGCCAGGTTTCTGCCTTTAGGTTTGAAGAACCTTGCTTTTTGGGGGCTGGAGTGGGGATGGTGTGCCCCAGACCTGCTGTGTCCTTCTCTGCACAGACCTTGCCATTGTGTAGCTTTCCATCTCCTGTGAGAGCCCAGAAGGAGCACTAGACATTTCTTTGGCTGCAGCAAATTTGGCGTTGTCTTTCTGACAGAAGAGTTCAGTTGTGAGTCTTCTGGTTGCCAGTTGCTCTTTTATTTTGACGAGAAAGAATTGAAGTCATTTGGCTAAGGGATAGGCGTTGGGAGGAGAGATTTTCACCTTTTCAGTATGTATTGTGTAAGGCACTATCTTTGAACTATTTATATGTTATGGAAAAAACGACAACAAGAAGACCTCGATGTTTGGGTAGTCCTACTCATGGTTGGGTATCGAAGTAATGGTATTGGCAAGTTCTCAGCGTTGGTTGGAGAGCTGTGACTTTAGCATCTTAGATGCAGGTCTGCATAATAGCTTTTCAGTGATAGGAAATTTTCCCCGGTTTTAATCCAGTATTCCATTCTCTTGCCTCAAACCTGACCATTTAGGTGCTTGCAGTCTTGCCGAATTTTTTACAAATTCTGTTACCTGTTTTTTGAGGAAAAATCTCTTTTTTATTTATGAAACATCTTTATTGTTTACGAAGACACTTACTGTATAGCTCCACAGTGAATTTTAGGAATTCAGTTTAGGAAAGGGAAACACGATTTTGGAACACTCTTTTTATAGAAGCACAAGTGATCCTTTCAGATGTCCGGACATATTCATAATTACATTAAATATATTCAAATTTATTTTCAGTGAAAAGCGTACCTTGGTAAAGATGTTATATTTAAAAATGTATTTTAACTTGCACTGAATGTTAGTGGAGGTTTGTTAAACTTCATTTATATTATAGTGAAGGGAGAGGAAAATGTTTAGTCATAAGTGACTTTGATAATTCTAATATATTGGATATTATTCTGTCATTGCCACATATTGTGTATTGTCAGAATTATATATAAACTTCCCCTTTTCCTGCCTTGTGGGAGTTGGTAATTTATGAAACAAACGTCATGTTTTCTCTTTGGGCCAAACACTGAACCAGGATAGGTGAAACATAATACTGCTCTGAGGTAGCTCAGTGTTATTAAACAGAAAGCCATATGGTAAATCTGTGTTTTGTTTTGTTTTAATTCATGTATAATGGAGGAAACTATATGCAGTACAGCTTTATAAATTGTAGGTTCTTGCAGTCTGTATTTTCAATATGATGGAAACATCACATAATTGTCCTATAGAGGTAAGAGTAATTTTATTGCTACATGGACCTGACAGTTGCGGAATTTATGACGGCTCTCAAAAAAGATAAAATTGTGTTTATGACTTTAAGTATCTTCGATGGTTTTGGAAGAAACTTGTTTTGGGGACTTACGCATTTAGTATCAGATACTTACACCGATCTATTTGAAACACATTTTATCTGTTCTTGTGTTACTAGAGTTTTAAAGTAATTCAGTGTCTTGTCAAGATAAAGCCCAGAATTCCCTATTCCTAAATAGAAAGTGAAGCGTTATTTTAATTTGGTATATACGATGACATTAGATTTAACAGTATCAACTCTCCATTACAAGCAGCAATGAAGGAGAACAGTGATGCTAGAGATACGAAGCATTTTCATGCTGAGTTTTGGGAGATAATATATTTTTATAGCAAACTCACCTTTCTAGTGGAGTCTAAGGGTCCACTTTAAACCAAACTTTAAATTTGGTTTTCATTTACCTTACTGACAGCAGGAGATTGGCGGCCTAAAATCGTGATAGCTCAAAGAGGGTTATCAACCTGGCATTAACTTTTTTCTTTTTCTTTGGAGAACTACAGGCGAGATTTGACTATAGCAACAAAAAGATGATTAAGCACTTCATAAGTACAGGGTTATGTGAAAGTGATTCATAATTATAATGTGAATATGTTCCAGGTTCTGTTAATGATCACCCAACATCATATAGTGTATCCATTTGATAAGCTAATGTTATGTGATTGTGGGGGTGTGTGTGCGTTGTGCATGTGTGCACATGTGTATACGCATTCTACCCCAAATCAGTGTTATCACCGCTGTGAAACATGAGTTCCTCCATATAATATACCCAGATTATTAGTTCCTTTAGTGGATCTGGTCAATTCTTGGAAGAAGAGTGAGAATTTTGAGAGCTGATGTATATTTGATTCCTTTCTGTGGTGGAGCATGGTCTTGCCATCTTTCTCTGGCTCTTTTGATAATGAGTTCTATGATTGTAGAAAAGGCCATAAATGCCATCTGAGCACACAAGAAAAGCTACTCTACAGAGAATGGTAGTGGGCTGGTATGGAAGCTGTGTTTTTGCTCAATGGTTTAAACCATGTCCTGAATAAAACTTATTAGTGTTTAATTGCTGAGGGTCATTCTAGATTTTATGCACCCTGGCATTAGGCTGCCAGTTAATGGACACTGAGTCCACTAATTGATTCAGTGCACATTGATTGAAGGCTAACTCTGTTCCAAGTTCATGTTAAGTGCTAGGGATACAAAGATGAATAAGACAATCTGTGCCCTAAAGGAGTTCAGGGTCTAATGAGGGAGAAACAAGAGTCACAACACATTATGATAAGTGTAATAATGAAGGTATGGAATATATGGCCTTTGAGTACAAAGAAGAGAGTTGCTCTAGATGAGATGCATTATAGATAAAAGGGTTGTCTGTTTATTCTTAGAGATGCAGAAATGACAAAAATTACCTAGGACTACTCTTAGAATCTTTTTTTTTTCTTCCTCAACTTGATGTAGGGCAGTGGGGACCCAAATAAGTACCTGTGTTTATGACTTTTTTGCAGGTTCTCATGACGCCTAGAAGATTTGGGTGGAACTGGCAAAACCTTTTTATGTGCCTGTGTTTTTCTGGGTGGCGGTCATTTGGAATATCCTTCTGTATTGTATATTCTCCTTTTGCCCCTTCAGATCTTTTCTCCACCCTGCTCTTGCTTTTTGGTTTCTGGTTGGCTTTGACCAATGGGACAAGAGCAGGAGGCCTGGAAGAGCCAGTTTACTCCTGCTGGATTTGTGTTGCCAGAGCTGTTCTGTGTTTTGTGAGTAGGTCACAGCTTCTATTCAGTGGCCTTCTGTGCCAGCCAGCTACAGTTACAGATCTTTCTGGGTTCTGGTAACCCTTTACTTGCCCCTTTAGGCCTAGAGATGATAATGACTTCCTCATGTTGCTGGTGTGGGAGTATTCCACCATCCCCTGCTGCTTTCCCTAAACCCTGCCTGTACTTTTGAAGATTATTCCTTCATTAAATTCTCTCTTGAAAACCTTATTTGGATGTGTTGTTTTTTGTCCAGGGCCCTACTGATAATACTCATGTTATGTCCAAACAGATGAGGTAACTTCCCTTTCTGCACTTGACACCAGTTACAGTTTCCCATAATAGCAGGTGATACAGCAACTCATGGGCCCCACCATTGGCTTTCTTGGAATGGAGGGGGTCATGGTTACCTCAGCATGCTGCAAACGTGGTATCACCATTATGCCAGATCAGAGTCAATAAATTTAGGGGAAAATGTGGCAGCAAAAAACATTGGCATCCATAGGTGGTTGTGGAATCCCTGTTACTTATTCTTCTCCAGTAATTATGCTGACATCATCCTGCCCCTTAAGTAGTACCCCTCACGAGTGCTCCCTTTCCTGACCCTGAATCTGGGCCCCTTTCTCAAGTAAAAATCAAATACTTAATGAAAGAGTCTCACTTGCTAAATAGTCTGCAGCCTTCCCTTTTCTCCTAACATTTATTTGTTCATTCACTCATTATTGGGTGAATTCACTCATGTATTTGTTTCTTATCTAGTAGGTGCTGGGCATTCAGTTAGATACCAAAGAGGTAAATAAATAAATAGGACATAGTGCCTGTCCTACTTGCCATTTAAACTTCTGTTAACTTCTATTCAGCAGACTTCTTTTGCTTCTGATGAAAGTTTACTGTGCTTGTTTCTCTGTTTTATGTAACTGTTCTCTTTCCTCTCAGCCAGAGAGAGAGAGAAGGAATCTCAAAAGATGAACAGAAATTTGTCAAACTGGCCTATTCTTGGGTCACACTGGCCTCCTGTTGCAAGGCTTTTTCTACCTTTAATTGGCTAGTTTGGAACAAAAGCAGAGGCCTGGAAGAAATTGATAGTATTTGGCTCTAGTTGGTTTTATACAGTTGACATTAAACTTAAATTTACCTTGCTTGGAATAGAGTATGGAAATATTCTGAGGCCATTCCCCTCTATAGCTTTTATGAAAAGTAATTTTTTCCTTTATATTCTTTTTGAATT
The DNA here is from genome assembly GCF_964165515.1 of Mesoplodon bidens. NCBI lineage: Eukaryota > Metazoa > Chordata > Mammalia > Artiodactyla > Ziphiidae > Mesoplodon > Mesoplodon bidens. The sequence continues at coordinate 44,029,008 of NC_138160.1, read as the reverse complement.
ACATCCTTTTGGAAACTCTTGGACATGCTATGAATCTTTATTAATTTCTTTCTTGTTTAGTCATTTTTGGCGGAGTTCTACCAAAGTTTCCTATGTGTTACTTAGCTTGTGGAATTATTCTAATTCTTTTTGATAAGAAATTAAAGTTTAAATTGTTTACCCTGCTAAAAAAGAAGTTGGTAGTAAGTCATTAAACATCCACATTTTAAGTGAACCAGTTAACGTGTAGCTTCAGTTTTATGGAAAGGAATTTGGAATGTTAATTGTTTCCTCCTAATTTAGGTGGCTTAATTCAGCATATGAGATGGAAATATACAGTCTATGTAATAAGCTAGTTAGGGATTATATGGAAACTGTCTTGCCTCTTTTCTTATTTTCTTTCTGAAAAAGCGTTCATTCAGGTATTATGAGCTGTGGTTACAAGTAACTTTCTTCTTTCTTTTTGGCCCTCTTCTTTTTCTACTTAACCTTATTTTTCATTTTCACTTTTTCCACTCCAGCCTGCTTTCCTTCTTCCCTTCAACCTTCTTGCTGTCTAGGTTTAAAGCCCAGATGGCTCAGAATTGTTTTTTACTTAATTGAAACTAGTCTAACATTGGGAATGACTTTTTCTTTAAAACATTAGATAGACAGCACAGTCTAGTGATGGACTCTGGATCCAGACTGCCTAGGTTCACATTCCAGCTCCTCCATTTACTAGCTGTGTGACCTTGGGCAAGTTTCCTCTTTGTGCCTCTGTTGCCTCAGCTGTGTAATGATAAAAGTACCTACCTTGTGTGGTTGTTGTGAGGCTTAAATGAGTCAATATATAAAGGGCTTAGAGCAGTGCCTTGCACTTAATGTGCACAATGTGTTTGTCAAATAAAATTAATCACCTATAATCCTACTATAACAACATCATTATTTTAGTAAAAATAACATCAACCTCATTTTTTAATAGGGACAAAAACACAAACTTTAAACCGTTTCCCATGAGTACTCATGGCATGTCTTTGAAGCTTACAGAATAACTTGAAATAGTAGTGTTTTATCAGTCACATGTAAAAACCACATATATGATCTTCAGGTAGTGGTAATCCCAGCTATGGTAGAAATCGATCTGTATAGTCTGTGGTAGAATGTAATTAAACAAATGGAAAAACTGTTACTTTATACAGTGGTTAAGTCCTGAATTTCAGCTTAATCAAGAAAATGGAGTTAGCCACACTCTGATCACCTTCACTGTTTTTATTGCCCAGGCCTTGGAAATGATTGAGTGACCATGTAAAAAAGTAGACTTAATATTCCTAAATTTTTTGAATGACCTTAATTGTGCATCCTCATTTGTGTAAATTCTATTGTTTGAATTCCTATCTGCAGTTAAGCAGGCAGCAAAGAAAAAGCTACTGTGTAATACCTCTTCATACCCCCTCTCCCTCTTACCCCTGTTTTTCCAATCAGGTTTTATTTATTTATTTAGTTGCTTGCTTGCTTGCTTGCTTGCCACGGCATGCGGCTTATTGGATCCTAGTTCCTTGACCAGGGATCAAACCGAGGCCCCCTTCAGTGGAAGCATGGAGGCCTAACTACTGGACCTCCAGGGAATTCCCTCAGATATTTATTTTGACATGTGTTAACCTGGTACTATTTTTTATGTTGTGTTTAACACAATGTTAAGTTTTTAAAATATCTGATTTTGCAACATCCTTCATTTATTTATTTATTAGCTATCATGTGCTTAGTACAATGCTAGGAGCTGTAATTATCACTGTGAAAAAGATAGGTAAGGTCTCTATACTAATATATAAGACAATTACAGATGTTTGTGAATGCCATGGAAGAATGAAAACAACGTTAGAAGAGAGTGAGATGTGGGAGGTGGCAATCTCAAGGAAGGCTTCTCTAATGAGGGCATTTTTGATTTCAGATTTAAGGATGAAAGTGAGTTGGTCGTGGAGAGCTGGAAGAAGATGATTCCAGGCATAGGGAAGAGCAGGTGTTGAGGGCTAAAGGGGCAAAAGGGCATTAGTAACAGAAAAGAGACCCGTGTGGCTGGAATATAGTATGTATCCATGATATTCTTTTTTTTTTTTTAATTCGCGCTGTCTCGGCGCACGTACGTGTCACCGGCTCTTTTTATTTTATTTTATTTTATTATTTTTTAAATTTATGGCTGTGTTGGGTCTTCGTTTCTATGCGAGGGCTTTCTCTAGTTGTGGCAAGTGGGGGCCACTCCTCATCGCGGTGCGCGGGCCTCTCACTATCGTGGCCTCTCTTGTTGCGGCCTCTCTTGTTGTGGAGCACAGGCTCCAGACGCGCAGGCTCAGTAATTGTGGCTCACGGGGCCAGCTGCTCCGTGGCATGTGGGATCTTCCCGGACCAGGGCTCGAGCCCGTGGGTCCTGCATTGGCAGGCGGACTCTCAACCACTGCGCCACCAGGGAAGCCCCGATATTCTTAATAGTGAATTTTGTAACTTATTTCTAAATGTCAGAGTGGATAATAATAATAACTGACATTTACTTAGTGCTCACTAGGCCCTGTGTGGCTGTGAGGTCTCTCAAAAACGTGCTCAGGGACGATAGCTTGTTCATCTTCATTCTGTAGATGATGGAACTAAGGCCTAGAGCAGTTGGGAAACTCCCAGTGTAACTCAGGTAAGAAGTGGTATGGTTGAGAATTGGGAAATGCATTTTTAAGGGTTATAACTTTTGAATTCAGATTGACTGGTCCAGGTTTGAGAAATGAAGAGGGTGAGGAATGAAGGACTGAGGGAATTAATTGGCTGTAAAAGCAGTGGTTATTTTCGGTGGCCTAAATGTTTTATGACTATCTTTATTCTATATGATGTTGCTGCAGAGTCGGTTTCTGCTTATCATGTTTTGAGCGTGTGTCTGCTGTCTAAAGGAGGCACTTTAATTTTTCATAAGTCAAACGCGTAATAACTACTAAGAGTTTGCTAGGAGGGTATATCATACTGGAAGATGTAACTGATTTGCCCTGTTCAGTAACATACCCACAGACTTTTTCTTCAAATACGTTGTTGTCATAGGCATTTCTACCCAGTAAAGGAAGACCTTTGTCCTTCATTGCATTACACATGAGTCAGGTGTATAGAGTTCAGAGTCACCTTTCGTAACTCACTCCAGCAGATATAGTTAGAGCCTCATGGTTTAGTTCTCAGTTGTCACTGCTTGGAAATGTTTCCTGAGTCTTTTTTCAGGGTGGAGTGCCCAGGAAAATGACATATAGGAAATGTGTAGCGGATGAGCTCTTGAGTTAATTGGCAGCTTGTTAAGCCAGGTTCTGCCTTGCCTTTTGGTTCATTTACGTCAGCAGGAAGAGAGATGGGTTGGCTGCTTAGGTGCTTGAGGTAAATGAGAAGAAGAGAAGAAAAACGTTCTTTATTGAATGAATAAATGAGCCTTTGGTAAGTGTCTTACATAAACTCATGAATCATCACAGAACTGTATGGTTATTAGCCTATGGTATTAGCCTCATTGTATGCCCTAGCACTGGTAATACAAAATGGGTGAAAAAATAAAACAAAACCCATGGATCTCAAATAGCTTCTTGCTTTCTCTGGAAGTCGGACTCATAACAAACAATGACAATACTGTATGGTTAAGTTGAGTGCCTGATATGTCACAACACTTAGGTTACTAAAAATGAGTGAGATAGGGCTTCCCTGGTGGCGCAGTGGTTGAGAGTCCGCCTGCCGATGCAGGGGACACGGGTTCGTGCCCCGGGCCGGGAAGATCCCTCATGCCGCGGAGCGGCTGGGCCCGTGAGCCATGGCCGCTGAGCCTGCGCGTCCGGAGCCTGTGCTCCACAACGGGAGAGGCCACAACAGTGAGAGGCCCGCGTACCGCAAAAAAGAAACAAACAAAAACAAACAAACAAACAAAATGAGTGAGATAGGGTCTCCATCCCCAAGAGGTACACAGAGCACTGTAAGGGGAGAGAAGTTGGAATTTGAATGAAGTCTGTCTGTATTTCAAAATAGTTTCTCCTGAGACCACTGCTTTTACTTTCCAGCAGAGGTACTGTAAACCTTTGGGAACATCACTTTTGGCTAGTGCTAAATTCTGGAAATAATTCCTGTAGATAGTTCAGAATCCATCTATATTACTGGGTGGAAACACTGTAATACCGGTGCTTAGAAAGTGTGTGGCACATGGTAGGCATTCAGATATTTGTTGCCTGAGTGAGTAGGCAATAGACTTGAGGCAGCCACTCTTCTGGGGCTGGAATGCTCACTCCATCTATTACTAACTGTACGACCTTGGGCAGGTTGCTTCAACTCTCCGTGAGTTTTGTCATCTAATGAGGAAAAAGATGATGATAATAGTGTCTTCCTCATAGTGCTGTGAAATTAGATGAGATAATGTACGAGACAGCGTATGCGAAGTGTTTAGCGTATTCCTTGCCTGTGCTATTGTTGTTATCATTATCATTGTTAAGTTAATAAACCAATGTAGTACCACTGACCCAGTCTGTTATTTAAATTTGATACCATGTGCTGGTGACTTTTCTTTTGGAACATTATTTAGTGTAGTTCTAGCTTCAGTTTAAATAGCATTTAAATTGGAACCTGGTTCATATTTCAGTTTTTAGTGTCCAGATCACTATGGGAGATGTTTTGATTACTTCTAACCTGTTTCTTTCTGGAATCAGATACCTTACTCAGATCTTCTCATTTTACTTCTAGGTAAGCAATGTTCCCACAGCTCATAGACAAAGTATCCAAACGAATGTTTGTGGTTGTAGAGAGAAGAGCAGACTAGAAATAGGAATAAACAAAGGTGTGTGTGAATGGCATGGTCGAGATCGTCATAAGTTCTCTTAGTACTCACATTTTAAAACACGAAGATTTTATTTCTTGAATATAAACTGGTCAAAAGCTAATAACTTGCAATACAGGTTGAAGTACAGCTGCAATACAGCTAAACATAACGAGTTCTTATAACTTCTCTTGATCAATAAGAATTTTTCCTTTTCTTCTTTCCATAGAGTTTAAAAAATAAATGTATATAGTGATCACATCCATCTGCAGTGTTCTTGGATAGTCCTAATTTTAGGTAACAGTCTTCTTCATAGAGGCAGTTTGTTAAATGTATGACTAAATGTAATTCAAAGTTATACTTTTATAATATTTTTCTTAAAACAACTATTAAAAAACCCACACTTTTCAAATGACATCCCAATTTGATTTAGAAAATATACGTAGCATAGTTATACAGTGCAGCAGAAGCAAGTGATGTTTATTGTATTTTACTTTTTTTAAAATGGCATTGATACAAGAGAGGAATTTTGAATATGCGCCTTCTCAAATATTGTCTGTGTCTAACCCAGTGGCCCAATTGGAGAAAAGGTCTCTTAATTTGTGATTGTTATCAAAACTTGTTAGGCAAGTTATGGATAATACTCAACTTTATAGCTAGTGTTGGATATCTACATTAATATGAGAGATTCTAAGTTCTGCCATTGAATATAGTTTAATTACTAACCAAATCTAATAAATAAATAAGTTACCTTTTAAGAAGATAAGTTTTTGCATTAGGATTTGACATTGTGGATGATTTTTCACTGAATAACAATTTTGTTTATGTAACTTTTTTTAAAGGGTTCAGAGTGTGGTCTGGTAGTGAAAGAGGTTGGCTTGGAAGTCAAATTCTAGTCTTCTGCTACTCTCTCTGATCACATGGGCAAGATCACCTGGGCTCCTTCATCTACTTATATGTAAATTATAGTGAGAAGAATGTCAGCCTTGCCTATCTCTCCAGATCATAGGGGTGAGCAAACCTTGCTTATTAAGGAGAGTCAGTAGCTGCAGAATATATTGGAGCAGTTGATACCACTGGACTCAGGGTAGGAAAACAAAGAGCACATGGTACATGGGGCATTTTGAGCAATTGCAACAGACTTGCAGGAGATCAGTTATAAATCTAGCCTGGCCATGAAGACAGTGAGTGTTGTCAGCAAAAAATAGGAAAAAGCTGAAGACTGATTGAAGTATTCAGGAAGTAGTGATATAGGAAAAATGGGCCCTGATACAAAGTAATGCAGGCCCCCTGCTTGAGTCTCTTCTTTCGCCACACATAGGTATATGACTTTATCAGTGACCAAATGGCTCATGAAATCTTGCAACTAGTTGGTTACTCTTATGTCAGCCATATTGTGAGAAATGGTAACATATGCTACCTTGAGAAGCCAAAGCAAAATATAATTTGGTCAAACTCACTGAAATTTCAGTGAAGGGAGATTTTCAGTTTTAAGAAAGATAAAGAATAATGTTCACCTACTATCAAAATAAAAAGAAAAAACGAAAAAAGAAAGAAACCACAATTCTAACCTAGTCTGCTTAATATCAGGAGATTGTCATCTGTATCAACAGCAATTTGTCTTTGGCTAAGACTGTCAGATTCTTTTGGCAAAGATCTGAAATGCCAGGGGTATCTCTTCTAACTTTATATCCACCTGTGCTATATTCTATTCCAGTGACTTGCAGAATAGTAAATAGGAGAGAGATTTCTTTGAAATAAAATAATAACATTATCTAGGATTATGTTTCTATTTTCCTCAGTACTAGTCTTGCAGTTTGTTAGCCAGTTAATGATTGGAATGGTGAGACCTTAATGTTACTGTTTAGCTGTAGCTGGCAGAATGATTCATTACTACGTAGGGCATTGGGGTATAGCTATCATTGAACAGTTAAGGAGTTTTGTCTATCCTATAGCCCTGGAAACCCACCACCAATTAGAAATATGTACATCATAATTAAAATACCATGGCCGAAGTTGTAAGAAAATTTTGACAAAATTGAGTCCTATTTAAGAGTCATATTTTTTGTTTGCTAATAATTTAAAACTTACACTTAAAAACACTGAGTAGTTGTGACTGAAGTTTTAAACTCATAAGCCTCTGTAGCCTAAAGGCCCTGATGTTGGCTTTGGCTAACTTAATTTCTTCTGATAAAAAGGGAGGCAAAGAGGAGAGTGAGGAAAAGGAAAGTTTAAAAAAACAAAGAAGTGAACATTGCTATAGTCTGTTTTTACCTTCCAAGAGGAAGTCAGGAGAGGGTGAAGCTTCTTTGAGAGGAAGAGGGCCAGTAGGATTAATCATGAGGATGTACCTCACAAGGCCTGAGATTGCTGCCCAGTAAAGAGATTGTAGTGGAGGTTCTGATTTTCAGTTGGATAAATCTAAGGGTCACATTTATAGTAATTTCAATTTCCTGAGGTAAGGAATTTGTCCTTTAGGTTGATCAACTATAATTGAACCTATGTTTTGGATTTACTAGGAAAAAAGAGCAGATTGTTGGAAAAATTTTGTTATAGTTACCCTTACTTCATGTCCTCAGACTTTTCATAATTAAGAATGAAATATTGACATTGGAGGGGAATTCCCTGGCGGTCCAGTGGTTAGGACTCGGCTCTTTCACTGCCGTGGCCTGGGTTCGATCCCTGGTTGGGGAACTAAGAGCCACAAGCTGCCCAGTGCAGCAAAATCAATCAATCAATCAATCAAATTTTAAAAAAAGGAATGAAATACTGAGATTGGAAGACAGCATAACTTGGTTGAATATTTTGTAAATTAAAAGAAGAAGAGTTTGAAATTTTGAACTGTAAGGTACATCAAACAGAATTGTGGCAGAAATGTTATAGCTCATATTGGGGCTAGCCATAGGCATGTTTTAGTGTATTATCTGAATATAATTCAGAAGAGGGTGTTTATGTTATAGGAGATAAAGACATATTAGTACTGTGTATAATAAAGGGGGTGAGTGGGTACTTTTTGAGGGGGCTAGCATCATGTCTGTGCAAACTGATTACTCAAAATAAGAGGGGAATGGACTGTTGTATTATTTTAAAGCAGTTTAAATGTAGGGTGTTACCTTGCAATTTCAACAGAACTTTATTAAAATATTTTATATGTTATCAAGATACTAAATAAGTTTCCATTTATTTTTACTAATGTATAAAAGTTTTACAGAATTATTTTATATTGATAGGATGCATAAAAGTTAAAGAATATGGACACTGGAAACATACTGGTTTGAGTTTGAATTCTAGTTCTATCACCTACCACTAGGGTGAATCACCCAAGTTGACAACTTCAATTTCTTTATCTGAAAAGGACTGGGTCTTCATCTGTATGTTCTCCTTGGCTGTGATGCAGTGTCCACTACATAGTAGGCATTTGTTAATTCCAGTAATATTAGTTCTTCACATATTGTGTGCTAGGCCCTGTCTTAGGCAGTTGGAGATGCATATAATCACACAAATAAATATAAAAATGAACCAATAAGTGCTATGAAGGGGAGGTATGGGTACTATGCGAGTTTATAAAAAGGGTTTTGAATAAGGAGGATAGGGTAGCTTTTTAAAATGATGACTTTGGCTTCAGGGAGGAATAATAGATTGAAGTTGGAAAAGAATGGATTTAGGGAGATCAGTTAGGAGGCTGTTGCAGCTGTCCAAATGAGATAATGGTAGTGAAAGTAAAGAGGTGCTGGTGGAAATGGAGAAAAGTTTGAAGGGATTTGTGAGGTATCTGAGAGGTAAAATGGACAGGTTTTGGTGACATATTGAAAGTGGAAAGTTGGAGAGAGAGATGTCAAAGATAGTTTTGAAAGTTCTGGCTTGCATAATTGGATAGACGTTGGTTTCTGTAATAACTGAGCTGGGGAGCACTAGGAGAGAACCCATTTGAGATGGGAAGTGGGGTGGAGATGAGATAGTGAGTTTGGTTTTCAGCGTGCTGTGTTTAAGGTGCCTTTGAGATTTCCAAGAGGAAGTATCAAGTCCTTGTTTGGATAAATGGGTCGAAAGCTCAGAGGAACTGTCTGACTTTTGGGAGTCATTGGCATATTCATGGTAATTGAAGTCATGAGAATTGATGAAATCTCAGGAAGAAGTTATAAAGTGAAAAGGAAAGAAGGTTTAGGACCGAGCTATGAGAAACACCAAGTTTTTAGATTGGTTGGAGGAAATGAAAAATACCAAGACTGAGAGGGAGGGAACACTTTAAAAACCAGGAGAATGTTTCTGGAAAGCCAAGTGAAGAGAATGCTTCAAGGAGAGAGTGGTAACAATGTCTACATTCTCCTGAAATGTAAGTAAGATAACACTTGCAAAGTGTCCATTGGGTTTAGTTACACAAAGGTCATTGATAACCTTATGTAAAGCCATTTTTAAATTGGGGGTGGGCTGGAGGCTTCCCTGGTGGCGCAGTGGTTAAGAATCCGCCTGCCAATGCCGGGGACACGGGTTCAAACCCTGGTCCGGGAAGATCCCACATGCCGCAGAGCAACTAAGCCCGTGTGCCCCAACTACTGAGCCTGCGAGCCACAACTACTGAAGCCCGTGCCCCTAGAGCCCGTGCTCCGCAACAAAGAGAAGCCACCGCAATGAAAAGCCCACGGACCGCAACAAAGAGTAGCCCCCCCTCGCAGCAACTAGAGAAAGCCCCCGCGCAGCAACAAAGACCCAACGCAGCCAAAAATAAATAAATAAAATAAATACATTTATTAAAAAAAAATTGTTAAAAAAATAAATTGGGGTGGGCTGAGAAGTGAGTAGTTGGTGAGGTGGAAATCTGTGGCTATTGGTAATTCTCTTAAAAAGTTGCACTTAGAAGGGAGAGTGTAGTAGTCAGTAGTCTGGGATAATACGTTGTCATGGTTTCCTGTGATATGTTCAATGGGGGAAGAATGATCTTGCCAGATAGAGGGACCATTTTTGGGTCAACGGTATAGCAATAGTTGAACTCCTCTTACAGAACCCTGTTTACTGGGAACACTGGATTATTTGATATCCTTGTTTTCCAAAGTAACTGTTACCAAATGTGGTGGAGTTTGGGATATGAAGCCTGGTAGACTTGGTTTCAAAATTCTGCTTTGCTATGTATTCTTGCTTCAGGTCACACAAATTCTTATTTAGTCTTGTTGAGCTTCAGTTTCTTCACTTGCATAATGGAGCGGATACTGTCTACTTCACAGATTTGTTAGGAATAAATGAGAACCTATGTAAATAAAGTACCTGGTACTTAGTAGGCATTCAACAAACTAATATCTGCCTGTCTTTTTTTTTCTTGCTTCCCATGGCAGCTGCTATTTATTGTGTAGTTTCAGCATTGCATATTTGCTCTTAGCCATAAAGGAATAATTTGTGGGAGTTCTTCCTTCTTGCAACTTATCTTCTGTATAAAATAACTTGAGTGGTATAAACATAGATTTTTGGGAAAACGGATATATGATTTGCTACTGCAATAATAACTATTAAAAAAAGAATTCTACCAAACTTTTTGGCTTGTGTGCCTTTTAAAAAAAGTGTGTGTTTTAAACAAAGCTTACTAATTTAGATATGCCACTTTGGTAACTTCCTGCCAAAGTTAGAGTTTTTATGTTTTCCTTCTGAGACACACCTTAGTATAACTTTATTTTAGTTTCTGGAACCTTGCCATTTGGCATAATTTCAGACTAGACATGATGGATCCACATAAATACTTTTAAGATTTAAAATACACAATACATTTTTTTTTATAGGTGGGGGCATGTGAACTCTTAAAAGCTGTTGAGGTCTCAGGTCTGGATTTTATTTGGTTGTTTAAAATTTATTTGTAGTTTTTTATTTTTTCTTGCGATACGCAGGCCTGTCTCACTGTTGTGGCCTCTCCCATTGTGGAGCACAGGCTCCGGACACGCAGGCCCAGCGGCCATGGCTCACGGGCCCAGCTGCTCCACGGCATGTGGGATCCTCCCGGACAGGGAGGACACGGACAAACCCGTGTCCCCTGCATCGGCAGGCGGACTCTCAACCACTGCGCCACCAGGGAAATCCTACAGTTTATTTGTAGTTTTGATTCTTGAATTACTTCTTATGCATACTTTGTACCAAAATGGTGAAATCAAGTCAGTCAGGTTTCTTTTCTACAAGTTCAGTTGCTAAAGCAGTCTTAAAGGATTTAAGGATTTAATATCTGCCCCCCAACCACCACCATAAACAGTCTCTAAAGAGGAATTAACTTATGTATATACCTTCCTAGACAACGATATTCTAGAAATTCTATAAAGGCATTAGAGTTTGCCAGCTTTAGTCAAGAATCAGTATGATAGTAAACATACACTTTTTTTTTTTTTTTTTTTTTGCGGTACGCGGGCCTCTCACTGTCGTGGCCTCTCCCACTGCGGAGCACAGGCTCCGGACGCGCAGGCTCAGCAGCCATGGCTCACGGGCCCAGCCGCTCCACAGCATGTGGGATCTTCCCGGACCGGGGCACGAACCCGTGTCCCCTGCATCGGCAGGCAGACTCTCAACCACTGTGCCACCAGGGAAGCCCAAACATACACTTCTTATTCTTTGGAATATAGGTCCTCCTGCTGAATGGGAGAAGTTGTCTCTTGCCCAGCTGCTAATAAGGGAGACTTCGTTGGTTAAGGGAAGTTTGTGGATGGCATTGCTGAGACTGGAAGTCTCATTAGTTCAAAGAGAGAAGTAACTTAATCAGGTGATCTCATCTGAACACAGGATGCTTTGTCTTATAAGCTTAAATAATACCCAGATAAAACCCTGCAGGTCAATTTCTTTAAGCTAAAGACTAAATAAACTCTGTAGAAACTATATTTCAAAGAGGAACCTTCCCCTGATTCACTCTTACATATATTAAAAAAAAATTTTTTTTTGTTTTGTTGCGGTACGCGGGCCTCTCACTGTCGTGGCCTCTCCCGTTGTGGAGCACAGGCTCCGGACGCGCAGGCTCCGGATGCGCAGGCTCCGCGGCATGTGAGATCTTCTCGGACCGGGGCACGAACCCGTGTCCCCTGCATCGGCAGGCGCACTCTCAACCACTGCGCCACCAGGGAAGCCGAATTATTTGGATTCAGCATAATGCATTTAACCCCATTTTTCGACATTTGAGTCTTGGATATGGAATAACATCATTAGTAAAATCTAGATTAGTTTTTTCTTTTAAAATAATTATTCTGTGATTTCCAAATTTTCTAAAATTAACATGTAATAAATTAGTAAACTCTAAAAAGCCCAGAAAAGAATATAAGTATCACTACTAATCTTACTGCCACCCAGAGATGACCTCTTTTTTAACATTTTGGTTATATATCTTTCCAGACACTTAAAAAAAAAAAACCTGTGCTCTAAATGGAAATACACTGTCTTCAAATGAGCTAAAGAAGACTGTTAGGAAACTTCTCAAAAGAAATGATAGATCCCTCCCCCCCACCCCCCGCCAAAAAAAAAGATCTGTCTAAAGTCCTTGTAGACCAAGCTAGAAGTCTATATTAACTGAGAATATCCTTCCAATGTTGAAGAAATAAATTTCAGACAGAATTCAACATACAAACCTATACAAGTCATTATTTGTAATCATGTATGTATCCAGCATAACTTTGATACTAACATGGCAAAGACATTTTATATATATATATAAACATCCATATATATATATATATCCACATATATATATCCATTCTCTCTTATGAAAATATTAAGAAAAAATTAGGAATAGAATTTTACCAAACTGAATCTAGTTACCTAAAAGACAATATATTACAGTAAAGTTTGATAAGGTCCCAAAAAAATCAACTGAAATTTTAGAAGCAGTTGATTTTATTGGACATGACTGGAAATTTTTTAAAAATTAATTTTGAAGCAAGAAAATATTTTTCCAAATATGCTTATATATATATATCTATATCATTTATTCAATAAATCTATTTATATTTACATATTTATATTCAATAAATATAAACTGTAGGTATAGTAGACATCAGACACTGTATTCAATGTTAGGCATCTTTTTTTTTTTTGCAGTACGCGGGCCTCTCACTGTTGTGGCCTCTCCCGTTGCGGAGCACAGGCTCCGGACGTGGAGGCTCAGCGGCCATGACTCACGGACCCAGCCGCTCCGCGGCATGTGGGATCTTCCCGGACCAGGGCATGAGCCTGTGTCCCCTGCATCGGCAGGCGGACTCTCAACCACTGCGCCACCAGGGAAGCCCCTAGCCATCTGTTTTAAACAAGATTCATTTCTTGCCCTCAAGTAGCTTATAGTTTATTGAAAATGTAGTTGAGGCCTAGTGATAGTGGTAAGAAAAAGAAAAAAAGAGGGAGGAAACAATAAAAAGCATTTTCATTAAAGGGAATAGACAATCCCTAAGCAGGTATTGGTGTGAAATAAAGTTAGAGTGATGAGTAGATCATACAGTTTTATGTCTTATGTTGTTCTCTGCTGTCATTTCATGTCATGTGATATGATGCGAAATTATTTTAAGGAGTAGAGAGACCACTTACTGATGGCAGTACTTGGATTTAAGAGCCTCATCACATTTGTCAGTTAAAAGATAACCTAGCTACAATGTGGCATGTGGACTCGGAAACTCAAGAGGGGCTTCAAGAGTATAAAAAACTATCATAACACTTGTGAAAATTAATCAGAATAAACCAGGGAAATGACTGGAAATTTAAAAGAAGTATGTGGACTGTGAGGGAGAGGAGCAGTAGGAACTCTCATTTATTGCTGGTGGGATTGCAAAATAGTACACCCGGCTTGAAAGACAGTTTGGCAGTTTCTTACAAAACTAAACATACTCTTACACAGGATCTAATAATCATGCTCCTTGGTATTTACCCAAATGTAAAAAACTTATGTCCATACAAAATCCTGCATGTGGATATTTGTAGCAACTTTACTCATAATTGTCAAAATTTGGAATTTTTGGAATTCCAAAATTTTGGAATTTGGAAGTAACAATGATATCCTTCAGGAGGTGAATGAATAAACTATGGTACATCCAGACTAAGCAAAAAGTCATGAAAAGACAAGGAGGAGCCTTAAATGTATGTCACTAAGTGAAAGAAACCAATCTGAAAGGGCTACATACTGTATGACTTCCACTATTTGACATTCCAGAAAAGGCAAAACTATGGACAGTTGTTGCCAGGAGTTAGAGGAGAGAGAAGGATGAATAGGTGGAGCATAGAGGATTTTGGGGGCAACGAAACTACTCTTTGTAATACTATAATGGTAGATGCATGTCATTCTACATTTGTCCAAACCCATAGAATGTACTACACCAAGAGTGAACCCTAATGTAAACTGTGGACACTGGATGACACTTATTTGTCAATGTAGGTTCATTAAGTGTAACAAATGTACCACTTTGGAGGGATTATTGATAATGTGGGAGGCTGCGCATGTGTGGGGAAAAGAGGTATGTGGGCAATCTTTGTACCTTCCACTTAATTCTACTGTGAACCTAACACTGCTCTGGAAAAAATAAAGTCTATTTAAATAAAAAAAAATAATAAAATAGATAACTAACAAGAACCTACAGTATAGCACAGGGAACGCTGCTCAGTATTTTGTTAATAACCGAAATGGGAAAAGAATTTGAAAAAGAATAGATACATGTATATGTATAACTGAATCACTTAGCTGTACACCTGAAACTAACACAACATTGTTAATCAATTAAGCTCTGATATAAAATAAGAATTTAAAAACGAACAAACAAAAAACGTGTGCTCTAAAAAAAAAAAGGCAACAAGTTGGGATATTACTTCATGTACCCTTTTTAACATAGTCTTATACAAAATTACTTTTAATGGTTATGTGTGTTTCATTGTTTGTATTTGGCATAATCCACTTTACTTCCATTTTTTAATATTTAGGTTATTTGCAGTTTTTGTGCTGTAATTCTGTATACAACATCTTAGTAGAAACTTTGGAAAACCTTCTTGGCTCGCCCATCCCAGACTATCTCAGTGTGTTCTGGCCTTTTCTGCCTGCTTCTCTCTCTCTTCCAGTACTTCCTTCTTTAACAATAAGACCAGATCAGGCGGACAAGCTCTTCTTCAAACAATTCATTAACTATCAGGCAATGAACATGCTGGCCTCTGTGAATTCAGGGATCAGAGAGAGACATAGACCCATTTTATTTGCCAGAGATAAATAATTTCAATACATCAGTTAAGTGTTGTGATAATTTTATGTATGTATCAGGTCCGTGGAAACTCAGAAAGAGAGCAGTTGTTGTGAAGGCAGTAGGCAGAGGAGAAAGATCTGGGAATAAGCATTTAATTAAGCTCTCTTAATGTGCCAGGTAATATGCTAGGCATATTACTAGGCTCTTAGTTTACAACAGGGAGGTACATAAATTATATTTATTTGCATCCACCGTATGAGGAAACTGAGCTTAGATAGGTAGATCATTTGCCCATGCTCACTCAAGTAGTAACTGGGAGAATGCCCAGAGTAAACCCAACTAGGTGTATCTGACTACAAAGCCTCAGCTCCATCTGGGACCCCACCCTGCCACACCAAAGGAAAGATTCCAGGAGGAGCTGAATAGAAAGAAGCTAGAATGGCAGGTAGACGTTAGCTAGGTGGAGGGGGTGGGGTCATTGTTTGGAGCTTGGTAAGAGGGGAGTCGAGAGAGGTGATATGAGGCTTAAGCCAACATTAAGAAAAAATTGGTATATAGTAAAATTCACTCTTTTGGGATACAGTTCTGTGAATTTAGACAATTTAGAACTTAGAGTCATGTAACCACCACACAATCAAGGTACAGAACTAGTCTGTTCCCTCCGCCCCCCAAAATTCCCTCAGGCTTCTCTTTTTTAGTCAACTCCTCCCACCATTCTCCACCTCTGACAACCATGGGTCTGTTCTTCATCCTATAATGTCATATAAATGGAATGTCATATAATGCCATATAGTAAATGGAATCATACAATATGTAGCCTTTTGAGTCTGGCCTCTTCACTTAACATAATGCATTTTTAATTAGGCGGCCATTAATGATGTAAACGTTACTGTGTAATTTTGCTGTAGTTTTTTGCTTATTTCAAAATGTGCTTATATCATCCCCAAGTCCAGCTCCATGTAAACAGCATGGTTTTTTTTTTTTTTGGCTGAGAAATGATTAATAGTTATAGCTTCAAATATCAAAGAAGCCCAAAATAGATTCTGGATAAGTGCCCAGGAGAAAGTAAAATAGAAAAAAATCAGCTGTCTCTCCCCACACCCTATTATGTCAGCCATCTCCTTGCCTCTTGCATGTAGAAATCAGCATGGAAAGTTTGCTACTGAGTGTGACCTTTGCCAGCATGAAAAAAAAAAGGGAACAGCTGTTACCATAAGAGGGTGGAAGGAATTAATGTTGTTCCTGGCCAGTTGGCACTGTGTGCCTTTCTGGGACAGTAACAACAGGTGACCAACTTCTGCTTTTTATTTTTGTTATCGTATAAATAAATAGGCTAACTTGTTTTTTGTGCGGAAGTATCAGGGTCCATATTAAAATAAACTGCCCATGTCGTTGTCCTGGGTTTTTTTTTAAAGCTGTTTAAGTACATACACAAATTTATTTTAAGTGTCTTAATGAACTAAGAGACTCCAAGGTTGAGGATATTATAGGTAATTATTGACAGAAAACCACAAAAAGTAAAAACCTTCTTTGGTAAATGTCACTTATATCTAAACTGCACTTTATCCCTTTTGTTCCAACTTAAGCAGAAAACCAACAAGATAACTAAGTACTTTTTATAGTAAAACCATGTCAGCCACAGAGAGGTGGCGACTACAAGCCAGTGACCAGAATGTAGGTGTTCCTAAAAGCCGAGGGTGCACTGTTCTTTGAACTCTTGCCCCTGGATACTTTGAGTGCCATCTCTGTGAATCACACCCAAATATATAGTGCTCTCGACCACTGACCCCTCCCATGTGGCTCCACACTCTTCACCTTCTCCCCCTCTACCTTGCACAAACTCATCTTCTTGAGGTACAGCTTTCGTCAAGTCCTTTCTTGCTCAGGAGCCAGTGTTGATTTTTCATTTCTTGTTGAAGCATATCCAAATTATTTACCTGGAATTGAAAATCCTTATACTGTAGTTTTGCTTTGACCATTCATATTTCTCTTATTCCTCATTTCCCTCTACCCTATTATAGTTGGATCATCCTGTTGTTTTTGTTTTTTTAAATTGTCTGGCAACAGACTGAGCTCAGGTATCAATCTTTAATTCATTACTAATTGTTTCCCATTGCAGGTATTTTGAATATTTTTTTCTACTCTATTAAAACCTCCAGTTATCTCCTGCTCTCCTCATTTTTTAGCAAATGGTACTGTTTCCCACTTCATTTAGAAGGCTTTAGAGTCAGATAAGTGCATGTTTGAATCCTGGATGCATCACTTACTATCAAGGCTGGTAGACAGTATACATCTGAGTCTTCCTTTCCCCTGCCCACAACCCTCCCGTGGACCTCCCCAAGATCCCACAACTAAAAGGTTGAAGCAGAACCCAGCTCCTCCAGCACCAACTGGCATCTGTTCTGAGTGGCCAGTGCTGGTGCAGTACTAGTTGTTAAACATTTTAAATTTCACCCTTATTACATGTATGACTTCAAGTTACTTATTCTCTCTGAGTCATCCTCTCATCTTTAAAATGGGGATAATAATACCAAGGTGACTCTTTGTTCATTCATCAAATATTTGTTGAGGGCCTGCCTTGTTCTAAGCACTGTGTTAGGTGCTTGGGGTATATCAGAGAATAAAACAAACATATTCATGCCTTCTTGGAGCTTGTGTTCTAGTATTCTGAGAATTAAATGAAAATTACTGTTAAATGTTCAGTATGGTGCCAGACCCATAGAGGTGCTCATACTGTTTCAGGCCCCTTTCTTCCCTTTTGCCACACTGTTTTCATCAGGGCCAAAGGGCCCAGGGGAGTGTGGGAGGGGGAAAGGGTGAAGCCAATACTAATAACTGGATATGGCATCCCCAGAGAGTAACCAGGACCTGACTACATTGCATAGCAATACAAATCAAACAGGAAACACTAAACAAAAACCCAACACTAGCCAACCCTGCTCTTGATGAGTTGATAGCCTTGGTCTGTATGCTTACATTTCCTCTCATCTCCTATGGATCCAGCTCCATCCATTCATGCTCATTCTCAAGTCCTCCTCTCCCACCATCTGCATTTCACCACATCAGCTCACTATCACATGTTTTGCACCATAGAGAAGACCAAAAAAATCATTAACCTTCTTTTGCCGTATTTGTCCTTCAAGGTAGAGACCAAGTTCTCCCCCTTCCTTCCTTTTTACCACAAGGCATTTAAAAGTTTCTACCCACTTACTCTCATTCTCTAATTCTTTTCAGTTTTTCTGTTTTCACTCAGAGTACTGCAGTCCTTCTATCAGGAGTCATCAGTGACCTCTTGTGTGTAGCTTTTTAAGTGGCATCTGCTATTGTTAAGACGATCTGAACCCAGAAGGCTCACGGCCTCGTTGACCCGGGGTTTAAATCCTAATTCTGCAACCTAAGTTGCCTTGGGTAGGTGTCTTCATCTTCAAAATGATGTAATAACATTTCCCCTTTAAAGTTATTAAAGACCATCTAGCATAC
The DNA here is from genome assembly GCF_964165515.1 of Mesoplodon bidens. NCBI lineage: Eukaryota > Metazoa > Chordata > Mammalia > Artiodactyla > Ziphiidae > Mesoplodon > Mesoplodon bidens. Next base: position 44,010,603 of record NC_138160.1, on the reverse strand, counting down.
TTTCAGGGAGTTAAGTAAAAGCTGTTATTGACATTTTTGAAAAGTGCCCCCTCATTTTCCCTGACACTATTCTTTCATGTTCTTTATCCTACTTACCTGGTAGTTCATTGCTTAGTAGTCGGCTATGTTGTCTTTCTTTTTTCTTTCTAACATTATGGTTGTTGTCACTTTCTCTGATCTTCATAAAATCTCATGGCTTCAGCTATCCCCTTTATAATTGAAATTTCAGATATTCATCTTTACTCTGCATTCTCTCTTGAGTGTCAGATATGAATGTCTAGCTGTGTGCTAGACATGAAACATTTGTCAAATGATCAGGACTAAGAATCAGGAAGGAGTCTCTGCATTTGATCTGTAGAGGAAACAAGCTATCTTACCTGGCAGACTTATTAGTTTCACTTGTTAAGTTGGTAAAATTTTGAATGACTTTCTTTACTTTTGGACATCTAATGATCCTTTATAAAGGAGGGGGAGAAAACCCTTTATGTTCAGAAATAACATACAAGTCCTGTCAGTTGGCAGGAAGATTTTTCATGTGATTCTGGAAAGATTTGCAACACCTGTTTCCAAAGAAAGCAAGAAAAATATTGCATGTTTTTCTCTCCAAAATGTATTTTGTTCAAGCTGAATTGGACACCAAATAAAGAACATTCCTTAAATTTGGAATGAATAGAATTTTCTAAAAACTGCTCAGGTAACACAAAGTAGTAAAGAGCCAAAAAAATTTTATTTACTTTTAACCTTGGCCTTCTAAAAGGAGAAAATGAAAGGGTTTGTAGAAGCAAATTTCACGAAAGTAACTGTAGACTTACTTGTTAGACCCAAATATACATGTAGAGAAATGAACAAACATGGTTAAATTTATATATGCTGGATTTTTTTTTTTTGGAAGGGAGAATATTTCTTACATATGGGTTTTATCCATTACCTTTTTGGTAAAACATCAGCTCCTAGAAGCAGTTCCCTCACTGTTTATTTTTCTTGTAAGTTTGCTGTTTATTTTTCTTGTAAGTTTTGCTGAGGTTTCTTATTTCTCTTCCATAGTTTGCCTCAAACTGTACTTACACATTGGGATGGCTCAATCAACCCAAGTGTAGTACATTAAGATATACGCTAGGTCACACAGAACAACTCCACCTTCACCCCCAGTCTAACCAACAGAAGGAAATCAGCTGTTTGTCTCTACACAGACCAGCTTAAGCTTATAGAATCATGGGTTGAAAAGGGACCTGAGAGATGTCATTCTTCTTTTTCATTTGTAGCTAAGAAACTGAGACCCTGGTGGTTAGTGTCCATTCCTAAAAGAGAGGTGGTATGATGTGAAAAGAAGAGGAACTTTTTGTTAAAATCCTGGCTTCCCTCTTTACCAACTGGGTAATACTGGTATCTGCCTTAGTACACACCCAAGAGCTGTGTACTCTTGGGTGAGTTGCTTAACATCTGTGAGTTTCTGATAAAATTCAGCTTAGAGATATAGTTAGTGCCGTTTACAATTTTTAATAATTTGCTGTATTTGTGTTTTGTTTTCTTAAACTTGAGCAAGACTGATTATTTTGTTAACCTATAAAAGCTCATTTGGTGGGGCTTCCCTGGTGGCGCAGTGGTTAAGAATCTGCCTGCCGACGCAGGGGACACGAGTTTGAGCCCTGGTCCAGGAAGATCCCACATGCAGTGGAGCAGCTAAGCTCATGCACCACAACTACTGAGCCTGCGCTCTAGAGCCCGCGAGCCACAACTACTGAGCCTGCGAGCCACAACTACTGAAGCCCGCGCGCCTAGAGCCCGTGCTCCGCAACAAGAGAAGGCACTGCAATGAGAAGCCCGTGCACCACAACGAAGAGTAGCCCCTGCTTGCCGCAGCTAGAGAAAGCCCGTGTGCAGCAGCGAAGACCCAATGCAGCCAAAAATAAATAAATTTATATTTTAAAAAACTCATTTGGTTTTATTGATGTGATTTTTTGACCAATTGATCTGATTTTTCCTTTTTCTATTTCATTAATCTCCTATATTCTTTCACTTTCTCGAGCTTTTAAAAGATAAGATATTGGGCTTCCCTGGTGGCACAGTGGTTGAGAGTCCACCTGCCGATGCAGGGGACACTGGTTCGTGCCCCGGTCCGGGAGGATCCCACATGCCGCGGAGCGGCTGGGCCCGTGAGCCATGGCCACTGAGCCTGCGCGTCCGGAGCCTGTGCCCCGCAGTGGGAGAGGCCACAACAGTGAGAGGCCCGCGTACCGCAAAAAAAAAAAAAAAAAAAAAAAAAAGATATTGTGTTGAATGTTTGTTTCATTAATTTCTAATGTATAAATTTAAGACTACATTTTCACGTGTAGTATTTTAACTTTGTACTTTACATTTTGATTTGTCATATTTTCATTCATATCAAACTATTTTGTGATTTATATCTTAACTTTTCTATGACTTAGTGACTTGGAAGTTTTCAGACATGCAGATTTAGGGGGATACTCTTTCTTTCCCCTGTGTAGAATTGTTAGAGATAGAATATAGGCAAACATCTGGCAAATAGTAGGTATTCAACAGATATTGTACTTTTCTTTAAAGAAATAAACCTTGACTCTTGAAATTAGAACAGGAAACATAATATTGCAATAAGTATGGAAGTAATACTAAAAGTGACTTTAGTTCTATAATATAGCCAAATAAGGAGATGAAGTATAAAGAGCAAAGAGGGATGATGGGAAGAGGGTAAAATTGGGAGAAGGGGAAGGAGGAAGGAGAATTAAGGGAAGATGTAGGAATATCAGGTTGAATTAATTCTAGCTTCTTTGAGGTCATATTCTACTGATCACTTAGGTCTGTGGACTTTAGGATATTAATTATTTTTATTATGTTTCATATACTTTTATAGCAGAAGTGTCCATAGATGACCATTTTTGGGTGTGTGTGTGTGTGCACGCAGGTTGTGAAACTATATGGCAAAAGTTCATGTGTTTTTGAGGAGAGGGTCCATAGTTTCATTAGAATCTTAAAGGGGTCTGTGAACCCCAAGAAGTTAAGAACTGCTACTTTAGAGACTTCACTATGTGGGATAACTTGGGAAGCCTACCAGGAAAGAATTCTGTTTTTTTCTGTTCTAACAGTAATGACTACTGCCCACTTGAGAGAGATTGAGTATCCCTTCTAATTCCTTAGGTTAGAAGCAGATGATCAGGCAGTGTACTAAGAACAGAATTTAGCTTTTACAGAAGTGAAACTTAAAACTATATTGTATTTTATAAGCATACGTATTGTGATGCTTGGAATGAATTACAAAAACCTAAATGCCTTTGATTAGTATTATCTGTATACAGCCAAGCCGAGTGTTCATGGCCTCCATTCAGGGTATGAATAATTCTGGGAGTAAGAAGAAGCAGTTGGTAGCTGCTCTGCAGATGGGGTGCTGTAAAGGCGGGCTTTGGGCAGCCAGAGACAAGAAGGCACTCTGCTGGGTTAGAGATTAAGGGCTTCTTACCCCACGACAGAAGAGTGGGAAGATTTGAGGTTGGTGAGCCAGGTAGGAGAGTACCCCAGACAAACTTGACCAGCCCTCTTCCTTCCCCTTATAGGAAGGCTAGTTGCCTGGAGAGAGAAGCCAATTCAGGGTTCTTAAATTTGAGGGATGCAGCAGGGACAGGGTCTTTAAAGGAAGCAAAAGTATTCACGTAGGGGAATTTTATTCTGGGCATTGGCTCACAGTTAAATCTGTGTTTACTCAAGTACTTCATAATTATTTCCTCTTAAGTTAGGGAATCAAAATTAGTTTTGCTGTGTATTAAGTGTTAATGAAATTTGATGGCTCTCAACCTTAGTTTATTTTTAACCCCCTAAATCTGCATTATCCATTATGAAAACCTCTAGCCGTATGTAGCTATTTAAGATGAAATTAATTAAAGTAAAATTAAAAAAATTAGTCCTTCATTCTCACCAGCCACATATCAAGTGCTCATTAGTCAAGTGTGACTAGTGGCTGCTGTATTGGACAGCATGTTGTATTGGTTATTTTTGTCATCACAGAAAATTTCATTAGACACTGCCCTAAATGAAATTGTTTATTTTCTTTCCTCTCTTCTCCATCAGACTAATGGTTTATATTAATATGTAATCAGTTTTGAGGTTTTGTTTAAATCAAAAACTTGAAAGACCCACTAGAGTAATATTCCTTTGCTTTACTTTGCTTACTACATAATTAAAAAGACAGTGCCACCCTTTTAGAATGATCTGCCTGAGTACCATTATTTTATAAGATTTTTCAAGAAGTGGTGACTAAAATAAGTATATTCATTATGGCTGGCATTTGATTACCCCTGCTAAACTGATGACCTTCTACTACACTGATGACCCTCTAGATTATTTCTACTGCCTATAAGATAAGCATGTTCTGGAAGGGCCTAAAGTGTTGTAACAAAATTTCTGATGTTGAAAAACCTTAGACCTTGGAAATTTGTTTTGTACACTTTTTAGGAGATATTAAACTTGTAGCTATTATGATCTACCTACTTCATATGTGGTAAATCATTGTAGTTTTCAAAAGTTGCAAGAGAGGAAAACCCCCAAAAGTAATAATCTCACTGTAGGCCTACTTCTTTGAGAGCCTATCAATCAGGCATAAAAGCCAAAGGATAATTTCTGTTACTTTGTTACTATTACTTTGCTTTTTGTTTTAAACAGAATAGAAAAATAGGCCTTTTCCTTTGCCCTGGTTTCAAACAATCTCTTTACCATAGATGGGACTTTTTCAGTTAAGTTGCATGTATAACAATTTCAGGAAGCACAGTGAGAAGGGTTTCATTGTGATAAAGTGTTTTTTAAAATTCCAAATTAATGATCATGATCTTTTGTTTTATTATGAAATATTCAAACATGGAAGTACATACAGTGGAAAATTAGTTTTCTACCTGATTTGTATTAATACCATCTGGAAATAACTACTTGAAAGTTGGTTATATATTCTAGGCTTTCCAATGTATATTTACATATAAATGCAAATAATTTGTTTTATATAAATGAAACTATACTAAATATAATGTTTTTTACAGATTAGTTTGCCTACTAAACAATATATACATATACATATATTTCTATGTATATGATTCATACTCATGCTATTGATTAGGTTTAAAATTTTTTTCCCCAGATTTTATGGTAGGACATCTAAAGCATAAATATGTTTTATATGAAGATAATATACAGTTGTAGTGGATGTGCAGCTGCTTTAGCATGATAGTGACCTATATGTGCTCAATACATGTTAATTTCCATTCTTCTTTTTGGACATATATGAGAAAGGCCATGGAAGATGATTAACTGGTTTTTTCACTATAAAGCAAACCTTTCTCTTAATCATATTTGTGTTTTGTGATTCAGGTTTATAAATTACTACAAGACTAGCAGGGTTGCTCTTTAAGAGTCTTGTAAGCTAGGCTGCCCCAACTATTTTAGGTGCTTGTGGTAAGAGCAGATATTTCCTAGTGAGTAAGAGACCACATTATGATTTATCCTTTTTTTTTTTTTTTTTTTTGCGGTACGCGGTCCTCTCACTGTTGTGGCCTCTCCCGTTGCAGAGCACGGGCTCCGGACGCACAGGCTCAGCGGCCATGGCTCACGGGCCCAGCCGCTCCGCGGCATGTGGGATCTTCCCGGACCGGGGCACGAACCCGTGTCCCCTGCATTGGCAGGCGGACTCTCAACCACTGCGCCACCAGGGAAGCCCTGATTTATCCTTTCAACTGAGAGGGCACAGTATAGTATGTACTGTAAAGTTGTACAGTATGTGAAAGCATTTTACATGGGAATCTTGGAACAAAGTCCTTTGCTAACTTTGAAGAGGTATAGAATGGATGCTGAGATTGGGAATTCAACACTTCTTTTATGGCGTAGTATATGTTATTGTGTGCTTTGTGATAAAATTTCAGGTCTGATTGTTTCTGTAGGTTCTAGAGAGGAGATTAGGAAAAGATGGATCTAGAGCTGATTGTTAATTATTTGTAAAGTCCTATTTTGAAGTATTATTGCTTTATACTCCTCATTTCATCTGGAAATCTGATCCTTCTGCTTTCCTGCGGGAATTTGTGGACCTCTGTTTTGGGTGGATCAGGAAAGAAGATTGAATTGGGGCCCCAACTCCTTTTTTCATTGAGAAAAGAGTAAGGGGTGCTGCTGAGAGAAGTGCTTCTGCAATAGCCATGTCTTAAGCTTTGTTTGGAGATAATGCTGGACTGTACAAAAATTGCCTTCAAGATTCCAGGAATTTGTGAATCATAAATTTCTTTTAGCAATTAATGTGGATGTATCGGTCTTTTTATCTTTATTTGTTAGCACTTTGTGTTCCCAGTGGAAAACAAGCTTGAGAAATAATTGTTAGAATATAGAATTGGAAGTGCTTCCCTAGCATGTTCTTGGACTTAAGATCGTTAACCAGTTTTGTTTGTTTTTTGTTCTTTTCTTGGTTTATTTGTTTTAACTTGGGTCTTGTGGAGAGAAAAATAACTTAAAACTTTTCAGGACCTAAGTTTATAGTTATACAAAATTATTATTATGTGCCTCAGAGGCTTTTGCATGCTTGTTTATTCATTGGTTCATTTATTCATTCAACATATATTCCTTGAAGTGCTTACTATAGGCAGGATTGTGGAGGGAAGTCTATCAGATAGTAATCTACTCAGGGTAAAGGACAAATGGAAAATGTATTTTGTAGAGAGTCCAAAGGCTGAAGATAGGGGTGTGTGTGTGTGTGTGTGTGTGTGTATTTAAGAGAGAGATAGACACACATCCATATATACATATACAGAGACATGGTCCATAGTTCTGCGGGAAAAATCTCCTAAACATATTTAGAACTGTCTCTTCTTATTTCCACTGTTATTTCTTTATTTCAAGCCCTCAACATCTCTCATATACACTAGTATTCCTTGCCTCTGGACTTTCCCTCTATTCTAACTTCATACTTCTTTTTCCTTTATACAGTTTTTCCCAGAGTCTTTTCCCCCACTAAGGCACAGATTGGGTTGTGTGTCTCCTGTTACCCACAGAATAGAGTCCAAACTTCTTAATATATAGTCTGAATATAGATTCTGTAAATAGTCCCTTTATTAAACTCTCCTGAGTTATCTATATTTAGTTACGGGACTCTATTTCATGCTGAGACCCTGACTGGTCTTACCTTCTGCCTCCCGGTTCTAGATAGCTTTTTCCCTGCGTGGACCTGCTCTCAGCATTGTCTACCTTGTCCTCAGTACTAGGAGGCTCACTTTGCCCTTTGGCTTCTAGATGGGTTTGAAGAATGGGAAGCACTGGAACGAGAGTGCGGTTTCTTCTCCTGGAGTCCTCCTGCCAACTCTTGTCATGTTTGCTCTCCCAGAGGTCATAGCTCTTTGAACCTTTTAGGTCTAAGAGTGGTTGCAGCTTCAGAAGGTTGTACTATCTCTTGACTTTGCCCTCACCATACCTTGTAAATAGTCCCTTATTAAGCTCTTCTTAAGTTCCCCAGTTTGGGGGTGCTGTTTCCTGCTGGGATCCTGACTGCTACATTGTCTAAGTCATCTAAGCTTCAGTTCTGTTTGCAGTTACAGCTGTGTTATTTTCCAGTAGCACTTATCTCTCTCTTATTAAAAATTTTGTGGTGAGGTCTTTTTCATTCCTTTCCTTTTTTAGTGTTTTTAGTCCTTCCCTTTTTTTTCTTTTTCCTTCCCTGGCACTGTGGCTGCCGTGTCATAGGAATTGAAATGTCTGAGTGAATAATGAGAGGAGATTTTCAAGAAGATGGACACTTGAATTTCCCTGTGCTATAGTGTAATATTTATTTAGATGTCTGAAATTGAGAAAATAGGGAAAGGTGTAGTGGGTACTGAAGTCAGTATAGTTACTTTAATAATGTCTAGATTTATATTTCATTCTTTTCAAAACGTAAACTTAGGACTTGTTTTTCTTTACCTTTGCTTCTACATATTAGAAATTAACATTGATTCTCTTTAAAATGCATTTTAGATTTATTCCATTGGAGTATTTTGTAACAACCTGTCTTTAAGGAACTATGTACTATATATAAAATGGGAGATATTTTAATTATTACTTAATTGGAGAAGAATATAGGAAATATATATATATATATATATATATATATATATGTATCTATCTCCAGGTATTCATTTGTCTATCTTCCTCAATATAACTTAGAGAAGATGTGCTAAGAGCAGACATACAGTAGCTAACAAATGTGTTTATTAGCAGTATTGAACTTTTAAAAGTGACTTCTCTTAAGGGAATTTCAATTAAGAGAAAAATACCCTAGAATTATGATTAGTGTCAAAAATAGTTTCTATATCCTTTATATATTAAGGAAAGAATATTCGTGTCCTATGAAAGAGTTTGTTTTGAGAAGAATCTTCCTATAATACTAACTTTGACCCAGAACTCTCTATTACTACCCTAAAAAATTACCACTGAAAATAATTTCTGTGTAGATAGAGAATATTTCATTGCTTTTTAGAGTAGAGGTGTCTGTTTACTCTGGGGGGATGGCTATACCTGTGTGTGTGTGTGTCTTAGTCTGCTTGGGCTGCCATAACAAAATACCAAAAACTAGGTGGCTTAACAACAGAAATTTGTTTTCTCAGAGTTCTAGAGGCTGGGATTCTGAGATCAGGGTGCCAGCATGGTCAGGTTCTTTTGAGGGCTCTCTTCCTGGCTTGTAGATGTCCACCTTCTTGTTGTATCCTCACATGGCCTTTCCTTGGATGCGTGCGTGTGGAAAGAGATCTCTCTCTCTCTCTTCCTTTTCTCATAAGGCCACCAATCTTATTGAATTAGGACCCTACCTTTATGACCTCATTTAGCTTAATTATCTCCTAAAAGTCCTATCTCCAATTATAGTAAAATTGGGGGTTAGAACTTCAACATAAGAATTTGGGGGTGATAAAAACCCTGCAGAAAGTAGGTATAGAGGGATCTTTCCTCAACATAATAAAGGCCATATATGACAAACCCACAGCCAACATTGTCCTCAATGGTGAAAAACTGAAACCATTTCCACTAAGATCAGGAACAAGACAAGGCTGCCCACTCTCACCACTCTTATTCAACATAGTTTTGGAAGTTTTAGCCACAGCAATCAGAGAAGAAAAGGAAATAAAAGGAATCCAAATTGGAAAAGAAGAAGTAAAGCTGTCACTGTTTGCAGATGACATGATACTATACATAGAGAATCCTAAAGATGCTACCGAAAAACTACTAGAGCTAATCAATGAATTTGGTAAAGTAGCAGGATATAAAATTAATGTACAGAAATCTCTGGCATTCCTGTACACTAATGATGAAAAATCTGAAAATGAAATCAAGAAAACACTCCCATTTACCATTGCAACAAAAAGAATAAAATATCTAGGAATAAACCTACCTAAGGAGACAAAAGACCTGTATGCAGAAAACTATAAGACACTGATGAAAGAAATTAAAGATGATACAAATAGATGGAGAGATATACCATGCTCCTGGATTGGAAGAATCAATATTGTGAAAATGACTCTACTACCGAAAGCAATCTACAGATTCAATGCAATCCCTATCAAACTACCAATGGCATTTTTCACAGAACTAGAACAAAAAATTTCAAAATTTGTTTGGAAAAACAAAAGGCCCCGAATAGCTAAAGCAATCTTGAGAACGAAAAACGGAGCTGGAGGAATCAGGCTCCCTGACTTCAGACTATACTACAAAGCTACAGTAATTAAGACAGTCTGGTACTGGCATAAAAACAGAAAGATAGATCAGTGGATCAGGATAGAAAGCCCAGAGATAAACCCACGCACATATGGCCAACTTATCTTTGATAAAGGAGGCAGGAATGTACAGTGGAGAAAGGACAGCCTCTTCAATAAGTGGTGCTGGGAAAACTGGACAGGGACATGTAAAAGTTTGAGATTAGATCATTCCCTAGCACCATACACAAAAATAAGCTCAAAATGGATTAAAGACTTAAATGTAAGGCCAGAAACTATCAAACTCTTAGAGGAAAACATAGGTAGAACACTCTATGACATAAATCACAGCAAGATCCTTTTGGACCCACCTCCTAGAGAAATGGAAATAAAAACAAAGATAAACAAATGGGACCTAATGAAACTTCAAAGCTTTTGCACAGCAAAGGAAACCATAAAGAAGACCAAAAGACAACCCTCAGAATGGGAGAAAATATTTGCAAATGAAGCAACTGACAAAGGATTAATCTCCAAAATTTATAAACAGCTCATGCAGCTCAATAGCAAAAAAACAGACAACCCAATCCAAAAATGGGCAGAAGACTTAAATAGGCATTTCTCCAAAGAAGATATACAGACTGCCAACAAACACATGAAAGAATGCTCAACATCATTAATCATTAGAGAAATGCAAATCAAAACTACAATGAGATATCATCTCACACCAGTCAGAATGGCCATCATCAAGAAATCTAGAAACAATAAATGCTGGAGAGGGTGTGGAGAAAAGGGAACACTCTTGCACTGCTGGTGGGAATGTGAATTGGTACAGCCACTATGGAGAACGGTATGGAGGTTCCTTAAAAAACTACAAATAGAACTACCATATGACCCAGCAATCCCACTACTGGGCATATACCCTGAGAAAACCATAATTCAAAAAGAGACATGTACCAAAATGTTCATTGCAGCTCTATTCACAATAGCCCGGAGCTGGAAACAACCTAAGTGTCCATCATCGGATGAATGGATAAAGAAGATGTGGCACATATATACAATGGAATATTACTCAGCCATAAAAAGAAACGAAACTGAGCTATTTGTAATGAGGTGGATAGACCTAGAGTCTGTCATACAGAGTGAAGTTAGTCAGAAAGAGAAAGACAAATACCGTATGCTAACACATATATACGGAATTTTAAAAAAAAAAATGTCATGAAGAACCTAGGGGCAAAACGGGAATGAAGACGCAGACCTACTTGAGAATGGACTTGAGGATATGGGGAGGGGGAAGGGTGGGCTGTGACAAGGCGAAAGAGAGGCATGGACGTGTATACACTACCAAACGTAAGGTAGATAGCTAGTGGGAAGCAGCCGCAGAGCACAGGGAGATCAGCTCGGTGCTTTGTGACCGCCTGGAGGGGTGGGATGGGGAGGGTGGGAGGGAGGGAGATGCATGAGGGAAGGGATGTGGGAACAGATGTATATGTATGACTGATTCACTTTGTTATAAAGCAGAAACTAATTAAAAAAATAAATAAATAAACTTTAAAAAAAAAAAAAAAAAGAATTTGGGGGGACAGACACAATTCAGCCCATAGTAGTGTGCGTGTGTATGTGTGTGTGTATATATATAAATCATATGAGTAATAGAGGAAATCATTGGTTTTTTTTTTTTTTTTTTTTTTGCGGTACGCGGGCCTCCCACTGCCGTGGCCTCTCTCGTGCGGAGCACAGGCTCCGGACGCGCAGGCTCAGCGGCCATGGCTCACGGGCCCAGCCGCTCCGCGGCATGTGGGATCCTCCCAGACCGGGGCACAAACCCGTGGCCCTCATCGGCAGGTGGACTCTCAACCACTGCGCCACCAGGGAAGCCCCATGTGATATATTTAACTTGAAGAAAGAGATTCATGCTTAGACAATGGCAACCCAATACTGAAGCTCATTATTGAAGTTTCTTCATAAAGATGTGGTGTTAGTGGAGGTGGTGTAAGATATTCTCTCACAGAGTATATATGACACCTTTTTTCCTCAGACCTCATTGTCTTTACTCTGTTCTCACTCTTCTTGATGTCTTAGCATTGACGTCCTACATTTAACCTAGTACAGACTTGAAACTCTAAGCTACTTTCATTGGCTTTTTGTATAACAACATTGTCTTACTTCTCTGTTGTTCATTCTTGTGTTTAAAGAATGGTCAATATGTTCTGCTGAATGAGAGAGACACAGCCCCTGCCCTCTAGAGCATGTAATCATCTCCTCTCCCTCTCTCCTGCAATCTCTTTCCGTGATTTCACTATGGATATTAGTCCTTACCTGATTGTTTTTATTGATCTCTGTTAGTCTTGACTTTAGGCATTCTCTGAGACTGTTTTATTCTCCTGGCTTGTTACCACCTCCAATGCCAACAATCTGCAAATCTGTCTCTACTTCTGATCTTCATCCTGCATTATATTCCTTTCGCTGTTCAGTGAATTTTCACTGAGAGCCAACTGTGTGCCTGGTCCGAAGGATACAAGAATGATATGGTCTTTGTCCTCAAGTTGCTGACAAAATGCAAAAAGCAGTTTAAAATACTGTGTAATGGATGTGTGTCCAAGGTGCCATGGGGCAGATAAGTAGGGAGTGCCTTACTTACCAGGGAAAGGGAAACAGGGGACAGGTATCCCCAACAGAAGGCTGAACATATATGTAGGTACCTAAAGTTTTGAAAACATAGTATGTTCAGGCAACAGCAAATTGTTCAGTGTGATCGGAGCCTTAAGCTGCATGGGGAAGAGTGAAAGATGAGGCTGAGCATTTAAGGTGTCAGATTACCCCAAAGGCAATATTTTCAATACTTAACTAATTTTCTTTCATCATAAACCAGCTGCCCGTCCCAACTTCACATTTTTGTCAATGGGACCATCAGGGACCATCATTCTCACTATTCCCAAAGCCTGAAGTGTCATCTTCAGGTCTGCCTCAACAATTGTGACCAGTCCTCAAATTGAGTCATTTCCATATTCAAAACACTCTTTCATGTGTCCTTTTCTATTTTCCCTGTCAACATACTACTTAACACTTAATGAGTAGATTATTTCAAAGCTGTGTTAAATGCTCCCCTTTCTAATTTTTTTTTAAAGTTAATTTTTAAAGACCTCTTATTTTACTGTATTACTAACCCTGAGCGAAAGAGGACAGTGATATTTTATTTATTTATTTTTTTATTTATTCCTACAGGATAAGTCCTTTCTTAGGCCAGTATTTTAAAAACATAATTCTTTTTGTTAAACCCCCAAATCTCAGGTTCTCTGCCTTCCATTAAAAACCACACAATTGTGGAATTAAGAGTAATCTGTAGAAAAGAAGATTTTGTTTCATTAACGTTGAGTTTTTATTATGAACATAACATGTATTTTATACTGAACAAGCTTTTTCAAAGGACAGGTACCCCTCACCCAAATCATCTTCCTTGTCACAATTCTGTTAATTTAGCAAATCACTTGCCTCCATGGGAGACATCATATATACACTGACTCTAGGAACAGATAGCCTATGTTGTAATCCTGGTTCCACTACTTACTAGTTCCAGCAGGATTCCTCATTTCTTAAAGCCTCATAGTAATTTTATGTGAAAAAAGGGGGAAGTGATGTTACCTACTTCACAAGGTTGAGGTAAAGATTGAGTTAATCTGTGTAGCCTAGTGCTTGGCATGTGTGAGCACGCAGTACATGTTCGCTATAAAATGTTATGTACCTTGAAAACTTCTTGCTCATTCTCTCTGTACTCTTGTTGGTGTGACCTCATGCTGCTCTTGCATCCCTCTACCACTAAATGCTCTCCTTGAGGCCCTCCCTATTGCCTGTGATTTACCTGCTGCTTCAAGTTCAGCTCAGTTGCCTGTTCTTTAATAGTCTTTTTAAAAAAATTAATTAATGTATTTATTTGGTTTTGGCTACGTTGGGTCTTTGTTGCTGCACGCGGGCTTTCTCTAGCTGTGGCGGGCAGGGGCTACTCTTCGTTGCAGTGCGCGGGCTTCTCATTGTGGTGGCTTCTCTTGTTGCAGAGCACAGGCTCTAGGCACGCGGGATTCAGTAGTTGTGGCATGTGGGCTCAGTAGTTGTGGCTCGTGGGCTCTAGAGCACAGGCTCAGTAGTTGTGGCGCATGGGCTTAGCTGCTCCACGGCATGTGGGATCTTCCCGGACCAGGGCTCGAACCCGTGTCCCCTGCTTTGGCAGGCGGATTCTTAACCACTGCGCCACCAGGGAAGCCCTAATAGTCTTTTCTAACTACTCCAGTTCACGTTGACCTCTGAATTCCTATAGGGCCTTTTATATCATTTTAGAAATTAGTCATATTTTCTCTTTTGTGGTATTCCTTTTAACATTTACATACAGTAAAATGTACTTTTTTTTTGGTACAGTTCTGTGAGTTTTGACAAACACTTAGAGTTGTGGAATTACCATCACAATCAAGATATAGAACAATTTCATCATCCCTCAAAAATCTGTCTTAGTATTATTAGTTTTAAAACTGCTTCCTGAGTATGCCTTCCTTTGCTACTTGTACAATTTAGGCTCTTGAACCGAGTGCCCGTTTTACACTAATTGTCTCCTCTCTGTATGGCATACTCTAGTATCAAGGATATAGTAAGTAGATGCTTGATTGTTTGAATTGTTAAAACAAAGCCTAAAAGTGTGGTAAATTTAAACATACTAAGAAATTACTAATTTAAGTTATTTAACTTCTCTTTGGTCTTTCATTTTATTTGGGTGAAAAATTTCAAATGAACCTTATTCCTGTATAACTTGTTAAAGTGATTTTGGAGCCTTGCCAGGGCTAATAAAAACCATTTTTAATTTGTCTTCGGAAAACAAAGGGCTTATTTCTGTTCTTATTATCAAATATACTTACAGTTTCTATTTTTTTCTAACCCTATTAATTTAAATTTTAATATGAAACAAAATTTTATATCTTTTCCCTTCTTGACTACATTTGGCTGTTATGATGTATTATTGATTATTAAATGTATTTACTGAGTTTTGCCTTTTTTTCTTAAACATATTTAATGTATTGAGCAATTCAGTTAAAAATGAATTACGTACAACATGTAAAATACAAAACCTTCTTGTTTTCTCAACTTTCTTTTTTCATGGGCCAATGTTGCTGTCTTCCCTTGGGGTTTCCTTTATTGATTGTCCCTAAAATCAGAGGTCAACGCAAGTAAGAGAATTTAAACTTGATAAAGGTGGGGCTGATGTGGACAAGCTAATGATGCATGGTTTCCTCAGTCTTTACTCTTAGATGTAATGGAATAGTGTGATCCTTTTTCAGAAAGGGCAAAATACGGTTAAGATTTGCATCCCATTCAGTAGACTTTACTTCCTAATGAAGTGAATTGAATTTAACCATGTGTGTCTTTTTTTCCCTTCCCTAACAGCTTCCATGCCTATGGCTGTTCTAAATTTGGGCCAAATATATCCATTTCAGAGAGGCTTTTTCTGTAAAGACAACAGCATCCAGTATCCGTACCATGACAGTACCGTCACAACCACTGTCCTCAACACAGTGGGGCTTGGTTTACCCATTTCCTGTGTAAGTAACTGAATAAGTAGGTAGTGATGGGTTTGTTGTGCTGGAGGTTTTATGAAGTGATCGGATTGGGGTGGGGGTAAATACATAGTCCTGTTGTCACCAGGGTTGGTGCGGTGAATGATTGCTTAAAGAATATAGCCACTGCTTCAGTCCAGGGCAGTGTTTCTCCAGTTAAAGGGAGATATTGCCCCAAATAACTTGATGTCATCATAAAGAATTATAGAATGATTATTTTAGAATGAAGAGTTCATTTAAGTCATTTTGGATCAACACTTTTCAGTAGACAAGTGAAGAAACTTAGGCCCAGATACTTGCTCAAGCCCAGTAAGCTATTTTATGGCAGAGCTGAAACTAAGATTATGCTTGTTTTTTTTTTTTTTTTTTTTTTTTTGCGGTATGCGGGCCTCTCACTGCTGCGGCCTCTCCCGTTGCGGAGCACAGGCTCCGGCCGCGCAGGCTCAGCGGCCATGGCTCACGGGCCCAGCTGCTCCGCGGCATGTGGGATCTTCCCGGACCGGGGCACGAACCCGTGTCCCCTGCATCGGCAGGCGGACTCTCAACTACTGCACCACCAGGGAAGCCCAGATTATGCTTGTTTTATCATGTTAAGTGGAAATTGAGGCCACAAAAAAGGAGATAGATTTATTTGTTAAATTTGAGAATACAGCTCATCAGAAAGAATGTAAATACATATGCAAAAGAAAATCCTCAGAATATATCAAAACTATATCACTGTTTTTTAAGTTGTACTATTCATCAGTTTGTAGGTTAATACTGGGTTTCATTACTTTAAATAACTGGACACTTTGCTTCTAGGTTAAATTTCACAAACTAGCTTAAGGTTGGCACTTGAGATATTGTGCTTACTTTCTCTATCCTTGGTTCGGATTTCTGCACCTTGCCCTGTGTCTCTCTGTGTGAGTTGGAAATGGATGAGAAGAAGCAGAATAAAGATTTACCTCCTTGAGTGTCTTGGGAGTCCAGCAGATCATGCCATACTTCTCTTTCGACAACTTGTCTCTCGTCAGTTGCCTTCCCCAGATAGTTGACTTACATTTTTTTTTTTATTGTTTTAGCAGACTGAAGCCTTATTTCCACAGTAGGACAGACTGGCTTTTCTTTCCCTATTTTCCCCCCAAATTGGCTAAGAATAATAGCCTTGTTCTTTGGTTTTTCAGTTCATATCTGCGTTCAGTTCATATTTGCCTTTTTTGGCTAGCAAATTATTTTTTTATTTTTTGGTGATGTCTTTAGCACAGTATTCTGAAGGTGAAGGGGACTTGGATTTAGTTATGTTTCAAGATATATTAAACATTTCCACATGCAGTCTGTGCATCCTAATTTGATTAAAGCCACTTTCATAGGAGTAAAATGGAAGGAAAATCTGGGGTTAGTTTAAGGAAATATTTACTTTTTTCCTAAGAAGTAAATTCCATGATAACTGGTAACCTCTATTTTAGCCACCAGGCTTATGAAACAGTGTGCAGGAAAGCATACAGATAGATGGAAGAACATTTATGTAAACATATCTTAATGTGCAAAAAAACCTTTACTCTAAGTTCATTAAAAAATGTGTTATTTGAAATCCTGTATGTCTCCATTGTATGCAGTGTTTGCCTATTAAAATTCTCTTACTCTAGGATGTGGATTACTCCCATTTTTTTTTTTTTTTTTTTTTGCGGTACGCGGGCCTCTCACTGTTGTGGCCTCTCCCATTGCGAAGCACAGGCTCCGGATGTGCAGGCTCAGCGGCCACGGCTCACGGGCCCAGCCGCTCCACGGCATGTGGGATCCTCCCGGACCGGGGCACGAACCCGTGTCCCCTGCATCGGCAGGCGGACTCTCAACCACTGTGTCACCAGGGGAGCCCTACTCCCATTTTTGATTGGGGATTTTAGCGACATCATTCTTGGTGATTATTGTAAAAAACACAGAAATGTCAATAGCCTTTTAAACCAAAATTTAGAGTAATGGACTTTGGATTATCCTTTTCAACTGTTGTGGTGTGTGTGAATGCAACCAAAAAAATCCCAGGATTTTGAATTTCAGCACAAGTATTTTTCTAGCATTGATTATTATGTAGATTATTGCTACAAGTATTATTAGTGTGCTATATTAAGTAGATGATATTCACAGTTTTAAAGGATAAAATACAACTTGGAAGAAATATTTTCCCCTATTTTTGGTATTCTAACTGCTTTCAGATTACTTTTTAAAAATCACTTTTACTCCCTTTATTAATGTCTGAGGAAAAAGACAATACAGAATAAGTTTTGGGGGTTGAATTATTATATAATACTGCATCTCTAAAGTTTGAGATTCGGCAATATTTAGGAAGATGAGGCAGATAATTTACTGTGGATATATGGATTTTCTCAAGTTCTTTGTTTTTGGCATATAGTTTGAAAAATCATATTTCCTTAGGTGACTGTCCCAAAGGGGGTAAATGAGGCCCAGTATTTTTTAAAATTTTTGAGTAGCTACTTAAATGGTAATAAAAAATTGCTATGAAGAAAAAAAATGGATGGGTTAGTAATATGTTTATAAGGTGTAAAGTAATATATAAGTAAAGTGTTATATATGGCAAAAGTGGCCATAAGAGCCCTGCACTGTAGGAGGACATTGGTGTTTGTTGGGTTTTATGGCATGACAGGTCTCTCGTGCCACCCTTTCCTGTACTAGTCCAGAAAGCTGGTATCAAAATGGCCTGTTGCCCACACTTGAATATTCTAACTCCTTTGTTTCCATGTTGACGTAAGTGCTGTGCTGCCTTTTCCCAGTTTCCCCCCAATTGGACAAGGCAATAAGCTTTGCTAGGGTAAGAATGGTCTGTTTTGCTCCACTTGTATCCTTAGTGTCAAGCACATTGCTTGGTATGTAATAGGTGTTTAATAAATATAGATAGAAAAATTTAATGAAAAAATACTAAATGTGAAATGGAATAAGATTGTCACTTATGTTTAATAATAATTACTACCATGAAAATTCAGCTTAACCCTTTGGAAATATATTGTATTTCCAAGTCATCTCTTAATATCAGATACCTCATTAAAATAGCTTTTCAGGAAAAAAATGGAACACTATCATACTGAATATATATCCTGATTAGAGATAACTTAAAATATGGGGGAACGTCTACTGGAATGAAAGAAATATGGTATTATGGAGCTTAATTTCTTAGGTTTGAAAAAAGTTTTATTTCCTTGTTTACTTATTCCGATGTGGAGCTGTATTTTTTGTCTACATTGTTGTGGAAAGTACTGCTTCAGTCAGTTCATATGAGCATTTATTCCAGCACCCTTTTTTTATATAATTGTCACAAAATGAAGTAGTACCAGATGCATCCTTAAGTAATTTGTTATAATCACAAACATTTTCTTTGTTTAAAACTGCTTTTTATACTACTGTTGGAAGAGGTAATGTATAGATTTGGTATATTAAGTATTTGTCATACATCCATTTTACAGAACGCTTGAAAATATTTTGATAAATTTTAATATATTGGATGAACCTAAAGGAAAGAAAAGTTATATAAATATTGAGTATATACTGCCAATAATGAAAACTAAACTCAGTTGCACATTAGCCAAGCTTACTGAATTCCACTGCTGGTTTCCTAAATGCTGTGGCTTTTTAAAGGATTCATAGGAAAAAATTTCTGCTCATAAAATCTTCTTTTTTAAAAAAATAAATTTATTTATTTATTTATGGCTGTGTTGGGTCTGTTGCACGCAGGCTTCTCTAGTTGCAGCGAGCGGGAGCTACTCTTCATTGCAGTATGCACGCTTCTCATTGTGGTGGCTTCTCTTGTTGCGGAGCTCGGGCTCTAGGCAAGTGGGCTTCAGTAGTTGTGGTGCATGGGCTCAGTAGTTGTGGCTTGTGGGCTCTAGAGCGCAGGCTCAGTAGTTGTGGCGCATGGGCTTAGTTGCTTCATGGCATGTAGGATCTTCCTGGACCAGGGCTCGAACCTGTGTCCCCTGCATTGGCAGGAGGATTCTTAACCACTGCGCCACCAGGGAAGTCCCCAAATCTTCTTTTTAAAAGTAGTTTCAGGGAATGTTATGGAATGCCTTTTCTAAGGTTAAGTGGTCAAGAGCTGTTGCTTCACACACTGAGTACATCTCTATTAAATGACTAGACATTGTCTTTTAACTTTTCTACTGCATGTATCTTGACAAATCTGCAGGATTTAAGTGGGTTAAATGTTATTCCTGGATGGGAATATCTGATTTTTGAGAAACCCTAAAATCTCTTTCTACTAAGTGAGCTTCATCAGTGAATTATATGTGATAAGAAGATAATTGAGGGCTTCCCTGGTGGCGCAGCGGTTAAGAATCCGCCTGCCAATGCAGGGGACATGGGTTCAATCCCTGGCCCGGGAAGATCCCACATGCTGCGGAGCAACTAAGCCTGTGCGCCACAACTACTGAGCCTGCACTCTAGAGCCTGCGAGCCGCAACTTCTGAGCCCATGTGCCACAACTACTGAAGCCCGCAGGCCTAGACCCTGTGCTCTGCAACAAGAGAAGCCACGACAATGAGAAGCCCACGCACCACAACAAAGAGTAGCCCCCACTCACCACAACTAGAGAAAGCCCGTGCACAGCAACGAAGACCTAATACAGCCCAAAATAAAAACAAATAAATAAATTTATAAAAAAAAGATAATTGAAATTAAAATGTTCATTTTGCCTCCCACCAGGAATTAAGTCCTTTTACAGAGCATCTAAACTTGCACTCAGAGTTACACCCCTACCCCTGCCACTTTTTCAAGCAGAAGTGACATAATTTTTTAATTTGTTAAATATTGAACTGGCAAAATGACAAAACAAAAATATTTTTGATGGATGTAATGAGATTAATATGCAGTTATATTAAAATATATGAAGAAGGTCAAATATATCTTTTCATTAATTTCTTTTTATAAAATGGGCCAAATATATATATATATATATATATATATATATATTTTTTTTTTTTTGCGGTACGCGGGCCTCTCACTGTTGTGGCATCTCCCGTTGTGGAGCACAGGCTCCGGACGCGCAGGCTCAGCGGCCATGGCTCACGGGCCCAGCCGCTCCGCGACATGTGGAATCTTCCTGGACCGGGGCACGAACCCATGTCTCCTGCATCGGCAGGTGGACTCTCAACCACTGTGCCACCAGGGAAGCCCTATATATTTTTAAATAAACCTTTCATCTCTGAATACATGAAAATTCTAGCATGGTAGTATCTGTGTTTTTCTGTTATGGAGAGTTTGAAGAGTTTGAAGGCAGAGTATCTCAGTATAACTTATTTTGGGAATGTCATCTGTCATACTTTAGGTAAAAGTGAAGTGAAGGCATTTGTGTTAATATTTCATAAGTTTATTTTCCTCTTTCATAAATACTATTTTGAAAACTCTAGCTGGGGGTATTATATACTCTACTTTTTTAGGTCCTAATAAATTGGTTGAACTTGTGACATTGTTTCCTTGAACATTTTTGTAATTAAAAATAAATTTGCAGCTTGGATTTGGCAGTGAGTTTTTAGATAACAATGCCAAAAGCATGGTCCATGAGAGAAATAATAAGTTGTACTTAATTAAAATTAAAAACTTCCGCTCTGTGTAAAGCTACGCACTGGGGGAAAATATTTATAAAACACATCTGATAAAGGACTTGTGTCCAAAATATACAAAGAACTCTTAAAACACAGCAAAAAACAAACAGCCCAATCAAAAAGTGGCAAAAAGGTCTGAATAGACACCTCAGTGAAGAAGATATACAAATGGCAAATAAGCATATGAAAAGATGCCCCATATCATACTTTATTAGGGAATTGTAAACTAAAACAACAGTCAGATTCCTCTACACATCTATTAGAATGGCTAAAATTTGAAACACTGACAACACCAGATGCTGTGAGGATGTGGAGCAACAGAAGTTCTCAGTCATTGCTGGTGGGAATGTAAAATGGTAAAGCCACTTTGGAAGACTGGCAGTTTTTTACAAAACTAAACATAGTCTTACCACAGGACCTAGCAATGGAGCTCCTAGGTATTTACCCAAATGCGTTGAAAACTTATGTCCACATAAAAACCAGCACATGATGTTTATAGCGGCTTTATTCATAATTGCCAAAGCTTGGAAGCAACTGAGATGTCCTTCAGTAGGTGAATGGATAAACTCTGGTACATCCATACAATGGAATATTATTCAGCTAAAAATAAATCAGCTATCTAGCCATAAAAACACATGGAAGAACCTTAAACATATTGCTAAATGAAAGAAGCCAATCTGAAAAGACTACCTAGTGTATGATTACAGCCATATGACATTCTGGAAAAGGCAAAACTGTGGAGATAGTAAAAAGATCAGTGGTTACTAGGGGTTGGTGGGAGGACAGAGGAGGAATGAACAGTTGGGGTACAGAGGATTTTTAGGGAAGTGAAACTGTTCTGTATAATATGGTAATGATGGATGCATGACATTATGTATTTGTCAAAACCTATAGCATGAAGAATAATCCTTAATGTAAACTATGGAGTTAATAATAATGTATCAATATTGGTTCATCAGTTATAACAAATATACCATACCAATGAAAATTGTTCGTGATAGAGGAAATTAAGGGTGGTAGTTACGGGGAGGGAGTGTATCTTTTACTCTCTGCTCAGTTTTTTTAATAAACCTAAAATTACTTTAAGAAATAAAGTATATTAATCTTAAAAATTTTGAAAAGAAAAAAAATTTGCTCACAAAGTCTGGTGAAATGTCAGTGCTCTTTGTCTAAATAATATTAGTAATGATGATTATCCTCATAGCTAGTGAATAATTTATATATTCGTTGCAAGGAATGGGATTACTTGATAAGATGTAAAGAGTAAAATTTCAGGGCTTTGCTTCATATAATTTATCTATTTGTTAACTCATTTTATGAGAGTATTTGTTTTGCTTTGAGAGCATTGGTTCTCGCCAAGGGAAAGGAGTGCAAAATTGGTTGACAGTTAAATAAATAAAATACTTTTATAAGACTTAATATCTAGTGAAGACTTAAATTTAGAAAACATGATAGTACTTAAAAATTCAGCACAAGCTTTCAGTTTTTATAATGAAAAGAAAGCAACTGAAATCTTGTCATAGTCCTATAATTAAGAAAATATATGTGTGGGATATATTTAGTTCATTTTATGCAAGGGACCATTACCACTTCAAGTTTTTTTATGTAGTAGGTCTATATAATACATTAAAATTTTTTTGGCTCTCTGAAAAATAATAGATTGAGTTTAGCATCTTTTAACAGTGAAGATTTTATCTAAATACAGGTTCACAGTCCATTACCCGGAACTCTTGGAGCCAGAACTGTCTGAATTTTTGAAAGGTTATATGATTCATATATCTTAGGTAATGCCCTCAGCAGGGTCTAGGACAGTACCTGGTAATCAAAGACACTAATTTTTATGTAGTGAAATAAGACTAGTCAAAATAAGTGGAGTAAATAAAGGCTGGGGTCATTCCTTCACTTGTTCAGGTTAAGTTCTGCCATTAGATAAGTTCAGGTTAGGCTTTGGTGCCAAATGTCATGAAAGAACTAGGATTTTGAGGGCTTTGGGTTTTAGAATAAGGGATTATGGGCCTTTTAATGAAAGCTGATTTAAAATTATTTATTTCTTAGTCATGTTATGTGGTTACTTTAAACAAATATTTGAAAATCCTATTTAGTTTTTGTTGTGAAGCAGGACCTATGGTTAAAAGTGTAGGCTTAGAACTGTTTATGTGAAATGAACTCATTTGTGATTGGAGCGCAGGGTTAGTGATGTAAGCCATAAAAGATGAACATGTCCAATGCACTACAGTGATTTTTGAATATTACCTTATTCAGTAATTGTGAAGTATGAGCAAAAATATTATCCTGTAAAGAACATTTTGGTGTTTCCCTGTAGCTACAAATAGCTTATATTTCATATCTGGCTTTCTGGAAAATCACTTAATATTCTACTCTAGCCAAATTATTGTGGGCTCCATCTTTAAGAATTTTAAAAGGGTCTCCAGCATTTCTGTCAATTATCTTTAAGCTTCCATATTTAGAATGAGAATGAGATAGCATTTTAAAAATGGCAGTTTACTGCTTTATCATGAACCTGTGTTTCTAACATGACAAGAAAATGAAATTCTGTTTACTTGTAGAAAGAAAAATTTTTGTGTTTTTACACCTGTTTTTGGACTGTGAACAATCAACACCAGTTCAGAGTGTGGTTCAGAAAGGAAACCTACTTTCAGAAGGCAGGTCCCAGTTGCTGCATCTCTGGCACCAGGGTAGGTAACAGCAGTGAGGAATCTTTTTAATCAGACTTTTCAAAGGCTGTCTTGGCTTAGAGGGCTGGGTGAGTGTGAGAGGGGATTAGATTTGGGGGGATCTTGTGAAATCTAGGGAAATATAAGCAGAGGTCACTGGCAGGACAATAAGAGTGGGGAGGATGGTCTAGTGATGCACTGATTTTCTCGGTAGAATATGTGGGATTGTATATGTTTTCAATCAAATACATTCTTTTTTTTTTAATTTAGTTTATTTATTTTTGGCTACGTTGGGTCTTTGTTGCTGGCCGCGGGCTTCTCTTTGTGATAGCTTCTCTTGTTGCAGAGCACGGGCTCCAGGCGTGTGGGCTTCAGCAGTTGTGGCTCTTGGGCTCTAGAACGTGGGCTCAGTAGTTGTGGCACACGGGCTTAGTTGTTCCGTGGCATGTGGGATCTTCCCGGACCAGGGCTTGAACCCGTGTTCCCTGCACTGGCAGGCAGATTCTTAGCCACTGCGCCACCAGGGAAGTCCAGTCAAATACATTCTTATACTTGAGTATTAATCTTCTGATACACTTAAAGGCATCCTTTTAGAAGCTATCAAAATTTGAGAGAAAAAGTGAAATTTCTGACAAATTAATTTCTCTGTTACTTGGGGGAGTATGCCCTTGTGTAGTTTTAGCAGCAGATTTTCCATTTCCAATGTGGAGAGTAACTGCTTTGTGGGACCCAGTAAGAAAAATCACTGGACAAGGAGATGGAAAGAGTGACTGCGAAGGCACCCGTTTTGTTTAGTGTAAAATTTTGTTTATTCTCTAAGAAAAGATTATAATTGGGTACTCATTGGTTTAGAATTTTTGCATATATGGTAAATGGAAGGCTGTGTTTGTTCTGTCATTTATTGAGTGGCTTTTGTGTCTGAGGTACTTCGGTGTTATAGATTCTTTCCTCATAACAACTCTCTGAGGTTGGCAGGTATTTCTCTTTTATAGCTATTAAGAGGCCAAGTTGGGATTTTAACCCTACCAAGTCTGCATCCTCTGTTGTTCACATTCTTTTTGACAGTCCCTTATTGTTTTCAGTGTGGTGTGGGTCTGTTTTGATGGAAAGTAGGTAAATCCAGTAAACTCTTTTGTTTTGGTTTTCTTTTATCAGTTAAACGTTGTGAATATGAGTCTAGGTGGTGAAGATTAGATTAGAGAAGAGTGGTGGGAAACTTGGGTTAGTGTGTTAGCAGCCACCAAAGCATGTAGTGGAGCTTCTCTGTCTAGGTTGACTTTATCACCTAGAAGAATTTCTGAATCATGATCTAGACTCGTTGAGTGAAAATCTGAATTTGAATCTTGTTTCTTAGCTCTATTCCTGAAATTCAGTATGACCTTTTGCAAGTCACTTGATCTGTTCATATATATTTCTCTAACTATAAAAAGGATGCTTTTTGGTTTATCAGAAAGCCACGAGAAGAGGGTTTGTTTCATGGATGCCAACACCTAACCTATCTCAAAGTCTGTCCTTGTTCTTTTTTTTTTTTTTTTTTTTGCGGTACGCGGGCCTCTCACTGTTGTGGCCTCTCCCTTTGCAGAGCACAGGCTCCGGACGCGCAGGCTCAGCGGCCATGGCTCATGGGCCCAGCTGCTCTGCGGCACGTGGGATCTTCCCGGACCGGGGCACGAACCCGTGTCCCTTGCATCGGCAGGTGGACTCTCAACCACTGCGCCACCAGGGAAGCCCCACACTGTCTTGATTACTGTAGTTATATATTGGTGGTAAGAAAAGATATACTGAGTAGCTTAAAATCAAATGGGAAAAAATAAAATATAGTACATTTTTCTAAAAAACAATTCAGGAAGTATTCCTAATTCAGGAAGTATTCCTCTAAGTTTATTATTCTTTTTCAAATTTGCTTTAGCTATCTAGTTCCCTTGCTTTCCCACATAAATTTTAGAATCAATCTATCTATGAAAAAATCTGGCTGGAATTTTGATAAGAGTTGCATTAAAAGCTATAGATCAATTTGGGCAGAATTGACGTCTTTACTTTGTTAAATATTCCAATCCATGAAGATGCTATGTCTTTTCATTTATTTAGGTCTTTGATTTTTTTCACCAGTTTTGTAGTTTTCAGCATACAGATCCTATATTTTATTAGGTTTATACCTAAGTATTTCAGTTTTCTGAACTATTATAAATGGTATTATGCTTTTAATTTTGGTTTCCAATTGTTCATTGCTACTATATAGAAGTATGATTGATTTTTATGGGTTGACCTTATATCCTGTGATCTTGCTACACACACTTATTAGTTCTAGGAGTTTTGGGATAGATTTCTTGGGGTTTTCTATACTCTCCTGGTTTTAATTCTACTTTAGTGGCTGCTTTTTCTCATTCTACTTTGCAACTTCCTTCTCTTCTTCCTGACCTTTTAATTTTGCAGTTCTCTGGGTATCAGTCCTTGGGTCCTCTTTTCTCCTCTATACTCATTCCTTGGTGATCTCATCCAGTTTCATGGCTCTAATACCACCTCTATGTTAAATTTATATCTTCAGCCTGAACCTTTCCCCCAGTGAACCTTACATCCAACTGCCTCCCTGACATCTCTACTAATAGGCAACTCAAACTTGATGCATCCAAGTATGAACTCTTGGATTTATTCCTTGCTCCCCCTATTCAGTCTCTAGTCTTCCTCATCTCAGTTAATCCAACTTTAAACTTCTGGTCTCCCAAATGGAAAATCTTAGGATCATTATTGACTCCTCATTTCTCACACTCATATCCAGTCCATCCATCAGTAAATACCGTTGATGCTACTTTCAAAATAAATCCAGAATTTGCCAGCGTTAAGACCCGTGCCATTACTTGCAGTCCCTTCCCAACTCAAGCCTGTAGGAACTCAGTTAATTGTTAAATGAATAATTGCTTCTTTATTAGAGAAATCTCTGAGATCTTTCTCTAGTTGAATTATAATGTCCCTTAATGTTGACAGAAATAACAATTATTTTTACATCTTCCTTAAGTTTCCTACATTCTTAAGACTGTGATTATGGACTGTGATTATGGATTCTTAAGACTGTGATTACGGATGCCACTCTCTCCTGGGCACCTGATATGTTTTATATACATATAATGGAATACTATTCTGCGATAAAAAGGAACAAAATACCAATCTATGCTACACCATGGATGAAACTTAAAACAAAAATTTTTCCTGGAGGCATTTGTGTAGTTTTCACTGGAAGAGTTCCCTTAAAGTGTAAAAACGTTTTTAACCATAGTTTCTCAGTTTTGCTGGACACTCCATCACCAATCTTTCTAAAACAGTTGTTAGCATTTATATTATGGTTTCAAGATCCTTATTATTTGTGTAAGGGGAAGTTGAAGAAGATGTTGTGTGACCATGATCTTATGTTGTCTTTTCCTGTCTCTGGTAAAAGGATGGAGAGGTGTTCTGGTGTGTTTAGTTTGTGGAAGCAATGAGTTATATATCACTTATTCTCTTTTGAACCATTATAAATATTCACTCGTGGGCTTCCCTGGTGGCGCAGTGGTTGAGAGTCCGCCTGCCGATGCAGGGGACACGGGTTCGTGCCCCTGTCTGGGAAGATCCCACATGCCGCGGAGCGGCTGGGCCTGTGAGCCATGGCCGCTGAGCCTGTGCTCCCGGAGCCTGTGCTCCACAACGGGAGAGGCCCGTGTACCGCAAAAATAAATAAATAAATAAATATTCACTCGTAGAAGGTGGAAGGCTATATTTATTTGTGGGTGAGTATGAGTTTACTATGCGTAGAATCTGATTCTTAAATGGGGTAATACGACTAGCCACGTGGGCATATTAAAAAGCAAAATGTGGGAATGTAAAGTGGTGCAGCTATTTTGGAAAAAGTTTGGCAGTTTCTTAAAAAGTTAAACGTAAACTTACCACATGACCCAGACATTCCACTCCTAGGAGTCTACTCATTTGAAATGAAAATAATGTCCACACAAAGACTTGTACATGAATGTTTATAGTGATATTAGTCATAATAGGCAAAAACTGGAAACAACCCAAGTATCCATTAACTGGTGACTGGGTAAACCAAATGTAACATATACATACAATATGATACTATTTAGCAATAAAAAGGAACAAAATGCATGCTACAACATGGATGAACCTCAAAAATATTATGCTAAGTGATATAAACCACTTACAAAATACCACATATTGTATGACTCCATTTTTATGAAATGTTCAGAAAAGGCAAATCTATGAAGATACAGAAAACATACGAGTGGTTGCCTGGGGTTGGTGGTGGGAAAAAAGGTTGAATGCAGATGGGCTCATGGGAATTTTTTTGGGTAAGGAAAATGTTCTAAAACTGGATTGTGGTGATGGTTGCACAACTCTCTACATTTACCAAAGTCATTGAATTATGTATTTAGAGTGGATAAATTTTTTGGTTTGTAAATTATACCTCAATGAAGTTGTTTTAAAGGAGGAAATGAAAATGAATTTTGTAAACTGAAGTATTAAGAGAAACATTGTATGACAAATGCAGTCATTTGACAAATGGTGAAAAGGGATTGTTTTAGAAGTGTAATCTTTCAGGTAAAAGGAAAAGGGTACTTGATTTGAATAGATGAAAGAGTAAATGGAACCCTTCATTTTTGCCCTAAAACCTATAGTAAATGTCAAAGATAGCATCAGATACCCTTAAAATTTTGCATTTCTGTAACATTTGTATACTGTGGCTGGTAGAATAAATTGGTGGTGTAAAAAAACTTTTCTGGAACAGTTTGTCAAGGACCTTAACATCTATATCCTTTGCTATAATTCCACATAAAAATATATTCTAAGGAAATAATTAGAAATGCAAACAAGGATTGGTATTTAGAAATGTTCATTATAGCATTATAGAGGGTAATCAAATAATAATAACCTATATGGTCTCAAAGTAGGGGAAATGGTTACAATTGTTTTAGTTATGGCTCTGTTGGTTGCAAGGAGCAGAATCCCTAACTAGCTTAAGTGAAATTGGGCTTTGTTGAAAGGATATAAGGTGCTTTAACAACCCCCCAAACAGCAAGATCAGTGCGGCCCTTTGGTAGTGGGGAACCAAAGCTGCTTTCACCTTTTCTCATTTTCGGGTCAGACTAGTCACTTCAGTTTGCTTTGTAGACCTGCTTTATTTATCCTCAGCCTCTTCTCCTGCCAGTCTTCTAGTGCATTGATCAGTGCTGTTTACCAGCTCTGAGTCAGTCTTTGTTCTAGTTCCAAAATTTCCAGAGCAGGACTCTGGACTAGCTCATCTTTTCCAGCCCTAAGTGGGTCAGTGAACACCTGGTGATTTGGTCTTCCTCTCCATCCTTCTTGGGGGGGGTCTACATTCAGGTTTAGTTATTTAGTGAAAATGAAATGGCTTTGGGTAATGACTTTGATGTAATACATCTCATGAGTTTATATGAGAGATTGCAAATATTAATATTAATTTAAAACATTTCTAGGGCCTTCTGTGATATAGTCTCTTCACTTAAACTCTCAGAAAGATAGTGTGCATTTTTGGTAGATTCATGCTTATTT
Organism: Mesoplodon bidens; assembly: GCF_964165515.1. Classification (NCBI taxonomy): domain Eukaryota; kingdom Metazoa; phylum Chordata; class Mammalia; order Artiodactyla; family Ziphiidae; genus Mesoplodon; species Mesoplodon bidens. The sequence goes on along the minus strand of NC_138160.1, from coordinate 43,981,501 downwards.
TCTTATCATTTCTTACTAAAACCTCTGTGGTCTGGTTTCCACTCCTTCTTCCTTATTGAAACCACTTTTGCTAAGTTTGGCAATTGAAAACCCATTGGACACTGTGGACCAATCACCACCTCCTGAAATGCTGTCTTTGGACTTGGCCTGAATGGTGCCGCTTTCTCCTGACCTTCCCTCAGTCTACCAAGTCTGCTGCATCAGTGGATCCTCTTGCTGTGCTCATCCCTTTAATATTGCTATTGCCCCATGCCTCGCCTTTCACTTCTTTTCACTTACACAATTTCTTTTACCGCTGTGACTTCAGGGATGCTTTACTACCCCCAAATCCTGCCTCTATACCAGACCCCCTCTACTGAGATTCTGACTCTGATAACCAGCACCTTTTTGAATATCACCACTTAGAGCCTCACCAGTTCCTGTTCTTTTGAAACTTCGTAGCTCTTTGTATCTCTGTTTATTCTCTGCTGTAATTATGTACTGTGCCTTATTCAACTTTGTATTCTTTGTATCATTTCACAGAATTCCTTGCACAATGGATTCACTCAATATTTGCCCACTTGAATATTCCTGTTTTTAAAAATGGACTAATTATACTTGTTTGTGTCCCACAAAATTTTTTCTAAATCTAAGAGTAATTTCTTTTGTGGTCCAAGGGAAAAAAACAACTTACTGTTAATGGGTATGCTTAAGAACATTTTTCAATATATTTGGGTCTATTAATACAAATTTTTCTTGAGAATAAGGATAGAAAGCCTACTGAGTTTTGGACACTAATCATATGTGGATTTAATTTCTGTACTACATACCTTTTCTTACTCCAAAAGAAAGAAATGCTAATTAAAAAATTCAACCAATTTGGAAATATGCATTGTAGACACTGAAAGTTTCCATTATTATATATAGAGTTCTTATAAGTAAAAGGAATTCTAGAAGTGGAGGTTGTTTGTAAATACAAAACAAATTTGCTTATTGAGTTAGAGTTGAAGGCTGAGCGTTTAGTTATTGCATAGGGCTGGCGACAATTAAAATTATAGATCTGAGTATTCACCTCTACAGCGTGTACTGTTAAGTGCAAAAGGTTTGTGCTGCAACTGTGGTATTTGTATTAAAGGCTTGGGCATGTCACCCCTTCCTCTGTATGCAGACAATTTGGTGAATCAGAGGATAGTCTGAATTCAGATATGAGAGGTAGTATAAGGGTCAGTTAGCAAAGTCAGCTCTAGTTTAATTTTTTTTTTAATGTTGCATTTACTAGAAATAAAGCTTTGGAAAACTTGTAAGCATCTTAAAGACTTAAAGACATTTGCCTTTTTAATTTGCATCTACACTAGATAAACAGTACATGAAGCAAGAATAAATTCTAATTACTCCATTTGCTAATAGAGAGCCTTAAGGGAAATAGCCCTCTAATTCATAGTGAAAATGAAGTGTAAGGATTTTCTCTTTCATTTACTTCCCTTTCTCTTCTCCTTCCCACCTAATGTAATAAAATTAGCTAAGGCAATACTTTACTTTTTTTTTTTTTTTTACGGTACGTGGGCCTCTCACTGTTGTGGCCTCTCCCATTGCGGAGCACAGGCTCCGGAAGCGCAGGCTCCGTGGCCATGGCTCACGGGCCCAGCCGCTCCGCGGCATGTGGGATCTTCCTGGACCGGGGCACGAACCCGTGTCCCCTGCACTGGCAGGCGGACTCAACCACTGCGCCACCAGGGAAGCCCAATACTTTACTTTTAACATGAACCTGCAGGCTAAGAGTTATTAGATTTATTTATCTTGTTTTATCTTATTGGTAAGAGATATCTTTCCTATAGCACCGTTTTCCATTCTCTGAAATTCTCAGGTTCTAGCCACATTATAAACCTGTTCTTTAATAAATATTTTGTTGGCTAGATATTTATTTATTGTCGTTTGAGGTGAAAATGTTTGTGCTCAAATGTTTTATTTTAATCTTTTTAAAATAAATTTATTTTATTTTTATTTTCGGCCGCGTTGGGTCTTCGTTGCTGCACGTGGGCTTTGTGGCGAGCAGGGGCTACTCTTTGTTGTGGTGCGCCGACTTCTCATTGCGGTGGCTTCTCGTTGTGGACCATGGGCTCTAGGTGCGCGGGCTTCAGTAGCTGTGGTGCATGGGCTCAGTAGTTGTGGCTTGTGGGCTCTAGAGCTCAGGTGCTGTAGTTGTGGCACACGGGATTAGTTGCTCCGCGACATGTGGGATCTTCCTGGACCAGGGCTCGAACCCGTGTTCCCTTCATTGGCAGGTGGATTCTTAACCACTGCGCCATCTGGGAAGCCCTGTGCTCAAATGTTTTAAAATATTACTGGAAACTTGAAATTTATCTCCTTGTATCTAGATACTAACATTGTAGCTGACTAACTTATTCATTCCTCTTGAAAGATTAGGAATGCTACTCTTTGCTTTTTTCATTTATTTTATTTTTTAATGATTACCACAGTAGGTTTAGTGAACGTCCATCATCTCATACAGACACAACATTCAAGAAATAGAAAAAAATTTTTTCCCTTGTGATGAGAACTTTTATGATGAACTCTGTCAACAATTTATAACATACAGCAGTGTTAATGATCTTTATCATGTTGCACATTACATCACTAGTACTTATCTTTTTTTTTTAAACATCTTTATTGGAGTATACTTGCTTTACAATGGTGTGTTAGTTTCTGCTGTATAACAAAGTGAATCACCTATATGCATACATATATCCCCATATCCCCTCCCTCTTGCATCTCCCTCCCACCTTCCCTATCCCACCCCTCTAGGTGGTCACAAAGCAGAGCTGAGCTCCCTCCATGTTCTATGCAGCTGCTTCCCACTAGCTATCTATTTAGTTAGTTAGTTAATTAATTAATTATTTTTTTAACATCTTTACTGGAGTATAATTGCTTTACAGTGGTGTGTTAGTTTCTGCTGTATAACAAAGTGAATCAGCTATACGTATACATATATCCCCATATGCCCTCCCTCTTGTGTCTCCCTCCCACCCTCGCTAGCCCACCCCTCTAGGCGGCCACACTTATTTATCTTATAAATGGAAGTTTCTGCTTTTTGACTACCTTCATCTAATTCCCCTTCCCCCAACCAATGCCTCTGATAGCTACAAATCTGATCTTTTTCTTTGTGAGTTTGTTTGTTAGTTTGTTTTTGAATTATAATTGACCTGTAACATTATGTTAGTTTCTGGTATACAACATAGTGATTTGATATTTCTGTACATTTCAAAATGATCACCATGATAAATCTAGTTGTCATCCATTACCATACAAAGATAGAACATAATTATTAACTGTATTCCCCACACTGTACATTTCATACCTGTGACTCATATATTTTGTAACTGAAAGTTTGTACCTCGTAATCTCCTTCACCTGTTTCTCTCCTTGCCCCAAGCCCTTCGCTTCTGTCAACCACCTGTTTGTTCTCTGTATCTATGACTTGGGTTATGTTTGTTCACTTGTTTTGTTTTTTAGGTTCCGCATATGAGATCATATGTCTTTCTCTGTTTGACTTACTTCACTTAGCATAATTCCCTCTAGGTCCATCCATGTTGTTGCTTATGGCGAGATTTCATTCTTTTTTATGGCTGGGTAATATTCCATTGTATATATACAGCACCTCTCTTTTATCCATTCATCTTTTGATGGGCACTTAGGTTGCTTCCATACCTTGGCTATTGTAAATGATGCTGCAGTAAACGTGGGGTGTATATATCCTTTCTAACTAGCGTTCTTGTTTTCTTCAGATAAATACCCAGGGGTGGTATTGCTGGGTCATATGGTAGTTCTATTTTTAGTTTTTTGAGGAACTTCCATACGGTTTTCCATAGTGGCTGCACCAATTTACATTCCAACCAACAGTGCATGAGGGTTCCCCTTTTTTCACATCCTTACCAACACTTGTTATTTGTTTTCTTTTGGATAATAGCCATTATGACATGTGTGAGGTGACATCTTATTGTGGTTTTGATTTGCGTTTCCCGGATGATTAGTGATGTTGACTGTCTTTTCCTGCATCTGTTGGCCATCTGTACGTCTTTGGAAAAATGTCTATTCAGATCCTCTGACCATTTAAAAATCAGGTTGTTTGTTTTTTTGATGTTGAATTGTATATTTTGTATATTAACCCCTTATCAGATATATCATTTGCAAATATCTTCTCCCATTCAGTAGTTGGCCTTTTTGTTTTGTTGATAGTTAACCTTTGTTGTGCAAAAGCTTTTCCGTTTGATGTAGTCCCATTTGTTTATTTTTGCTTTTGTCTCCCTTGCTTGAGGAGACATATCTTCAAAAAAATATTGCTAAGACTGCTGTCAAAGAAGTTACTGCCTATGTTTTCTTCTAGAAGTTTTATGGTTTCAGGTCTGACACTTAAGTCTTTAATCCATTTTGATTATTTTTGTTCACAGTGTGAGAGAGCAGTCCAGTTTGATTCTTCTCAATGTAGCTATCCAGTTTTCCCAACACCATGTATTGAAGAGGCTGTCTTTTCATTTTTAGTCTCTGTGTGTCTTTAGATCTAAAGTGTGTCTCTTATAGGCAGCATATATATAGTTCTTTTTGTATGCATTCAGCGGTCTGTCTTTTGATTGGAGCATTTATATTTAAAGTAATTATTGATATGTGTGTACTTATTGCCATTCTGTTAATTGTTTAGGGGTTGTTTTTGTGGTTCTTTTCTGTTTCTTCTTTTGCTTTCTTTCCTTGTGATTTGATGACTATCTGTAATGTTATATTTGGACTGTTTTCTCTTTTTTGTCAGTGTATCTATTATAGAATTTTGGTTTGTGGTTACCATGTGGCTGGCTCTCTCTCTCTCTCTATATATATATATATGATTATTTTAGGTTGCTGATCGGTTAAGTTTGAATGCTTTTTAACCACCCTTCATTTTTACTCCTCCCTCCCCCAACCCCCGTTTACTGTTTGTGATGTCATATTTTACATCCTTTTGTTTTGTGTATTGCTTTGCTTATTTTGGATATAGATGACTTTACTACTTTTGTCTTTTAACCTTCCTACTACCTTTATACGTGGTTGATCTACTACCTTTATTATATATTTGCCTTTACCAATGAGATTTTTCCTTTCATAGTTTTCATATTTATAATTATGGCTTTTTCTTTTCCACTTAGAGAAGTCCCTTTAACATTTCTTGTAAAGCTGGTTTCCTGGTGTTGAACTCTTCTGTTGTTTTTTTTTTAACATCTTTCTTGGAATATAATTGCTTTACAGTGTTGTGTTAGTTTCTGCAGTATAACATAGTGAATCAGCTATACGTATACATATGTCCCCATATCCCCTCCCTCTTGCGTCTCCCTGCCACCCTCCCTATCCCACCCCTCTAGGTGGTCACAAAGCACCGAGCTGATCTCCCTGTGCTATGCAGCTGCTTCCCACTAGCTATCTATTTTACATTTGGTAGTGTATATATGTCCATGCCACTCTCTCACTTCATCCCAGCTTACCCTTCCCCATCCCTGTGTCCTCAAGTCCATTCTCTAGTAGGTCTGCATCTTTATTCCCATCCTGCCCCTAGGTTCTTCATAACCTTTTTTTTTTTTTGTAGATTCCATATATATGTGTTAGCATATGGTATTTGTTTTTCTCTTTCTGACTTACTTCACTCTGTATGACAGTCTCTAGGTCCATCCACCTTACTACAAATAACTCAATTTCATTTCTTTTTATGGCTGAGTAATACGCCATAGTATATATGTGCGACATTTTCTCTATCCATTCATCTGTCAGTGAACACTTAGGTTGCTTCCATGTCCTGGGTATTCTAAATAGTGCTGCAGTGACCATTGTGGTTCATGAGTCTTTTTGAATTATGCTTTTCTCGGTATTTGCCTAGTAGTGGGATTACTGGGTCATATGGTGGTTCTATTTTTAGTTTTTTAAGGAACCTCCATACTGTTCTCCATAGTGTCTGTATGAATTGACATTCCCACCAACAGTTCAAGAGAGTTCCCTTTTTTCCACACCCTCTCCAGCATTTATTGTTTGTAGATTTTTGATGATGGCCATTCTTACTGGTGTGAGGTGATACTTCATTGTAGATTTGATTTGCATTTCTCTAATGATTAGTGACGTTGAGCATCCTTTCATGTGTCTGTTGGCAATCTGTTTATTTAGGTCTTCTGCCCATTGTTGGATTGAGTTGTTTGTTTTTTTGATATTGAGCTGCATGAGCTGCTTGTATATTTTGGGGATTAATCCTTTGTCAGTTGCTTCGTTTGCAAATATTTTCTCCCATTCTGAAGGTTGTCTTTTCATCTTGTTTATGCTTTCCTTTGCTGTGAAACACCTTCTAACTTTCATTAAGTCCCATTTGTTTATTTTTGTTTTTATTTCCATTTCTCTAGGAAGTGGGTCAAAAAGGATCTTGCTGTGATTTATGTCATAGAGTGTTCTGCCTATGTTTTCCTCTAAGAGTTTTATAGTGTCTGGCCTTACATTTAGGTCTTTAATCCATTTTGAGTTTATTTCTGTGTATGGTCTTAGGGAGTGTTCTAATTTCATTCTTTTACATGTAGCTGTCCAGTTTTCCCATCACCACTTATTGAAGAGGCTGTCTTTTCTCCATTGTATATTCTTGCCTCCTTGATCAAAGATAAGGTGACCATATGTGTGTGGGTTTACCTCTAGGCTTTCTATCCTGTTCCATTGATCTGTATTTCTTTTTTGTGCCAGTACCATACTGTCTTGATTACTGTAGCTTTGTAGTATAATCTGAAGTCAGGGAGCCTGATTCCTCCAGCTCTGTTTTTCTTTCTCAAGATTGCTTTGGCTATTCGGGGTCTTTTGTGTTTCCATACAAATTGTGAAATTTTTCGTTCTAGTTCTGTGAAAAATGCCATTGGTAGTTTGATAGGGATTGCATTGAATTTGTAGATTGCTTTGGGTAGCATAGTCATCTTCACAATGTTGATTCTTCCAATCCAAGAACATAATATATCTCTCCATCTGTTTGTATCACCTTTAATTTCTTTCATCAGTGTCTTACAGTTTTCTGCATATAGGTCTTTTGTCTCCTTAGGTAGGTTTATTCCTAGATATTTTATTCTTTTTGTTGCAGTGGTAAATGGGAGTGTTTCCTTAATTTCTCTTTCAGATTTTTCATCCTTAGTGAATAGGAATGCAAGAGATTTCTGTGCATTAATTTTGTATCCTGCTACTGTACCAAATTAATTGATCAGCTCTAGTAGTTTTCTGGTAGCATCTTTTGGATTCTCTGTATATAATATCATGTCATCTGCAAACAGTGACAGTTTTTCTTCTTCTTTTCCTATTTGGATTCCTTTTATTTCTTTCTCTTCTCTGAGTGCTGTGGCTAAAACTTCCAAAACTATGTTGAATAATAGTGGTGAGAGTGGGCAACCTTGTCTTGTTCCTGATCTTAGTGGAAATGGTTTCAGTTTTTCACCACTGAGAACGATGTTGGCTGTGGGTTAGTCATATATGACCTTTATTATGTTGAGGTAGGTTCCCTCTATGCTTACTTTCGGAGAGTTTTTATCATAAATAGGTGTTGAATTTTGTCAAAAGCTTCTTCAGCATCTATTGAGATTATCATATGGTTTTTATCCTTCAATTTGTTAATATGGTTTATCACATTGATTTATTTGCATATATTAAAGAATCCTTGCATTCCTGTGGTAAACCCCACTTGATCATGGTGTATGATCCTTTTAATGTGCTGTTAGACTCTGTTTGCTAGTATTTTGTTGAGGATTTTTGCATCTATGTTCATCAGTGATATTGGCCTGTAGTTTTCTTTTTTTGTGACATCTTTGTCTGGTTTTGGTATCAGGGTGTTGGTGGCCTTGTGGAATGAGTTTGGGAGTGTTCCTCCCTCTGCTATATTTTGGAAGAGTTTTGGAAGGATAGGTGTTAGCTCTTTAAATGTTTGATAGAATTCTCCTGTGAATCCGTCTGGTCCTGGACTTTTGTTTGTTGGAAGATTTTTAATCACAGTTTCAATTTCATTACTTGTGACTGGTTTGTTTATATTTTCTATTTTTTCCTGGTTCAGTCTGGGAAGATTGTGCTTTTGTAAGAATTTGTCCATTTCTTCCAGGTTATCCATTTTATTGGCATAGAGTTTCTTGTAGTAATCTCTCATGATCCTTTGTATTTCTGCAGTGTCAGTTGTTGCTTCTCCTTTTTCATTTCTTTTTTTTTCTTTTTTTTTATTAGTCTCTGCTTTACAACAAAGTGAATCAGTCATACATATACATCTGTTCCCACATCCCTTCCCTCCTGTGTCTCCCTCCCTCCCACCCTCCCCATCCCACCCCTCCAGGCGGCCACAAAGCACTGAGCCGATACCCCCGTTCTTTTTCATTTCTAATTCTGTTGATTTGAGTCTTCTCCCTCGTTTTCTTCATGAGTCTGGCTAAAGGTTTATCAATTTTGTTTATTTTCTCAAAGAACCAGCTTTTAGTTTTATTGATCTTTGCTATCGTTTTCTTTGTTTCTATTTCATTTGTTTCTGATCTGCTTTTTACGATTTTTTTCCTTCTGCTAACTTTGGATTTCTTTTGTTCTTCTTTCTCTAATTGCTTTGGGTATAAGGTTAGGTTGTTTATTTGAGATGTTTTTTATTTCTTGAGGTAGGAGTGTATTGCCATAAACTTCCCTCTTAGAACTGCTTTTGCTGCATCCCATAGGCTTTGGATTGTTGTGTTTTCATTGTCATTTGTTTCTAGGTATTTTTTGATTTCCTCTTTGATTTCTTCAGTGATCTTTTGATTAGTTAGTAGTGTACTGTTTAGCCTCCATGTGTTTGTATTTTTTAACAGATATTTTCCTGTAATTAATATCTAGTTCAGTAGCATTGTGGTCAGAAAGGATACTTGATAATGATTTCAATTTTCTTAAACTTACCAAGGCTTGATTTGTGACCCACGATATGATCTATCCTGGAGAATGTCCCATGAGCACTTGAGAAGAAAGTGTGTTCTGTTGTTTGTGGATGGAATGTCCTATAAATATCAGTTAAGTCCGTCTTGTTTAATGTATCAGTTAATACTTGTGTTTCCTTATTTATTTTCATTTTGGATGATCTGTCCATTGGTGAAAGTGGGGTGTTAAAGTCCCCTACTATTATTTTGTTACTGTCACTTTCCCCTTTTATGGCTGTTAGCATTTGCCTTATGTATTGAGGTGATCCTTTGTTGGGTGCATAAGTATTTACAACTGTTATTTCTTCTTCTTGGATTGATCATTTAATCATTATATAGTGTCCTTCTTTGTCTCTTGTAATAGTCTTTATTATAAAGTCTCTTTTGTCTGATATGAGAATTGCTACTCCAGCTTTCTCTTGATTTCCATTTGCAGGGAATATCTTTTTCCATCCCCTCACTTTCAGTCTGTATGTGTCCCTAGGCCTGAAGTGGGTCTCTTGTAGACAGCATATATATGGGTCTTATTTTTGTATCCATTCAGCCAGTCTGGTTTTTGGTTGGAGCATTTAATCCATTTACATTCAAGGTAATTATCAATATGTATGTTCCTATTACCATTTTCTTAATTGTTTTGGGTTTACTATTGTAGGTCTTTTCTTTGTCTTATGTTTCCTGCCTGGAGAAGTTCCTTTAGCATTTGTTGTAGAGCTGGTTTGGTGGTGCTGAATTCTCTTAACTTTTGCTTGTCTGTAAAGGTTTTAATTTCTCCGTCAAATCTGAATGAGATCCTTGCTGGGTAGAGTAATCTTGATTGTAGGTTTTTCCCTTTCATTGCTTTAAATATGTCCTGCCACTCCCTGCTGGCTTGCAGAGTTTCTGCTGAAAGATCCACTGTTAACCTTATGGGGATTCCCTTGTATGTTATTTGTTGCTTTTTCCCTTGCTGCTTTTAATATTTTTTCTTTGTATTTAATTTTTGATAGTTTGATTAATATGTGTCTTGATGTGTTTCTCCTTGGATTTATCCTGTATGGTACTTTCTGCACTTCCTGGACCTGATTGAGTATTTCCTTTCCCATATTAGGGAAGTTTTCAACTATAATCTCTTCAAATATTTTCTCAGTCCCTTTGTTTTTCTCTTCTTCTGGGACCCCTGTGATTTGAATGTTGGTGTGTTTAATGTTGTCCCAGAGGTGTCTGTGACTGTCCTCAATTCTTTTCATTCTTTTTTCTTTATTCTGCTCTGCGGTAGTTATTTCCACTATTTTATCTTTCAGGTTACTTATCCATTCTTCTGCCTCAGTTATTCTGCTATTGATTCCTTCCAGAGAATTTTAAATTTCATTTATTGTGTTGTTCATCATTGTTTGTTTGCTCTTTAGTTCTTCTAGGTCTTTGTTAAACGTTTCTTGTATTTTCTCCATTCTATTTCCAAGATTTTGGATCATCTTTACTATCATTACTCTGAATTCTTTTTCAGGTAGACTGCCTATTCCGTCTTCATTTGTTTGGTCTGGTGGGTTTTTACCTTGCTCCTTCATCTGCTGCATATTTCTCTGTCTTCTCATTTTGCTTAACTTACTGTGTTTGGGGTCTCGTTTTCATAGGCTGCAGGTTCGCAGTTCCTGTTGTTTTTGGTGTCTGCCTCCAGTGGGTAAGGCTGGTTCAGTGGGTTGTGTAGGCTTCCTGGTGCCTGTGTTCTGGTGGATGAGGCTGGATCTTGTCTTTCTGGTGGGCAGGACCACGTCCAGTGGTGTGTTTTGGGGTGTCTGTGACCTTATTATGATTTTAGGCAGCCTCTCTGCTAATGGGTGGGGTTGTGTTCCTGTCTTGGTAGTCGTTTGGCATCGGGTGTCCAGCACTGGACCTTGCTTGTCGTTGAGTGGAGCTGGTTCTTAGTGTTGATACGGAGGTCTCTGGGAGAGCTCTTGCTGATTGATATTACGTGGGGCCGGGAGGTCTCTGGTAGACCGATGTCCTGATCTCAGCTCTCCCACCTCAGAGGCTCAGGCCTCATACCCGGCCGGAGCACCAAGACCCTGTCAGCCACGTGGCCTGGTCCATAGTTGCGTATAAAATGTGGTCCATTGTGAAGACTTTCAAAGCCAGAAACCGGAGGTCAAAACTGTACTGCACAGCCAACTTTGTAACTGTCTGCCCAAACAACCCTACTGCGTGGAGCCTTTCAGCTGCTCCCAAATGTTGATTCGTTTTTCTGACTGCGAAGCACTGGGGCAGCCTTTGCTGGTTTGGGGAATTTTTTTTTTTTTAATATCTTTATTGGAGTGTAATTGCTTTTCAGTGTTGTGTTAGTTTCTGGCTTTGGGCCATTTTGAAGGGAAGGTCCTCAGGACAAGTGATCCTGGCAACTGCTAGGGGCTTACTCGAAAATTCCCTGATCAGGCTGGCTAGCCATGAGTAGCAAGGATCCTGGCTGGCTGTGAAAAATTTGTTACGTAGTCCAAGCTTGTACTGGTGTTGAACTCTTAGCTTTTGCTTGTCTGTAAAACTTTGATCTCTCTTTCACATCTGAGTGAAAGCCTTGCGGGGTAGAGTATTCTTGGTTGTAGGTTTTTACTTTTCATCTCTTTAAATACATTGTGTCACTCCCTTCTGGCCTTCAGAGTTTCTGCTGAGAAGTTAGCTGATAGCTTTATGGGGGTTCCCTTGTAGGTAACTTGTTGCTTTATGGGGGTTCCCTTGTAGGTAACTTGTTGCTTTTACCATGCTGCTTTCAATGTTGTTTCTTTATTTTTAATTATTGCCATTTTAATTATAATGTTTTTGGTAGGCTGCTTTTAAGTTGATCCTGTTTGAGACTCTCTATGCTTCCTGGACCTGGATGTTTTCCCAGAAGTCTCTTAAACTCTCCTCATTTGTTTTTATTCTTTTTTTTTTCTTTCTTCTTCTGTTCAGTTTCAGTGATTTACACAATTCTGCCTTCCAGTTCCTTTGTATCATATAATGTTCTGTTGATTCCTTCTAGAGTATTTTTTATTTCAGTTATTGCATTCTTCAGTGCTGTTTGATTCTGCTTTATATTTTCTAACTGTTCATCCATTCTTCTCACAAGTTCTTCGGGCATCTTTATGATCATTATCTTAAACTCTTTTTCAGGTAGGTTGCTTATCTCCACTTCACTTAGTTCTTCTTCTGGGGTTTTATCTTGTTTCTTTACTTGGAATGTTTTTCTCTGTTTCCTCATTTTGCGTAATTCACTGTTTTTATTTCTGTGTATTTGGTAGGTTGGTTACATTTCCTGATCTTGGAGAAGTGGCTTTATGTAGGAGATGTTCTATGTGGCCCACCAGTGTACTCCTCTCTGGTCACCAGAGCTTTGTGTTCTATGGGTGCCCTGTAGGGGCTGCATGGGTTCTTCTTTTGTGGCTGGCTGACAATTGTGGGTGTACCAGTGTGCGTTGGTGGCCCTCGATCCCGTTGGTTGCCAGGCCCTGCCTTGTGTGGAGGCTGCCAACTGCTGGTGGATGGGGTTGGGTGGTGGGTGGGGCTGGGTCATGGCTTGGCTGGCTGCATGGCCATCCACCACCCAACCTGGTAATGGCCTGAAGGTGGTTGGCTGGATTCTGACATGGCTGGTCAAGGGGCCCAAGGTGTCCTGCAGCTGGTGTTGGCCTGCTGTTGGGCAGGGCCAGGGCCCTGGGTGTCCGGGGTGGTGCCAGACTACTAGTGGCTGGGCCGGGTCTTTACGCAACTTGCTGTGGGGGGCTGTGGTGGTCCTGGGGCTTGGGTTGGCTTGCTGGTGGGCAGTGTCAGGGCCCAGGAGGACCTGGGGCTAGTGCTGGCCCACTGATGGGCAGAACCAGGTCCTGGGGTCTTTGACTATGGGGTCTGAAAGTTCTGGAGCTGGTGTTGGCCCTCTGTGGGCAGTGCCTGGGCACAGAGTTTGTGGCTGTAGGGCCTTGGGGGGTCTGGGGATGGTGTCTGCCACAGGTGGGTGGGGCTGGGGCCCATCAGATCTCGGGGCTGGTGCCAGACCCCTGGTGTGTGAGGCCGGGACTGGGGCTAGTGCTGGCCCACTGGTGGGTGGGGCTGGGTCACATGACTAGCTCTGTGTGTGTGTGTGTGTGTGTGTGTGTGTGTGTGTGTATGTGAGTGGTTCTTGGGGGTCCCAGTGCTGGTGGTGGCCCACTTGTAGGTGGGGCTGGGTCCTGTGGTGGGTGGTGTCATGTGCTGGGATGGCTGGGGGCTCGGGGTTCTACAGCAGTCAACCTGCTGGTGGGTAGGTCTGTGTTCCTGCCCACCTAGCTGCCTGGCTTGGGGCATCCCAGGGCTGGTGCTGTCTGGTGGGCAGGCCTGGTCTGCCATTGACTGGCTAGAGGGAGGACTCTAAAGTGGCACTTAGCAGCACCAGTGTCCTGGTGGTGGGATGAGCTTCCCAAAATGGCTGCTGCCAGTGTCCTTGTTCCCAGAGTGAGTTTCAGTTGCCTTCTGCCTCCTGTGAGTCTCTCCAAGATCAGCAAGTGGGTCCTACTGAAGCTCCATTCAAATAACTGCTTCTGCCCTGGGTCTTTTTTTTTTTTTTTTTTTTTTTGTGGTACGCGGGCCTCTCACTGCCGTGGCCTCTCCCGTTGTGGAGCACAGGCTCTGGACGCGCAGGCCCAGCGGCCATGGCTCACGGGCCCAGCCACTCCGCGGCACGTGGGATCCTCCCAGACCGGGGCACGAACCCGTGTCCCCTGCATCGGCAGGCGGACTCTCAACCACTGCGCCACCAGGGAAGCCCTGCCCTGGGTCTTGAAACATATGAGATTTTGTGTGCTCTCTCTTAAGAGTGGAGTCTTTATTTCCCACAGCCCTCTGGCTCTCCCAGAAGTAAGCCCTACTGGCTTTCAGAGCCAAACAGTCTGGAGGTTCATATTACTTGTGTACACCCCCGGGTTGAGGAGCCTGATGTGGAGCTAGGACCTTTTGCTCCTTGGGGAGAACCTCTGCAATTGTAATTATTCTCCCATTTGTGGGTTGCCTACGCTGGGAATATGGGTGATGACGATACTGCATCTTCACCCTTTCTACTTGTCTTGTTGTGGTTTCTTCTTTATAGCTTTAGCTATAGAAGATCTTTTCTGCTAATCTTCAGGTCACTCTTATGGATAGTTGCTCTGTAAATAATCATGATTTTGCTGTGCCTGTTGAAGGAGGTGAGCTCAGGGTCTTCCTTCTCTGCCATCTTGGCCACTGCTTGCATCATAAAGACTTCTAATGGTTTAACAGCTTGGCAAATTGGTTAACACAAAAAAATAAACTTTGGTTTATGTATTCAGAGTCTAAATGAAAAACAGGAAGATAAATAAAAAGAACAAGTAATGGGCTTCTCCTTTTCATTTGGCCCTTGTAGACTGAACACATTTGATACTTGTAGTCTATGCATCAGGCAGAGTGGCAGAAGCTTGGTTGTCATTGAGCCTTTAGGGCTTAGCAGAGTTGATGAGAAACTGTAAATGGTCATCAAGACTTGGAGCTTCATGGAAAGAACACCTGAATATACAGTGAGTATGTTAGCTTAGTGGTTATGGTATTACTGCTGAGAGAATGGGTCTCTTAGGGAGAGAATCATCCATACCTGGAAAAGTCTTGAAGCAGAACTCATGTTGAGGGTTTCTGCTAAACTCTATCTCTTAGAAAGCAGTCCTGGTCAGTATTAATCAGGATGCCGGGTGCAGTGATGAAGTAAAGGAGGACTGAATTCTTAAAGTTCACATTTAGACAAAAGTTTAGACATTTTGAGATGAGATGAGTGTGAGACATGATCTTTAGGGAAAACATTGATGAAAAAAAGAGAGAACTCTTTTAGGTGCTTTTGTGCTTGACTCCGTTGTCCATCTTTTCCTAAGAAGCTTGGTTTAAGTTTAGACTCCTTTTCATAGCAGCTCTAAACTTGCTGTAGGCAGTACAGAAATGAGTGGATAAACTTTATTTAGATACTCTGATAGCTTAGCCAGTGACTGTGACCTGTCCAAATGTGGTAGTAATATCAAGATAAAATGGGGAATGTCAAAATGCTGTTTTCAACCTTTTGGAAGTAAAGCTCCTGACAAAGTGGTTTGAAAATAGTGTTGAAAACCCTATGATTAAATGACAACAAGAGCATGAGAAGAGATTTTTTTCCCCTAAAATCAGTTTAGTGTATCTGTGCAGAAACAAAGGGAAGAAGTTGCTCTTGGTTAAATTCGTTGATAGAGGATTTGGAGGTATTGTTTCCTGTAGAAAAAAGATCTGTACCCTAAACTATAATTTTTCTAACTTCTGTTGCATGCGTTGCTGCATTTCCTTTTTCCATGTGCTCTATTATTTTCGTGGCAAATGTATTTTTAAACATGGTCTCTGGGATAATTATCGCCATTAATTAGTTTTGATATTCCTTTTTAATGATATTTTCATTTATTCCTTTTGCTAGCTGGATTGCCTTTTGCAATTCTTACTTCAAGGCATACCCCTTTCCAACGAGGATTATTCTGTAATGATGAGTCCATCAAGTACCCTTACAAAGAAGACACCATACCTTATCCGTTATTAGGTGGAATAATCATTCCATTCAGTATTATCGTTGTAAGTTAAATCCACTTTTCCAAGTTTATCACTTTCGGGCAATTGGCTTAGTTTTGTGTTAACCTATTAATGATTGAATGTATAACCTTCTAAAACAATGTGTTTTTTTTAACCTTTAATGTTATTTGATCAAAATAATCTCAGCTATTTTAAGTGGAGCCAGAAGAGCAACAATGTATAATCAGAAGAACCTTACTGAACGTGTGTAGGTTTTATGCTAACCTTTCTAAGTCACTTTGATTTTTTTTAGCGCTCCAATTTGCTATTGTTTCAGTAATAATGCAATAGATGACTATTATATCAATGTATTTCTAGCATACTTTTTACCTAGGATGTTATTTTATAATTTATTGAGGCTGTGCGTATGAACTGACTTTCTAGTTACTGAGTTCTAAAAAAATCTTAACAGGTGTTAAGACTTCATTTAACCCATGTTTAGTTTACTTTAAAGAATTTTTAGATAACGGCAGAAATAGGAGAGAAGAGCCTGAATTCTATATATAATTAGAAGTTAACACGACAAAGAATTTTTACTGGTACTAAAACACTGTAGTAATTATTGTTTTCTAGGATTTCAGGTGGGAATGCTTAGAGAATGGGCTCTGGGGAGAAGATATCAAGTCATTAGACTACATGATTTTTATAATCGCTTGACTCAGATTCTATGACTTTAATTAGTTTTAAGCTCCATAACTTGTAACTTTAGAAATAAGATTTATGTTACAGGCAGAAAATATGGTCTCATCCAGGAGACAGGCCAAAAAGATAATAGCATATCTAGCTTGTCTGTTCTGGAGTTTATTAAAAAACAAAACAAATCTTCTTGATTTAGAAATTTAATGTCTTATTGCAGAATGATCACAGCTCCTTGTTAGCACTAAAAGTTAATCAACTCATAATTTGTGGTGTATAATTAATAAAAGAAAACCTCTGCTATACAAATGTTTGTTTCTCAAGACTCTGAGCTCCTTGAAGGTAGAGGTGGTGCCTTGTTCATCTTGGTATCCTCACTGTTGCCATGGACCCTGGCACGTCCTAGGTGCTAGAATGAAACTTGAGAGATTTTGCCGTAATGTTGGTGACTCTCCTACAATATAGTGAAGTTTTAAGAAATCAGTGGTTTGTTTAATCTAGACAGATCTTTACACTGAGTTTTTACTATTAAAAGAAAGAAAGCCGAGCCTGTGATCCTTCCGTTAAAGAGGGAGTATGAGCCTCAGGGTCTTCTTTTGAAAGTATATGTTTCTGGGACTTCCCTAGTGGTGCAGTGGTTAAGAATCCACCTGCCAGTGCAGGCGATACGGGTTCGAGCCCTGCTCCAAGAAGATCCCACATGCTGTGGAGCAACTAAGCCCGTGCGCCACAACTACTGAGCCTGCGCTCTAGAGCCCGCGAGCCACAGCTACTGAGCCCGAGTGCCACAACTACTGAAGCCCGCGTGCCTAGAGCCTGTGCTCTGCAACAAGAGAAGCCACTGCAATGAGAAGCCCACGCACCACAACGAAGAGTAGCCCCCGCTCGCCACACTAGCGAAAGCTGGCACACAGCAACGAAGACCCGATGCAGCCTAAATAAATAAATAAATAAATAACTAAAATAAAGTATGTGTTTCTGAGAGAATAGCTCTTTAAATATAAAAATTTTAGTAGGACTCTTCTGCAAATAGTAGCTGATTTCAGACAGGATTCAAGTACTCAAACAGTGCTACAAATGTACTTGTCTTTCAATTCTACTTTTCTATGTGTCTCAGTAAGAAGGATGCTGCATAAGCAAAACTACAGAAATCTGCTACAGACCAGAGGCCTGCAACAGGACAGGGTGCTGTGTAGCCTGCACAGCTAGTGCAGACCCTGACAGACACTCAGTTAGCAAAAACTTGTTATTTGTATTTTATTAGCTTGGAAGTTTTGATTATTTCACCATCACCTGTGAGAAAGTTATCTTTATAAAACAGCAAGTAAGTTGAGTGTAGTTTTCTTAAAAAAGAGCAGACTGTTTAAAGGTGCTGTAAAAGTACTTTTTTCATATCAACTGTATCAACAAAGACAAACACTGCTTAGGGCAGTGGTATTATGTACTAATTTAAAATAATTTCAGTTTATTCATTAACTCAGCTTCTTTCAGGCAGCACTTGGTTAGACTTGTATATGTTTAATTTAATTTCTAGAAAGTAAATTATTTCTTTAAAAAAAAATCAGGACTATGATTGGGATTTCATACCAGGCCTTTGATTTGACTTGCAAATGACCCACACATATATGAGTGATTGAGGGGGCCCGGTAGAGAATCAGAATTAATATAGTTTCTCAGAAGCCAAGGGAGAATTTCAATAAGGACAAAATAGTCAGTGATGTCTTATACTACTGAGAAGTTAAGATTTGGGTTGATAAAAATCTGTTTGATCTGATGAGACCATTTTGACTTTTTTGGAGAGATATTCAGTAGAATAAAGGGAATGGAGGTATTCAGAGATATTTAGGAAGGAGTGGAAGTACGCCAGTGATTTTAGACTGTTCTTTGGGAAGGTGGGTCCTGAGTGGAAGACACATAACTGTAGTGACAGTGTAGAGATGTATAAAATTATCTTGGTTGGTGGAGATATAAAGAAGATGGTGAGAAAATACTCTGGTACATAGGTTTTAAATGGTTGAATCATGCTGATTTAGATAATTATTAGCTTTGATCTTCAAAGTATTCTGTTTTACTCCCCAAACATCATCTTTAGTTCTTTAATAATTTATCCTGTCTTTATTTGGAGTAGTAAATAATGCGTGACCAGTAATCTCAGCTCTAAGATTAGTTAATTTAAGCGTGGACTTCACCAGAGGCTGAGTTGGTATAAATGGCTCAAAGGGCAAGATAAGGTATTAAAATGAAATGAAAATATGTCTTGCATGTGTAGTGCAATGCACAGACACATCCCTGCATTTAAGTTAGAAGAATTAACGTAGAACATCTCTATTGTCTATTTTTTATATAATAAAAAAATGATGTATGTCGACCTAGCATTTGTTGGCTTTAGAGCCCCCCACACCCTTTCCCAGAATTAAGGGTTAAGTTTCAGCATGTACCACTTCTGTAGATAAACTTTTTTTTTTTTTTTTTCCTTTTTTGTGGCACGCGGGCCTCTCACCGTTGCGGCCTCTCCCGTTGCGGAGCACAGGCTCAGCGGCCATGGCTCACGGGCCCAGCCGCTCTGCGGCACGCGGGATCCTCCCGGACCGGGGCATGAACCCGTGTCCCCTGCGTCGGCAGGCGGACTCTCAACCACTGTGCCACTAGGGAAGCCCTGTAGATCAACTTTTAATCTGTGCCCAGTGCTCTGAATGTTCCTAGTGAACTGATTTTTGGTCATCAGTGGCAGGAACCAGGGTTTGGGTGGTCCTAAACAATGATCATTATGACTAGGAAGACTCACAGAGACCAGTACTTGTTTTTGGAAAGTAGTTGAGTGCTTACACAAGAAGAGCTGACCGCTGAGAGGTGGAAGTTTTGACTGCTCAAATTGTGGTTGACTAATATATTTGGTACATATTTCAAATTATCAAAGATCAACTCCATAACAAAACATTAGAGATATCCTTTCTTGCTGCTAATCTATCAAGGCAGTTGCTGGAACACCTTAACAGCCTGAGGAGACTGTAATATACTTTAATTCAAGGTCTCTAGGGCAATCGCCGGGGAGAACCCTAAGCACAGTTGGGGAGGTATGGTATCCCCAGAAGTGCGTGTGGTTTTCCTCTCCTGTGAGGCCTGTTCTCAGCAAAAGTTTGATTAAGTCATTCACATTAAGGATTATAATGAGGAATATATTTCTATGGGGTTTAATATGTTTAAGTTAAGGGTGTTTACCTTTTACCCAAGAGGCAGCACCTTGAATTGAAATTTACTGACCACCAGCTCTGTTTTAGGTCAGTATGGTGGTACTAGCTTTCCATTCAACTAAAAATTCATTCTTGCTTTTGTAGAGTTCATAGTCTAGTTGTCAGAGTTATAACATTCTAATTATGGAATTCTAGGAGGCTTTGAGCCAGATGAGGAAAAAAATTTTGATATCAGGTTCTTGAAATCCCTTTCAGGAGGCAACCATTTATTTCATCTGTGGTAAGGCTCACCCTGAAGATAATTAGTCGTCACTAATAGAAATGTTTGAATGCTTTGTAAAATTGTTTATGTGAATTTAAGGCGAAGCAGTGAAACTTTGTGATTCATATCCACCCCCAACATAAATTAGCAAGCAGAATTTTTTAAGTGTTTATTTTGGTCTCAGGTAGCTAGAGTGTGGCTTATTTTATCAGCAATTGTAATTTTTTGTAATGTTGCCATTCAGTATTTTTTCAAATTTCTCAGGATATTGGCCTGTGAACTTGGGAAGTATTTGAAAACCTTTTTATGCCTTTAAACTAATTACACTGGTGCGTGCTCACACACACACTCTAATAGAATCTGGGAAGCCTCTGACTCCCATTTTACAGAAGTCAGTGAAAATTAAAGAGGAAGGAATCACTTGAAATGTTGTCTTGGAGAAGGAGAGCATCAAGTGTGTGTTTGGTCTTTTAATGAGACTTGTTAAGGAAGCCAGCCCTAAATGTCTCCGGGAGAGGCAGGACTGGGAGGCCTTGACAGCTGATCTCTGCCCTCTGTACCCTTTGGCCTCTGTGTTTGATCCCTGCTTTTATTATATTGGCTTTTTCCTCTCTGTGGGACTGTTTTACCCTTTTTAACATGATGAATATTTTTGATTCAAAGGAATGTTTGATACAAAGGCAGACTCTGTCAGATAAAAGTACTTATGTAAGGGATATTCTAATTGGGAAGTTTGTATTCTTTGAAAAACCATGGTTTTTATCCTCCATGATACATCATTGTCTACATTAAGGCTCAGTTTATTTGAATACAAGTAAAGAAATAAGGTTTTATTGTTTCAAGGTAGACTTTGAAATTATTTTGGCTTTGCCATTGCTCTGTAAGCAAAGTATCAATTGATCTGACACCTTTTTTTGTGGTCTAGAATTAGATATCCTGTTCTCCATTTGAAAAGGAAAAAAGGGGGAGGTATTTTTAAAACAAATATTTTATTGTGATTTACCATTTTCTTTTCTATTCTTTACTTTGTTTAAAGTGCCTGGTTGCTGCTTTAACATTATTTTTCTGTTTTTTTCTTTCAGATGATTGTTGGAGAAACCCTATCTGTTTACTTTAACCTTTTGCACTCGAATTCCTTTATCAGGAATAACTACATAGCCACTATTTACAAAGCCATCGGAACATTTTTATTTGGTGCAGCTGCTAGTCAGTCCCTGACTGACATTGCCAAGTATTCGATAGGCAGACTGCGGCCTCACTTCTTGGATGTTTGTGACCCAGACTGGTCAAAAATCAACTGCAGTGA
The DNA here is from genome assembly GCF_964165515.1 of Mesoplodon bidens. NCBI lineage: Eukaryota > Metazoa > Chordata > Mammalia > Artiodactyla > Ziphiidae > Mesoplodon > Mesoplodon bidens. The sequence goes on along the minus strand of NC_138160.1, from coordinate 43,960,615 downwards.
TGGCTACATTGAAAACTTCATATGTCGAGGGAATGCACAAAAAGTGAAGGAGGGCAGGTGCGTGTTAAATTTTTAATGCTTGTTTTATCTTGTATATTCTTGGAATAGAAGGTTTCAGTGATTGGAAGATGAGCCATCCACTAACTCAGAGAGAGAGAAGCTAGTGTAATCACCAGGAGATGAACTGAGATCATGCTTGATCTATTTTCTCTACTTACTCTTTTTTCCTGTTTTATCCCTATACTCTATTTAAGAGCATTTTAATGCAACTCTTTTCATCTTCAGTGTATAATAATATAAAATGAACCTTTTAGATCATACAGACCAGGGTCAGCAAACTTTTTCTTAAGGTGCCAGATAATAAATATTTTAGGCTTTGTGGGCCATATGTTGACTAGTATCCAACTCTGCCTTTGTAGCAGGAAAAAGCAGTCACAGACAGTCCTTGAACAGATGGGTGTAGCTGTGTCCCAGTGAAACTTTATTACATAAACAGTGGCTGCCCTGTGGGTTATAGTTTGCTTACTTCTGATCTAGTCCAACCAGGTATGAAGCTCTGCTAGATCTCTTAGTATGCTTAGAGTATATTTTTTGTAATGTAACTTCATTCATATTTTGATAGCTCTAGGTCCTCAGGTTGCTTTCTTATAACACACTTGTTGGGCTACTTTCTACATCAGGAGCACTGTTAGACATGAATGAAAGAGAGTGTTTGGAACCCAGAAGGTCTAATGCCTTTAATTTATAGATGAGCAGACAAAGGGCCAGTAACATTGAATAAGGCCACTAATTAGTAGCAGAGCCAGTTCCTCATCCCAAGTCTCAGAATTGTCAATCTTTCCTTTTCTATATGTTTGACCTTCTTGTATTTTAAGATAGCTGTTACCATTTTCCTTTATTTATTCATCCAACAAATACTTTCTCTCAGAAAAACATCCTCTGATTTTTTTTTTAATATATGATTTCCAGACACTTTATTGTCCTTGTTAGTTCTTTTGTAAGTCACAGAGGCCTGCTAGTACCCCTCGGTATTTGCATTTAGTGGGGATGAAAAAACACCTTATTTAAGAGTATGCATTATGCTATGTGCTTGGCATTCAGCAGTGAACAAGACAGCTCTGGTTTCTATATTCATGGAACTTAGTCTAGCAGGGAAGACTTACATTAAACAAATGTTGCCAATGGAATAGAACCTCCCTGTTGATAACAAGGCCAGAGAATAGACAGGCTGTTGAATGGCAAGCTCTGAGGTGATGATATGAGGACTGATATGCGTGTAAAGTTTTAATGAAGGGGGGAAAGTGACTTAAGTGCTAACTGGTTGAGAAGTAGATAGCGGAAGGTGGTATTGTTGATTTGAGCTTAGGTAAGCAAGCATTTTTTATAAGAGGGAAACAATGGTCCAGAAATGGCTTTGAGGAGTGATGAAGATAATCAAGACCAACACTGGACTCTTAAGGTGTGGGATGTAGATATCTCATTCTCTGCTTTGATAGTAATACAGGACTAGGCAGTGTCCTAGGGAAAGGCTCTTTAATTTAATGACTAGGAGATGTGAAGTTTCAGTAAAGAGTTTGAAGACACAGGGAAATACAGAGGATTTTAACCATAGAATTGGAATTCCAGAATTGTACAGTGGAGGAGTTGGGTTGGAAGGGATAATTAGTGGCTTGGCTGGAGAAGAGAAAGCTTATTTTGATAGAGATTGCTTCTAATTTGTTGATCAGTTTGTGAAGAACTGCCATTTTGATATTAAGTCCTCTAATCCATGAGTATGGTATATCTTTACATTTATTTGATGTTCTTTAGTTTCTCTTAGCAATAGTTTTTAGATTTTGGTGTCCATGTCATGCACACATTTTGTTAAATATATCACTGAGGTTTTAATATTTCTTGATGCTATTACGAAAGGGTTTTTAAAAATTTTTAAATTAATTTCTAGTTCTTATGTTTAGAAAGAAAACAAACAAAAAGTTGGCTTTTTTATATGGTTTTATTTGGCCTTTTATCCTATAACCTTGTTAATGTAATGTTATTAGTTGGAGTAACTTCTTTTATAGGTTCTTCAAGATTTTCTCTGTTCCTCTTCATACTGTCTGTGAATAAAGAGAGTTATACTTCTTTTTTTCCCTTCTATATTGCCTTTTATTTCTTTTCCTTGCTATATTATACTGGCTAAGACTGCTAATACAATGTTGAAAGAAGTGGGGAGAGCAGATATGCTTGTCTTATTCTTGACCTTAGGTAGAAAGCACTCAGTGTTTCACCATTAAATATATTACCTATGTGTTTTCTGTAGATGTCCTTTATTAGATTTTTGTTGAAAGTGTATGGTTCGTCAGATGCTTTTTCTATGGCTGTTGAGAAGGTCATATTGTTTTTCTTCTTTATTCTCTCAATACAATGTATCCCTTTAATTTTGGAATATTAAAGCAGCTTTTCATTCCTGGGAATAAACTCCACTTGGTCATGGTATATAAAATCTTTTTATATTAAGTGGATTCAATTTGCTAATGTTTTGTTAATGATTTTTACTTCTGTGTTCATGAATGTTATTTGTCTATAGTTTTCTTGTAAAGTTGTTGCCTAGATTTGGTATCAATGTTTGGTATTAAGGTTTGATAGAATTTGCCAGTAAATACATTTAGACTTGGAGTTTTCTTTGTAGGAATGTTTTTTTTAAAAATGGATGTAGGGGGCTTCCCTGGTGGCGCAGTGGTTGAGAGTCTGCCTGCCGATGCAGGGGACATGGGTTCATGCCCCAGTCTGGGAAGATCCCACATGCCGCGGAGTGGCTAGGCCCGTGAGCCATGGCTGCTGAGCCTGCGTGTCCAGAGCCTGTGCTCCGCAACGGGAGAGGCCACAACAGTGAGATGCCTGCATACCGCAAAAAAAAAAAAAAAAAAAAAAAGAAAGAAAAATGATGTAGGATTATCAGGTTATCGCTTTCTTTTTTAAAAAAATTTATTTATTTAATTTATTTGTTTTTGGCTGCATTGGGTGTTTGTTGCTGTGCGCAGGCTTTCTCTAGTTGTGGTGAGCGGGGGCTGCTGTTCATTGTGGTGCATGGGCTTCTCATTGTGATGGCTTCTCTTGTTGCAGAGCACAGCTCTAGGCGCCCAGGCTTCAGTAGTTGTGGCACGCGGGCTCAGTAGTTGTGGCTCACGAGCTCTAGAGCACAGGCTCAGTAGTTGTGGCGCACGGGCTTAGTTGCTCTGCGGTATGTGGGATCTTCCCAGACCAGGGCTTGAACCCATGTCCCCTGCATTGGCAGGCGGATTCTTAACCACTGCGCCACCAGGGAAGTCCTGGTTATCTCTTTCTTATATGAGCTTTCGTCATTTGCCTTTTAAGGATTTGTCCACTTATCTAAATATCAAATTTATTGACATCAAGTTGTTCACAGTGTCTCCTACTGTCCTTTTCTTGTTTGTAAGAAGTGTAGAGCAAACGCCTCTTACATTCCTGCCATTGATAATTTGTGTCTTAATCTCTTTTTCTGGAGTGGTCTGGCATGAAACTTTCAAGTTTATTAATCTTTTTATTAGTTTCATTGGTTTCTTTTGGGGTCACTGACTTTATTGTTTTTCTGTATTCAATTTCCTTTATTTCTGCTATTTTATTTACTTTCTTCTGCTTGCTTTCAGTTTTATTTGCTCTTTTTTGTAGTTTCCTAAGGTAGAAACCTAGATCATTAGCTATGTCACAAATTTTGATATATTGTATCTTCATTTTCATTTAACTAAAAATATTTTCTAATTTCCCTTGTGTTTTCCTCTTTGATCTACAAGTTATTTATCTTTCTGTAATTTGTTTCTGGTTAAATTACATTATAATCGTAGAACATACTTTGTATGATTAGAATGCTTTTAAATTTTTTGAGGTTCGTTTCATTGCCCAGCGTATGATCTGTCCTTGAGAATATACCGTGTGCATTTGAAGAGAATGTGTATTCTGCTGTTTTGGGGGTGGAATGTTCTATAGATGTAAAGTTGGTCAAGTTGATTGATAGTGTTATTCAAATCTATATCTGTATGAATTTTCTACAGAGATGTTTTGTCAGTTATTCTTAGGAGTTTGAAATCTCTATTAACTATTGATCGTTTTTGTTCTTTCCTTTCTGTTAGCTTTTGTTTCATTTATTTTGTGATTCTGCTCTTTGTTGTATAACATTTCTAAATGTTCTTTTTTCCAGCTGTAGGTACCCTTTTCTGTATGAACTGTCTTTCTTTTTTATGAATTTTTGAATTTTATTTATTTTTTTATACAGCACGTTCTTATTAGTTATCCATTTTATACATATTAGTGTATATATGAACTGTCTCTCTTTGTTTCTAGAAATATCCTTTACCTTAAGTCTATTTTGTCTGATAATAATATATAGCCACTCTTGTACTCTCATGTTTCATTGCTTGGATAGTATATATTTTCCATAAGTAAAACTTTTGGTTCATTTGAATATAAAGTACGTTTGTTGGATATTTAAAGTATGTAGGTCAGATCTTGTTTATACTTTTTAATCTAGTGTAAAAAATCCCTGCTCTTTGATTAGAGTGTTTAATTAATTCACATTTAATGTAATTATCCATTGTGGATTTAGGTCTGCCATTTTGCTCTGTGTTTTCTATTTGTCTCATCTTGCTATCTTTTTTTAAAATTGAGGAATAATTGACATGTAATGTATAATAACATCATATTAGTTTCAGGTGTAATTTCTTTTTTTTCATCTCTTGATTTCTGTTCTTATACTGCTTTCTTTTGTATTACACAAATTTTTTTAGTGTAAATTTTAAGTATTCTACTGACATTTAGTCTAATTTTTTGGTTATTTTTTGGTGTTTCTCTAGTGATTACATCTTTTTGTCATAATTTACTTCAAGTTAATGCTGACTTTTTTTTTTAATTTTTAAATTTTATTTATTTATTTATACAGCAGGTTCTTATTAGTCATCAATTTTATACACATCAGTGTATACATGTCAATCCCAATCACCCAATACAGCACACCACCATCCCCACCCCACCGTGGCTTTCCCCCCTTGGTGTCCACACGTTTGAGAATGTCCATATGTTCTCTACATCTGTGTCTCAACTTCCGCCCTGAACACCGGTTCATCTGTACCATTATTCTAGGTTCCACATAAATGCGTTAATATATGATATTTGTTTTTCTCTCTCTTTTTTTTTTTTTTTTTTTGCCGTACGTGGGCCTCTCACTGTTGTGGCTTCTCCCATTGCGGAGCACAGGCTCTGGACGCGCAGGCTCAGCGGCCATGTCTCACGGGCCCAGCTGCTCCGCGGCATGTGGGATCTTCCCAGACCGGGGCACGAACCCGTGTCCCCTGCATTGGCAGGCGGACTCTCAACCACTGTGCCACTAGGGAAGCCCTGTTTTTCTCTTTCTGACTTACTTCACTCTGTATGACAGTCTCTAGATCCATCCACATCTCAACAAATGACTCAATTTCGTTCCTTTTTATGGCTGAGTAATGTTCCATTGTGTACATGTACCACAACTTCTTTATCCATTCATCTGTCGATGGGCATTTAGGTTGCTTCCATGACCTGGCTATTGTAAATAGTGCTGCCATGAACATTGGGGTGCATGTGTCTTTTTGAATTATGGTTTTCTCTGGGTATATGCCCAGTAGTGGGATTGCTGGATCATATGGTAATTCTATTTTTAGTTTTTTAAGGAACCTCCATAGTGTTCTCCATAGTGGCTGTATCAATTTACATTCCCACCAACAGTGCAAGAGGGTTCCCTTTTCTCCACACCCTCTGCAGCATTTGTTGTTTGTAGATTTTCTGATGATGCCCATTCTAACTGGTGTGAGGCGATACCTCATTGTAGTTTTAATTTGCATTTCATGTACTTCTTGGCCATCTGTATGTCTTCTTTGGAGAAATGTCTATTTAGGTCTTCTGCCCATTTTTGGATTGGGTTGTTTATTTCTTTAATATTGAGCTGCATGAGCTGTTTATATATTTTGCAAATTAATCTTTTGTCCATTGATTTGTTTGCAAATATTTTCTCCCATTCTGAGGGTTGTCTTTTCGTCTTGTTTACAGTTTCCTTTGCTGTGCAAAAGCTTTTAAGTTTCATTAGGTCCCATTTGTTTATTTTTGTTTTTATTTCCATTACTCTAGGAGGTGGATCAAAAAATATCTTGCTGTGATTTATGTCAAAGAGTGTTCTTCCTATGTTTTCCTCTAAGAGTTTTATAGTCCCTGGTCTTACATTTAGGTCTCGAAACCATTTTGAGTTTATTTTTGTGTATGGTGTTAGAGAATGTTCTAATTTCATTCTTTTACATGTAGCTGTCCAGTTTTCCCAGCACCACTTATTGAAGAGACTGTCTTTTCTCCATTGTATATCCTTGCCTCCTTTGTCATAGATTAGTTGACCATAGGTGCATGGGTTTATCTCTGGACTTTCTATCTTCTTCCATTGATCTATGTTTTTGTTTTTGTGCCAGTACCATATTGTCTTGACTACTGTAGCTTTATGTTATAGTCTGAAGTCAGGGAGTCTGATTCCTCCAGCTCCATTTTTTTCCCTCAAGACTGCTTTGGCTATTCGGGGTCTTTTGTGTTTCCATACAAATTTTAAGATTTTTTGTTCTAGTTCCCTAAAAAATGCCATTGGTAATTTGATAGGGATTGCATTGAATCTGTAGATTGCTTTGGGTAATATAGTCATTTTCACAGTGTTGATTCTTCCAATGCAAGAACATGGTACATCTCTCCATCTGTTGGTATCATCTTTAATTTCTTTCATCAGTGTCTTATAGTTTTCTGCATACAGGTCTTTTGTCTCCCTAGGTAGGTTTATTCCTGGGTGTTTTATTCTTTTTGTTGCAGTGGTAAATGGGAGTGTTTCCTTAATTTCTCTTTCAGACTTTTCTTCATTAGTGTATAGGAATGCAAGAGATTTCTGTGCATTAATTTTGTATCCTGCAACCTTACCAAATTCATTGGTTGTCTCTAGTAGTTTATTGGTGGGATCTGTAGGATTCTCTATGTATAGTATCATGTCATCTGCAAACAGTGACAGTTTTACTTCTTCTTTTCCAATTTGTATTCATTTTATTTCCTTTTCTTCTCTGATTGCCATGGCTAGGCCTTAAAATTATGTTGAATAATAGTGGTGAGAGTGGACATCCTTGTCTTGTTCCTGATCTTAGAGGAAATGCTTTCAGTTTTTCTCCATGGAGAATGATGTTGGCTGTGGGTTTGTCATATATAGCCTTTATTATGTTGAGGTAGGTTCCCTCCTTGCCCACTTTCTGGAGAGTTTTTATCATAAATGGGTGTTGAATTTTTCAAAAGCTTTTTCTGCATCTATTGAGATGATCATATGGTTTTTCTTCTTCAATTTGTTAATATGGTGTATCACATTGATTAATTTGCGCATATTGAAGAATCCCTCCATCCCTGGGATAAATCCCACTTGATCATGGTGTATGATCCTTTTAATGTGTTGTTGGATTCTGTTTGCTAGTATTTTGTTGAGGATTTTTGCATCTATATTCATCAGTGATATTGGTCTGTAATTTTCTTTTTTTGTAGTATCTTTGTCTGGTTTTGGTATCAGGGTGATGGTGGCCTCATAGAATGAGTTTGGGAGTGTTCCTTTCTCTGCAAATTTTTGGAAGAGTTTGAGAAGGATGGGTGTTAGCTCTTCTCTAAATGTTTGATAGAATTCACCTGTGAAGCCATCTGGTCCTGCACTTTTGTTTGTTGGAAGATTTTTTTTTTTTTTTTTTTTTTTTTGCGGTATGGGGGCCTCTCACCGTTGTGGCCTCTCCTGTTGTGGAGCACAGGCTCCGGACGCACCGGCCCAGCGGCCATGGCTCACGGTCTCAGCTGCTCTGCGGCACGTGGGATCCTCCCGGACTGGGGCATGAACCCGTATCCCCTGCATCGGCAGGTGGACTCTCAACCACTGCGCCACCGGGGAAGCCCTGTTGGAAGATTTTTAATCACGGTTTCCATTTCATTACTTGTGATTGGTCTGTTCATATTTTCTATTTTTTCCTGGTTCAGTCTTGGAAGGTTATACCTTTTTAAGAATTTGTCCATTTCTTCCAGGTTCTCCATTTTATTGGCATAGAGCTGCTTGTACTAGTCTCTTAGGATGCTTTTTATTTCTGCGGTGTCTGTTTTAACTTCTCCTCTTTCATTTCTAATTTTATTGATTTGAGTCCTCTCTTTTTTTTTTTTTTGCGGTACGCGGGCCTCTCACTGTTGTGGCCTCTCCCGTTGCGGACCACAGGCTCCGGATGCACAGGCTCAGTGGCCATGGCTCGTGGGCCCAGCCGCTCCGCGGCACGTGGGATCCTCCGGGACCAGGGCACGAACCCGTGTCCCCTGCATTGGCAGGCGGACTCCCAACCACTGTGCCACCAGGGAAGCCCCTCCTTCTTTTTCTTGATGAGTCTGGCTAACGGTTTATCAATTTTGTTTATCTTCTCAAAGAACCAACTTTTAGTTTTATTGATCTTTGCTATTGTTTTCTTTGTTTCTATTTCATTTACTTCTGCTCTAATCTTTAAGATTTCTTTCCTTCTGCTAACTTTGGGTTTTGTTTGTTCTTCTTTCTCTAGTTCCTTTAGATGTAAGGTTAGATTGTTTATTTGAGATTTTTCTTGTTTCTTGAGGTAGGCTTGTATAGCTATAAACTTGCCTCTTAGAACTGCTTTTGCTGCATCCCATAGGTTTTGGATCATCATGTTTTCATTGTCATTTGTCTCTAGGTATTGTTTGATTTCCTCCTTGATTTCTTCAGTGATCTCTTGGTTATTTATTAACGTATTGTTTAGCCTCCACGTGTTGTGTTTTTTACATTTTTTCCATGTAATTCATTTCTAATCTCATAGCGTTGTGTTCAGAAAAGATGCTTGATATGATTTCAATTTTCTTAAATTTACTGAGGCTTGATTTGTGACCCAAGATGTGATCTATCCTGGAGAATGTTCTGTGTGCACTTGAGAAGAAAGAGTAATCTGCTGTTTTTGGATGGAATGTCCTATAAATGTCAATTAAATCTATCTGGTCTATTGTGTCATTTGAAGGTTCTGTTTCCTTATTTATTTTCATTTTGGATGATCTGTCCATTGGTGTAAGTGAGGTATTAAAGTCCCCCACTATTATTGTGTTAGTGTTGATTTCCTCTTTTATAGCTGTTAGCAGTTGCCTTATGTATTGAGGTGCTCCTATGTTGGGTGCATATATATTTATAATTGTTATATCTTCTTGGATTGATCCCTTGATCATTATGTAGTGTCCTTCCTTGTCTCTTGTAACATTCTTTATTTTAAAGTCTATTTTATCTGATATGAGTATTGCTCCTCCAGCATTCTTTTGATTTCAATTTACATGGAATATCTTTTTCCATCCCCTCACTTTCAGTCTGACTGTGTCCCTAGGTCTGAAGTGGGTCTCTTGTAGACGGCATATATATGGGTGTTGTTTTTGTATCCATTCATCAAGCCTGTGTGTTTTGGTTGGAAAATTTCATCCATTCACGTTTAGGGTAATTATCGATATGTATGTTCCTATGACCATCTTCTTAATTGTTTTGAGTTTGTTTTTGTAGGTCCTTTTCTTCTCTTGTGTTTCCCACTTAGAGAAGTTCCTTTAGCATTTGTTGTAGAGCTGGTTTGGTGGTGCTGAATTCTCTTAGGTTTTGCTTCTCTGTAAAGCTTTTGATTTCTCCATCGAATCTGAATGAGATCCTTGCCGGGTAGAGTAATATTGGTTGTAGTTTTTTCCCTTTCATCACTTTAAGTATATCATGCCACTCCCTTCTGGCTTGTAGAGTTTCTGCTGAGAAATCAGCTGTTAAACTTATGGGAGTTACCTTGTATATTATTTGTCATTTTTCCCTTGCTGCTTTTAATAATGTTTCTTTGTCTTTAATTTTTGCCAATTTGATTACTATGTGTCTTGGTGTGTTTCTCCTTGGGTTTATCCTGTATGAGACCCTCTGCACTTCCTGGACTTGGGTGGCTATTTCCTTTCCCATGTTAGGGAAGTTTTCGACTATAATCTCTTCAGATATTTTCTTTGGTCCTTTCTCTCTCTCTTCTCCTTCTGGGACCCCTATAATGTGAATGTTGTTGCATTTAATGTTGTCCCAGAGGTCTCTTAGGCTGTCTTCATTTCTTTTCATTCCTTTTTCTTTATTCTGTTCTGCAGCAGTGAATTCCACCATTCTGTTTTCCAGGTCACTTATCCGTTCTTCTGCCTCTGTTATTCTGCTATTGATTCCTTCTAGTGTAGTTTTCATTTCAGTTATTGTATTGTTCATCTCTGTTTGTTTGTTCTTTAATTCTTCTAGATCTTTGTTGAACATTTCTTGCATCTTCTTGATCTTTGCCTCCATTCTTTTTCTGAGGTCCTGGATCATCTTCGCTATCATTATTCTGAATTATTTTTCTGGAATGTTGCTTACCTCCACTTCATTTAGTTGTTTTTCTGGAGTTTTATCTTGTTCCTTTATCTGGTACATAGCCCTCTACCTTTTCACCTTGTCTTTCTGTGAATGTGGTTTTTGTTCCGCAGGCTGCAGGATTGTAGGTCTTCTTGCTTCTGCTGTCTGCCCTGTGGTGGGTGAGGCTATCTCAGAGGCTTTGTGTAAGTTTCCTGATGGGAGGGACTGGTGGTGGGTAGAGCTGACTGTTGCTCTGGTGGGCGGAGCTCAGTAAAACTTTAATCTTCTTGACTGCTGATGGGTGGGCTGGGTTCCCTCCCTGTTGGTTGTTTGGCCTGAGGCAACCCAACACTGGAACCTACCTTGGCTCTTTGGTGGGGCTAATGGTGGACTCTGGGAGGTCTCACGCCAAGGAGTACTTCCCAGAACTTCTGCTGCCAGTGTCCTTGTCCCCACGGTGAGCCACAGCCACCCTCCGCCTCCGCAGGAGACCCTCCAACACTAGCAGGTAGGTCTGGTTCAGTCTCCCCTGGGGTCACTGCTCCTTCCTGTGTCCCGATGCGCATACCACTTTGTGTGTGCCCTCCAAGAGTGAAGTCTCTGTTTCCCCTATTTCTGTAGAAGTCCTGCCATCAAATCCCAGTAGCCTTCAAAGTCTGATTCTCTAGGAATTCCTCCTCCTGTTGCCGGACCCGCAGGTTGGGAAGCCTGACGTGGGGCTCAGAACCTTCACTCCAGTGGGTAGACTTCTGTGGTATAAGTGTTCTCCAGTCTGTGAGTCACCCACCCAGCAGTTACGGGATTTGATTTTACTGTGATTGTGCCCCTCCTACCATCTCACTGTGGCTTCTCCTTTGTCTTTGGATGTGGGGTGTCTTTTTTGGTGAGTTCCAGTGTCTTCCTGTCGATGATTGTCCAGCAGCTAGTTGTGATTCTGCTGTTCTCACAAGAGGGAGTGAGAGCACATCCTTCTACTCCGCCATCTTTGTTCGTCTAACCAATGCTGAGTTTCTTATGGCAAAATTAACCCTTTGTATACATTATAGCTCTGTGCCCCCAACCTCCACACACTTTGGTTTATTATTGTCATATTTATTACATCTGTATACATTATAAACTCAAAAATTGTGTTGTAATTTTTGCTTTAAACAGTCACGTTTAAAGAAATTAATAGAAGAAATTAGCTGAAAGTCTCTTTAGTGATTAGGAGATGTAGTGAATCTTCAGTGAAGAGTTTAAAGATACAGGAAAATACAGGTTTCTTTGTTTATAGAACTGGATTTCCAGAGTGCACAGTGGAGGGTTTGGAAATCCAGTTACCATCTGGTGTAATTTCTCTCAGGCTGAAGAAACTTCTTTAGTATTTTTGTGGCTCAGGTTTGCTAGCAACAAATTCTCAGCTTTTTTTTTTTTTTTTGTCTGGAAATACCTTTTCTATGCTTTAATTTTTCAAGAATAATTTTGCTGGATATAAAATTCTTTGGTATTTTCCTTTCCAAATTTTGGAATATGTCTTTGCACAGTCTTCTGGTTTCTGTCGTTTCTGATGAGAAATAATCTGTTAGTTGTATTCTTGTTCCCCTTCATGTGATGTATTATTTTCTCTCATACTGCTTATGTTAATTTTACTGTGATGTGTCTAGCTATGGTTCTGTCTTTATATTTGTACCGCTCAGAGTTTGTTGAGCTTCTTTATAGGTTTCACCATTCTAGTCTTAGTTCAGTACTTTTTCATCAAGCACTATGCCTGTGTCTTTAAGAATATGTTTCCTACATTAACCAACAGAAAATAGACAGGAAAACTCGAATGTTTTCTCTCAGCCAGGGAATTTAAGAAAGTCACTATGGTGATGAGTGTTTACCTAAACTCCAGAAAATGTTTTTGTAAATGCTCCTTAAAGGACACAAATTCTTTACACATGTATTGTTTTTCTGGTTCAGGTACATAAATCTTAACTCAAACTTTTTTTGTGACCTGTCTTATTGAGAGATTTTTCTTTCTTATACAAGCCATTTGGACAAAATTTGAAGTAATATAATTGAGTTAAAATGGTATTAAAAGAATTACATTTTTCAGTCCATATGTGTCATCCTCTCTATCTCTTCCTAGTGTACCCAAATTGGCCAATGTGTACTATGACTCTCATTGTATTTTTGACTTAAGTAAACTTGGGTTTTTTACCCATCATCATTTCACATTTCTACATCAACCCACAAGCAGTTTTCCACTTAAAGTCCTATGTAAGGGTCAGGAAAACAATCTCTTCCAAAGCAGTATGAATATCTGGATAACTCAAATTGCAAAGCTATGTATATTGCAAATAATTATTTTTTTAATTTTTTAAACCCTTCAGAGACTTCCCATCACTCTTTTTTCTTTTTATTTATTTGTTTGTTTGTTTATTTATTTATTTATTTATTTATTGTTGGCTCTGTTGGGTCTTTGTTGCTGCACGCGGACTTTCTCTAGTTGTGGCAAGCGGGGGCTACTCTTTGTTGAAATGCACGGGCTTCTCATTGTGGTGGCTTCTCTTGTTGCGGAGCCCGGGCTCTAGGCACACAGACTTCAGTAGTAGTGGCCTGTGGCCTCAGTAGTTGTGGCCCATGGGCTCTAGAGCGCAGACTCAGTAGTTGTGGCACACGGGATTAGTTGCTCCGCGGCATGTGATATCTTCCTGGACCAGGGCTCGAATCCATGTCCCCTGCATTGGCAGGCGATTCTTAACCACTGTGCCACCAGGGAAGTCCCGCAAATAATTATTATCTATAGTTTTCAAAGAAGAACATCCGTTAGTAAGTTTTGGGGTTCTGTTACAAGGATAAAGGAAAATCAAACATAGAAATGAAATTTTAAGAAGACTGTGTCTTATGAGAAAAATGTGATTTCCATCACTGTTTCCAGAATGAATTAGTTGTTGCTGGTTTCAGAGCTGGTTTCAGAGCTGTATAACATTGGTACATAACTGTGGCTTTGTGTTGCTGTTCTATTGTGGAGCATAGTTTGGTTGGATACAGACTTTCCTATTCCTTTTCTCTTGAATTTTAAATAGTTTGGTTGGATACAGACTGTCCTATTCCTTTTCTCTTGAATTTTAAAGTCAGGATGCCAATAATGCAAAAACATTTCAGTCTAGAATTGTCTCTAAGTTTATTAGGAGTATGGTGTAATCTGCTCTTTTATTTATCTCCACAGCCTGTAAGTTTTTAATTATCAAATTATAATGTTTGACGGAGAGAAGAGAACATAGGCACCCAGAATGAGTCATTTTTGTTGACGATAAATGAGTCAGAGTTACATCTTAGGATGAGAGTACCCTCTTGCAACTTTGGTTTTTGGTCTTGATTTTTTCCCCATTTGTTCTCTTATTTCTTTATCTCTTTCTCCCTCCTCCCTTCTTGCGCATGTGTACACTTTTGTGCTGCCTGATGTCACTGATGTTGCAGGACTTTTACTGGGCTTCATTTATGGTGACCATTGGGTCCTAACATAGAAGTGAGAACATAATGGACTAGAATGGAATAATTGTAATATCCAGAGAGTCCTATTCATTGTTTAAAATCAATACCCTTGAATTTACTATGAAATAAAAGGGGCTTATAACTGTAACAGTAGGACTTCCAGCTGCCAGTGCTTGTGCCAATGAGAATAGCATTGCTCTCAGTTTTTGAAAAAAAATTACTGACGATCCCAGATAGTTCAGACCTGTAGCTCCCTTCGGAGGTTGAGATTCTCTTTAGAGAATTAGTGGCTCTCACACATTAGTGGTTCATTAGAATCACCTGGAAGGTTTGTTAAAACAGATTTCTGGGGCTTCATCTCCAAGTGTTTGATTCAGAAGTTTTGGGGTAGGGTCTGAAAATTTGTATTTCTAGCAAGTTCCCAGATGCTGCTGCTGTGTTGATCTTGGGACCACACTTTGAGAACCACTGCTTTATATCACCTGTATATGAGACCATGACCTCGCATGACGTCTCAGGCTGTGAGAGCTGATATTCACCCTGTAGGGTGAATTTAAGATTGTGCACAGTGAGCTGGTCTGTTTATGATAATACAGTATAGAAACTATTGGCTTCTTTGAGAGATTTACTTTTTTTCTGGCTTTTATTTAAATTATATTTATTTAAGAATAAACTCAGTGTTCCTGATCAATTCCTAGTGACTGATCTCTGGCTTTGTGAATCAGATATTCAAAGTTGGTTCTGTTTGGATTATGGCAGCTTATATAGCTTCGATGTTTAATTGCAATATGTTTGGTCGCGTGGGAGAAATAATTTTCCTTTTCTCTATTTATTTATTTATGGCTGCGTTGGGTCTTTGTTGCTGCACGCGGGCTTTCTCTAGTTGCAGTGAGCAGGGGCTACTCTTCTTTGTGCTGCGCGGGCTTCTCACTGCAGTGGCTTCTCTTGTTGTGGAGCACGAGCTCTAGGCGCGCGGGCTCAGTAGTTGTGGCTCACGGGCTCTAGAGTGCAGGCTCAGTAGTTGTGGCACACGGGCTTAGTTGCTCCGAGGCATGTGGGATCTTCCCGGACCGGGGCTGGAACCCAGTCCCCTGCATTGGCAGGTGGATTCTTTTTTTTTTTTTTTTTGTAGTACGCGGGCCTCTCACTGTTGTGGCCTCTCCCGTTGCGGAGCACAGGCTCCGGACGCGCAGGCTCAGCGGCCATGGCTCACGGGCCCAGCCGCTCCGCGCGGCATGTGGGATCCTCCCCAACTGAGGCACGAACCCGTGTCCCCTGCATCGGCAGGCAGACTCTCAACCACTGCGCCACCAGGGAAGCCCGGCAGGTGGATTCTTAACCACTGTGCCCTCAGGGAAGTCACTCCTTTTCTTTTTGTAATGCAGCCCACATGCAGGTAAATAAAGCTGAAGTTTGAGGGTGTGCCTTCTGTAATAGTGAAAAACCATTGTAACTAGACTGACTGGCTGTGGTACTAAGTACCTGGTAAAACCTGCTTTATACTTTGAGAGAATGGCTTCTGTGTAGCCTAATTGTAAAACATCACTGGATAAGCCTTTATGCCTTCAAAAAGATTCATTTGTTCAGGCTGATCTGTATTTCTCAGGCATGTATGTATCAGTAAACTAAACAACCTTCTTTTTAGTCATATCTGTATGGAAATATCAATGTATAGAATGAAAGAGAGGATGATTTTAAAAGATCCTTCACTCTAAGAGCATTAGTATTAGTGTATTTAATAGAAGGTGACTTCAAGGCCAGCACCTCTTTCCACCTCCTCTGTTCTGAATAGCAAGCAGTACCTGACAGTTCAGGTTGTAGCTGTGACTGCTTCTTCACCCCCATACCACCCTGACTCTTTTTGCCCCTAGGTTTCTCACATTTAGCCACATTGGAATTATTTGGACAGTTTGTTAAAATAACAGATTGCTGGCCTCACCCTCAGAGTTTCTGATTCAGTGGGTCTGGGGTGGGGCTCAAGACTTTGCATTTCTAAAAAAGTGTTCCCAGATGGTGCTTTGGCTGCTGATATGAGAACTACTGCTTCAGCGTATTCCAGGAAGTTACTGGAATTCAACTAATACCTATTACTCATAAGTCCTAGTTAGTGTAAAAGCTACCAAGGTGTGCCTGTTGCTCTTGTGGTGCCCGCTACATAGGAGCTAAGACATGTTTGGAGATTGTGTGGGTGATAGAAAGTGATACATGCCTCAAAGGAGTGAAGATAAAATGCTACATGAAATCAGAGGGTGGTAATACTACTTCTAGTAGAGGAGGCATTTTGGAGGATGAGTAAGGTTTGAATGTGTAGAATTGGGATGGAATATATCTCACGTCCAGGGAGCAACATGATTAAAGGCTGGAGACTTAAGAGTATACAAGCAGGGCTTCCCTGGTGGCGCAGCAGTTGAGAGTCCGCCTGCCAATGCAGGGCACACGGGTTCGTGCCCCGGTCCGGGAAGATCCCACATGCTGCGGAGCAGCTGGGCCCGTGAGCCATGGCCGCTGAGCCTGCGCATCCGGAGCCTGTGCTCCTCAATGGGAGAGGCCACAACAGTGAGAGGCCCGCGTACCACACACACACACAAAAAGTATACAAGCAGTGTTTTATTAGACTTAGTTTCAGTATAACCTGTTTGATTTTTGGGGTTTTGTTAAATTATAAAGGCAGTCTGGGGCGTTTAAAGCTAAGGAAACATTTCCTCTTTGATTAGAAAATGAAAATGTAGTTGTACAACATGATACCTAATTTTTATGTAAACTTCTGATTTAGCTTGTGTTGCATTCATGCATTCCATATAATTTTATCTGTTTTAATGTGGAAATAAAAGCAAAGGATTTTTTCCCCCTTAGATTTAACTTGATGCCTCATTCTTTTTCCTGAGAGGCGGAATGAGTTGAGTCTACGTGTGACTCTGTTTTGGCTGAGGTGCAAGTTTGCAAAGATATGAAAGAGCCTTTCTTCACTTTCTGTGACTCCCTGCCACTATTTATTGGTAAATATTTGTATACCATAATTTATTTTAAAAACAATCAAACATCCTTTCCCTAGCACGCACCAGACTAGCAATACTCTTTAAGTTTTAGATGTTTGACATTTCATTCTATTCCCCTCCTCCCCTTTTAAATGCTTGTTTAGAGAATTAATTATGAACAAATCCATCAGCTTTTTGAATTACCCGTTGGATTTTCTTCTCAGTTTTTGAATTAGAATGTAGGTCTTGCAATGGATATATTAAGATGACACATATCCTTGGGTTTTAATAAATCAACCAGTGCTTTATATTAAATGTTAAAAGGCTACTAAATCATATTAACATGTCATCAGCTGATTATTTCATATTGATGCTTTGTACCTTCTCCTTAGAACTCTTGAATTCCACATTGCCACCTTTGAAATATGAAAAGAAAAGTTTCATAGATATATTAGTGAGTACTTTTTCCAGATTAAAATATAATGATAAACCCCATGGATCAAGTGGTAAAGTGTAAGTTTTCATTCAAAATAAATGTGAACGATACCCTTAGCTATTTTCGTCTAATAGCAAATAAATATTTTTATTGAGAGGTAGGAAGTAAGTTGAATTTGTGAACAGCAAAACAAGCCTAACGTATGGGTTTTATTAGCTACATATTCAAAGAATTGAAATCTGCATTAGAGTGATTTTTAAATAAAACACAGTATTTTTCTGTTTTAAGTAGGTTTTGTGATAAAAAGAGAAGATGGAAAACAGGAAAATCATCATCATTCCCTTGGATGTGACTATCTTCAAAAAGTACCCAAACTGTTGACTTAATCCTGAGTGTATTCCTACTTGAGGTCAAAATTACTTTTCTTCTCATTTCTCTCCCTTTGCCATTGAAAGTGTGGTTCTCTGCTCTGATCAGCAGGCTGGGTATCACCTGGGAGCTTGTTAGACAAGCAGAGTCTTGCATCCCAGCATTGGCCCTACCCATAAACTCTCCATTTTGAACAAGATCTCCGTACGTTAGTTTGAGGAGCAAGCCCTGCTCTGTCTTGTGACTTTGCTGTGCCAAAATGGCACTAGCCTCACCTGGACCAGCTGATTTCCTAACAGGTTACTGGTCAGTAACGTAATGACTTCTAGGTGCCTGGATCTTGACTTTCTTGTGATGCTGTTCTCTATCGAGTAAGCAGACAGAAAAAGCTTGTGTTGCTATGGGATTTTTAGTGCTCTTTTGGGAGAGTGAGGTTTGGGAAGACACTAGATGACATTATCTAACAACATTACTATTCATTTATATAATAAATGAGCTTAACATGTATGTACTTGGCTAACGTTCTCTTTTCTTTTTTCTTATGTAATCTATTGCAGCTGCAATGTTTTGCTTCTCAGGTAATGTTTGGAAACTACGAAGAAGTTGGGGAGTTTTCAGGATTTTGTTTTATTGAAGGATAGAAATGCATCTTTTCAGAATTGAGAACATGCTTCATAGAGGCAATGGAAAGTAGCATTCAGACAATACGTAAAACCTTTCTCCTTATTTGTCAGCCCTTGTTGTTTTGCTTTGGGCTTTGGCCACTTACATTTGCTTTGAGAATGCTTTTAAAAAACGTAAATTGTTTTTTATTTGCAGCAGAATATATCTGTCACTTCATCGTGGTGGATATCAGCTGCTCCACTAACCGGATTGCTTTTGATCGTAAAGTGAAAAAGGTTTCTGGACATTTTACACACATTATTAAAATGTTTGCCAGATGTGTTGGGAAACATGCATTAGGTACTGTATGTTTAAGCTCGTAACATTTTGACATTGAAACTCCTAATTCCCCTGAACTTTGATGATAAAGTCAGAATTCCTAACCACTATGAGGGGAAACACAGCAGAGGGCAATGCTGTTAAAATCCGATAATTTATCGTATGTGGCTTGCTACAATTTATTGGCATAGACTAAGCTAAGCATAGCATTTAATTACATGATGAAGTTATCATGCAAAGATAACATATTTTCCTTAGTTTTACTTTATGCATTTTGTTCAGTACAACTAACAAAACACAAGATTGCTGAGGTGTACTTCTTGTGGGTGGTGGGGGGATGGGCAGAAAAGGTGGATTTGTATGTAATGTTTAAACTATGAAAAGTGTAAGAGTGTAATATTTTCTGGGATAATTAAATGATGATTCAAGAGATTAGGTTCTACTTTAGCTTAAAAAAATAAATTGAGCACCTACCCTGTGCGTGATAATGGTGTTGGGTGTTAGGGATACAAGATGACTTAAGATGTGATCTCAGCCAGGGAGGATGGGAGTTTACCAGCAATTTTTCTTTTGTTTAGCTGTACCTTCTGAATTTTTATAACGAACATATCTTATGTAATAAAAAAATACAGAAGTTCCTATTTAAAAAGTCTTGTTCCACCCCTACCCATCTGATATATTGGAGGAAGAGAGTACAGTTATAGATGATTTTACTGTAAGAAGGTTGGTGCTAAGACAGATGTGTTCATTGAGTGCTGATGATCTCTCCTTTGTGGAGAAAGAAAGAGCAGTAACTTCAACCTAGCTGTTCAAGAAAGGTTTCTTGGAGGAAACAGTGGCTCTTATATAATAATTATTAAAGAAAAGTGGGAAGCCCAGGCCAGGCAGAGGGACGAATAAGCGCAGAGAGTGTGAAACATGGTGTGTGTTGGGAAATGTAAGTAGTTTGGTAGCAGATGAGAGATTGGTGGGGCTTATGAAGGGTCTGTCATTCAGCAGTTTGTGCTCATGAAGGGTTTGAAACAGGAGAGTAACTCTGTTTTTATACTTGTAAAAAATATTTAGCTTTCCTCCACTTAATTCTAATCTAAATATACACTAAAATGGGTAATTTTAGTAGGAATCGATATAATTTTAACAGCAGAAGGAGTTGAGATACTAAAGGAAATGTGACTTTTCTGCTTTTCTCCATCGTGTAGAAAGGTTTCTCTAAGTGGCACTCTGCTAGTCCTGTAGCATGATCTCTACTGATGTAATCTGGTCTAATCTGAAAGGAACCAAGAGTGACCTGTCTGGCCAGCTTCCTGTTGGTCTCTAATAGTTTTACATCTATGTGGGCCTTTGTCTCTTCTCTTGCCCCTGGCAGTGTCTGCTTCAGCTCAGAACTAAAGTTCTGCATTGGTG
This sequence comes from Mesoplodon bidens, assembly GCF_964165515.1. Lineage (NCBI taxonomy): Eukaryota > Metazoa > Chordata > Mammalia > Artiodactyla > Ziphiidae > Mesoplodon > Mesoplodon bidens. The sequence goes on along the minus strand of NC_138160.1, from coordinate 43,940,592 downwards.
CAGTTCTAAAGACCGTTTTATTGATGTCTTGAGCCTCATCCTTCTTGACCCTGGTGCCCAAGGGTTGGTGGTGATTTCATGTTCCTCGTTAGGGTTGGAAGTGGAGCGTACTAGCTAGGTGCTAATAGGCTTTCTTGGCCTTGGTGTTGTCTTTTTGGGGGAGGGCTTAAACTAAAAATCTCTCCATCTTGCCCCTAGCTAGCAATCCTGCCTCTTAAAAAAGATAAACAACTTTGAAGGTGATTTAGAACTGTCTCTTCCTTCTGTCTTACTCTGAAATCTTTTCCCTTTTAGCAAGTAGTCTCCTTGTTCAACGTGTTTTCAAAAGGTTGGTAGGCAAGGTATTATTAGTTGCCGCATCGAATACTTCACACTGTGTCCTTTGTTTAATCTACCGCTTGCCACTTGTTTCCTTTTTAACTGGCTTAGATAAGGTGGCTTAGGTGATTTGAGTCTTTCTGCACCAGGTCATGAATTTTCCCCCATGCCAAAGGAAACTTGTGACCTCTCTTCCCCTAGTTAGTGCATCTATTCATGTTTTACCCTTTGTCATACCTACTCTCTCCTCATCTGTTGTTAGAGTCACACAGTTTCCCTGATGAGAGTTTGGGACCATTTCTTCCCGTCACCTGATTTTCAAGACACACACAGTTCTGCTTTCCTTTATCTGAAGGTTCTCAGCAACTTCCTACTTTCCAGATTCCTGCTTTTTGCAAGATTCTTCCCTAGACACAAGACACATGATCATTTGTTTTTAGTCATCAAATGGTTCATTAAATCAAGAGTTAGAAATACCCTATGCATGTACCAATTGTCTCTTACTTTTTTTCTCCTTTTTTTCATTTTCCGTGGTCCTGCTGGCTTCTCTCCCTTAAGGTTCATGATCTAATATCTGCGGATATTTGATTGTTTGGTATGTGATTAACTGATGTTAGTGGCTATGCAGTGGTGTTTGATGCTTTAATATTAATGAGTAAACTTGAACAGTAACGTGACTTATTTCAGATAGGCATATTACTTTTATGTATAAAGTGGCTTGGTTAAAATTGACCCCATATAATGTGGCATAGCTTTATATATAAATATAATAAAATCATGGTAAAAATAATTCAAGGAATGTATGACAGGGTTTTTGCTGCTGATGAAATAAGTTTTCAATCTCTGGGTGGTTCAAGGATATAAGGTGAATTTACATTATTTCTGTTGTATTTTATTTAAATTAAATTGGTTGGGATCACCTTATGTTCCTCCACAATTTATTACCTTTGTCTTTGTCTCTGTATCCTTTAGAGCAGAGATACTCTGCAGTTCTTGTATTTCTAGACAGTCTGATCTCTTTAAAAAATCTTCCTTCTTCAGACACTCAGTATTAAACTAACATGTATATTGGCTCTGTTACTTGTAATAACCAGAGTTAATATACTGAATTTCAGTGGTTTTAAATTATGTGCATATTTTTTTTATTGGAAACACAATTTGTGATATTTAAAAATACACATAAGTCCAAACATTTCATTGAAAGATGTGAAAACAGGCTTCTAGGGCCTGAGTCACTGCTGGGTTCAGGGCATGAACTTATAGGTAGGGAGCTGCTTTTGTTTTTGTTTTTTAAATAAGGACAAAGTTTATTTTTTTTAATTTTATTTATTGATTGGTTGATTTTTGGCTACGTTGGGTCTTCATTGCTTTGCGTGGGCTTTCTCAAGTTGCGGTGAGCTGGGGCTATTCCTCGTTGCGGTGCATGGGCTTCTCATTGTTGTGGCTTCTTTTGTTGCGGAGCACGGGCTCTCGGCACACGGGCTTCAGTAGTTGCGGCACGTGGGCTCAGTAGTTGTGGCTTGCAGGCTCTAGAGCACAGGCTCAGTAGTTGTGGCGCACAGGCTTAGTTGCTCCGAGGCATGTGGGATCTTCCCGGGCCAGGGCTCGAACCCGTGTCCCCTGCATTGGCAGGTATGGATTCTTAACCACTGCGCAACCAGGGAAGTCCCGGGGAGCTGCTTTTGTACTCCAAGTAGTAGCACGCTTGGCAGAGAAGCTCTTAGGGAAACTGTTGCTCAGGAAGAGGAGTTTGGGGTGGGGTGTGTGTGTGTGTGTGTGTGTGTGTGTAGTGGGGAAGGGTTTGTAGGAAACTTATAGCAAGCATATTGAAGACACTTTGATTACCATTTAAAATATTTTCATGTATATATATTATCCCTATAATAACAGGTTGTGTTTCTAATACCATTACTATAAAATGTGAAAGTTTTTTTTTTTTAATCCCCATTTGGTAGTTTTCCCCAGAGCCACTGTTAACAGTTTGTGTATCCTTTCTGTTGTTTTCTATGTCTTTTTACATTAAATGTGAAAGGTAGTGTTATGTGGTTTACATAAATGACATTTAAAACTGTATCCTGGAGATACGTTTTTGTCAGTTCACATAGAGTTACTTAATTCCTTGTAGCTGATTTGTAGTATTCGGACAAACAGTGATGGAATCGCCTCTTGGGTCCTTGAGCTACCAGCAGTGTGGCAGCAAGCATCCTTGTGCTGGTGCAGTTTCTCTAGGACGCCGTGGTGCCTGGGCGCGGAATGACAGAGAGAGAGATGCACCGAGATAGATGTTGCCAGACCACCCTCCTAGAAGTGTGTGCTTGTATCAGTGGAGTATGAAAGTACTAACTTGTCCCATGTTATAGCCTACTTGAGTCCCCAAGTATCTTAGATGTGAGTTTGTTTTGAGATAATAACTTGATATCTCATTGCTTAAGCATTTAGTAACAGTTATTGGTTTTACAAATCCTTTTGAAATAAAGTAGGATGAATATGGGGACATTGTTCACTAAGGGTCATTCCTCCTATGTACAGTTGTGTGGGACATATTTTAACTCTTTTACAGGATCAGTCCATGTTTAAAGGTTATCACAGAAGGGAAATGTGACATGTCCTTCAAGTTAATTTGCTGTTATGTAAACTTTATAATCCGGAAATAACATTTGGAGAAAATGCCTCATGTTGCAATTTGACTTCCTTTTATTTGGTCTTTATAGCATACAAAGAACAAATTAGTATTCTCTTAAGAAGATTATTTGCACATAGATGACATTTATTTTGTCACAGATCATCTAAGTTCTTCTTCATATATTTACTTCACACACGTTGCCATGTATAAGCAGTGACTCCTGTTCTTTCTGATGGGCGCTCCCTTCCTGGAGATGGCAGGATTAACATTGATGCTGGGCTTGCCTGGCATTCACAGGGATGGAATCATGGTATGGTGGGGAAGAGTTGGGAAGAGTCAGATTTAAACCTCAAAGTGATGTGACTTTTTGAGCTAGTTGCTGAACCTCTGGGAGGTTCCGTTTTCTCTATGTGTAAAATAGGATTGACAGTTCCTATTATGGGGGTTTTTGTAAAGAGTGGAAATTCTGGGTATTAAGTACCTGAACATAGAAGGTACTCAATAGCTTGTAACCATTAACAGTCTTTTGACAACCTTTCTGCTCTAGAATGCTTTAGGAAGCAATTTTAGGATGAATTTTAGGAGAAAAAGGGAAGTTCTCCTAATTTGCAACAGAGCCACTTTGGCATACCCAGTGAACTGGTGGAATAGTAATAATTGGAAACATTTGTGAGTGCTGGCCACTTTATAGTTAAAAACAAACTGTTTTTGCCAAACTATTGTGTCTCCTAGTAGAGCAGTTTATTTTAGATAACATTTTATTAGTTCTGAGTCTTGTTTAAAAAAAGATTGCTTCTAAAGACGCAGACGTCATAGAGAATGGACTTGAGGACACGGGGAGGGGGTAGGGTAAGCTGGGACGAAGTGAGAGAGTGGCATGGACATATATGCACTACCAGATGTAAAATAGATAGCTAGTGGGAAGCAGCCGCATAGCACAGGGAGATCAGCTCGGTGCTTTGTGACCACCTAGAGAGGTGGGATAGGGAGGGTGGGAGGGAGACGCAAGAGGGAGGGGATTTGGAGATACATGTATATGTGCAGCTGATTCACTTTGTTATAAAGCACAAACTAACACACCATTGTAAAGCAATTATACTCCAATAAAGATGTTTTAAAAAAAAGATTGCTTCTATTTCTGGCAATATGGAGGATTAGAAATGCTTACTGATACAGTTCAACTAAACATGCTAGATGATATAGCATGCATATACATATGCACATGTTTTGTATTATATATTAAAATATACATAAATCTTAAAATACATACAAATCTTTTAAATAAGTAGCTGAGCTGGTGGGAGAGTAAAGGAATTTTTATGAGGCTGGGGTCAGTTAATGCTGTAGATTTGGTGTGTGCCCTGAAAGTACCTGCCAATTCCTGGTAGCCTAGAGCCTGAGTTTTGATAGTCTCTGAACATGGGGCACAGGAGATAAAGGCTGAGGCCAGAGCAGTATAAAAAGACAAATGGAAGGCCCGTGGATAATATAAGGACTCTGAAAGGGCAACGTCCTCCCAGGAGGAACCATCAAAAAGAATTCTTAATCATAATATCATACTTGTACTCTTCTGAGGCCAGAATTCATACTATCTATGTGGCTTAAAGAAAAAAAAAAAAGGGGAAGTTTGAAGTGGATTGATAGTGAATCCAGCAGAAGAGAACACATATTTCTGGAAGAATTCTCTTTAAAGCAAGGACTCTTAAGCTTCCCTGCAGGCAGAGTCCCAAGAATATGAGCTCATACTCTAATATAAATGAACATATAATCTATTCTAAGTGAGAGTCAGCAGATAAAACAACTTACATAAACTCTCAAAGATTGCAGATATTAGAATTACCCTATAGAATATAAAATCAACATATTTGCTGTATAAAAGTAAATTAAGAAGAGACTGAGAATATGATGTAGGATCAAGAGAATCAAAATTCACTAGACAGATTTGCAAAAGATCCAAAGAGATCTTCTATAAATGATACATACATACATAATTTAAATTAAAAAACCAGATTGATTAAACAGATTAGACACAGTGAAAGGGAGGGAAGATAGACCTGAGGAGACCAAGATTAAAAATAGAAAATAAAGGTTAAGAGATGTGGAAGGATAGAATGAAATGTCTAACATGTTGAATCAGAATCTCAGAAAAATGATAATAGGATGGAGGATACATAGTTCAAAGATAAAATTACTGAGACCTATCTATCCAAAACTGGTGAAGTATCCAAATACTCAGCCATAGGAAGCCAACGAATACTAAATCAGATAAATAAAAGGAAAGTCACACTTAGAGACATGATAACAAAACTGCAGAATATTGAAGACTTTGGGGGTAGAGGAAGCAATTACAGAGAAAAGACATATAACTCAGAAAGACATACGGCTCACATTTTACCAGAAGATGGTATGATGATATCCTCAAAGTGATGAGAAAAAAATCATCAACCTAGAATTCAAGGTATCATCATTCAAGACTTACTGCAAAATAAAGACATTTTCAACTAAAAGAATAACTAAAGGTGTAACCGTTCTGTGTTTTTTACTGTTTTGTGAGTTGGGAAGAGGAAAGGAAGAAAGGTGGTAGCAAGAGAGCAGTGAGGTGGCTAGGAGGTTATTTGTGATTTAACCTCCCCGTGAGCCCCAGAATGCTTAGTAAATTCCGTTAAAAATTAAGAAACACTTTGTGTGAGTTGATTGCTTCTGATAACTGATAAAAGCTGGATTTGGTTGTCTTTGCAGTTTGTAAGGCTGAATGCTGATGTCGATGTTACGGTGAATTGAGGAGTAGGAACTCAGACTCTGGGGGGGTGGGGTGGGCGGATGGCTGTGAACACTCTTAAGGCTACGATTTTGGGGTTCAGACCAGGTTTAATGAGTTCTCCCAGGAGAAGGGGATGCCCTGGCTGACAAATGTTAAGAAAAAAAGTCATCTTAAGTTTGCTATTTGGAATAGAATCCCATTCACAGCAAGTTACATAGTCAAGACCAGTCTACTTGCTCATTGTTTACTAGACCATGCCCCAGAGTTAGTGCAAACAGCTGCATTTCTGAATATATTTTTATCTCTGTAAATTTTCTTTTTGAATAGTCTTTCATAAGCTTTGATGGAAAGCTAGCTTAAATTGTCACTGTATGTATCTACTTTCATCAGAGTGGCTATAGTGAAGTGAGATGGTAGTCTAGGATTGGTTAAAATCTTAAGAACAGAGCAGGGTTCTTAGACCAGGGCCAAAATCTTAAACTTTTCAGTTGAGGTCACTGTGATGAAAACAATCTGCATTTTGACTACTCTTTGGATTTTATTAAAGTATCCATACAATTGTTCATTTGAGAATTATGGACATAATAAAATGCCCTTAAAAGCTGTATCTCCTAGAGACATCAATAAAGAGATTTGTATGGAATATGAAAATAATTTGAATTCATGTTTTCGGTGTTTTATTGTTTTCTTTTGAATGGAAATAAAAACCAATGTTACCATGATGTGTTTGATAACTTACTGTGGGTGAAGACTTAGAGACTGAGTCTGTAAGCTCTCCCTTTATGTTTTTAATCCCTGTCTGTCGAAGTCAGAGCCAGACTTCTTTGGCTGATCTTAAACTGGATAAAATATCTGTTTACATATTCAGAATAAACAACTAAAACCATTTTGTTTTCAACTAATGAAATCACCCTGTGAATGAATCAGAGGTGTTCGAAGCCATTACATGAGTTTGGTTTTTATGATTTTTGTGGCACAATCTACAGTGAATACTCTGAACATGGAGTTTCAGCGAAACTTTTAACTTACTTGGCTTTGAGAACATTTCTGTGATCATGGTCATGTTGGCTTGATGGGACTTGACAATCCTTGAAATTGGCTTTTATTAACTTTAGGCTCTTCAATATAACTTATTGAAACTAGCCATAAAATGTACAGAACTCTGCTCAAATTATCTGATTTAAAACAAGGATTTGTATTGATCTTTCAATAGCCAAGTAGTTGGGAAGGCTAAAAGTGATTTATTTTTCTTGTTTTACGTAGATTAAACCCAGGATAATGATCAAGTTTCATTACGTAAATCCTGTTTGGCCCAGGAAGTTGGAATATTCTCTTTCTTAGGAATGTATCTGATTATAAAAAAGACTATCATAATTCTTGGTGGAGTCATCATCAGTATCTGCGTAGGAAATCTCCACTCTCCTGCTTACTCTCAGTTGCCAAACGTACACACATGACTTTCTGATACGTGTTTTAGGAGTCTTTTCTCCTCTCTGAATCAGGGGAACCAGATTCCTTTTGAACCAAGTACGGTGTAATAAGTAAGATACTTAAGAACCTGGTTCCTCTTGGTTTTGTTCTTAAGTGCAATAGAATTAAGTTTTGTAAGCATGCTGTCATTTTTAGGTAGAAAGATGATACCTAGATGTTTATAGACTATAATAATGAAAGAGCTGGCTCATCAGGTACAGGACTATCCGTGCACAGTGTGAAAATAAATGTCAAACAAAAGCACTTAATCTGGTGGGAAATCTAAGGCAAGATGTTAAAATAACACTTAAAAAATTTTGAATTTATTTCTTAAAAAGTAGCCAACTTTGTGAGTGTTCCAAAGGAGGTATTCATTACTGCTGTTCAGGGACAAACCCTTCAAGTGGAAAATAAAACTTAAATCATGGTCTCAGAAGTCTTTATGTAATGAAGTCAGGCCATTTATGCCAGTTATAGCTTGTCATGTACTACTTCAGAAATGCTTGGCAAGTTTGTTCTCAGTGACTCATTACCCATCCTAAAAGTATCAATAAAATGCTGAGTAGAAATCGGACCTCAGGCCCTCCTAGGACTATTTAACTGCCCCCTGCCCCACCCTTCTGATTTCTGAAGGTAAGGAGAGGGAGCTGTGTACACTGGGGAGGTAAGGAGATTTATGAAATAAAAAATATTCTTTGGGCTTCCCTGGTGGCGCAGTGGTTGAGAGCCTGCCTGCCGATGCAGGGGACGCGGGTTCGTGCCCCGGTCCGGGAGGATCCCACATGCCGCAGAGTGGCTGGGCCCGTGAGCCATGGCCGCTGAGCCTGCGCGTCCGGAGCCTGTGCTCCACAACGGGAGAGGCCACAACAGTGAGAGGCTCGTGTACCGCCAAAAAAAAAAAAAAAAAAAAAAAATTCTTGGTTTCTAGGAGAGAAAATTAATGTTTCTTTTCTTTCTCTTCTAGATTGTCCTTTTACTCGGGCCACTCTTCGTTCTCCATGTACTGCATGGTGTTCGTGGCAGTAAGTACTTTGTGTCTGTTGATGGTGGCATACGTGCTGCCTGCACTTTATGTGTTCAGCTTTGGTGTCCTCTCCTGTGAGACCCCTCCGACATTCTCATCGGCTTCACTTCTCAGTCAGCTGTAAGCCATTGCTGGCTGCACTAGTTCAGAGGAGAAATGGATGCCTGTGCTCCTGCCAAAGCCAGTTACAATTGTTTGAAACAGCTTTTGTCCCTCATTTAGAGGAAGCAGGCAGGCGCGTTGTATAGCAAGCTGCAAATTGGGAACCTTCAGGATAATAGGGAGTCACCACTCCTGAAGCAGACAAGTGGTGGAGGACACTTGTCACTTTTCTGACAATGGTAGAGGCCTAAACAGATAACCATCAAGTCTGCAAGCCTGGTGCTAAGAATTAGGTGACGTGTCCCCTTACTTTGGGACATATTTTCTGAAGAGGTTTTCTGGAACATGCAAACAGCTTCTGTGTAATCCCAGCAGGTCACTGCTCTGAAATACAGGCCAAGGTGACTGCTGCCCCTAACACCTCACCCTGACGAGAGCCCTGGCGTCGTCTGCACGGCGTGGTGCTGAGCAGCCCGGCCTTGCCCGAGGGCTGCTGGGGTGAGGAGTTTGGATTATTGCACGTGAAGGCAGCTGTTGTTGCTCCTATTTGAGCAGGTTTTATTTTCCTTCCACTTTGTGAACCATTTCCCAGACTGCTTTCCATGGGACTAGAAAGGTTCTAACTTCAGGGAGAGCCAGTTGCTGCTTCAGGAGCTTGTCATCTATACAGTCTCCCGATGGCGAATCTAATTGCACCTGCATTATACAGAGTCAACAGTGAAGAGTTAGAGAAGACTGGCACCCATATTTTGCATATCAAACTAGAGATGAAGTGTGTTGTGAGAGTAGTTAGTGGAAGACCAGGCTTTAGGGCACACACAAGGGGTCTTTAAACGTCAATTTAATTGACTTTTATTTTTTATAATGTCTTCTGTGTCCGTGTGTCTCTATGTATAAAATTATCAAAATTTGGTGGGAAAAGAAGGGAGAGGAGAAGTTCTCTACCTTAACAGATCAGCTGTAATTTTTGTCTTGATTTTCTTCGTAAGTGGATTTTTTATATAGTTGTGCTGTGTAAATTTGCTGTTTCCCATTCCCCTTCCCCCTCTGATCACGTTAAGTGCTATATGATATTAAATTCATGACATGGATTAAAGATTCATGATGTGTATTGTTAAGAGTAGGCTGCTGGGAGTTATTTGGTTTCATTTAGAGAGAATTTAACATCAGTTTTACCAAATCTTCCTTTTATTTGAAAAAAAAATTCCAAAAAATGAAAGAACGTAAAATTTATAAAATGTAAAAATTGCAGATGTGTTATATAAAATTCAAACCCAAACTTCAAAACCTTTTCAGTAGAGCTAATTTTTGGCTTCTTCAACATTTCTGCAAATTGCAAGGCTTTCATCTTATGTTAATTTTGTGAGGAAGCAACAGGGTACCAATTCAGCAGAATTTAGAGCTTCCTTTTTAAAATCTTCTCCCAAATGTTTCTGAAAATGTGCCATGGGAAATGTGACTTGACGGTAGTAACAGCAAATACTGTTCTAGCAATCTCTGTTCATTTATCTTTCTAGGAAAAATTACCATGTTTTCTAAAGGGAGCCACCATATTTTTTTCTCTTTCAACAGGACATGGGGAGTGGGGGAGAAGGGGAAGGCTGGCAATGGCTAGAGCTATTAATATATCCTGAGAACTTCTCCCAAAGCAAAGTTTGTGACTATACTGAACGGCTTTTGAATGTTCGTCTGCCCCAGAGCCAGACATCACCAGGGCTACTTTTTTTTTTTTTTTTTTTTTGTGGTATGCGGGCCTCTCACCGCTGTGGCCTCTCCCGCTGCGGAGCACAGGCTCTGGACGCGCCCACTCAGTGGCCATGGCTCAGGGGCCCAGCCGCTCCGCGGCATGTGGGATCCTCCCAGACCGGGGCACGAACCCGCGTCCCCTGCATCGGCAGGCGGACCCTCAACCACTGCGCCACCAGGGAAGCCCTTCCAGGGCTACTTTTGTGGTTTGTTATTCCCTCACCTGTGTGTCAGTATCTTTAAGTCCCTCTTTATGAGAGAGAACTAAGAATCTGAGGTTTGGTTGATATTGATGATGATTTGCATTTACACTACTCTTAAGTTTTGACTCCTTCTGAAAGCTCCCATGAAGTAGGAGAGGAGGGATGATTGCCACCCTTTCACAGATGGGGAAATAGGGGCCTTGGGAGGAGGCTGCTAAGGTCTACAAGCTCTCTGGGAATCTCTTGTTAATCAGGCTCCCTTGCTTTGTTGACTACTTGAGCTGGACCCTAGTCCAGTTATTTCGAAGAAGGTCAGGTGATGCAGATCTCTGAAAATAAAATGGTGACATATAAACGGTGACACTATTTTTTTAAAATAAATTAATTTTATTGTAAATTTATTTATTTTATTATTATTATTATTTTGACTGATTTGGGTCTTTGTTGCTGTGCATGGGCTTTTCTCTGCGGCGAGCGGGGGCTACTCTTCGTTGGGGTGCGTGGGCTTCTCATTGTGGCTTCTCTTGTTGTGGAACATGGGCTCTAGGCATGAGGGCTTCAGTAGTTGCGGCATGCAGTCTCAGTAGTTGTGGTACGCGGGCTCAGTAGTTGTGGCTCGCAGGCTCTAGAGTGCAGGCTCAGTATTGTGGTGCATGGGCTTACTTGCTCCGCGGCATGTGGGATCTTCCCGGACCAGGGATCGAACCTGTGTCCCCTGCATTGGCAGGCGGATTCTTAACCACTGTGCCACCAGGGAAGCCCGCCACCCATTGTTTTTAATTTCAAAGAATATTCTCAGCTGTATCATACTCCATGCCTTATATTTATTTTTGCTCTTCTTCTTTGCTCCTTTGACCCTTCTTAAAATATCTGTATATTCGCTCAAATAGAAACTTTTACTGAGCTCTTTTGTGAAATACGAAATTAACGTATAGAGGATGAAATTATAGAGGGCCTCGATGGCCAGCCCACTCTGTGGACACCCAGGAGCAAACGAGGAGGCAAATGAGGGCTGTAAGCAGAGGGCAGATTACCTCAACTCTATTCGGTGGTTGGGTCAGTATCAGCTATTTAGATGTAAAGGTATAATGCAAAAGAAAAAGCTCAAATAGGTTTGTCATAGACCAAGAAATTTCTGGAGAAGCAAGCAGACCAGAGCAGCCATGCACTGCATTTCACTGACTCGGAGCAGTGGAAATATTTAGTTGATGTGGATGTAGGCTCCAGCTTTTATTTCAGCCGCTGAACACACAGATGTCTCCTTGCCTTCCAGCGTTCACATTTATATACCACACTTAACCACTACGCCCCCGCCCCAAATTCCTTAGGCAATGACTCGCCTCTCTCCCCTAGGCATCTTGGCATCATGCGTCAGTCCCAGATTCGGGGGGAGATGTAGTCATTTAAATCCTCTCTGAGGACAATCTTTGATAGCCAGAACTTCCCTGTCAATTCCTGACACCCAGAAATTAACTTCTGGTTAAAAATGTCTCTTAAAGAAAATACCCGACCATTGTTCTCCCCAGGCAGGGAGCCGAGCCCTGCACACTTTATAGTGCCTGGAGTTAGACCTGTGAAAACCACCTAGGTTGTCAGCAGTGCAGGGTAGGGTTGCACGTAGCCAGTTGATGTGCTTAGTCACGCCCCTGGAGTTTGGCCACATGCCAAAGATTCCAAATTTACTTGATTGTTCAGGAAAAGAGGAATGGGATGAGACTGTCCTTTTTTCAGTACAGTAAGGAATACACTAAAGTACTTTTCCCAGCACTGTCATATTGAGGCTGTAACCTCAGAGTGTTTATATCACTGCCTGTTATGAAATTTCTATATAAAACACTACAACAGGAGCCCAAGTACCTCTCAGTGTCAGTGCTTCAGCTTGGCTTCCCTCCCTGCCACAGAATGCCTTGTATCTGGGCCTTGCCCCCATCTCTGTCTTACTCAGACCCTCTGACACCATCTACTTTCCTCAGCATTTGTACAGTCCCTCATCTGGCATTGACCATACACTACCTAGCACTGTTGATATTTCATGAAGATGTTTCTCAAACTGTGAATTAATGTGAGCACTGGGCAAATGGCCCATAAACTACATGAATCCTGCCTAATATTAAGGTAGGATTTGAGATTTAAATTTAGGAACTCTGTGAATGCTAAAGATGGTAAAATTAAAGTCTAGAGAAGAATAAACTGAGGCCTGCCTTGCAGTGCTCTCCTGGCCAGGTCTCTCATCAGATGAAGGTGGAACAATGCAATGTGCCTGGCTTGGTATTAGAAGCAATGTTTCAAAATAAGTAGACCAAGGTATATTTCTTTGTGTTGAGCATGCTGTTGCTAGTCTAATTCAGGGGTTAGCAGAGTTTTTCAGTCACAGGTCAGATAATATTTAGGCTTTGTAAGCCAGGTGCAATCTCAGTCGCATATTCTTTTTTTTAAATAGTCCTTTAAAAATGTGAAAATAATCCCTTGACTGTGGTTGAAAATGGGGGGGACCCTCTTATTTTTTATATGATTTTTAAAATGTTATTTATTTATTTTATTTACTTATTTTTGGCTGCATTGGGTCTTCATTGCAGTGCGTGGGCTTTCTCTAGTTGCGGCGAGTGGGGGCTACTCTTCTTTGCAGTGCACAGGCTTCTCATCGCGGTGGCTTCTCTTGTCGCGGAGCACGGGCTCTAGGCATTTGGGTTTCAGTAGTGTGGTGTGCAGGCTTCAGTAGTTGTGGCTCGTGGGCTCTAGAGCGCAGGCCCAGTAGTTGTGGTGCACAGGCTTAGTTGCTCCGCGGCATGTGGGATCTTCCTGGACCAGGGCTTGAACCCGTGTCCCCTGCATTGGCAGGTGGATTCTTTTTTTTTTTTTTTTCTTTTTGCGGTATGCGGGCCTCTCACTGTTGTGGCCTCTCCCGTTGCGGAGCACAGGCTCCGGACGCGCAGGCTCAGCAGCCATGGCTCACGGGCCCAGTCGCTCCGCGGCATGTGGGATCTTCCCGGACCGGGGCAGGAACCCGTGTCCCCTGCATCGGCAGGCGGACTCTCAACCACTGCGCCACCAGGGAGGCCCTGGCAGGTTGATTCTTAACCACTGCACCACCAGGGAAGCCGGAAACCGTCTTATTTTAAGAATAAAGTACAGCCATACCTTATTTTATTGTGCTTCACTTCATCACACTTCACAGATAGTACGTTCTTTGTAAATTGAAGATTTGTGGCAGCCTTGCACCAAGCAAGTCTATGGGAACCATTTTTCCAGTAGCATTTGCTCACTTCATGTCTCTGTGTCACATTTTGGTAATTCTCAAAATATTTCAGACTTTTCATTATTACTGTTATATCTGTTATGGTGATCTGTGATCAGTGATCTTTGATATTACTGTTGCAAAAATACTACAACTCGCTGAAGGCTCAGATGATTGTTAGCATTTTTTTAGCAATAAAGTATTTTTAAGTTAAGGTATGTACTATTTTTTAGACAAAATGCTGTTGCACACTTAATGGACTGTACAGTATAGCGTAAACATAACTTGTATATGCACTGGGAAACCAGAAAATTCATGTGACTCTCTTTATTGCGATATTCACTCTACTGAGTGGTCTGAAGCCAAACCCACAATATCTCCCAGGTATGCCTGTATTAACAGACTTTATGAGGCAATAGCATTTTATAGTTAAGTGTTACAAGGTCAGTCTCGGAAAAAGGCAAAATAAAAATAAACCCGCTTCAAAAAATACCTTGTTCAACAATCAAATTTTAAAAATGAGGTTGTACAACTAGATCCTTTAATGGAAGCTAAATGTATTTTTCTTCAGAACTTTTAGACAAAAGAAAGGTGACATCCTACTCTTCAGTGATAATAAAATAATGGAAGAATGTTTACGTAGTGTCCTAGACATTGAGTTTCCTTACTTTTTAAAAAAGTGTAATTTTTTACACAAAAGGAAAAATGTGTACAGCTTCTTTTTTCCAGCGTGGTCCTGTGCACTGGGAAGTCCTGTTTATTCTGACAACGTCGTCCTTGTGACCCATATTGTGAGGCTCTTCATAAAGTGACCCACAAGTGTTAACTTCCCTGTGTTTTGGGGGAGGCCTCTCTGCACTTGGCAGTGAAGCATTTGCTGCCTGCACGGTGGAGCTTCTTCCTACAACGCTCCTCTCTGGGCTTGAATATCTAGTTATTTTGAGCAAGTTGACTCCTGTCCTTCTTGCCCGAAAGAATAAGAACATTGCCTTTATGAATCTCTAGTAATATCCCAGCTAAGCAGCTTTTCTTTCTTTAAAAATGTCAGGCATAGTAGCTTATTTTCAACCCATTTTCAGTAGGTTTTACTTTGCTAAGAGAGATTGGACACTTTATCCTGCATTGAGCCGTAAGATTTACATGGGGTTTTCCTGACCAGAAGCCCTACCTGGAAGGGTGGCATTTGCTCATTTTGGAGGCAAAAACTACCCCTGAAACCTTCCTTTTCACAAAGGCCAGTGGTGAGGCCTGGTTTCAGTGAGGGCGTTCCTTGGAGGATATTGGTCGAGTCGCAAGGCTAATTCTCTTCAGACTAGTTTCTGCTTTCTGAAACTGGGCTCTGCAGTCAGTGGTTGTAACTGATTTGCTCTGAGCCCTTGATTTGACTCACTGGTCAGGTTCAAGACAGGGAGGGATAGACAGACCTCACTGCAGTCTCCTCTGGGGCCTTGAGGTTAACACCCTCTCCCTATCACATCCTCCTGTGGTATTTGTGTATCCTCCTCCTTTTAATAGATGAAAATGGGGGGAGGGAGGAGTGTAAAGATTAGTGAAGTATATGCTGTATCTTTGTCTTTCCTGTTAACTCTTTTTCATTTCCCAACTTGTGTCTCCTGGAAATCCAAGGCCTGTTGCGTTTTCCTGTATGTTAGAGCAGGGATGCCACCAGGCAGGCTCATGTGTTCCTTTTATAAACATGACTGTTCTCTTAAATATTTCAGGACAGTGTTCAAATTTGTGGGGGAGGTAGGCATAGGAGGTGTAGTCCTTTATACGCGAGCAAAGACTGGACACCTAACTGGGGATTCTCCCCCATCCATTCTCTCTCCTTGGCTCACCCTTGTGTTAATTCCCTTTGCTTCCCCTCTTAAAAATTTAGTTACCACTGCAAATCCAGCTCAGTGTAAATCCCTGGATTAGGCCCTCTCTTCTACCTGCCTCTATGTCTACAAGTCTTCCACTGCTGACTGGAGCTTTGTGGATTGCCATGGTAACGAAACTCGCCAGCTGCATTTGTTTCCATCCTTTGTTCCTTTGCTGCCCTGCACTGGGGCTTCATGAATCCTGTACTATCACAGTGTGAAGCTTTTGCTTCTGGGAAGCACCTCAGTGAAGTGCTGCAGGTCATTGCTTTTGTTCTGCTGTTTCCACCTTGTCTTTTATTTCTAGTTGTGAACTTTCTATTTTGGAGCTTTTTCCTTCACCAGAAAGTTGGATGTTAGGATTGGGAGGGATCCAGAGGCTAGAATCTCTCATCAAGCAGCACCCCCTTCCCCCCAGTGAAATACCCACTGGGCAAGTCAGTTAGCTAGGCCAAAGCGAAGCATGTTCAGAGAAGAATGTTAGAATGGGCCTGAGAGAATGATAGGTGAGTCATTCGGCTTAGGGGCTCACACCCTTGTACTGGTTGCAGAAAAAAAGTCATAGAAGTAAATCCCATGCCTAGTGCCACAGTTCTCTTGTAATGGTGCCTTCAGTGGACATTTAGTATGTTTGTTCTGATGTGGGATTTTATTTTTCTAAGTTTTTCTCCTTGTTTGAACCCAGGTGTACAGCCTGTTTTCCTTTTCGAAACGTACCTTTTTAAAAAGTAAAACTCTCTATCATTTGAGTCACAGAAATTCAAATTTAAAAATAAAACAGGATTTTGGTTAAACACACAAAGAGGAGGCTGTTAACTGGCTTTTTTTTTTTTTTTTTTTTTTGCGGTACGCGGGCCTCTCACTGTTGTGGCCTCTCCCGTTGCGGAGCACAGGCTCCGGATGCGCAGGCTCAGCGGCCATGGCTCACGGGCCTAGCCACTCCACGGCATGTGGGATCTTCCTGGACCAGGGCACGAACCCGCGTCCCCTGCATCAGCAGGCGGACTCCCAACCACTGCGCCACCAGGGAAGCCCTTTTTTTTTTTTAAACATCTTTATTGGAGTATAATTGCCTTACAGTGGTGGGTTAGTTTCTGCTGTATAACAAAGTGAATCAGCTATATGTATACATATATTCCCATATCCCCTCCCTTTTGCGTCTCCCTCCCACCCTCCCTATCCCACCCCTCTAGGTGGTCACAAAGCACTGAGCTGATCTCCCTGTGCTATGTGGCTGCTTCCCACTAGCTGTCTATTTTACATTTGGTAGTGTATATAAGTCAGTGCCACTTTCTCACTTCGTCCCAGCTTACCCTTCCCCCTCCCCGTGTCCTCAAGTCCATTCTCTAGTAGGTCTGCGTCTTTTTTATCTTTTGGTTGTAAGCAGCTGACTTATGTAGATCTCCTAGAGGAGAGGATGGTTTACAGTAAAGACATACATGGATTAGAACAGGCACACCACCAGGAACAGAACTTTTTCCATGTGTCCCATTGACTACCTGGTTTTTTACAGTGTGGCTGCCACTCCACACCATGGCTGCTTCATTCTTTTCCATTAAATGGCTCATTCTTATCTTAACCATAGCTTTTGCTTCCTCTTTAGTTTGCAAGTAGTCTATTATGTATCCATTAGGTGCCATTTCTACAACTTCTGAAATAGAGAACTCCTTCTTACTCCCAGTGTAAAATCCCAGAGGGCACATTACAGCCCAGCAGATTTCTAGGTCAAGCCTGTCATAAGTCATACTCAGTGCCCTCCCAGAAAATAAGGCAGGGCTATGTGGCCCCCTTCAATTTTGTCTGTGCATCAGCAGTTTCCCCCGGAGGGAAAATTGAAAGTTTTTTTAAAAATTAATTAATTATTTTGGGGCAGCGTTGGGTCTTCGTTGCTGCACGTGGGCTTTCTCTAGTTGCGGAGAGTGGGGGCTACTCTTCGTTGTGGTGTGCGGGCTTCAGTAGTTACGGCTCACGGGCTCTACGGTGCACGGGCTTCAGTAGTTGTGGCTCATGGGCTCTAGGGTGCGTTGGCTCAGTAGTTGTGGCTCACGGGCTCTAGGGCGCAGGCTCAGTAGTTCTGGCACACGGGCTTAGTTGCTCTGCCGTATGTGGGATCTTCCTGGACCAGGGCTTGAACCTGTGTCCCCTGCATTGGCAGGAGGATTCTTAACCACTGCACCACCAGGGAAGCCTGGGAGAATTGAAAGTTGTAGATGCTGCCACTGAACCAGTCTGGTACGATATACAACACTGGATATGGAGTTCCGTAAGTTCTAAATCTTAAGAGATAAGCAATTGAATGCCTTACCTCTAACGGGTTTAGTGCACGTGATTAACATATGTGTGGGAAGAAGGGGAACAGTGGAGGTTGCAAAGGCAGGGACCTACAGAGCCTTTTTATTATCAGCTCTGGCATTAAAGCATGAGCTGTCCCTGTATCTAGTTCTAATATAACAGTGCTGAGAAGCATCAGATAGTCAGTTCCTCTAAGAAAGTTAGGGAAAGATGGAGGAATGGAGACTTCTTTTTAATGAAACATACATACCTTCTTCTCCCATCTCAAAGGACAAGGAGTAGAATTTAAAAAGTTATAAATCCACAAAGTCAAAGAATGGAAAACAAGACAATAAGCAAGAGGTAAAGATTCTGGAAGCAGTTAAATGAGTGGTAGGAGGAAGCCAAGTCTCTAGCGCCTCCAGAGAGTGGGAGCTTAAGAGATTTGCACTGCAGAACCTGAGAAAGGATGAGGAAGTGGAGCCACCAGAAAGACAGCATGGTGTGCTTTGTTGCACCTGCTCATGTAGGACAGACTTCTGGCTGGAAACACGGGAGGGGAGTTGTTGAGGTCTGGAGTTGTTCAGGGCATGTCAACTGTGGAACTCGGTTGACCCAAGGTTCAAGAAACTCAGTGTTTACCGCCTTGGGGTCTACTGAAATGGAAGAGTCTTCCCAGGGAAGAGCAGGGCTGGAGGTGGTGCCCAGCTTTTGTAGAGCTACATTGAGTACCCTGGACCCAGGGAAACACAGAACAGGCATATAGGAAGCACACTCAATTAACCAACCTCACCCAGAGCTGAGAACTGTTCTGTGACCAGAGCCTGCACTCAGGCCATACGGCCATTAGTCAGCAGAAGGGCCAGAACACAGAGTTGGAGCACAGGTTAGGTATATGATCACAACTGGGGAATCCCAGAGCTCCCACAGGGGGAGTGACCTCTCGATCCACACCGAGGGGACCATCTGTACTTGGGTAGACGTGTAAGAAGAAACTAAGTACTTAGAGGGTAAAGGGTTCACCTCAAGTATATTGCAACTTATTTGATTACTGATCCGTAAGTGAATGTTATTTTCACAGGGATGTTAAGAAAGAGATTGGGGCAAATTAATACTTATTTAACAGATGTCTGCAGGCTACCTAGAGTCAGGGTTCTTTCTTTCAAAGGAAAGTATTGTTAGAGGAATTTTAGCATCTTAAGTGAGGAAGAGCATTGAAAGCCCTGTCTCTGAGTTTCCTTTAGGTTAGGACTAGCTTTACGTCCATTTTATAGTTTTTTTTTTGCTTTTTGGTTTTTTTTTATTGCTATGTCGCTAGCAGGGATGGGTGCAGTTCTCCCTAAGATGTCTGCATTCATGTAAGTATTTGTAATTCTTAGGTATATGTTTTTATAGTCTAAATAACCCATGCCTTTAACCCTTATCTGAAAAGGTAGCTTAAGACTAACCAGAAGAGGGTCAGTTAAACTTTATATATGAAACTTGGCTTCAGCCCTAGTCAAGGAACTGTCCTCCTCAAAATGAACGAAAAGTTTCCAATTAAAATAGAACTAATGAGGTGAATCTTACCTGGCATGGCTGTGGTACCTAATTGGGCTTCAGTTGGCACATGTCAACTTTGCCCCAACCAGAACCAACTATCTTCCCAACTCTAGAATCTTGAGACAAGCCTCTTTACTCCTTACGTTTTTATAGCTTCAACAACAACAAACAAAAAAAGGGGAGAGGAGCTCTACAGAAAGCCAGTAGCACTTCAGCCAGCTAAGGAGTCCAACTCAGTTAAACAACTGGTATGCTCTTTTAGGGCTAGATGTTTATACTATAAAGTACTTGATAAAATTAGACAACCTCTGGGGCTTTGCCAGGTGCTGAGAACTGAACACAGCAGTGCCCAAAGAACTGGAAATGGATTTGTGTATCTATTTTAAATAGGCAGCGTCATTGGGTACAGCCACATAATTAAATGCAGTCCTCAGAAAACAATTTAAGTATATGAGCCATAAATTACTGAGCACAGTTTTAAAAAATGAATATTAAGAAGTATGTTCTTACTGGATAGAAGTTAGGAAACATTTTTTTACAAAAATGAGAACATATTGGCTGAAAGGAGTTCGTAGGAAACTACTGCAAATTCATTCTTCATTACAATCTTTAGGGATGCACCTGAAGTCAGAGGCAGGCTGACAGTGGCAAAGGCAAGATTCTCAGGTCTGATTAGAAAAGTCATAGAACTTAAAGGGTACAGGTGCTATTGAAAGAATAGACTCCTTTACTGGATCAGGACTAAACTACAAACTGTATTATTTACTTAGGCAGATTATTGTATTTACTTATAAATACAGATGATTTATTTAATCTCAGTTGCTCTGTTAAATAATTTGAGGCCAGAGGAGCTCTCAAGTAAATTGTTTCGGTGAATTAAGCAAACTTAGTTCCTAGATGGCTGGGTAGAAAATACAGTAGCCTGGCCCAGGGTGAGGGCAACCTGTGCTCAGAATGCTAGCAGTTGACCCCAAGACTCTATGCTAATGACAGTTATAATTCAAACTGGAAGGTGAGGAGCTGCCCCCTGATATCCTAGAAGGTCAGAAACGCTTACCTTGTTCATAATTTGAAGAGTGGTCTAAGTAATAAATTATGTTACTAGGACAATAGTTGTTTTTAAATTTTTTATCCTTTTGGTTTTGTTTTGGGATTTTTAGGTAATAACGAGTACAAGAATGCTTGCCTAAAGCCCTGTTCCATATATAATAAATCACAGTTTAATGAATATTAATATTTAGTGACTATCATTTTAAACATCAACCCTTTAGCAATGTGGTGATAATTAATATAAAACATAGTCTCCAGTTGGTATGTTAAGCTCTTTTCTTTATTCTTTTCTGTTAGCTTTATCTTCAAGCCAGGATGAAGGGAGACTGGGCAAGACTCTTACGCCCTACACTGCAATTTGGTCTTGTTGCCGCGTCCATTTACGTGGGCCTTTCTCGAATTTCTGATTACAAACACCACTGGAGTGATGTGTTGACCGGACTCATTCAAGGAGCTCTGGTTGCAATATTAGTTGTAAGTATACAGGGCAGCAGCCTACATCCTGATACTGAGAAACGCTTGGATAAATAAGTAGAAAAAAATGTCCCAATGAGAAAACTATGCTAAGGCAGAGAATGTGGCTCAATAATTGCTACTGGGTAAGAACCCCAATGTTATTAAAAGTCATTTTAGGATAGATAGCAAATAATACCTATGTTACTTACTCTTTGCAAAAGTTATTTAAAAATTTACTAAATTTTTTTTTAATTGTAAAAAGCTCTGGCTATAAAGCTTTCTTTTTAGTATGAATTGAAAAAAAAAACTAATTTACATGAGGAATGACACTTCCATTAAGGGCTAGCAGAGTGAAGCCATCTGCCCAGTACATAGCAGAGCAACTCTCAGAATGTCCTTAATAAAAATTCCTGTTAGCCACTAATTTATTCCTACCCTTAACCTGTACCCTGTAATGTATATCCTTTTATTTTTTTGCACACTGCTTATTGCAACTTTGTATATGGTTTTTAAACTTATTTAAAATTGTATCATTAAATACTTTGCCACATTCTAAATCTTACCTGTTCTATACAGGCTGTATATGTATCAGATTTCTTCAAGGAGAGAAATTCTCCTTTTAAGGAAAGAAAAGAGGAGGACTCTCATACAACTCTGCATGAAACACCAACGACAGGGAATCACTATCGGAACAGTCACCAACCTTGAAGGTGGCAGAGTGCCCAGACGAAGCTGGCCAGCTTTCTAAAGGAAAATGATTGCAACCAGAAGGCAAGAGGATGCGTCCTTCTTCCCAGTATACAAGCCTTTAAGGGGACTGCTGCTACTGTACCTCTTGGATGCCCACTTTACCTGTGTGTATATAGTTAAAATTTAACACAATGGTTATCTAATAGCTCTAAGTTCATTACAAAAAATTTCAAGCCTTTCACTAAAACAAATGCCCCACCTGTACATTTTTTATTAAAAAAATGTAATGCTTATGTACAACTGTGTATGTAATATGCTTTCTTAGAATGATGCTTGATTTAAGTATAATACATCAGATAGGTGGTGAACAATTTAAAATCCCACATTCCTTTAGCTGACTCTTTATAAGTAGAGGCTGGCAGCAAACACAATATCTCTCTTGATTTTGGTGATTCCTAAGAGAAAAGAAAATACAGTTTAAATTTTCAAGACCACAAAGAATGTAATTCTTCTCCCCTGGGGTTTTGAAGACAGCACAACAATCCTGATTAAATTTGGTGAGAGGGCAAGCCTGGAAAATACAAAACCTTGCTTGCCTGAAAGACACCTAGAGGAGTTCACAGCCACCTCTGAGAGATGGGAAACTTAGAAACCAGACCCCTGTCCTCATGACTCTTGAATCGAATCTAAAGTACCCCGTGCATGCGGGGGTGTCTAAAATTATTCAGAAAGATCAGACCAGAAGGACTACGCTGTCCAAGAAGTTAGTTGACCCAAAAGCATGAATTCTTCAGCCTGCAATGGAAGGCACTATATTTCAGTTACCATGTGAAATTCTTTCTGGACTAAGGACAAACACATTTTATCATATAGAAGTTTACAAAACTAGACTTAACCCTGGAGTGATTAAGTAGGTCTGCCTCTCTTTAACAATGCTGAAGATATAAGCAGCTTTCATACGCTGCTTCTTAGGGCACTGAGTTGCCAGCAGAATCACCAGGTTTGACTGTGAGCAGCTGGTAACTCAGAGCAACTCTGTGGCTGCTCTTCTTTGATGTTTTAACTCATAGTCCTTTCTCTTGGCCAGCATTCAGATGGAATGAAATTATTTGCAAGCATGTATGCCTCCCCCCGTTACTACCACCTTGGTCTAGCCGTTCTTTCCTGATCTGGTCTTCCTGCTTCCACCTTGCTAATCTCCAGATTTGCCTGGATGCAACAGCTAGAACTGCCTTGTGAAACCCAAGTCAGAGCACACCACGCCTGTGTTCAAAACCTCCAATCATTTCAGAGAAAAAAGCTGAGGGCTGGGAGCTACATGACCATTTCTTTTCTTCCTCCAACCCCTACTATTCTACTCATTGTTCAGCTGTGCTGCATCCACACCGGCCTCTTGTTGTTGCTTAAGTATATCAAGTGTCTATGAAGGACCTAAATGCCACCTTCTGAGTAGGGGACCCTAGGCGATCGTGTCCATCCTCCAATTCCCTACTGTCTCTTCGTTTTTATTGCTACCTGATATATTTTACTTGTTGACTTGTTTACTGTCCACCTCCCTGCACTAGAATGTAAGCCCCATTAAGGCAGGGGTTTGTATCTTTTTTGTTCACTGCTGTATTCCCTGGTGCTTAAAACAATGTCTGGCACACAATAAGTGCACAATAAATATTTTGAGATTTTATATATATTCATTTACAAACTTTTTCCAACACACACACACACACACACACACACACACACACACACACACACACACACACACACACACACACACACACACACACACACACACACACACACACACACACACACACACACACACACACACACACACACTTTGAACACTACTACATGGCCCTTCATGGCAATCCAGTGAAGAGCATCTGAAAATGTTCTCCTACGTTGCGGTCAAGAGCTCAAGTCTCAACAGGATTTGCCTAAATTATTAGAAAAAGCTTATGGGCTGGATACTGACCTTCTGAAAATTTATTTTCCAGCTCAGTGTTTCCAATGGCTTTTGCTGCTTGACACATTTGTCGAAGTAGTTCTTCCAGGCGTCTCATACAACGAATTATGCTGCCTGGACAGAAAAGGAAACAAATCACTTGTAAAGTGTAAATAATCAGGAAGAGCAGAACCTTTGTGGGACTTCTCCTGCAGTAAACCAGTAGTAAACTTGACTGGTGACTGCTAGGCACCAGGAAGGCTACAAATACGGAAACTTTAATTCCCATCCTTGACTAATGGTAGAGAGAGTCATGGATTTATTATAATGTGTTCACATGTGCTCTTAGCGAGGTAAGTAAACAAAATGCCCTGGGAGCACAGGAGAGAGCAACATGGGTGAAAGGTAGCAAAGGTGACATATAACTTGGGTCTCTTATGAATGAGGTCCCTGTCAGGCAGTGATGAGGGAAGACCACTGAGACAATGTAGAAAAGCAGCTATTCAAGGACCCTGAGTGTGGCCTACGGCCTCTGGATACTATCCTGTGAAGAGAATGCGACAGGGAATTTTTAGGCAGGGGAATAACAGGATCAGATTTGTCATTTTAAAGGTGCAATCAATCATTCTTCTGGACCTTAAATAGACTCTTTCATCAGTGCTTTCCGCACACAATGTGTCCTCAATGAAGCATAAAAGAGATCAGTCTCTTCCCACTGGATGTGACTCCCTGTCTGAGACAAGTGTTTGCATCAAAGGTGAAGTTGTAAACACTTTCACTTCTGTCAGACTTGCACAAGGAGGGGCCTTGGGATCCTAATTCTTAAGTGCTACCTGCCTAAGTTTAAAACTCTTGGATTTCATTTTTAATGTCTGAAATACATTAGGAATATCAGTTCTGATACGCAAGCTGTTAACTCACACTTCAGGTCCTTATTATTTAACTCCTTGCAACACTGGAAGAATTCATTAACATGTATCAAGCTCTTGTAATACACTCGATGTGCAGTGTTGAGGGCTCCTTTTTACCTTTTAATGCCTTCCACATTATGGTACAGTGTGCCCAAGGGAGAAAAACAGTCGAGAGATTTAACTCACAGAGCAGAATGGAATTTGAGCTTAGACAAAGGCAAAAATATAAGCCATGTACCTAAGAGAGTCATCAGGATTCAGCAGGAAGTGCCCACGTACATGTACAGCACCTTTTCTCTCTGAGAAAATGTTGCACACGGGCCTGGGCTGATGAGGACAACATGCCTGGTTTCTGAACCCACCTATGGGCCAGAGCAAGCAGAACACAAAGATGCCAGTTCACGGCGAGAGGTTTATGGGATGAAGATTGGTCAACGAGAGGACCACCAGCACGTGTGTCACCTTGAAAGATCAGTGGGGAGATACCTCTCTTAAACGGATGCTGTCGTCTCCTACTCATGGGATGTTCACCTCATCTAGACTTGGTTACAGAAGGAGGGAGCTGAGACACCTGGACTTGGAGGAAAGAAGACTGGATGGTGACTTGGATACTAGGAAAGATTCAGCTAAGTCATTAGCTCTATGATCTAGCTCCTTATTCCACTCTTATTTCCCCTTCTCATTTGTAAGGTAAATGATGATAAATGCAATGTAAACAGAGGGCTTACGTTACCTAACTGGATTTATCTCACTTGGGATATGAGATGCACAAATTCTGTGACAGGGGCAAAGCTCTAAAGGAATGTAAGGTCATAATACAGTCCTTAAACCAAAATATTCAAAGTTCATACTTTATTGTCCTTCCTCTTCTCCCATTAAAAGGTCCATGGAGTTCTTGGAGAAGTAGGGTCAAGACTGACATCTCACCTCCACATATACACACATCTTACAATAACCCTGGCTTTCTTATTATAGGAGAGTAAAGTAATTGATGTTTATAATAAGACTTAGGCATCAAGGAAAGGTGAAAAGGCTGAGCATCTTTTGAGAAAAAAGGGTGATGTCCAACATTTTCTGAGTACTTACTTTGTGGCAGGTCTATAATCTATGTTTTGTGTAAATTTCCTTGTTTGACCCTTACAGTTCCATGAAACAAGTACTGTTATCCCTATTTTACAAAAAGGGAAAAGAAGAAGCTCAGAGAAATTATAACTTGACCAAGGTCAGAGCCAGGAGTATATGATGGAGTCGGGATTTAAATCTAGACAGTAAGATTCTACAGCCTAAGCATTTAACCATATTATACTATAGTGCCTTATCTATATTTTCTATAATAAATGTATTACTTTCATAAATTTCAGTTTTAATTAAATTTCAGTTTTAACTAAATTCAGTTTATACATTTAAAATAATCGAGAAAAAACTGTAAATATTTAGTAAGATTTTCAGGTCATACTCTAAGCTCCTCACTTCTGTTATAAATCTTCATTGCCAGGTAATGCCAAAGAATTTGCAGTAATGGGTTTCAAGAAGTAGGAAGTAGTGGAAATTGGCAAGTAGGATCCAGTCACAAAGAGTCTGTTTTCTTAATTCGGCAATCAGAGTAATGACTTGTGATAATTTCAGTGAAATGGGGGACTAGGTTACTATGGCTCAAGAGGGAAATGGGAGGTAGGGAGTTGAAGATGGTCTATTCTCGACTACTCTTTCCAAGCCAAGCCTGGCTTGTGAAAGGACTGAGGGATTGAGGATGATGATGACAACAAGATAACTTACTAAAAAATGATGGCAGCAGCTGACACTTATTGACTACTTTGTGCCAGGCACTGTACTAAAGGCTCTACATGCATGATATTAACCTCACAATACGAGATAAGAGCTATTATTATTAACATTTTATAGCTAAGGAAAAAGGCACAATTAAGTAACTTTCCCAGGATCATTCATCTAGTGAGTGGGTAGGATTTAAGACCAGGATATATATGCTCCTGCTCTTAAACACTGTATGTTATGTTGGTAGCTGGAGAAGACGTGGATGAGAAATATAAACATATTCATATGCTAAAATGGCAGCAGAAAGGACGTGACTCAAGACTGCGAAGGTGCAGAAAACAGTGGAAGGCGGCCCTGGAACTGAGTGCAATTTCCTCTGAAGAGGAAAATAAGGGAAAGGATATATGCCATGAATTTCTAGGTTAAGACAGGCCTAGTGGCATCTCCCTTTCCTCTGAAGCAGGAGTGATCACCTAGAAATCTGGGGCAAAGTTGAGGTAGATGCTTAAGGAGAGCAGTGAGGATCTGGAATTGCCTCTAAGAGAAGTCTCAGAGCCAGAGAGAAGTCCTGCATGGAGGACATAGTCTCTGGATATGGACAGACCAGGAATTACATGCATGATGTTAACCTCACAATACGAGATAAGAACTATTACTCTTCCCACTTTATAGCTAAGGAAACTAAGTAGTAGATGGCATCTACTACTTGAGGGACTGTACTAGCAAGCTGTGGGAAAGACTACATGAGGTAGAGTGTTCAAAGTGTACCTAGCCGGTGCTCAATAGTCTCTCCTCCTCCTGCTACTTCTATTATTACTAGGAAGGTTTAATGTGATTCTGAGGTTACAGACTATGGCTTTTGATGACACCAAATCATACAATTATTCTCCAGCAGAACTCTGCTGTGAAAGTATAGGAATAGAGAAAGTGAATTATTAGACTGATCCAGGTTGGTGGTGCATAAGGCAGATGGAAAAACAAGAATATCAGCTGCTTCCTAGTTCTCTGTCCGTGACTAGAAAAAAGGAACTGTGGTTCAGAAGGAAAGTTCTCTAAGCAGTGGCTGTGTCCTCTCCACAGCAGGTCTCCAAGAGAATGCGGAAGCAACTACGTGATATCTACCTGGTGTTTACTGCCTGTTACTGAGACAACTCATCTGACACCAATAAACTATATTAAGATTTTGAAAATTAACAGAACAAATGCTGCTTTTACTAGCAACCTTTAACAGAAGAAAATAGTGATTTCACAGAAGATGTTGTTTCCAAGTAGGAGGAGACTGTCGTTAGCCACTTCCAACATTCTACTACCATTTTACAAATGAGAAACCCTAGAGGTGGTTAACGCCTTTCAGGTTCAGGTTAACAGTTTTACATCTAGGATTAGAAAAGAAATCTGATACCCTCATTGGAAATGGCAGAGATAACCATATTAGCCACCCTTTACAGCAATGGCTTCCCTTTAAACTTTGAGGCTAAGAGTTGATGGAAGAAGAATCTTAGACCTTTACCAGTTGAAACCTTTATAAAAGTTGAAGATACTAGTTTGTTTTGCTGTGACCGTGGCTGAGAAAATTATGAACAGACAGGACCAGGGAAGGAGAAAGCTCAATTAATGGCCTAAATGAGGAAAATAGGGAGAGAGAGAGGGAGAGAGAGAGGGAGAGAGAAAGGGAGAGAGGGAGAGAGGGGAAGAGGGAGAGGGGGAGAGGGGGAGAGGGGGAGAGGGGAGGGGGGAGGGGAGGGGAGAGAGGGGGAGGGGAGGGGAGAGAGGGAGAGGGAGAGAGGGAGAGGGGGAGGGAGAGGGAGAGAGGGAGAGGGGGAGGGAGCGAGGGAGAGGGAGCGAGGGGGAGAGGGGGAAAGGGGGAGGGGGAGGGGGAGGGGAGGGGAGAGAGGGAGAGGGGGAGGGAGAAAGCAGGTCTGAATGGCATCTTGAGGACAGTTACCTGGGTGAGACAGGATAAAAATGCACAAGCTAGTTGCAGTGGGGGAAAGGATGGGGCTGAAAGCAAAACCATGAAGCAAACACAACCAATCAGCTTTACAAATATGGGTAAGAGGAGGATTAGCCTAGTCCCTAGGAACAGGAGGCTGCCAGATGGACACCAGCCACTGTAGGATCAGAAGGGAGCATCTCCTAGCTCCACTGGTAAGTAAATTCATGACTTGAGAAATGGACAGCACTTTTATCTCTTCCCCTGGATGAGTGTTGCAGCTCCTACTCCCTCTTCCATTGGGCCCCCATGTGCAGGCACAAGCAACACAACAAGGGCAGGTAAGGAGCCTATCCCCCACCCACTGCATCCCAGGAGGAACGGTGCTCCTCTCCTGCTTAAAAATCTTTTGATACCATTAATGCAAATGCTAGTAGGAGCGCTGGTGAGTCTGTTTCAGTCCTGATTCAAACATAAGGTTCTGGATGGTCTATGTGTGATATTTCTGTATTAGGATCATCACTTGTAGACCCTAAGCTTTATCTTTAAAGGTGGTATTTCACAAACTTCAGTCATTAGCGTATCACTCATTTTTGCTGTAACACTTTTTACTTAAGTAAATGAAAGCTGCTCACTTATTTTTTACAAATAGGCCGTAATTAGAAAAACAACTGTTACAAAACCAAAACAATGCTATCAATTCCAGCTAAAAAAGCTGATCACCCAGACATATTATAGGCACCTCAAACTCAACAGTTCCAAAAAGTAAACTCACTACTTTCCTTCCAAATCATTTCTATTAACATATTAAAAACTTTGTTTACTCATCTATAAAGTGGAGATAACAAGAATTCCTATACCTAATGGGGTTATTGTGAGAAATGAATGAAATAATGCATGTAGGGTGCTTAACAAGTGTCAGTAACATAATAGGAGCTCAATAAATGTTGGCTATATTTGTTATTTCTGTTCTCAGGTGCTAGGAATGCTGAGCTCCAGTCCTGCTCTCACTGAAAGGGGAAATCCAGTCACAGTAACTTCTGGGTGTCTAGAGAGAGGGTGGGGGCTGGAATGGAGAAAGTAATGAATATTGCATGACTCATGCAGCCAGATATTAAATGTGTACTTTGCAAACATTTCTATTTGAAGAGAATTAAATTAGGTAATGGTTAAAAATGTAAATATATATAGGATTTTAAAAAGGAACAGGGTGTATTTCACAGGTCATTTAGAATTGAAAAGAAATCCTTTATAAAACTGCTGTGTAGTGCATCCGAGAGCCAGGTGCCCTGGCTCACAAACTCTGTTTTGACTGATTTCAAATGTGTACTGGGAATCACAGATAACCTGATATTGTTTTGGTATTTCTACAAATTGAGAAACTCATGTTCATAGCCAGGATCTGCAAAAGCTATCAGAGGCCCAACCACATGAAGTATAATGCTAAGATAAGCTAAAGAAACTAAACGCACATCTGAGCGAGTGAACACTGCCACACTTTGTAAGCACTCCCACTCAATTTCTGGAAAATGAGTTCTGACAGTTTCAGATGACATGAGAACAATTAAGAAAATGAGGCCAGGCAGTACAGGGTTGCACATACAATGGCTGTGGGTGCTGGCCTCAGTCTTGTCAACAAATCACCGTGTGTGTACAAACACTGTCCATAGCTGGCTGTAGCTTAAAGGGGATGAATGAAGCCTACCGTGAAGAAGTGAATTACCCAGCATACTTCCTACCTACTGCAGTTCTCTGTAATACAAGGGTTCTCCTTACTCCCAGTTTTGGAAATCATTCTGCCTCATCAATTAGGACCACCTAGATTAAGCGTTAGATAAGAGATACAAAGCCATGACCCATCCCCCCAGGCTATCTGAAGCTGACCAGAAATAGAAACATACACACTAACAACCTAACTGTTTGTTACAAATCTTTTTTTCTGGTCTTGCCAGAGTGGAAAGCAAAACTGAATTCTTACTAGTCATTGCTTTTTTTTTTTGCCGTAAGCGGGCCCCTCACTGTTGTGGCCTCTCCTGTTGCAGAGTACAGGCTCCAGACGCGCAGGCTCAGCGGCCATGGCTCACGGGCCCAGCCGCTTCGCGGCATGTGGGATCTTCCCGGACCAGGGCACGAACCCGTGTTCCCTGTATCGGCAGGCGGACTCTCAACCGCTGCGCCACCAGGAAAGCCCTAGACATTGCCTTCTGAAGAAAAATTGTGGTAAAATACACATAAAATTTACCACTTTAAAGCATGTACCCCAGTGTCACTGCCTGTTTTTATCCTCAGATTTACATCACCTCTCTGGAAAAACTCACAGTGAGATATAATTCACATGGCATAAAATCCCCTTTTAATTAAGTGTACAAATTCAGTGGTTTGGGGTATATTTGGAATTGTACAACCATAATCACTATTTAATTTTAGAATCTTCTTATCACTCAAAAAGAAACCCATATCCATTAAGCAGTCACACCCCTCCCCCCTTCCACCTTCCCCCAGCCCATGGCAACCACAAATCTACTTTCTGTCTCTACGGATTTGCCTATTCTGGACATTTCACATAAATGAAATTGTACAATAGGTGGCTTTTGTGTCTGCCTTCTTTCACTTAGAACCTTAATCTGGTCAAAGTTCATCCATATTTTAGCATGAATCAGTACTTCACTTTTTTTTTACAATAGAATACTGTCCCATTATATGGATAATACACAATTTATTCACCCACTGATGGACATTTGAGCACACATGCTTTAAGGGTAATTTTATAAACATCAGGCTCATGAGGTTCTTAAACAACACCATTCTAATTGAGGATGGAAATCAACACATTTCTTTATCTGGAGAGGTATTTATTTCTACCTCCAGCTTTCTGGCATTTGAAAAAGTGGTTCCCCACAGTTCATGCCCTGAATCTGACTTAATAACTCCTATCTAAGTGGTTATTGAGGCCTGAGGTTAGGATCATAATTATATTTTCCTGCAATCATTTACCACTAGATCCCAGCTTAGGCTGAAAGCATTCCTGGAGGGCAGAGACTGTTGCTTGCACTGCACCCAGCACAATTCCTGATCCCACTAGGGTCTCAGTTAATTATTCATTAAATGAGTAAGTATCAGGTACTAATTCCTAAGTCATTTAGTACTAAAACTGTGCCAAAATTTAAACACAGAACAGATACATACTAATAGAATGTTACTCTATTATTATTAGCAAAAGTATTTTAAAAAAACAAATCCATTGGAAAATCCCTTCTAACTCTGATGTACCGTCTCCTAAGAAAGGGTAAAACTATGCTAGTGGAAAGGCATTTGAGAAGACCATGTGGTGGGGGCAGAGAGAAGGAATGTGCCAAACAGCATTTGTTTTAAAAATCTAGGACAGGGACTTCACTGGTGGCGCAGTGGTTAAGAATCCACCTGCCAATGCAGGGGACACGGGTTCGAGCCCTGGTGTGGGACGATCCCACATGCCGTGGAGCAACTAAGCCCGTGTGCCACAACTACTGAGCCTGCGCTCTAGAGCCCATGAGCCACAATTACTGAGCCTGTGTGCCCCAACTACTGAAGCCTGTGTGCCCTAGAGCCTGCGAGCCACAACTACTGAGCCTGCGTGCCACAACTACTGAAACCCGCATGCTCTAGGAACCACGTGCTGCAACTACTGAGCCCGCATGCCATAACTACTGAAGCCCGTGCGCTCTAGGACCCGCGAACTGTAACTACTGAGCCCGCGTGCCCCAACTACTGAAGCCCGCACACCTAGAGCCCATGCTCCACAAGAAGAGAAGCCACCTCAATGAGAAGCCCACGCACCGCAACAAAGAGTAGCTCCCGCTCGCCGCAACTAGAGAGAAAAGCCTATGCAAAGCAACAAATACCCAATGCAGCCAAAAACAAATCAAAACAAAAAAACCTATGACAGGCAGAAGTACAGTAAACACTTTCAAGTGATAATTTGTCATAGGAGCTTTCCTGATGACATGTGCTTAGTGGAAAGCAAATCTTTCATGCACAGTGAAGAGTACAATATTGTTTTTGTATAGACAGAAATAAATAGTAATGGCCCTGTCTAGGTTACAATGGATCTACTACAATGGATCAGTAGACTGAAACCCCATATCTGTATGGGCTATAGCCCATACAGATGTATTTTTTTTTTTTTTTGGTGGTACGCGGGCCTCTCACTGTTGTGGCCTCTCCCGTCGCGGAGCACAGGCTCCGGACGCGTAGGCCCAGCGGCCATGGCTCACGGGCTCAGCCGCTCCGCGGCATGCGGGATCCTCCCGGACCGGGGCACGAACCCGTGTCCCCTGCATCGGCAGGCAGACTCTCAACCACTGCGCCACCAGGGAAGCCCTACAGATGTATTTTTAATTGTTATCCAAATTTAATTGATGGAAATAAGAAATGATTATATTCTATCATTTTTTCCAGGGTGATAACAGAGGCAATAATTATCTATGTGAAGTGTTCAAAATTCCTCAACTGAATCACAGTGTAAACTCTTCTCTTACATCAGACATCCCCCAAACATATGGTGTTAATCATTACAATGTTAACTAGCTCCAGCTGATGTTTGAAAAATACTTAAAACTACTCCTGAGGCTCATGACATGACATGATCCGACACTTGACCGAAGCACATTAAAAAGTTCCAATGCAGTCATTTTCTGCCTGTAAAAATAAAGACACACTATACTATGGGCTAGAGCTTTGATTATAGTATTTTTCCAATTATATAAAGCATGTACAGTAACAAGATGAGGAGAGAATGGCTATTCTGAAATGGATGAACTAAGCAACATAGTAAAAAGAAAAAAAGGAAAAAAAAAGGTTGTGGCGGGGAGACACCATATGCTAGAAAAAAAAATATCCTAAGTAAATCAAGGTTCTCAGTTATTTTTTTGCTGTTTAATTACATAATTTGCTTTTATGAGCTATCCCAATTTTAGAAAGAAAAGGTATAGCTGATATAATGGTACCATGAAAATTGTGTTGATGTTAGACCCAATTTCAAGTTATACACTGAATTCCTCAATTTTTAATCATAGATTTCTCAAGCAAACTGTGACACTGAAATAGCCTCAAGGAATTGAAATAGATTTCAGGAATTAGATTTCAGGAACTGAAACAGATTTCAGGAATTGCTAGTATGTTGTGGAAAACATCAACTCATAGGTGGCAGAAATACAAACTGTCAGGACTTCCCTAGTGGCGCAGTGGTTAAGAATCTGTCTGCCAATGCACGGGACACAGGTTTGAGCCCTAGTCCAGGAAGATCCCACATGCAGCAGAGCAATTAAGCCCGTGTGCCACAACTACTGAGCCTGCGCTCTAGAGCCTGCAAGCCACAACTACTGAAGCCCGCGCGCCTAGAGCCCGTTCTCCGCAACAAGAGAAGCCACCGCAATGAGAAAGAAGCCTGCGCACCGCAAAGAAGAGTAGCCCCCACTCGCTGCAACTGGAGAAAGCCCGTGTGCAGCAATGAAGACCCAATGCAGCCAAAAATAAATAAATTAATAAATTAATTTTAAAAAATACAAACTGTCTTCAATTTAGCAGTTTAGGATTTATCTGCCATACTGTGGTAATTTTTCATTTAAGCACAAAGAATAGAAAAATAATCCACAAAGATAATTTTATAAGGCTTCCTATATTTCTAGGCCTATTGTCCCTTCATTTTTCTTAAACAAACAAAACAAACAGTGCACCACTATTGTTTTATGCCATTGTGTTTGCCTTCTCAGAGAAGCAGATATACAAATATGAGCTATTACATTAACAAGTTGTAGAATTTAGGCATAGAACAGTGATTAGTTTCATCCTTATGTTCCAAAAAGAAGTTAGACTGAAGAGTGGTGACACTGTACTTGATTGCCTTTGTGTGTCTGAAACACACAAGCTGCCATACATCTATCTGGGTTTCTGCGTGTTAAGCAATGTTCACAGGTGAGATGAGGATGTCATGCTTCCCTCTTCTCACAGACTCAACAGTAGCTACCCACCATCAATTATTATAGACCTTCTTACCATTCCTACAAGCATGAATTTTCAGTGGATAGAGATGGTATAATTCTAGGTAGTATTTAAGAAGTCTCTAGGTGGTCCAAAACTCAAAGATAAGGTATTATGGTTCTTAGATGAAGTTATCAACTATCATGTGCTTGTAGTCACAGAGGCCAGGATTCAAATCACAGTGCCATCATATAGTACATACACCTCCATGACCTTGACCAAATTATTTACCTTTTAAAAATCAGTTTCCTTGCGCAAAGTGCAAATAATATCTACTCTGATGTGCTACTTTGGTGATTAGATCTAAATTATATAAAATGCTTATTAGCACAACTCCTGTCACACAGTAGTTACCTAATAAATAATGACCACCCTGGTAACAGAATACAGTATTCAGAAAAAAATTTTGGGACCATAATACTAATGACCATTTAATGGAGGCTTAGAAATAAACTTTAGGGAAAGGACTAAAACAGCACACCATAATTAAAAAATAATATACTATAAACTGTAATATTTCAAACCTTAAAACCCATTAAAATTCAATGTAGTGAAGTAAAGGCTCATAGTTGATTCTGTTGCAGAGATTCATAAACTCAGTAATCTATCAGTCTTTAATAATATCGGGTAAAAAGAATAGTATACAGGGTGTGTTAAAAATATAATTTTTCTCAAAAAAATTTTTAAATGTTCTTATAATAAATCTCTATGAAGTCCAAGCTCATTTATTTTCATTTTTAAGAAAGTTCGGTGTAAACACAATTCACCATTATAAATATCTACAATCTGCATAAGCCAATCTTTTTGCAATGAATACAGCATTTCTAAATATGGTTTTCTTTAAATATTGTGCTTATTATTTGCTTCTTGTAATTCACTTATGAATACTCCTTATATATTCCCTTTACCTTTACTTCTTCATTTAAAATTTTTCTTCAGTTGAGTAACAGTTTTGATTGCTTTTAGAAATGCAATGATGGACAGCATTTTTAGCTCTGCTATTTTTTGGTGGAATTGCATAGCAAGCCATTAGGTTATTACTAAGAGGATAAAACCAAAAGTAAAAATACCCACATAAATAGGCCTTATCTGTGACTGCAGAGACTCTGGCACAGGATTATAAACTGTTATAATGAGCAGACTGAGCTTATTAAATAATACAAAGGATTCATGGAGAATATTTTTGATTTACATAGGCAGAAGATTTCCTTTTATTATCAAAAATTAAAAATAATATATTATTCTTGTTTAGTATATCAATGCCATCCTAAGTATATTTCTTATATCAGAAAGAAATATATGTGTACAAAATTTAACCATACCTTCAAAGACATCTGTCATTTTGCAGATATGGGCAAATGTAGCTCCTGTTGCCCAGGTATATACTACATCCATTAAGTGAGGTTTAAATGAGCTTAGGTAAGTCTCCTCATCAATTTCCAATTTGGCTTCTGCTGAAACTTTTGCAATTCTTTTAGCACATTCCTTTGAAGATAAAAGATATACTTAAAATTTCTTACTTAGGATCTCCCGTATCACTTTTTCTTTAGGTTTCTAAAGTCAGTATTCTACAATACAATATTTTTCTTTCTAGGTAATAAGCCTGCAATTTGGATATTCTGCTTCTAAGTAGCCACAGTGCCTGTTCCACTGCTGAGTAATCAAACAGCAAAGTTTTCCACTACATTAATTAAGAAAAACATATCAAGAGCATGATTTTCACCCAGTAATACCTTTTCTACAAAAACCAAAACTCTTCATTAAAATTATTAAACAGTAACATTTAACTCATCTCTAATTGTTTCATTAAGAAAACAAAGACAATAATAACAAGCCAGACTCAGAGAAACATAAATCCTATGGCAAAATGATGCTTTTTCTCCAACAATGCTTTAAAAAATATAAATCTTAATATTTCCTTTTCCTTACAACAGGAAGTTAGATTTCATTCTTTTCTCCTTGGTAATTGAGAAGGTCAAAAACTCCTAGGCCTATTAAGACTTCCCTGATTCTGGAAGTTTAAATTTCTTAGTAATATTAAGGAATGTTAAATGTTCCATTTAAAGGGGCCTTCTTTTATGATTCACTTTTCATTCCTCTCTTGCAGTGTCTTATAGTTCATCTTTCCCTATCTAATGTTGAAAAGATAGATAAAACCATTCTTCCCAAGAAAAATAATAAAAGAGACCAATTCATTACTATAAACTACTGTGGCTTTGAGGATCCAGAAATAAATCATTTCTTAGGCTAAAACAGATTTTAAAACCTGATTTTAAAATTTGTTGTAAACTGAGATGGAAAAATGTATAAAAAATTAACTAAATCTATCAAGATGCTATTCTTAACACCAAGGAAAATGATGCAGACACTGAATTGTTGGTATAGCCTATCTACATTATGCAATGTTAAATCTGTACTCACAGCAACTCTATATAACTTAACATTTTGGTGAGGGAGAATGTTTAATTTTTAAAATAAAAATTACAAATGATGTTATTAAAACAGCAGTAAATGACAAGACTAACATCAAATGATATATTTAATCCTGAAGGAAGCTGTCTCTGTGGAATAATAAATATTATGATTAGACTGTCACAAATGTTTATTTCACAACATACTATTCATAAAATATGTAGTTCAAAAAAATCTTACCTGCATTTGACGAAGTGGTCCTGCTAATTGCTCTGTTAATTTGGGCATCTCACTAGACTATAAAAGAAAAAGAAGATTGTATGTAAAACCCAAGTTTAAAATGCAGTGTATACTATCTGCTTTTATAAACAAAGCTTCCATGATATCCATTAATTTCAAATTATAAGACCTCAGTCATTAGCATTTAGAGTTTCTAATCAACTTAGTTTGTGTAAGCAAAATTATCACTCCTCTCATCCTGAATTATACTATTCTCTTATATTTCAGAGGAAAATATTACACTGCTAAATTTGCAAAGTGTGCTAAACTAGCTATTTTCTGTGACCATAAATGGAACTGGAGAAAATATTGTAAACATGCATAGTAGTTTAGTTACATCAACATTTATAAACTGTTGTATCATACTTTTTTGAAACAGTTTGGCTTCTAGGCAACTCTCACTCTGTGGAAACTAAAAATCTTGGATAAAGAACATTAGAAATAATGCCCTCAATTTTAGTTTTACCCAGATATTTCTAGCTCTCTAACCACTTTTAAAATATTTAAAAGTTTAGATGAGTTTCAGTATTCTTATTATTGTCTTCCCACTAGTGAAAAGTCTATCAGTTTCTCAATTAGAATAATTGAGTTTCAGGTCTATTACTAATTAGTCAAATAAACTTGGACAAGCTGCTTGAATTCTGTGTGTTAGTTTCTTACGCTGTCAAAGAGAGTAAGTCAGGTCCTCAAAACCTATAGACTTGTGATTAGAATAAAGTTATTATTAAGGAACAAATTTTGACAAAGATAGACTTACTATACAAAACTAAAATTATTACAGGAAAGGTATGTATGTATATATGTGTGAGACAATTTAAAGTAATTATAGGTAAATTTTAAAAAAGCAACTATAGGTTAGTTGCAATAGATCTGCCTTTACTTTGAGCATCAGTATTTATATAGGACTTGGTTTTGATTTGTATCATGAATGAACTCCACATCTTAGTTTAGTGAAAAGTACACAAGACTGTAAATGTCTTGTGTCCATTCACGATCAACAGTTACTGATCTCTTCCTCTCTCCTGGTCACTGTAAGTAGAAGGCACTGGTCCTGATGTAAGTAAGCTACGTGTCATTTTACCAATATTCTCCTACCAGGTGAGTGCGGTTTGCTCCCTATCTCTCCTTCAGGTCTCAATTCAAATGGCACTCTATCAGTGAGGCCTTTTCTAATCACCTTACTTAAAACAGTAACCCCAGCCCTCGCAAAATTTCTACCTGCTTCCTCTGCTTCACTTTTCTCCAAAACCCTC
This sequence comes from Mesoplodon bidens, assembly GCF_964165515.1. NCBI lineage: Eukaryota > Metazoa > Chordata > Mammalia > Artiodactyla > Ziphiidae > Mesoplodon > Mesoplodon bidens. Next base: position 43,902,715 of record NC_138160.1, on the reverse strand, counting down.
ATCACCTTTTGTCATAACGTGTGTATTTTATTTATTTATTGTTTATCTTCATCAACTAGCATACATGAAAGTATCATGAAAGCAAAAAGTTCTGCTGTCTTTCTAGTGTCTAGGTGTCTGCATTGCACATAGTGGGTGCTTAATAAATATTTGTATGATACTTGATATTTATATTATAAACACTATGCAATCTTTAAATTACTTCTAATGATATAAAAAATAAGGGGGCATGGTATTAGAAACAACATGCTTTAAAACAGAAGTTATCAGCATTTATGACAAGTATCTTACTATATTTACCTTCCTTTCTGGCTAGAAAACATACTTTTAAAGTACGAACAGAATTCCACGGTACTTTCAGTACAATTATCCATTTTGATGTTGAAAGGCACCACACCACAAGAACTGATGACACTACATATAACATAGCAGGGCTTCACTGAACAAATCTCAACTACATTTAGTGACATCCTGCCCCAAGATTTAAGAGTTGTGTTTTGGCTAGGCCCAACTCCCGTGAAGAGGTAACATACATGGCCTCTCAGAAGACAGGATTTTTTTACTGCCACATTAAAAAAAAGCACAGTATAAGAAATTAGCCACAAGACAAAGTCTGACACAGGCAGAAGACCACCAATCCCCAAATAATCTCTAAACCTTATATCTGTTCAAAGAAAACTGGACAAACATTCTAAACAATTATCTTAGAAATTAATGTAATAAAATTTTGAACCTAAGGAAAACAACAGCCAAACATAATATTTTGTGAAGAAATGCATTCCTCACATGCAAATTAAATTACTTCATGGGTGCACAGCAGGCATTCTTATGAGAGCATAAATCATTTTTGGATTACTGTCCTATTTGTTATCATTGCCACTGCAGTTGTAATTCTGATCTGTAATCAGAGAGCTGAGAGAAAATACCTACCTACTCCAAGAAGTTATGTATTTGATCTGATTAACAAATAAGGAAACAGTTAATGGATAAACAGATCGACAGCAGAACTGCAAAACAAATTTGTCTTACACAATTTACTTTTTTAAAAGTTAAACTAAGTGTATATGGTAAAAGGTTCTCTAAAAATTTATATAGTAGCAACATTATTTTTAGAAGGTAAATGTGCCTGTCTTACTCTTATTTTGTCAATTTTATACACAATGAATAAAGTTTTGAATTTGAAATGTGAAACATGCGTTTTACTTTTTAAAATAAATCATACTGGCTTTTGCAATAAAGTAAATGATGATTAGTGTCCTTCTGGTCCATCCAGCATTTCGTTTTTTGATTTCTTAAGAGCTGGTGAAAGTCAACTAACTACTCACATGAAAAAATTACTGCCAAGCCAGTGATGAGAATCGTATGGCCATTATCTCAAATCTTGCCAATGAAAACTAAGACTTCAGCCTCTAGTACAATCAGCTGCCTCAGTTATTCTCCAAAATTGAAGAGGAATATTAATTCAACCTCACTCCCTTTTCATTTTTACTAGTTTTGCTTAATTTTACCTTTTCTTTTTCCTTCTAGACTGTCTGACTAAGCTAGACCTTCAAATAATGCACTGGGTTTTATAGAGCAAATTTTTAACTTGGAATCTGATTAAAGATGATTGTCTATAAATAAAATTCTAGTTTACTTTCTTTTCTGATAATATACATTTAATTGTTTCTCTCTTACTAAATTTGGGTTATAGTTGCATTGATTTCTAATAACATTACCTATAATATGTAAATATGCAGGCATATTTTAAAAATTAAAAAATCCATAATATTATTAAATTATAAGACATGTAAATTAACAAATAAGATGTGCTAAATCTATTAACTCACATTCTCTTGAAACACAAAGCAGCTTAGTAGTGCTGTTGCCTGTTCTGCAGATAGGTCATTGAAGAGGCCATTAAACATCATCTCAGTTAGAAGGAGTTCATCAGCACTATACAGCCATAAACAAACAAACAAACAAAAAGAGAGTAAACTCCAAATGTCAGAATATAAAAACACACATATGTACCCACACATCCTTAAGATATAGTTTTAAATAAAATATGTTATTTGAACATGAGGACTAGTCAGTGAGGAGTGACAAAGATTTATTTAACTAAGGAAATGGCAGGTTTTTATATTTACCAATATATGAATAATAAATGTGAAATGGGTGTTTCCTATAAAGAGCCCATTCTAGCAAATACCAAAATGCAGATATTCATTGAAATAAAGAATCATTTCTTAACTCTCAGAATACCATAAAAATTAGTCATTAGCATTTATTACCTAGGTCCAAGGATCTTTTAAATGGTTTTCAACTCAATTCAATTATTTTACAAATAATTTAAAAAACAATGAAAAACATTATAGAAATCTTAATTAGAATGTACCCATAGCAGACACACATTTTATTCACAGTTTCCTAGTGTTGAGAATGTTATAAATTGCTGCTCATCAAGACTGTTATCTATGAATCTGGAGTATATCCATCTAGTAAATACAATTTCAGATTTCAAACATATCTATAATAGGTACTAGCTTATCATTACTTCTGTTTCTTCTTGCACTTGCCTTGTCAAAACATATTACTGACTCCAGATTTTAAATACATCTTTTAGGTTCTAGCTTACCCTTACTTTTGGTTCTTCTTTTGCATCATCTAAATACAGTATTTTAAAAGACTATGACAAGGGCTTCCCTGGTGGTGCAGTGGTTGAGAATCTGCCTGCCAATGCAGGGGACACAGGTTCGAGCCCTGGTCTGGGAAGATCCTACATGCCGCGGAGCAACTAGCCCCGTGAGCCACAATTACTGAGCCTGCGCGTCTGGAGCCTGTGCTCCGCAACAAGAGAGGCCGCGATAGTGAGAGGCCCGCGCACCGCGATGAGGAGTGGCCCCCACTTGCTGCAACTAGAGAAAGCCCTTGCACAGAAATGAAGACCCAACACAGCCATAAAAAAATAAAAAAATAAATAAATAAATAAATAAATAAATAAATAAAAATGCGAGTGCCCTTAAAAAAAAAAAAGACTATGACAAGTCGTAATTTCACTGAAGAGAGAAAGGCCATCTTCTTTGCTCCATAATTGTACATTTTCACATTCAGATTTTTTAAAAAATTTTATTTTATATTGGAGTATCGCTGATTTACAATGTTGTGTTAGTTTCAAGTGTACAGCAAAGTAATTTAGTTATACATATATCAATACATATATCTATTATTTTTCAGATTCTTTTCACATATAGGTTATTAAGAGTATTGAGTTCCCTGTGTTATACAGTAGGTCCTTGTTGATTATCTATTTTATATATAGTAGTGTCTATATGTTAATCCCAACCTCCTAATTTATCTGCCCTTACCCCTCAGCCCACCTTTCCCCTTTGGTAACCATAAGTTTGTTTTCAAAGTCTGTGAGTCTGTTTCAGTTTTGTAAATAAGTTCATTTGTATCGTTTTTTAGATTCCACATGGTGTAAGAGATATCATATGGTATTTGTCCTCCTCTTAGTTCACTTAGTATGATAATCTCTAGGTCTATTCATGTTGCTGCAAATGGCATTATTTCATTCATTTTTTATGGCCGAGTAATATTCCACTGTATATATGTACCTTATCTTCTTTATCCATTCATCTATAGATGGACATTTAGGCTGATTCCATGTCTTGGCTATTGTAAATAGTGCTGCAATGAACACTGGGGTGCCTGTATCTTTTCGGAGTATGATATATGCCCAGGAGTGAGACTGCTGAATCATATGGTAGCTCTATTTTTTTTAAAGATTTATTTTATTATTTATTTTATTTATTTTTGGCTGCATCGGGTCTTCGTTGCGGCATGTGGGCTTCTCTCTAGTTGTGGCGTGCATGCTCCAGGGCGTGTGAGCTCCGTAGCTGTGGCGTCCAGGTTCCAGACTACATGGGCTCTGTAGTTTGCAGCACGCAGGCTCTCTAGTTGAGGGGTGCAAGCTCAGTAGTTGTGGCCCTTGGGCTTAGTTGCCCCGCGGCATGTGGGATCTTAGTTCCCTGACCAGGACTGAACCCATGTCCCCTGCATTCTTTACCACTGGACCACCAGGGAAGTCCCTCTATCTTTAGTTTAAGGAACCTCCATACTGTTCTCCATAGTGGCTGTACCAATTTACATTCCCAGCAACAGTGTAGGAGGGTTCCCTTTTCTCCACACCCTCTCCAGCATTTATTTTTTGTGGACTTTTTGACAATGGCCATTCCGGCCAGTGAGAGGTGATAGCTCATTGTAGTGTTGATTTGCATTCCTCTAATAATTAGTGATGTTGAGCAGCTATTGATGTGCTTTTTGGCCATCTGTATATATTCTTTGGAGAAAAGTCTATTTAGATCTTCTGCCCATTTGACTGGGTTGTTTGTTTTTTTTGTTATTGAGCTGTTTGTTTATTTTGGAGATTAATCCCTTGTTGGTTGAATTGTTTGCAAATATCTTCTCCCATTCTGTGGGTTGTCTTTTCATTTTGCTTATGGTTTCCTTTGCTGTTCAAAAGCTTTTTTAAGTTTAATTAGGTCCCATTTGTTTATTTTTATGTTTATATTATAAAATAATAGGTTTATATTATAAAGATTAGAATTACTTTCATCTCTTCATCATCTGTTTTTTACCAATTTCCTTGTATTTACAACTATCTTCAGTATTTGACCAACTAAGAATTGTATCAAGGAAAATTTAGCCACAAATACAAAAGATGAAAGACAAAGTCACAAGTCCTTTTTAGCAAAATGGGATGGCCCAAGTTCTTATCACAAAACATAACATAACTAAGTCCTTTATGTTGAACAGAAAGGAGAGTAAAGTTATAAAAATCTTAAATTTTTCTTCTTGTTCTTAGAAATATATTATTCACTCACTGACTCTTGAGCGTGAGAATTTACCTAGGGTCTGAGATTTTGCTTATATGCTCAATTTCACCATCATCACTTTGCCTTGAGTGCTTTTTGCCTCTTTGTGTTAATTTTCTGATTTGTGTAATAATTGCAAAAACATCTTTTTCTGTTATTTTTCTCTTTGCCATGTGGATGACAAATGAAAAATTCTGAATTCTCAACTGTGTTCAACGAAAGCTGAAAAAAGACTACAGTGATGGTGTCTCTAGAATTCTATAATCAAGGTTCCATAGAGTATCTTACGTTTATAAAAGGGCTTAATGGATCCATCCAGTAACTGTAAGGGTGTTACTCTTAAAAAAAAAAAAAAAGAAAAGAAAAGGAAAAAAGGGCAAATTTCCTATTTTTCATAAGATTTCTAAAAAAGAATAAAGTAATGAACTATCAATATTTATAAACAGCAATAACTACTCAAAAATAAAGTCAAAAACTAAACATGGGTTCCCAATGGTAAACTGAGAGTTAAGTCAAGACAAAAGGACAAAAATACAAATAAGGCAAGACTACTTATATAGTCTAATGCAGGAGGCAGAAAAGAAAGATAATGATCACAGGACAGCAATTTAATAGAGATTTATATAGGCAATTATGCAAAAAAAGTTGAGGAGCCTAAAATCAAACTGAAGAAACTCAAAGCAAGTTTCAGAAGATCTTTAAAAAAAATTATGCAGGAACAGGGAGCAAGGAAAAGGTCATGTTAAATAAAAGAAACACCATGTGTGGAATGTGGCAACAGACAGGATAGAAAGGGAAAGGCACGAATACACTAAATTATGGAATTTATTCTGAAAGCAATACAGAATCACTAAGAGACTTTTACCAAACAATGACATGGTGGGATTTGTGGTTTGGAAAGACTATTCTGAAAGCAAGAGTATAAAGGATGGGTTGTAGAGACTTATAAACAGGATGCACCTTAGTCAGTGGGAATAGTTAAAACAGCACAGAGATAGGAGAAAACAATCATGAAGATGTGAGAAGAGAGCTAGAAGGAAGAGGAGGAATCTAGGACAACTCCCCAGTTTTTGCCTTATTGGCTGGGTCTTATTTAGCAAGACCAGAGGGAGAGGCAAATTTTGGGGGAAAGGTAACATACTTTGATATGTGATATTGTTATCACTCTCTCTCTAAATATTCTTTCTTCTAAGACTAAAACTAGCTACAGATATCTAATAGAAATTAATTTCTATATTAACTATTAAATATCAATACTACGTAACACCACAAAGAAATAATTCCAATAACATTAATTTTGGCATTCAAATCAGTAGATTGGTGTTATAGTCTAAATTTAATCCTGGGTAAATTATTAGTCTTATAGTGCCTAGGTTTCTTTATGTACAAAGTAGGAAAGCTTAATTTTATCACAGCTTAAAGGAAAACTACAAGCCTGTAGGCCAAATCTAACATGAAGAAATGTTTTATTTAGCTTGCACAGGGACTTACAAAAATAATTTTGAATTAGTCTGTGAACATTTAAAAATCAAGAGATTTCACCAAAAAGAAAAAAAATCTGGATTTTTGACTTTTCTAAGTTGAATACTCTGATATCACATTATTCTGTAATAATTAATTGGGGCTGGGTAGTCACTGCCCCCTTTTGGCGGCCTAGAACTGTCCTGTTTGCCACAGAATCTTGGCCCCTGCCGGTATCTGAATTCATATCTGAACCAGATGATCAATAAGAACAATATGAATAAGTCTTCATCAGGAATACCCAAAACCATCTACAAGGCTTTTAATTCTTTGCCTGCATCCATTAGGGCCTTGGTGAGAACATAAAAACTGTTTCAAGATGTCTTTTATGGAATCATCAAGAATAATGGTCATGACTATGGCAAAATAAGTATCTTCAAGATGATGGCAGTCAAGTGGGACCCTGAGCCAGAACATCTTAAAGAGCCCTTCCAGCATTTTGGACCCACAGAAACAATCGGAGAGAATGAAATGACTTCTGTTTTAAGTCATTTAGTTTTAAGGTCATTTGTAATGTAGTAAAAGATTACCAAAATAGACAACAGCTTATATCCAATTTACAAAAGTTTATATCCGATTTCAAGCTGTGGCCTATAACATGCTATACTCTAATACCCTACTGTTAGACCAAAACTTTACATAAAAAAGGATAATGATTATTAGATGAAGTTTCAAGGTGGGAAAATGTTCCTAACTGTAAAAATAATTAAAAGTATACAAAAACCATATATAAACTAAGGTTACAATTATGTAAAAAGTCCACAATGCATTAAAATAAAGAAAAAGGAAACATATGAAAGTACTAATGGTGTCTGTGTTAATCCTTAATTAAGGATTCAAAAGATTTTTATTCTCCCTTTCTAATTTCTCAACTTCATGATCAGAACCTGTATTTTAATATGGAAGGCATTGTACAACTTTATATTTTTAATATAGCTCTTTTTCTAAAAGATTAATAGCCCTCATTTAAAAAACAGTATCCCATTTTAGAACCAGTTTTCTAGAACAACCAGGTTTTACCTGCTTATTTCACAAGCCACTCGTCCTTTCATCTCTATGACATCAGAAGATGTAGCAAATCCCAACCTCCTTAAAACACGTTTGCGACATTTGAGCTCATCCATTTGTAGGACAGTTCTTGCTTTCTTTAGTTCTCGCTTTGCGGATTTAATGTCTATTGCAATCTAAGGCATATAAAAGTACAAAAGAAGTTCAATAATAAGGTAAACAAAATGAAATGATGTTTAGTCATGAAATGAAACAAAAAATATTATATTGGGGGCCGGGGGACGTGGAGGAGAACACAGGAGTTTCTTACTGTCCCAGGGTATTATACAAGAGGAATGATGTATCTGAGGTAGCAATGACATCAACTCCAGCTTTTCATCCTTAGGGAATTAGGGGGTAACTCAGAGAATAAGGAAAGAAAGATGAGAGTATATGAATCTTATCTCTCAACTACTTATATTTCCCTTATGATGCCCTGGAAAGTGTTCCTTCTCTTTGCCCTCAAATTTTATAACAAATCTGCCTAAGCTGGAAATGGATTTAGCAAAGAGAATAGGTCTTTATTCTACAGACAGAGATGAATGCTTAAAAGGAAAATGTTATTTTGAGGTCATCCTATAGGGTAGATGAGTTTTAAAATTCCATTAATCAGAAAATATTACATACTTTTCAACTGTGACAGCGGATGACAGTACAAGAGCAAGAAAACACTGTGATCCTGAAGTGGAGGCTTGAAGTTCAGAAAGACACGGACAGAAAAGTTTAGGGATTGAGAAGTAGAAATTCAAAGACTTTGGAATTTTGCAGATGATTTATTAAGCTTCAACTGAGGAGTAGAAATGTTGAAGGCAATTATGGTGGTAACTGATATTTATTGACAGCTAACTATAAATCCTGTTTTTTCAAGTGCTTTACATTATTTCATTTAATTCTTATAGCAATCATATAAAGTAGGTAACTAATATTAAATGTGCATTTTACAGATGAGAAAACTGAGGCAGACAGAGATTACCAAGATCAAGATACTGGTCAAGATCACAGAGCTAATGAGTGATAAAAGATGGGACTCAAACCCAGACTATCAAACTCTAGAATCTAAACTCCTAGCAATTATTTACATTGCTATGAACAGATATATTGTCATAATGCTAGGAGGATAAGAAGGAATGCTTTATATGTTAGACAACTCTATATTACCTAGCATGCTCTATCAGGCCTACCAGAAAAAAAAAAAATTGTCTTCTAAAATTTCTTTAATTGAAGATGCGCCTATATTAGCATAGAAGACTGTGCTAAGTACCCAGAGGCGTATAAAGCTTAAAGGTTGGTAGAAGACAGTCTACTATTTAAGATTTTTATCATAGTAATTTTTATATTGATTACATGTTGAAATGTATTTTGGACATATTGAGCTAAATAAAAATCTTATTAAAGTTAATTTCACCTGTTTCTTTTCACTATTTTTTTAAAGTGGCTACTAAAGAATTTAAGATTATGTAAGTGGCTTGTATTACATTTCTACTGGACAATGCTGTTCTATATCTCTTTCTACATACTTTAAAAGAACACAGATATCCATGTTTATAAATGAATAAATACATAGGTACAGGGGCTTTTCCCACAGAAGTGAGGCCAGCTTCCTTTTCCACTCAATACAATTAGGACTTCTTTTCCAAAAAGTACATATAAATTTACCTTATTTAAAAAAAATGGCCATGTTGATACCCACTGTGTGGATATGCATAATTCATGTATCTAATTTTCTACTGATGAACACTGAGGTTGTTTACATTAATTTGCTTTTTCAAACAATGCTACAAGAACATCCTTGTATTGCCTCACTTTGTAGTTTCAGTCCGAGAGGACGGGAAAGCTGAATCAGAGTATGAACACTTAAAATGTTGACAGTTGAGGGGTCAGATTTTGAAGGCTTCCTAGGCAGGGCTAAGGAATGTCAAATCTATCCTGCAGTCACTAGGAGGTCAGGAGATCATTAAAAAAAAAAAGACTTGTTTTTTCCCCCTAAGTTGTTAACTCTTTGTAGTTTTCTTTCATTAAGAAATGCAATACAAGCACATTACAGAAGATGGGGGGTGGGTGAGAGTAGGATTACCTACTATAATCTCACTGCCCAAACACAACCACTTAAAGTTTTCCTTTCAGTATTTTCTGGTGTGCGTTTTTACTTTTGCTGAATTGTAATCATAGTCCACAACGATTTTAGGTCCTACTTTTTAAATTTAATGTTCCTGCATAAGCATTTTTTCCATGTATTGCAGTCTTCATAACAATTTTATTTAGCCAGTCTTTCAACCAGACACTAGGGCCTTTTTGTTATATTTGAGTAGCTCAGATAATGCCTTTCTCTGTGGCTTCAAACCACCTTCTCCGTGGATACTTTCCAGTCATCACTCAACCAAACTCAAGTCTTTCTGTTCCTGTGTTGAAACTGTTAAGGATGATTCTGGTGGTCAGGTACGGAGTAACTGGAAGCAGGGAGGGAGCCGCTGCAATGGTCCCGGTGATAGATGAGGCCAGGATGACAACTGAGTATACTCAAGCTTTTTGTGTCTCAGTTTCCAGATCTTGAGAAGAAACCTTCATAGTGGGCCACAGCATGGTGTGCTACATGTTCACTGAGAACACACCTGCTGTGCCCAACATGGCACAGGGCCACATCGCGTTAGTTCACAAAAAGCTAGAAAGGGGCAGTGCTGTAAAACTATGAACTGAACACATTACTCTATTAAGCCAAGAAGTTTCTACTTATATTATTTATTCAATAAATACTAGGCATCTACATTATAAAAACAGATCATTATGGGAAATATGGAAGAGTACAAATAAGCTTAAATGAAACACCTGAGCCTAAGGGGCTTAAAATCTAGTTTGTGAGACAGGAAGACAAACATGATAAAATAGCCTGTGATAAAAGCTGAAAAAGCATAATAGCAAGGAGTTATAAACTTCAAGGAGGAAGTGACATTTGTATATACAAAAGATTCTAGTTGAAGAGAAGTGGATAGTGGAAAGAAATGTATTCATTTCAAAAAGCTTTTTCTAAATTCATTATTCAGAATGGCTGTAAGAATGCTTTTACTGGTTAGAGAATATAGCTAGTTAGCCTAAAAAGGTGAACTACTACTTCATACCACTAGGATGGCTATAATTAAAAATACAGACGAAACAAGTATTAGTGAAGATGTGGAGAAACTGGAACTTTAATATATTGCTGGTGAGAATGTAAAATGGTGCAGCCACTTCAGAACACAGTTTGGCAGTTTCTCAAAAAGTTAAACATAGAGTTAAACACAGTGTTACTCACTGACCTGCAATTCTATGCTAATTCCACCCAGGGGAAATGAAAAGATACGTCCACACAAAAATGTGTACATAAATGTTCATAGCAGCATTATTCATAATAGCCAAAAAGTGGAAAAACTCCAAATGTTCATCAACTGATGAGTGGTTAAACAGAATGTGGTATATATATACAATGGAATATTTTTCGGCCATAAAAAAGAATAAAATACAAATTCATGCTACATCATGGATGAATCTTGAAGGTATTAGCTAAGTGGAAGAAGGCAAACACAGAGGCCACATATTGTATGATTTTTTTAATATGAAATCTCCAGAATAGGCAAATCCATAGAGGCAGAAAGGAGATTTGTAGTTGCCAGCGGCTGGAGGGTAGGGAAAGGGGGAGTGACTGCTAATTGGTATGTGGTTTCTTTTTGGGGTGATGAGAATGTTCTGGAATTAGATAGTGGTTATAGTTGCAGATATCTGTGAATATACTAAAAACCACTGAATTGTATGCATTAAAAGGGTGAATGCTATGCTATGTGAATGACATCTCAAAGTGATCAACTTTTTTTTACTGGTAAGAGTCGATAGTTTACTTAAAAGACAGCTAGACATTTTCCTGTTTTAGGTGATGAAACCAATAGGAAAAGAAAATGAAAAATATATACTCACTTATATAGTGAAATACTTAGAATTCTATGATAAAAGAGTTTCTGCCATACCTGTGCTTTTTTTTCACAAAGCGTATACACAGTTTCCAAATTTGGATCATTGTGAAGTGGATGAGAATACATTCGATGCTCAAAAGCTTCTACTTTCTGGATGACTTTTTTCAGACCTTGATCTTGAATGCCCATGTCATCAATAGGATCTAATAAGGGAACACCATCAGGAAAACGTTTCTGAACTTCCTGAAACAAAATATTTAAAATTCATTTTTCATCTTACACACAAAATTAGTTAAGACTAAACTAAATACTTCCTTTTATGTCTTCTCTATGTATAGACATGTATTATAATTTATTAATAATTCTAATATTTAAAGTTTAATAGTTTTGGGTGCAGCACCATTTATTGATAAAGCCCATCATTGTATATTTAGGTTGTTATAACTTCTTGCCATTATAAATAATCCTGTATTGAACATCTCAAGTGTAAATGTTTTCAATATTCTGATTACTTCTTTGGGGCTGATTCCTAGGGAGGGCACTACTGAGCTGAAAGATATAAACTTTCAAAGGGTCCAGATCCCCATCACTAAATTTTTTTGTAACATTATTTGACTGTTAAATATAATGAACATGTGAGTTCAGGGAAGAGATAGGTCACTATAGGCTGGTATCCCACTGGGAGACTTTCAGAGTCTTGGATAGGGCTTAAAGGTAAGATAGGATTTGGCCAGTTAGAAATAAAAAAAAAGTGTGGGGGGGTTACCCACAAAATCTTTTTATAAAACTGTCAAGAGAATTATTCATTTCAAGAAGCTCACCCATGGACCACAGCTTAAAAATTCCTACTGTACACTGAAAGCATCCTGCTTTCTCAGATTTTAGTACATAGCCTTCACTACATAGTAAATCCTTTTCAAATATTTATTGACTAACCAACTAAACCAACTAACAAAGTGTCTTTCTATTTTCCTACCGGAAAATAAAATTTTCTGTAAAATCTTAATTTTTCCTATTGAAAATAAGACATTTCATCCATGTATTAACTATACTGTAAAGTAGTTAAAAGTCCTGGCACATGATTTTATACATAAAACTTTTTTTTTTTTTTTTTTTGCAGTACGCAGGCCTCTCACTGTTGTGGCCTCTCCCGTTGCGGAGCACAGGCTCCGGACGCGCAGGCTCAGCGGCCATGGCTCACGGGCCCAGCCGCTCCGCGGCATGTGGGATCTTCCCAGACCGGGGCACGAACCTGTGTCCCCTGCATCGGCAGGCAGACTCTCAACCACTGTGCCACCAGGGAAGCCCTATACATAAAACTTTAAATACACTCTATAGTTATTTTCATTCATAACGAATAGAGCAAAACATATTTAACACACAATAGTGGCCATGTTTTCCTCTGTGAGCCCTCCTTTAGCCTGACTTTGTTGCTAGATTCAAAGAGAGGACAGTCTACATATAGATCTGCTGCCACTATCTTTGTTAAAAATGACTGCCACTATTGGTAGTGTTTATAGGTTTCCTGAAAGAAAGCAATATATTTAACAGCAAATCAGTTGCCTTGTTATAAACCCTATTTATATTTACATAAAATTTATATTTAATTTATAAAATTAACGTGTATACCTGTATTGATTTTAAAACACTCTGTCTATTGTCCAGTGGTCGAAGGTCTTTAGGAATGTAAAGTCTAACACTGCTGATAGCGGACAGGAGATGCACCAAAACTGGAACAACCTACCAACAGAAAAGTTATATATATATGTTACAATTAAAATTGAACGTGTTCAGATTCTGCCATTTCTTAAATTTAGCTTGAATTCTTAAAAGGAAACTGCATCTACAATATGTGACAGGTATAATAAGTAGATAGTAATCATTGTGGAAGCTTATATCCTAGTAGAAACTGTATTTAAAAAGTAAAAATAACAGGCAAATAAATGGTATATAAAAATAAGTGATTCCCTTAACACAGAATCCATATTTTATTCATTTTTGCACCCTCAGTACTTGCTACTTTTTAAATACCTAAAAGTACTATAGCACTACAGAGGAAGGTAAGACTCCTATTTAGGTCTATTTAGGTTTAGTTGGCCACGTAAGACTCATGTAATCTCTGGATGGGCCAGAATGAAGAGCTGAAAAGAGGTATTTCAAGCAGAGAAAACAGTATACTCCATTAGACATAATCTTGAAGAAAACCTATCTTCAAACTTTCTTCCATGCTTTCTCCTGACAAGAATACCCTTCCCTCACCATCAAAAATGCCATTTGTTTTCTTTAAATTTGCTCCCTTTAAATTCAGACTCTATAAACTGAGGAGAGGTTAACATTCTCACAGATCCAACTTCGTCAGCTTATTGGTCTCCTTATCTTTACACTGATCACCACTGGAAAAACAACTGTCATTCACTTGCTGATAAGAAATATATTCACTGTGTTTTACTAAACAAAATGGTATAGCGGCTGAATGTGGGTTCTGGAGTCAAGACTGCCTGGGTTTGAATTCAGTCTTCTGTTAGTTGTGTGACCTTGATCAAGTCACCTAGAGTTTTTAAGCTTCAGTCTCCCCATTTAAAAAATGAGGATAAACAATGGAACAGAACAGAGAGCCCAGAAATAAACCAACATACCTATGGTCAATTAATTTATGTCAAAGGAGGCAAGAATATACAATAGAGAAAAGAGAGTTTCTTCAGCAAGTGGTGTTGGGAAAGCTGGATGACTGCAATTAAATCAACGAAATAACAACACTCCTTACACCATATACAAAAATAAACTCAAAATGGTTTAAAGACTTGAATATAAGACATGACACCATAAAACTCCTAGAAGAGAACATAGGCAAAACATTCTGACATAAATTGTAGCAATATTTTTTTAGATCAGTCTCCCAAGACAAAAGAAATAAAAGCAAAAATAAACCAATGGGACCCAATTAAACATGTATCTTTTTTTTTTTTTTTTTTTTTTTTTTTGCGGTATGCGGGCCTCTCACTGCTGTGGCCTCTCCCGTTGCGGAGCACAGGCTCCGGATGCGCAGGCTCAGCGGCCATGGCTCACGGGCCCAGCCGCCCCGCGGCATATGGGATCCTCCCGGACCGGGGCACGAACCCGTATCCCCTGCATCGGCAGGCGGACTCTCAACCACCGCGCCACCAGGGAGGCCCTAAACATGTATCTTTTAAGAACAAGCACCTTCTCCTGCATAGCCACATTATTATGAGATCATAGAAATTTAACAATAATACATCATCTAATATATAGTCCACATTAAAATCTCCCCAACTGATTCAATAATGTCCTTTATAGACTACTACCACTACTACTATGACTACCACCACCACCACCACCACCACTACTACGTTTGGAGCCAGGATACTACTACTACTACTACTTCTGGATTTAGGATCCAGCCAAGGATCATTTACTACATTTAGTTGTCAGGTCTCTTAGTCTTCTTTAATCTAGAATACTCTCCACCTGTTTTTGTTCTTTTATGGTATTAACATTTCATATAATTTCAAATTTACAGAAAAATTGCAATAGGATAAAAAGCTCCCATATACCTTTATTCAGATTCACCAATTATTTGTATTTTGCCCCATGTGCTACAACATCCTCTCTCTCTATATTTATGTATATACATATACACAAACATACACACCCATACAACCACAGTACAAGTATTAAAAGAGGGAAATTAATGTAGATACACTGATATTATCTAATCGACAGTCCATATTAAAATTTCATCTACTTTCCCAATAATGTCTTTTGCCCTGCCTTCTCCCCCACCACTCCATGGAGCGAAACTAGGATCATGCATTGAACCTAGTTGTAATATTTCTTTGTTCTTCTTTAATCTAGAATAGTTCCTCAGTTCTTCTGTGACTCTCAAGACATTGACATTTTTGAATACTATAGGCCAGTTATTTTGTAGAACGATTCTCAGTTTAGGTTTGTGTAATCATGAAGAATCATCAGACTCAGGTTATGCATTTTTGGCACAAGTGATTTTTTTTGTTGTTGGTCTCAGTCCATTGGTCAACATTACTGGATTGGTGATAGTAACTTTGATTACTTGATTAAAGTAACATCTGCTAGCATTTTCTACTATAAGTTACTACTTTCCCTTTCACAATAAATTTATAGGGAGATAAATTTATAAGAAGTTGGGGCTTCCCTGGTGGCACAGTGGTTAAGAATCTGCCTGCCAATGCAAGGGACACGGGTTTGAGCCCTGGCCTGGGAAGATCCCACGTGCTGCGGAGCAGCTAAGCCCACGTGCCACAACTACTGAGCCTGAGCGGTAGAGCCCGCAAGCCACAACTACTGAGCCCACGTGCCACAACTACTGAAGCCTGTGCGCCTAGAGCCCATGCTCCGCAACAAGAGAAGCCATGACAATGAGAAGCCCGCACACGGCAACAAACAGTAGCCCCGGCTCACCGCAACTAGAGAAGCCCCCACACACAGCACCAAAGACCCAACGCAGCCAAAAATAATATAAATAAATTTATTAAAAAAATTTATAATAAATTTATAGGAGATTCTTTATAGACTTTGTAAGTATCCCATTCTTCATTAAACTTTTTTTTTTTACATTTTAAAAATTAATTAATTAATTAATGGCCGCATTGGGTCTTCGTTGCTGCATGTGGGCTTTCTCTTGTTGTGGCACATGGGCTTCTCATTGTGGTGGCTTCTTTTGTTGTAGAGCATGGGCTGTAGGCGTGCAGGCTTCAGTAGTTGTGGCATGTGGGCTCAGTAGTTGTGGCTCACAGGCTCTAGAGCACAGGCTCAGTAGTTGTGGCGCATGTGCTTAGTTGCTCTGCAGCACGTGGGATCTTTCCGGACCAGGGCTCAAACCCATGTCCCTGCAATGGCAGGCGGATTCTTAACCACTGCGCCATCAGAGAAGTCCTTCATTAAACTTTCAACTCACTAGTTTTAACATCCATGGATTATTCTTGCCTGAGTCAAATATTACTTATGGTAGTTGTCTAACGTTGACTCTTCTAACATCTCCATTCCTTCTACAGTATCTATTCTGAGTATATAAGCTTGTGGGTTCTTATTTTATTTTCACTTGATTATAATCTTTTACTATCATTATTTTTATTCTCAAACTGTCAAATTCACTTTTAAAGAAGACATCATGTGGACTGAATTGGCTTTTGAGCCGCCAATTTGTGATCTATACAAATCCTAGATACATGGGCTGGCTGGAAAGAGAAGACTCAGGACATGAAAAACTGTCAATGATGTACCAGGTAGCCAACACCCAGAGGGAGAAATACACAATTTTTCTGTACTGAGGTACATGTACACAATCCAAAATGGCAGAAAAATTAAAAATAATTCACTTGACTTTAGAGAAGAAGTGTATGCTTTATGTACTTGCAGTTGAATTATGCACAAGTTGCATTATGCAGAAGTATTTCCTTGAAAACAGAATAAACACTATCTGCGAAGACTTGATTCAGAAGGAAGACAGAAACTGCCCAATTTCTAATGCTGCTTCCCATAATAAGTTCCATCCAAGAAATGGTCAACTAAGTCTCACACTAATGACAGGAAAGAAACTACAAAGGCCCTCCTACAAATGTCTCCTTAAGTACAAGAAAGGGAGATCCTAAGACTTAAGTTCTGTAAATAAGAACTTAAATGTTTAAAAACCAAATGAATAGTTGCCATGAAATTATGAATCTCTACACTCACAAGGATTTAAAAACATGCTATAATATTTGCATTGTGCAGTTGATTCAACTTTCTAAACCTAATAACCTTTATAAAAGAACCTAGAGTTCAGGCTCATCATAATGCAACATCAGTCTATATAAATCCAAATAATCACGAGGGCAATTATTAGAAAAGCCTGAGAATACCAACAGTAAGGAGTATTTTTATTCTTAGACCTTTTTCTTTGCAAGTTTGTCATAAATCAATTTCCCCCTTTAAGATAAGCAAATGATAAGGTAAATATCAGAAGTCAGTACATTTTAAGTCAATACATTCTTTAAGTCAATACACTCTAAGTAAATTTCGACCAATGTCATCTCTTCAATTAAGACTATTAGCTGAAACACAATATGATTTTTGAATTTTTCATCTAAATCAGAATGATGTTTTTTGAACCAAATGAATTTTAATCAAGTCAAGGCAGACAAAGTTATTCAAACCAATGTGATTTTTATTAAATTTTAGATTTACAAAAATTAAATTTGTGTCTTGATCTAATTTAAAAGCTGACTAATGTAATAATCTATTGAATGTAATAGATGCTTTCTCTAAGTTTGTCCAGAAGAATGCCAGTGAAAATGGTGGAGCAAAGACCTCCAAAAATCCTCTTCTCCGTAAAAGCATTGAGAATACTGGCAATTGTCAAAATCAACTTCTTCAGAACTCTGGAAATTAAACAAAGGCTTGCACCAATCCAAGGAGCATTTAATTAAAAAAAAACCCCAAACCAAAGAATTGGATGCTTTGTGGTGTTTTAACTTACTTTACTCCCTCTCCTGCTCAGCTCCTCAGTAGTCTTGAAAACCAAGAGCCTGCAATCACTGAAAATCAGTCTGGCAGCCACCAGAAGGGACAGAACAGGGTTGAAATGACTTCAAAAGGCCATTCCCAGAGAACTGTCAGTATTTCACCTGTTTGGTGGTCCCCTAGAAGACTCTGTTCATTCACAAGGAGGTCATTATTTGACCTGATCCAGGGCTTGCTCAGTGCAAACAACCTTTTCCCTAGGGGCATCTGTTAAAAATAGTAAGAGGCAATTGTTTAACATCATGACTTTCTGAGGTGGTGGATAACAGGTTAACCAAAAAGCTTAAAAAAAAAAAAAGAAAAAAGATGGAGAGTAAGATGTCCACAGGGAGATGTGAAAGGCGCTCCTAGAAAACTAGAAACGTAGAAGGCCTCATGCATGTGTAGGGCTGTGTTCACACTCCAGAAAAAACAGAGAAGGCCCTACACTCTCACCCCTGGGTGTCCTTAAGACTGAACACACAGGAAGTGAAGGCTGTCAACTCTGGCTAAGTGTTAAAGGCCTGCTACAATATGCATGCAGAGTCCCTAAGCAGAGACTGGTGGACTTCATGGTTATGGGCATTTAAGGAAGTTGTGTCTAATCATTAGCTGACCACTAAGCTAACTAAGCAGAGACTTCAGTGGCCATGCACAACAAAAAATAGAGACTTAATTAAGATAATTAACTCAGAAAAGTCTACGCAACAAACAAGCAAGCAAGCAAACAACTACAATAGATAGCAACATAAAGAAACTAAGGTTTAATTTCCAAAGTTGCCATGTTATATTATATAAAATGTGCAGTTTAAAAAAAAATTACAAAATATGTAAAGAAACAACAAAATATGGTCCATATACAGGGAAAAAGAGCAGTCAACAGAAACTGTCACTGAGGAAGTCCAGCTACTGCACTTAATAGACAGAATTTAAATCAGCTATTTTAAAATATGTTCAAAGTTTATTTAAAATTTTAAAAATCTGATTTAAATTTGTAATAGTACACTTTTTTTGTTTGTTTGTTTGTTTAGTTTTTTTTGCAGTACGCGGGCCTCTCACTGTTGGGGCCTCTCCCGTTGTGGAGCACAGGCTCCAGACGAGCAGGCTCAGCGGCCATGACTCACGGGCCCAGCCGCTCCGAGGCATGTGGGATCTTCCCAGACCGGGGCACGAACCCGTGTCCCCTGCATTGGCAGGCGGACTCTCAACCACTGCGCCACCAGGGAAGCCCTGTAATAGTACACTTTTGATGCAAACTTCTAAAGTGAAAAAACTGCTAAATCTCACTCTATCACCACTATTAAAGGGTATTTTGACTCTCAAGTAGTTTTTTAGATAGCCTAAGTGTATAGTTGTGATCTGTAACCTTCTATTCTATGTCCTTTTATAGATGTTTTAATCTAATGCTGAATGATTCTAGAGAATTCTTTGCCTAGAGAAACAAAACAGAAATCAATTTTCTAGGCTTTGTAATTATGGTCTTTACTTCCTGACACAGAGTCTCATTTAACTTTTATGAAATGGCTGTGATAAGGGGCAGTGGTCAGAAACACTTGAAGCTGGCAAAGCAACAGTGACAAGAGCAATTTTTAGAATACACTGTCTTAAGTGTTAACCTCTACTAATCAACTGTTATCCAAAGCTAGCTATATTCTAAGCTATTTTGTTTTTCTGGAAAAATAAATTCAAGATTTATTTCACAGGTAAAAGAAAAAGTCACTTCAGAAAGTAGTCTTATACAAAGGCAGATCAAAAGCTAAATTTGACATTACACACACTCAAAGTTAGAGGAGGGAAAGATAACTATGGAAATCCCACTTCCTCCTCATATCTCATGTAAAGGAAATTGGGTTCAAACCTACCCTAAATAGTGCTATACAATCATGGCAGTTGAGAGGTGAGATTTCCTTATAAACTAACTGCCTGTGGCATTATTTCCCTGTGTCCAGGATTCCTACTCAAAATATTAATTTGCAAAAGCAAATAATATTATATACATATTCCATTTCTTAAGGTATAGGTCTCCTCCCTGTTTTATTCTATGCCTTTGTCATTCAACCATATAGACAGAACAACTTGGAGGTTTTTTTTTAATTTTAAAAAATATATTATTTAACCAATATATTAAAAATATTACCATTTCAACATGTAATCAATCAATATAAAAATTTTTAGTTATTTGCTTTTGTTTTCTTATTAGTCATTAATTTTATACACATTTATGTATACATGTCAATCCCAATTGCCCAATTCAGCACACCACCATCCCCACCCCCCCGCTGCTTTCCCCCCTTGGTGTCCATATGTTTGTTCTCTACATCTGTGTCTCAACTTCTGCCCTGCAAACTGGCTCATCCATACCATTCTTCTAGGTTCCACATACATGCGTTAATATACGATATTTGTTTTTCTCTTTCTGACTTACTTCACTCTATATGACAGTCTCCAGATCCATCCACGTCTCTACAAATGACCCAATTTCATCTTGGAGTTATTTTTAAAGAGGGATGTTTTGTGCTCTGCACATGTTGGTTCCACAGCTGGGAATGCAATTTTTGTCTGAAAGAGGTTCTTATATTCCTACAAATTTGCCTAAGTCTCATTACTTCTTTTATAAGACTATACACACATGTATCTTTGATGGTCACCTCTCTAGAGCAAAAAATGCTCCCTCCATAGTTCTAAACTCCATTAAGTCAGAGACTACATATATAATTCATGCTTACACATCCCCACCTTAATTTCCTTAGCAGCATATGCTGAAATAAACTGAATAAAAAAATTATTCAGCAGAGGAGAGACACTCAGTTTTGCTCAGGGTTCAGTGCAGACTTCCCTGCAGAGACTGTCTATTGAACTCAACAAAATCATATTATTAAGTACTGCAAAGCTTCTCAGTATCTTTAAGTAAAACAGGCACAGATGCTCATGCTTAATAAAATTTGGGCCTAGAACACAGCAGACAACAAACAGGTTTCACCTAAAATACTAACTCCAATGAATTACTCGTTAGATCATTTTCTCGGTAAGAATCTAATAAGCTTTGAGTGTAAAAGGGGCCCATGACTTATTATTAATATCTGCCATGAGAGAAGGAGAATGTTGCGATGCATGCCACATATTTGCCATTCCAACTTCAAAGATTCCTTTGGCCACAATGAATATATGTCAAATTGTGGGAATTTTAGCCTAATTTTAGTTAGGCAGTCAGTTGACAAAATAAATATTAGGGAAAAGAAAATCAAGTAAGTTTCAATGGTGGTGAAATTTTGGAGGAGAACAAATTAGAAGAGTGAGGAACAAAGATCAAAGGCTAGCTGGTATTCAGAATTATAAATAACTAGACTTTTAAATCATTATTTTAAAATGTTTAATAATAAAGTCTTTTTAAATACTGTCAGCTTTGAATCTCACATTCATTTCACTGATGCAAAGCAGCAGCCGATGATGCTACAGTGGCAGATTTTACTTTCCATAAACCAAAGCCTGTTATGACAAGTTATCATTACAATGACATTTCCTAAAAGACCTAGCCAATACACCATATACTTAAAGCAGTGTTTAAAAATAACAAAATTTCAGTATGATATTACTCTTCAAATAGATACTTGGACTCTTCACAGTAAGGCTTACCTACAATTATTCTATATTAATTATTTTAAAATGAAATAAAATAGGAGACATTTAAGTAATATGTGTATCTCATGTGGCAAGCTGAATGTTTTGCATTTAATTAAAAGCACATGTAAATTAAACGATTTTAAGGAAACTTAGGTAGCACTTTTTCATTATCAAAACACTGGCTCATTATTTTCAATCATTATTTTCACAGGAATGTAATAAACAATATGGATGGAATCAAGTGTAAAATGATACAATCGCAAAATAATGATAAAACATCTTTTTTAGCTCAGGTAAATTCCAGCTTCATGTGAAAATTTAAATTATTAAATTCTCTTTATCTTTCACTTTGTCACTAATTACCTTGCCATAATTTGATAAGGAGATTAATCATCCTACTGGTGTTAGATGGCTTTCACATACCTTGAAAACTTCCAATTAGGAAATCACGACAGTATGTTCATTATAATCACATTCAGGAAAGCTAGTGATTATAAATAATGTACAAAATATCTGAAATCTGAAAATGAAAAATAAAGTACAAACCTGCATCTCTCCTTTCTCATCAGACTTAGCTGGTTTTGCGGCCTCAGTAGCTGAATTTTTCAAGCTCTCTTTGCTACAGCGCAGAAGTACTTCCACTACATATAAAGGATCCAGTTCACCAGAATTAGGCTAGAAAAAAACAGGATAAAAGAAGTTAATTAATTCTTAAAAACTGGCACACAAATTTTAAGTTCCATGTGTACAGGAACTCTGTTCTCAGTATTTAGCACTATGACTTACGTAATGCACAATAAATGTTAATTTCATGAAATGAAGCCTGTCTCTTTTCATCCTTCAACATGCTCCACTGGATGAAAAAACACAGAAATTACTTGATACTTACAAATTTAAATGTTATGATCACTGTCAACTGATACGCCATTTTAAGTTTCTAATGATCGGTTTATAATTTTATTTCATGTTATGCCAGAATTAGAAAAAGAAACCAAAAGGAATTATCAGTATCAGAAAATGAGTATGTTATCTTCAAATAACCTTAATTAAACAAGATGAAAAATATATTCAGAGCAGATTATTTTATTGCTTAGTATACTGGCACCTCTACTCTGTGGTTTCATATCATTTCATTAAAAGTCTTTTAGTCTTTTATATCCTCTAATAAAAACATGATTCTCAAAGACCTAACACTAATCACATCTTCTGCATTATGACAATTTATGTTTGAGAGCAACATTTTTCAAACAGTAATAGAAGACTTTTTTCTTCAGTAAAGAATTCCTCTTTGCTTTTTAATTCAATATTTGAATAATCTCTTTTGCATAAAATTAGATAAAGGGATAAGTTTTTTAAAAAAAAATTGTAGTTGAGTTACAATGTTGTGTTAATTTCTGCTGCACAGCAAAGTGATTCAGTTATACATATATATACACTTTTTTATATTCTTTGCCATTATGGTTTATCACATGATATTGAATATAGTTCCCTGTGCTATACAGTAGGATCTTGTTGTTTATCCATTCCATATATAATAGTTTGCATCTGCTAACTCCAAACTCCTATTCCATCCCTCCCCAGACCACAAGTCAGACTATAAGTCTGTTCTCTATGTCTGTGAGTCTGTTTCTGTTTCGTAGATAGGTTCACTTGTGTCATATTTTAGATTCCATATATGTGATACCATATGGTATTTGTTTTTCTCTTTCTGACTTACTTCACTTAGTATGATAATCTCTAGTTCCATCCATGTTGTTGCAAATGGCATTATTTTGTTCACTATTTTGTTTTTGTTTTTCTTTTCAATGACTGAGCAGCATCCCACTGTAGCAGTATATATACCACATCTTTATTCATTTATCTGTCAATGGATATTTAGGTTTCCATGTCTTGACTATTGTGAATAGTGCTGCTATGAACATAGAGGTGCATGTATCTTTTTAAATTATAATTTTGTTCGGATATATGCCCAGGAGTGGGACTGCTCGATCAATGGCAACTCTATTTTTAGTTTTTTGAGGAACCTCCATACTGTTTTCCATGGTGGCTGCACCAATTTACATTCCACCAACAATGTAGGCAGGTTCCCCTTAAGGGAGAGTTATTTTGATTGAGAGGGGAACATGGAAAGAAGTGATGACTTGTTCTCCTCCCACCCACCCTGCACAGTTCCTGTGCAAAAATGAAAAACTGTCAAGAAATAACCATGAATCCATTCCTACAATCTATTTCTGTAATAAAACTATCCATTTGCCTCAGAATAGTAAAATATGTTTACAAAACAAACCAAAAATACAATCATAATTATCTTAAACTTCTGAGTACAAATTTCCTCAAAGAAAGCACAAGCTCCATTTTCCAATTCAAAAAGATAACTAGTTTTTTCTCGGCACGTATTTTTACTCAAAATATGTTTTTTGTTTGTTTGTTTTTTGTTTTTGTGGTACATGGGCCTCTCTCACTGTTGCGGCCTCTCCCGTTGCGGAGCACAGGCTCCAGACGCGCAGGCTCAGCGGCCATGGCTCACGGGCCTAGCCGTTCCGCGGCATGTGGGATCTTCCCGGACCAGGGCACAAACCCGTGTCCCCTGCATCGGCAGGCGGACTCTCAACCACTGCGCCACCAGGGAAGCCCAAATATGGTTATTTTTAAAGAAGTTTTAAAACATTTTTCAGCTTGATACAGATTCAAAGACAGTATTTTCAATTAGACTTGTATCTGCAAAGATTGTGTGTGTGTACACACACATGCATATATATATATATATATATATCTTAGTTAATACAAAATGAGTCTTAAAATGAGGTAAATAGTTATGACCAACTGTTAACTCTTCCAAGGGGCCAAGAACCATAAGGAGAATCAGTGATTAAAATATTTAGCTTTCCATAGGGGAAAATACCTCTCTAAGTAAGATGCATTTCACAATATGATAAATAAATTAACTACAAGGTGTTATAGGACATACGAGTATTTGGACAAAAATAACCTAAGATTTATGAAGAATCTTTAATGTGTCTAGATAATCTAGAACTCTGTTACTGGGTTTAATTCCAATTCTGTAGATTTTATTTATAAACAATATTCTCCCTATCATCTCATACATAATTATCTTTGTAGAACTACCAAAACCATTTACAACATTACAGAGGTATTCTCAAGTGTTACTATGGAAACTCTTTTGAAAGCTTTCTTTATTGTAGCATTAAATGAAAACTTGCTGTTAAATTTATTTCCTAAAATGATAAAACTTTTCTCAGCAAACTTTTTCTAGTTCTGTACTTTGGTAAAGGTGGGTCAACAATATCAACCTTCACATAAGAGAAATATAATTTTGATAATCTCAAGATTATAAAATGTAAAGAAACAAATACAAAATAAATATCGATAATGCATCTGTATCTCCTTAAAATGCTTCAAAATATTTTCTTCATCAGTATGTATTTTCCCTATGTGGACAAAGAATGTCATGTCACCTGCCATATCAGTGAGCAAAGAATGCTGCAGCCATCAGCCACCGAAGCCACCCCTGATGGTGCATCCTGAGGGGAACTCAGGATCAAGATAAACAGGCTGCCTCCCATCAAGCTATCAGCCTCTGCGGCCACCCCCAATGGGACACTCTGAGGGGATACAGGATGGAGAACAGGGCAGTTAAGGTGCATATCAAAGGAACAATTTCAATAAGCCCAGATGCTTACATCTTCCGATACACAGAAAAGTGTTAAATTCATTAACTTGAGGTGTCTGGTTTTCTTTAATTAACTGTAATCTTTTGATGTTCTGACTACCTAGTTTTTGTTTGTCTGCAAAAACTCCTATATATCCTGGCTCCTCCCATACCTCTTCAAAACAGTCCCTCAAAGCTATCTGAAAGGCTGTTTCCCGGGCTTAAGGTCTCAGTAAGTCTGCCGAATAAAACATAATTCTCAACTTTTAGGTTGTGCAATTTTTTTCAGTAGACCGTTTTGGCGACTAACAAAGGGACCCAGAGCAGACTACTCTCCTTTGCCTGAACTTTATGAGGATCCGGAGCCTTGGTACCAAGCTGAGGCCACTTGGGCCTGTCTGTCTCCTCGCAGAGTCCAGACAAATTTGGGTGATCTCTCCTGGTTCTCGAATCTCCTAAGTTTTATTTAATCTCCAGTTTATCTCCTGGTTCTCGAATCTCCTAAGTCTCCTCTTTGAAGGAGCAGGTTATCTTTGAAACTTTGTTTCAAGAAGAGGTACCTGGTTTACCCTCAGTTGAAAGATACTGGGGAGGTTTTTGCTCGGTTTAGACACTGAGCGGGTTAACCTCCATTGAAAGACACTGGGAAGACTTTGCTCATCTGAAAGACACTGAGTAAGGTTGGAGTGCGTAAATTAGGTAGAAGACTGGCTTGTCGTTTTTCCTTGAATTGGCTACTTTAACAGTTTATTGTTATAAAAGTGAGGTATCTCATGAGAGCTTTCTGTTCCAAAAAAGGAACATCTCCTCCCAGGTGGCAACGGCTTTTTCAGGCAACTAAGATGCTTGTGGGAGTGGTTGGAGGCAAGCCCTCATAATATGCAGCTGCCCCTACAGGGAAACCCACTCACTTTAATTAAAAATTTGCTCTGCAGGGGATACGCATAAGACTTGGTCACTCCATGATCTGAGCACCCACAGTGGTCTCAGGATACTGAAGGGAAAAACTGAGATAGGTAAGAGAGCTAAAACAGCTCCAGGGTAAAACCTAGAGGAGTTAAGCTCACAAACAGCACCCTGGCCCACCACAGGATTGTCACTAGCTACTTTATCTCAAAAAACTGACCTCAGAACAGGGAACAAAACTTTCAAAACAAAAGGAGTGACAAATTACCAGGTTTATGTACATACAAAACTTACACTTACAAGTACTTTAATTGGGGATTAAAGGAAATTTTGCCCTAAAAATGACTAAGATGGGGGCTCTTTTATTGCATATGCAGTTAAGTTAGAGAAATCCAGCTTGATAAAACATATTTTCAGAATTCTGACCGTAATTTTAGTGGGAACTTGCATTTATCGTTCTGTGTCTTTGGGAGGTAAATGTTCTACCCAATCTTCTTCAGGGGTGGGGTGGGGGTGGGCTGGTGTGTGTGTGTGTACATTTCGCAGTCCACTGAACAGACTGGGATTCTGAGCAATCTTTTGGGGTGTGTGTGTGTGTGTGTGTGTGTGTGTGTGTGTGTGTGTACACACTTCGCAGTCCACTGAACAGACTGGGATTCTGAGCAATCTTTTGGGTGTGTGTGTGTGTGTGTGTGTGTGTGTGTGTGTGTACACACTTCGCAGTCCACTGAACAGACTGGGATTCTGAGCAATCTTTGGTCTGTCTGTGCCAACTTTCAGGGGGCTTTCTGCCGTCTTAACCTTCCTTGTATCAGCCTGAACAACGAAGGTCTTTTACTATTTTGGGGAGTAAATTTTCTGGATTTTATTTAGGTGGCTTCCTTCACACTGTCTTGTGGGCATGCCTCTTGCATTTTATTGGTTTGAGTTCCTATTGAGATATATCTTGTTAATGGCCAGATGATGGATCTTTTAAATTTGAGAAACTTCTAAACTGGTAAATTTTTAGAGCTTTCATTATAAACAGCTGTTCTATTGGTACCTACGAAAAAATCAAATCAGAAGGTAGAAAAAGATAAAATGATTAACCTGAGAACTCCTTTAATTTAACCCAAACAAATGAAAAGAAAACATGGCTTGGGAAGCTTTATTTATGCACTCTGCTTTCCCTTCATGGGTCTTCCAGATGCTAATAAACACACTAGGATAATTCATGTTAATTAGGTTGATTAACAGGGAAGTAAGAAAAAAACTGAAGAGAAAGTCTAGAGACTTCTTCAAAAAAAGGTAGAAATTTTAAAGGGCCTCATCCCAAATGGATAAAGAAATTTTTACATGGTTATTTTAGAATAGAATAAATAAAATGGATGTCAATGGGATTAAAACAAAAGGTTCTGATACAACACTACCTAAGATTGGATGGGTCAAAGGGACCCCCTGCTATTGGTCCCCAACATTAAAGGGCTCCAAATGAGTCTGGGGTAAAAAAAAGTATGAAAAAATTGCACTGAGATAACTGACCAACAATTGCTTGGGCCAATTAATCAACTTAAAAAAAATCAACAAAGGGGCCTGAGTCCTTTGCCTCAACATCTCATTGGGAATCCCAAAGCCTTTTATATAAAAACAGATTAAATGGTTGGGATAAAAAGAAAAGTTTCTGGACTCCTTATAAGACTAAGGTATGTTGATAGTGTCCTAATACAAACTAAAGTTAAAGGTACAAAAGTTGACAGAACTGAGATAAAGTTTATAAAATTTGGTATATTTAAATAGATCTTATATAAGATTATTACATCTCTTTTGCCTAATTATATTGTGAGATAGATATGTTTCACTGGGGAATGCTTCCCCTGCCTGGAAGTACAGGACAGGGCATATAAATCTGCCCTTCAGACAATATTAATTAAACATACTAACAGAAACCAGCAGGGTTACCTGAACCCACACAGTAAAAGGAACACTTAAATACCTTAAACTCTAGTGAAAACCAACAAGCAGCAAGTAAAACTGTGAACTGTTTGTCATACCAGCATTTCCTAATTGGAATATTCCATAAACTCTAGAAATATTCATCTTCTTTCCTCAATATGGTACAAGACTGGGAGCTAATATTCAGGGGCTAATAAGAAGAATAAAGATTTTGCTCTGGGTCTAACCTATGCAATCAGAAAGAGGGTCTTTGTTAAATGCCTTATGCAAGCCTTTGAAAGCAAGATAAATTGAACCCATAGAACTCAATTTTCAGTTTGGCTGGAAATCTTCTGATATTAAAAAAAAAGGAAATTAAAGAACATATAGTTGGGCAAATCAATCTTTAATTTCATTTTGGCAGAAGACCAGTTCTTCAGAGAATTAAAAGCAACAGTCTGGTAAAACCTGGAACCTAGAAGAAAAAGGCCACGGGGTGGGGGAGGTAGGACTTTTTTTTTTTTTTTTTTTTTTGCAGTACGCGGGCCTCTCACTGTTGTGGCCTCTCCCGCTGTGGAGCACAGGCTCCAGACACGCAGGCTCAGTGGCCATGGCTCACGGGCCCAGCCACTCCAGGGCATGTGGGATCTTCCCGGGCCGGGACACGAACCCGTGTCTCCTTCATTGGCAGGCAGACTCTCAACCACTGCGCCACCAGGGAAGCCCGGTAGGACTTTTTAAGCTCAAGTCTCTGGAAAGGCTCCCTCACCCAAAATCTAATTCATAGCCTCCTTAACAGTTTATCAAGGACAAATACAAATCTTAAAAGTCTTCTCCACAAATAGTGAAGCCCTATTCATCTCAGCAAATTTAACTTATTCCAACTGTTATATATAAACTAGTAAGTTTATATTTTAATACCTGATTCTTAACTTTTTAAAGTGAAGCTGTGAGATCTCTGATTTTGTCTGTTTATATGTATGTGTGTACATTATATATATGAGATGTCTCTACCTCTGGAAAACATTACCAAAATTAAACTTATAAAAGAGTTCTACTTAATTGACTTAAAAGTAAGTGCTTATAAATATTTCTAAATATAAAAGGAACTGGGGGCTTCCCTGGTGGTGCAGTGGTTGAGAATCTGCCTGCCAATGCAGGGGACACGGGTTCGAGCCCTGGTCTGGGAAGATCCCACATGCCGCGGAGCAACTGGGCCGGTGAGCCACAACTACTGAGCCTGTGCATCTGGAGCCTGTGCTCTGCAACAAGAGAGGCCGCGACAGTGAGAGGCCCGCGCAATGCGATGGAGAGTGGTCCCCGCTTGCTGCAACTAGAGAAAGTCCTCACACAGAAACGAAGACCCAACACAGCCAAAAATAAAAATAAATAAATAAATAAAATTATATATATAAAAAAGAAACTGGCCAGAATGAATTTCAGGTTCACATGATCTAGGAAATATCAATACAGACATGTCTGACTTTTATTGTACCTAGGTTTACTGAAAATCAATAAATTCATGTTATTTCTGTTATATAGTTTGTCAGCAAGAAAAAATTTAACTTGGTATGATTTTCATAAGTTACAAAATAAAGGTAAATGAGATAAGAGTTTTCAGGTGAACTCTTTTAGGAATAATTATGCTTTGGGTATGTCTCTCTAAAATAGTTTTTCCAGATTTTTGGTAACCTGAGTTTTGTAAGTTAAGTTAAATGATGGGAACTCACTGAATATCCAGGTTATTTCAAATAAGATAAAACACTAGAACATTAGTTGCTAAACAGGTCTAAATTTACCTACCTCTGTCTCCTTACAAGAGGGAACTAATTTGGGTTTATTAGACACATCTTATACCACACTGAGGAAAGAAATTATGCTATGAGAAGATGGATGTTTCTAGGTTATGGAATATTCCAACCAGGAAATGCTGGTATGACAAAAAGTTCACAATTACTTGCTGTTTGTTGGTTTTTTCTATAAATTAAGGTTTTTAAGGGTTCAGTTGTAATATGCAGTTGAAGTTACTAAAGATAATAAGGGAAACATTTCCGTATGTAAGGAAAATGAAATGTATGCAAAAGAAGGCATGAGGAATGAAAATATATTTTGTTAAGGGGAAAGAATGTTTTGTCCTAGAGCCAGCTGTTTCTAGATGAAAATATAAGGGACAAACTAATAAGAGTACAGAAAATTGTGGAAGGTTTGTAAAAGGAACCCTGAAAAGGAGTTTTGTATATGGTCAGGCTGGGATTAGATTAAATTTGATTATGTAAATGGATTTTGTTATCAAAAGTAGGCTGGTGCAAGACTGGATTTGGTTCCTCTCTGTTAAGAGAACCAAGTTTTCTGGGAGTACTGCTTTTGATAACAGATTGTATGAGTTTCTTTGCCTTTAAGTGATCTGTATTTGTGAAATCTTTTATCTCTATGGTTAAGTGAACAAGTATTGTTTCACAGTGATTTTACCAAGCGTTCTGAAACTTTTTGATATTTTTGACAAACTTCCCAAACATAAAATTCTAACTGAAGTTCTTTTGACCTCCAGCTAACTCTAGGATGCTTCAAAGAAATTGTGAGACATCTCAGAAAGGAATGTTAAACTAATTAGGCTTATATGGTATGTTAAATTACTTGAGGAGCATTGCCATTTATTGGAGATAAATCTTCTAAGGTTATACTGTATAGGTAAATGTCATTAGTGTAGATATTCCAAAATTTAATTCCTAAAAATCTGATATGCCCTGGTATAATGTTATTAGTCATAACTCCTAATTATCTTAAAATGTTGTATGTCACAGAAACAGCCAAGTTTCTTGTCAATTGCATTGTAATCAGATCATTAACCATGCCATTTTAAATCTTGTCATTTATAGACAATCACTGTTTTACTCTGATGCTTTTAAAAAATGAAGATTCATAAAAGAAGATTCATAAAAGGAACCTTTGGTAAATACTGTTCCTTATAACTTTTAGGTCATACCCCTGAACTAGGTAAGAAGTTACAAAACTTTAACAGAAAACCTGACGACTTCATCCAGATCAACAGGAATTAATTACATGGGACTAGATGAACTGATGTGATTTATAATTTTATGACTTTTCCTCAAATATAGTGGCTTCTCAGTAAGTCCACCAAATAAAACATAATTCTCAGCTTTTAGGTTGTGCAAATTTTTTAAGTTGATGCCTCTCTCTCTAGCAAACCCAACTGACCACAAAAATCTTTGAATTAGTATTCTGACCTAGATCACAAAATTAATAAAAATGTACTTCATATTTTTAGTGAACAAATGTAAAGAGCTCAATGGAAAAATCAGTTTCACCATCAATTTAAGCAGAATAAAATGAATGTGTCCCTCTCTATTCCCCATTCCATCTTTGCCTAAAAGAACTCTCATCAACTAGCACTATTTTTATACATGGATTAAGGACCAGTAGAGACAAATAATTAAGAAACCTATCCACTGTGTGTGTCTGTGTGTGTGAATGCAATTATATTTGCTATAATTTTTCTCCTTTAAAAATGTAAAACGTGTCAACTACCAGCATGACAGCATAAGGAGCTCCACAAATCTGCTCCCCAGCAAAACTGGAGAAAATTATAAAAACTCAACCATTTAAAGTCTCTGGAAATGGTTCTAAGGGCATATAGCAAAGAAAGAAACATATTTAAGGAAATCTATGAAAATTCAGTAAGAATTTGTGATATCTAAACCAAGACCACTCCCCTCTCACTGCTTCCTAACTCAAGAAAACAGGAATTGCAGACTGGTGAAGCCCAGAACACAGGAGGGCTGCTCCGCCTGCAAATCTCAGGTAGAAGTCTATCTTCCCAGGAAGAGCATGATATCAGCATTTCTTATCCTGCTCCCACCTACCTATTGCTAGGGCTAAGTTCTGGGCAAGTAGGGGATTGTAGGGGCTGAGAGGTGGGGGCTCCCCTTTTCTGCCCTGTCCCCACTGCTTAGCCAGAGGCTATCCTGGGGGTAGCACTGCTGAGAATACTGGGGCCTCAAATGCCCTTGTCCTGGCTTATAAGACATTGATTCCAAGCTGGGAGAGGCAAGCTGAGAAGATGTGAGGCTCTTATGCTCCACTTAGCCCTCAGGGCCTAAAGCAGGAGTGTCACCCAGAGAGAAGTGGACCACTGTTCCCACACCAAGCTTTAGAACTTGGCTCAGAGATTGTGCCTGGGGGGAGAGGCAGGCCTTAAAACAGCTCTTAATACCTTCCAAGAGAAAGTGATTTCATTTGCAATAGAGGCTGGGGAAGTTCAAACTTTAGAGCATGCTCAAAAACAGTGAAGGCCGAGGTGAAAGACAAATGGAGGACATGTGTAGAATCGCTGGAAATACAGACAAAATATGGAGGCCAGCTAGTTTACAGGAGAGAACCTTGGGGGAGGGGAGGTGGGGGGAAAGCTAGGAGGAGCCTCCTGCAATTAGTGGGGCTTAACAGAAGGGTATGTTCAGGGAAAGACACCAAGAGACCCTTTTTAAAACCACTGTCATCCCAGAGTAACTATGGGCATATCCAAGGCTGTGCCAAGGAGAAACATAAAAGGTTCAGCACTGTAGGCGGAAGAGGGAGGTGGAATACATTTCACTCAAAAAATGTAGCTGTTCATGAAACATATAAACAAGCAAATAACAACAATAAACCTGGCTTGGGGGGTGGGGGAAACGAGTATGAAGAGTGCCACAATATATTATTGAAAATGTCCAATTTCTAAGGAAAAATTATGAGACATGGACAAAGACAGGAAAGTATGAAGCATAACGTATAAAACAGAAAAAAAAGCAGGCAACAGAAAGTGCCCGTGAGAGTAACCAGATGTTGGATTAAACAAAGTCTTAAAGGTAGCCATTATAAATATGAGCAAAGAACTATGGAACCATAATTAAAGAAGTAAAGGAAGGGACAATAATCAATGTCCCAATTTGATTGACAATAATAATCAAATAGAGAATATCAATGATAGATATGATAAAAAGAACCAACAGAAAATTCTGGATTTCAAAAGTGAAATACCTGAAATGAAAAACTCACTAGAGGAATTCAACAGCATATGTGAAGAACAAGAAAGCATTAACAAATTTGAAGATAGGCTGGAAGAGATGATACAATCCAAAAACAGAGGGGGGAAAAAAAAAGAAGAAAAATGAACAAAGCCACAGAGAAATGTAGGTCACCAATAAGAATGACAACATAAACATAATGCGGATACCAGAAAAAGAGGAAAGAAGTAATAAAAAATATTTAATAAAATAATGGCTGAAAACTTACCAAAATTAATTGAAAAACAATCTACAGGAAACTCAATGAACTCCAAACAGAGTAAATGCAAAAAGATGCCCAAATACACATATCACAGCAAAAATGCAAAAACCAAACATAAATAGAAAATCTTGAAAGGAGTAAGAGAAAAACAAGACTTATTTTTTTACAAGGAGACTACAATAAGGTTAATAGCAGAAACTTCTCAGGAGAAATGATGGAGGCCAGAGGCAGTGGGTTAGCATATTCACAGAATAAACCTCTTAACCAAGAAATCTATATGCAGGCAAAGATATCATTCAAAAACAAACATTCCTGAATAAACAAAAACTGAGAGAATTTTTTGCTGGCATACCAGCTTTACAGAAAACACTAAAGGAAGTTCTTGAGGCTGAAAGTAAGTGACACCAGTCGTAATACTGAATCCACATGAAGAAACAACTCTGGTAAAGGTAATTATAAAAGACAAAATAATTGACTATTTCCTTTTCTCTTAAATGACTTAAAAACTAATTATAGAAAACAAAATGTATATATCAAATTGTTGAGACTGTTGAGCCTATAACAGAAATGTAGTATATTTGCCAATAATAGCACAAAGAAGTAGGTGGGAGCAAAGCAGTATTGGGCTAGGTCAATAAATCTAGATGGTAAGTTGAATTCATAGGAATTAAGAAAGACAACCAGAAATGATAAATAAGGTTAATATAACAGAAATTATAAATATATACTTACTCTCCTTTCTCCTCTAAGCTTCTTTAAAAGTCATAACATTATATAAAGTAATAATTATAACATGTATTGTTGGGTTTGTAACATTTATAGGTATAATATCTATAACATATATACCACAAAAAGAGGGAAAATGGAACAGAGGCATAAAAGAGTAATGTTTCTATATCTAACTGGAATTAAGTTAGTATAAACCTGAAGCTTATTCTATTATGTTAATATGTATATGGAAAGCCCTAGCAACCACTAAGAAAATAACAAAAAATATAGGTAGAGAAAAAAGCCCATGAAATAAATTAAAACGTCACATTAGAAAACAGGTACTCAATGCAAAAGAAAGCACTAAAGGCGGAATAGAAAAACAAAAAAAGAAGTGACACATAGCAAACAAAAAAAGACAGCCATCAATCTAGTCATACCAATAATAACATTAAATGTGAATGGATTAAGCAGCCCAATAAATAGGCAGAGATTTTTCAGATTAGATAAAACAATATCCAACCATGCTGTCTATAGGAGACATAGTTTAAATTCATTGATATGAAAAAGACTCAAAGTAAAAAAGATGGAAAGAGATATAGCATATGAACAACAATCAAAAGAAAGCTGAAGTGGGCTATTCTAATCATAAGATGAAACACTTTAGCAGAACACAAAACACATGAAGCAAAAATTGACAGAAATGAAGGAAGAAATAACATTTCAACAATAATAGTTAAGAGACTTCAATACCCCACTTTTAACAATGCATAAAAGAACTAGATAGAAGGATCTGCAAGAAAAGAAACAGAAGACCTGAACAACACTCTAAAAAACACTAGACCTAACAGATACCTAAAGAACACCTCACCTCAACAGAATATACATTCTTCTCAACTGCACATGAAACATTCTACAGGAGAGGACATGTTAGGTCACTGCACAAACTTCACTAAATTCAAAAGGAATGAAATAATATCAAGTATGTTCTCAACAACAGAATGAAATTAGAAATCAAAAGCAGATAGAAATTTAGGAAATTCACAAATATATGGAAATAAACACATTCTTAAATAACCAATGGGTGAAAGAAAAACTCGAAAGGGAAATTAAAAAGTACTTTGAGATGAATAAAAATGAAGACACAATATGCCAAAATTTATGCAGCTAAAATCCTTGCAAATGGAAATTCATTGGTATAAACGTCTTATAAAAGACACTGGTACAAATGTATTATGAAAGAAGAAAATCTCAAATTAATAACCTAATCTTCTACTTTAAGACAATGGACAAAGAACTGCAAACTAAATCTAAAGCTAGGAGATGGAAGGAAATGATAAAGAGTATAAATAAAGGAGCAGAAATTAATGAAACTTAAAAATAAAGAAAAATCAATGAAACCAAGAGCTGATTCTTTGAGATGAACAAAACTGATAAACCTTTAGCTAGGTGAAAGATTAAAATTATCAAAATCAGAAATGAAAGAGGAGGGTAAGCTGGGACAAAGTGAGAGAGTGGCATGGACATACATACACTACCAAATGTAAAATAGATAGCTAGTGGGAAGCAGCCACATAGCACAGGGAGATCAACTCGGTGCTTTGTGACCTAGAGGGGTGGGATAGGGAGAGCAAGAGGGACAGCAAGAGGGAGGGGATATGGGGATATATGTATATGTATAGCTGATTCACTTTGTGATACAGCAGAAACTAACACACCATTGTAAAGCAATTATACTCCAATAAAAATGTTAAAAAAAAAGAAATGAAAGAGGAGACATTACTAACAACTTTACAGAAATAAAAAGGATTATAAAGCAATATTATGAACAAGTGTACACCACTGAATTAGGTAACTTAGATGAAATGGACTAATTCCTAAGAAGACAAATCACTGAAACTGTTTCTAGAAGAAACAGACAAACTGAACAGACCTACAACAAATAAAGAAACTGATTTAACAATCAATAAACAATCCACAAAGAAAAGCCCAGGCAGGTAACCTCACAGCCAAATATTTAAAGAATTAATATAAATTCTTAAAAAACTCCTCCAAAAAACAGAAGAGGAGGGGAATACTTCCTAACTCATTATGTGAGGCAGGCATTACCCTGATACCAAACCCAGGGGAAGACAGCAAAAGAAAAGAAAACTACAAACCATTATCTTCTTTGAATATGGGTACAAATATCTTCAACAACATATTAGCAAACCAAATCCATTAACACAGAAAAAGGATAACAGAGAATGAACAAGTACGATTCATCCCAGGAATCCCAAGTTGGTTTAGTATTTGAAAATCAATTAATATAATATACTTCATCAGATTAAATACAAAAGAGAATAAAAAACAACCACATGATTATTTGAATGGGCATATAAAAAGCATCTGACAAAAAACAACTCTCATGACAAAAACACTCAACAAACTAGGAAAAGAAGGAAACTTCCTCAACTCAATAAAGGACACTTATGAAAACATACTTAATGGCGAAAGAGTGAATGTTCCCCCCACCTCAAGATCAGGAAAAAGACAAGGGCATCTGCTCCATCAATATTGTACTGGAGGTTCTAGCCAGGCCTATTAGCCAAAGAGAGGAAATAAAATGCACCCAGAATGGAAAGGGAGAAGTAAAACCACCTCTATTTGCAGACAAGAAAATCCTAAAGAACCCACTATTAGAACTAATAAAGTTAGCAAAGTTACAGAATGCAAGATCAATACATAAAGTCAACTGTGTTAATATATACTTGCCATGAAATATTAAAAAATGAAATCAAAAAAACAATTCAATTTATGATAACATCAAAAGATTAAAATACTCAGGAATAAATTTAACAAAAGAAGTGCAAAATTTATAGTTGGAAAACAAATTACTGTTGCAAGCAATTTCAAAAGATCTTAAAAAATGGGAAAACTTCCCACGTTCACAATCGAAAGACTCAAGAGTTGTAAGCTGACAATACTCTCTCCAAAATGGTCTAAAGATTAAATGAAATCCCTATCAGAATCCCAGCTAACTTCTTTGTAGAAATTGACAGATAATAATATTCACATGGACTTGCAAGGGTCACAGAATAGCCAACAACACAATCTTGAATAAAGGTGGAGGTCTTACCAATCCATTTCTTTAAACCTTAACTACAAAGATACAGTAATACAGACAGTATGGTACTGGCATGAGGATAAAGATATAGATCAACTGAACAGAACTGAGAATCCAGAAATAAACTCATGTGTCCATGATCATCTCAGTTTTGACAAGGATGCCCACATCATTTAATGAGAAAAGAATTTTCCAACAAATAGTCCTAGGACAAGAAAAAAGTTGGATTCTTATCTTAAGTCACATATAAAAATCAGCTCAAAATGGAACAAAGACCTAAATGTTAAGAGCTAAAACTATAAAACTTAGAAAAAAACATAGGGGTAAATCTTCACGATCCTGATGTTGGCAGTGGTTTCTCACATATGACATCAAAAGCCTAAGTAACAACAACAACAAAAGAAATTGGATTATATCAAAATTTAAAACTTTTGTGCTTTAAAGAACATTGCCAAGAAAGTGAAGATGTGCAAGATGGCATCTCAGGTGTATTCTAGTAAACATTTAGGGAAGAGTTAACAAGTATCCTGCTCAAGTTATTCCAAAAAATTGTAGAGGAAGGAATACTTCCAAATTCCTTCTACAAGGCCATCACCACCTTCATACCAAAACCAAAGATATCACAAAAAAATGAGAAGCTAATATCACTGCTGAACATAAATGCAAAAATCCTGAACAAAATATTAGCCAACCAAATTCAATACTACATTAAAAAGACCAAAGCCGAGATCAAGTGGGATTTATCTCAGGGATGCAAGGACAGTTCAATATCCACAAATCAGTCAATGAAACACCACATTAACAAACTGAAGAATAAAAATCACATGATCATCTCAATAGATGCAGAAAAAGCTTTTGATAAAATTCAACACCCATTTACAATAAAAACTCTCAACAAAGCAGGTACAGAGGGAACATATCTCAACATAATAAAGGCCACATATGACAAATCCACAATTAACATCATACTCAATGGTAAAAAAGCTGAAAGCATTTCCTCTAAGATCCGGAACAAAACAAAGATGTCCACTCTCGCCACTTCTATTCAACACAGTAGTGGAAGTCCTAGCCACAGCAATCAGACAAGAGAAAGAAATAAAAGGAATCCTAATTGGAAAGGAAGAAGTAAAACTTTAACTGTTTGCAGATGACATGACACTATACATAGAAAATCCTAAAGATGCCACCAAAAACTACTAGAACTCATCAATGAATTCAGTAAAGTTGCAGGATACAAAATTAATATACAGAAACCTGCTGCACTTCTATACATTAACAAAGAAGTATCAGAAAGAGAAATGAAGAAAACAATTCCATTCACAATTGCACCAAAGAGAATAAAATACCTAGGACTACATCTTACTAAGGAGGTAAAAGACCTGTACCATAAGAAAACTATACTATACTATAGGGAAAGTGCATGACAGAAATGAAAGAAATTGAAGACAACACGAACAGATAGAAAGGAATATTGTAATCGTAGACTGGAAGAATTAATATTGTTAAAATGACCATATTCCCCATGGCAATCTATAGTTTCCAAACAATCCCTATCAAATACCAATGGCATTTTTCACATAACTAGAACAAATAATTCTAAAATATGTATGGAAACACAAAAGACCACAAAGAGCCAAAACAATCTTGAGAAAGAAAAACAACCTTCAGAAAGAAAAACAAAAACTGGAGGTATTATACTCCCTGATTCAAAACTATACTACAAAGCTACAGTCATCAAAACAGCATGGTACTGGCATTAAAAAAAAGACACATAGATCAATGGAACAGAATAGAGTCCAGAAAATGGACTCACACTATTATATGAGCAATTAATCTATGACAAAGGAGGCAAGAATATACAATGAGGAAAAGACAGCCTCTTCAACAAATGGTATTGGGAAAACTGGACAGCTACACATGGAAGAATCAAACCAGACTACTCTCCCACACTATGCTCAAAAATAAATTAAAAATGGATTAAAGACTTAAATGTAAGGTGTGAAACCATAAAACTTCCAGAAGTAAACACAGGCAGTAAAGTCTTTGACACTGGTCTTGGTAATATTTTTTTGGATCTGTCTCCTCAGGCAAGGGAAACAAAAGCAAAAATAAACAAATGGGACTAAATCAAACTGAAAAGGTTTTACTCAGTGACGGAAACTATGAACAAAACTAAAAGATCACTGACTGAATGGGAAAAGATATCTGCAAACGATATATCCAATAAGGGGTTAATATCCAAAATATACAAAGAACTCACAAAACTCGACATCAAAAAAACCAAACAACCTGAATAAAAAATGGCAGAGGGCCTGAGTAAATGTTTTTCCAAAGAAGTCATTAGGATGGCCATCAGGTACACGAAAAGATGCAACATCACTAATCATAAGGGTAATGCAAATCAAACCCACAATGAGCTATTCACCTCACACCTGACAGAATGACTATTATCAAAATGACAAATATAAATGTTGGTGAGGATATGGAAAAAAGGGAACCCCTGTGCTCTGCTGGTGGGAATGTAAACTGGTGCAGCCACTATGGAAAACAGTATGGCAGTTCCTCAAAAAAGTGAAAATATAACTACCAAATAATCCAGCAATTCCACTCCTGAGTATTTATTTGAAGAAAACAAAAACACTATTATTCAAAAAGATATATGCACGCCTATGTTCCTTGCAGTATTACTGTATATCTCATAATAGCCAAGATATGGAAGCAACTCAAGTGCCATCAATAGAGGAAAGAAGACATCTCTCCCCCCCCACAGGAATATTACTAAGCCATGAAAAAGAATGAAACCTTGCCATTTCCAACAACATGGATGGACCCAGAGAGTATTACGCTAAATGAAATGAGCCAGACAGAGAATGACAAATACTAGATGACTTCACTTAAATGTGGAATATGAAAAACAAAACGAGTGAACAAACATAACCAAACAGAAACAGAGTCATTGATGCAGAGAAAAGATGGCTGCCAGAGGGAAGGGGAGGGGAGGGGGAGAGAAATAGGTGAGGGAGATTAAGAGGTACAAACTTTCAGTTACTAAATAAATGAGTCACAGGCATGAAATGTACAGTGTGGGGAATACAGTCTATAACTATGTAATATTTTCCTGGTGACAACTAGAATTATCACTATCAACATTTTGAAATGTACAGAATATACCATTATGTTGTGTAATAGGAACTAACAGTGTTGTCAGTCAATTATGCTCCAAAAACAAACAAACTCATAGACAAAGAGATCAGATTTGTGGTTTCCAGAGGCAGGGGTAGGGGAAGGGGGAATTAGATGAAAGTAATAAAAAGATATAAACTTCTATTATAAGATAAATACTAGGGATATAACGTACAATATGATAAATATAATCAACAGTGCCGTTAATTATGTTATAATATAATTATAACGTTATAACAGTGCTGTTATACATGAAAGTTAAAAGAGTAAATCCTAAGAATTCTCATCACAAGGTAAAAAGAGTTTTTAAATTTCTTTAATGTATCTATATGCGATGATGGGTGTTCAATGTACTGTGGTAATCATTTCATGATGTAAGTAAGTCAAATCATTACATTGTACACTTTAAATTTATATAATGCTGTATGTCAACTGTATCTCAATAAAACTGGAAGAACAAAAAAAACCCCAAGCAAACCAATCAACCAACCAATTAACCTTCAATGGCCTGCCACTGCTTTCAAATATTTAAATCTAGATCCAACATACTCAAAATCTGTATTTTAAATACTTTCCATGATTAATCTCAATACTTTTTATTTTACTCCTTCCCTTCACCTGAAATGTTCTGTGCCTGCTGCATACTACTTCCACCAGTGAATATCCATCAAATGAAATTCTACTTAGTGTTCAAGGTTCCATTTAAAATTTAAAATTCTCTTCCTTCTCAGGTGCCATCTCTAATAGCTCAGACAAAATTTCTTCCTCCTCCTGCTCCAAATGCACTTTGCTTATATCTTTACTGAAGTATTTCATAATCTGCCTTAAATTTTCATTATCTGCTTGCCTCTGTTCATAAAATGAGTGAGTACAGGAATTGTGTCTATGGTCAATGAATGCTTCTTAAATTAGAATCAAATGAGACAATGAGTCTGACAATACTTTGAAAAACATTCCTGTAAATTATGAAAATGGTAATAATCTATTCAGTGGGATTAATCATAGATCATTAATCAAAACTCCTATCACAAACCTATGAACTTAATTATTTCTCCACAACAAATGGCTTCAGTATCTCAAAGTTCACTTACATATTTCAGGACTAACTTTCAATCCCAAAGCTTAATTCTCAATTGCCTTTACACATAGGTGGGACAAAGAAGTTAATGACAACAAAATCATGAAATCATCTCATGCAAACCCTTCATTTTAAAGAAAAGAAAAAACAGGCAGGAAGATTCAGAATGTCTTGCCTGAGGTCATATATTGGCACTTGTTGGTTGGTGCCTACTTCAGGTAAAGAAAATATAATAGACAGGAAGGCTGATTTAATTTTGAGGTAATCATTTTTCTAACAAATTATCAAAATCATCCTTGACTTTATGTATACATAATCTTTTCAAAGTATTTATATAAATAATGACCAAAAGCAACTTTATTATTGCCTTCATGTACAGAGAGTAAAATTAACCAGCTTTCCTAAGTTTGTTCTTTTAAGTCTCTAACATATACCTGAATCAAAATTCCAATTTTCAGTGTCAAATGCTAATTTTTTCTAATATTCAATTTAAACAGTAAATTTATAAAAAGGACTGGTGAACTCAGAGAATAAATGTAAAACTGTCATGAAATTAAAATCTGTGATAATGTTAGGAAAATAACCATACCACTTTAAGGATAAAATTTATGATTATTCAAAAAATTAATTCCTTATATAGAATTTATTAGTTTCTCTTAAGGTAATGCTATTTCTTTTTTTCTTTCTTTTTTTTTGGTTATGGTATTTCTAATCTGATCAATTTCCTGAGCCTGAAAAAACATTTCACTAAAAATTTACATACAATTCCACTTTTAGGACAACAGTTTACCTTAACATTTGATTTTTTTGAGAAATTCACCACTACACCCCAGCCAAAATCGTCTCCTTCATTCTTTACCTGAAAAGAAAGTAAAGCAAGTAAAAAGGAATGTTTATGTCCAAAAGGCAATTTAGATATCATGCCCACATTATAGGCTAATAAAACTTTGAGTTTTCCTGATAAAATGTTTTTTTGAAAGATCACTGTTAAACTTAAGAAAAAGGAAAAAAAAGAAATTAATCCTACAGAAAGAAATCACTGCCAAATTTCAAGGGATTCCAGAACAGTAATAACAGGAATCTCCCAGTTGGCAAATAAATGTTAAAAATGATATGGTGTATTTGTTTGGAGAATATCTGAAGTCTTTTATAGCTAATGAATTCATCCAGGTCTTAAAACTGCATTATTCTGGGACAGCATTTCATAACTGGAAATATTTCATGTTAATTCCAAAACTGTCCACTTCAATTTATATCCCCCCAAATGAAAATCAGTAGCGATTAAAAGGCCTTCACATGACCCCTCCTTCCTTAATCAGTGCCACATGAAACAGGTAAAAGAATAAAATTAATATAGATCCAAAAACTACTGTATTTTACCAAGATAAGAAAAAAAATTGGAAGATTCATCCAAAAAATATTAAATATTGAAATAATTTATGACAAAAATAATGACATACCTTTACCAAACGACCTGGTTGTAGAAATGGTAAGCAATATTTTGGTTTGTGAATATATTCTTCAATTTCTTTACCCAATTTGGCAAGCTGCTGCCTAATCTTATAATAGATGACTACACTTTCTTCATTTGGTATTACTATTTTATTATACTGTTCTTCTGAGTTCTTTACCTCTGTAAGTAAATAAAACACATATATAACATCACAAAATTATACATCTTATGTAAATTATACCAAAGATACATCTTTTTTTCCTACTACAATTGTAGGGAACAAATTCAGACTGTTTAGGTTAGAAGCTTTGAGGAAAAGATTCAGAGACGGGCTTCCCTGGTGGCGCAGTGGTTGAGAGTCTGCCTGCCAATGCAGGGGACACGGGTTCGAGCCCTGGTCTGGGAAGATCCCACATGCCGCGGAGCAACTAGCCCCGTGAGCCACAAATACTGAGCCTGTGCGTCTGGAGCCTGTGCTCCGCAGCGAGAGGCCGCGATAGTGAGAGGCCCGTGCACCGCGATGAGGAGTGGCCCCCACTTGCCGCAACTAGAGAAAGCCCTCGCACAGAAACGAAGAGCCAACACAGCCATAAATAAATAAATAAATAAATAAATTAAAAAAAAAAAAAAAAAAAAGATTCAGAGACAACCATAATACATGCTGTCTAGTTTCTCCCTTCCCCATTAAGGTTCACCTTCTCTATCTCTTCTCACAGTTCCCCAACTCACTGTGACCTCAAGGTGATTCTGAACTGGAGTGGTTTTATCGGGTAAGTTAATTCTCTCCTGTGGATAGGGGGAGAAGGCTATTTCTGAGAATTCTAGACCTACACTGTTGAACAAGCACTGCCCTGTAAAACTTTGTATTATGGTAGAAATGTTCCATATCAGCACCTTCCAGTATAATACCCACTAGACACTATGTG
Organism: Mesoplodon bidens; assembly: GCF_964165515.1. NCBI lineage: Eukaryota > Metazoa > Chordata > Mammalia > Artiodactyla > Ziphiidae > Mesoplodon > Mesoplodon bidens. The sequence continues at coordinate 43,858,974 of NC_138160.1, read as the reverse complement.
GCGAGTTAAATTTAAAATAATTAAAATTAAATAAAATTAATCATTTAGCTCTTCAACTGCACTAGCACCATTTCAAATGCTCAACAGCCATATGTGGCTGTTGACCTCTGTACTTGAAAAGCACAGAGAGAATATTTCCACAGAAAGTTCTACTGGACAGCACTATTTTGGATCTTCTAATATGCTGCTTAAACTCAGCAAAAAACCCAGTTTGTTAATGTCATCAGGCTTGCACCACCACCTGGGACTATGTCTCCTAAAACAGAACACAGGAAATTCAACCACAGTTATCTCTCTACTCAGTCAGTGGCCAAAACACTAGCCCCTTTCAGCAACTGTCCTTTTAGTTAATCTAACCATCTCTGATGCCATTCCCTGCTCCAATTCTTGCAGCTAGTGCTGACCTCCCATCCTCACTCATTCCATTATGCCTCTTTCCCACTGTGAACAAACACTATTCTTCCTTGGGTAAAACACACATAAAATTCACTATTAATGACATGTAGTACACTAACAATATATGAAACCATCACTACCATGTAGTTCTAGAATATTTTCACTACCCCAAAACTCCATACCCTTTAAGCAAACACTACTCATTCTTTTCTCCACCAGACCCCGGCAACCTTTCTGTCTGCATGAATTTGCCTATTCTAGATATTCCATATATATGGAATCATACAATGTGTGGCTTTTGTCTTTGGCTTCCTTCACTTAGCATAATCTTCTCAAAGTTCATCCATGTTGTGGCATGTATCAGTACTTCATTTCTTTTAATGGTGGAATAATATCACACTATATGGGTACACCATTTTGTTTACCAGTTGATGGACATTTGGATTATTTCCACCTTTTGGCTACCGTGAGTAATGCTGCTATGAACATTCATGCACCAGTTTCTGTTTGAACGTATTTCCAATTCTTCTGCTTATATACCATGAGTGGATGGCATTGCTGGGTCTTACAGTAATTCTATATTTAAGTTGCTGGGGAAGTGCTAAACTATTTTTTACAACAACCACACCATTTTGTTAATTACCTAAAAAAATAAATACCCATCCTAGCAAGTGTGAGGTAGCTCAATATGGTTACGATATGCATTTCCCTAATGATGCCAACCATCTTTTCATGTACTTATATGAAAAAATGTACTTATATATCTTCTTTGCAAAAATGTCTATTCAGATCTTTTGTCCATTTAAAAATTAGGGTCAGTGTCCTTGTCCCCACGGTAAGCCAAGCCACTCCTCACCTCTGCAGGAGACCCTCCAACACTAGCAGGTCAGGAGTTCCATGGACCCTGAACACTGTGGATGGAAACCAATGTGATCTATGAACTTGGGTTGCTTGTTTTTACACAAATTGCACTGAAGTTTGAATTCCACTCAAAGCTGTAGAGAGACTGTTCTGAGGACCAGTATAATTTCTGCAGTAACACAAGCCATGTGGCTGACAAGGTCTTGGTGCTCTGGCCGTGTTTCAGGCCTGTGCCTCTGAGGTGGGAGAGACGAGTTAATGACACTGGTCCACCAGAGACTTCCAGGTTCCACGTAATATCAAATGGCGAAAGCTCTCCCAGAGATCTCCATCTCAATACTAAGACCAAGCTCCACTAAACAACCAGCAAGCTACAGTGCTGGACATCCTATGCCAAACAACTAGCGAGACAGGAACACAACACCACCCATTAGCAAAGAGGATGCCTAAAATCATAAGGTCACAGACACCCCAAAACACATCACCACTCACAGTCCTGCCCACCAGAAAGACAAGATCCAGCCACATCCACGAGAACATGGGCACCAGTCCCCTCCACCAGAAAGCCTACACAACCCACTGAAGCAACCTTAGCCACTGGGGGCAGACACCAAAAACAACAGGAACTACGAACCTGCAGCCTGTGAAAAGGAGACCCCAAACACAGTAAGTTAACCAAAATGAGAACACAGAGAAACACAGAGCAGATGAAGGAGCAAGGTAAAAACCCACCAGACCAAACAAATGAAGAGGAAATAGGTGGTCAACCCGAAAAAGAATTCAGAGTAATGATAGCAGAGACTATCCAAAATCTTGGAAAAAGAATAGAGAAAATACAGGAAATTTTGAACAAGGACCTAGAAGAACTAAAGAGCAAACAATGATGAACAACACAATAAATGAAATTAAAAATTCTCTACAAGGAATCAATAGCAGAATAACTGAGGCAGAAGAATGGATAAGTGACCTGGAAGATAAAACAGTGGAAATAACTACCACAGGCAGAATAAAGAAAAAGGAATGAAAAGAATTGAGGACAGTCTTAGAGACCTGTGGGACAACATTAAACGCACCACCATTCAAATTATAGGGGGTCCCAGAAGAAGAGGAGAAAAAGAAATTAACTGAAACAATATTTGAAGAGATTATATTTGAAAAGTTACCTAATATGGGAAAGGAAATAGTCAAGTCCAGAAGCACAGAGTTCTATACAGGATAAATCCAAGGAGAAACAAGACAAGACACATATTAATTGAATGATAAGAAATTAAATACAAAGAAAAAAAATTAAAACCAGCAAGGGAAAAACAACAAATAACATATAAGGGAATCCCCATAAGTTTAAGAGCAGATCTTTCAGCAGCACTCTGCAAGCCAGAAGGAAATGGCAGGACGTATTTAAAGTGATGAAAGGGAAAAACCTAGAACCAAGATTACTCTACCCAGCAAGGATCTCCTTCCGATTCGACGGAGAAATTAAAACCTTTACAGACAAACAAAAGCTAAGAGAAATGAGCACCACCAAACCAGCTTTACAACAAATGCTAAAGGAACTTCTCTAGGCAGGAAACACAAGAGAAGGAAAAGACCTACAATAACAAACCCAAAACAATTAACAAAATGGTAATAGGAACATATATATCAATAACTACCTTAAATGTAAATGGATTAAATGCTACAACCAAAAGAAACAGACTGGCTGAATGGATACAAAAACAAGACCCGTACATATGCTGTCTACAAGAGACCCACTTCAGACCTAGGGACACATAAGACTGAAAGTGAGGGGATGGAAAAAGATATTCCATGCAAATGGAAATCAAAAGAAAGCTGGAGTAGCAATACTCATATCAGATAAAATAGACTTTAAAATAAAGAATGTTACAAGAGACAAGAAAGAACACTACATAATGATCAAGGGATCAATACAAGAAGAACATATAATTGTAAATATTTATGCAACCAACATAGGAGCACCTCAATACATAAGGAAAATGCTAACAACCATAAAAGGGGAAATTGACAGTACGGGACTTTAACACGCCACTTTCACCAATGGACAGATCATCCAAAATGAAAATTAATAAGGAAACACAAGCTTTAAATGATACATTAAACAAGATGGACTTAAATGATATTTATAGGACCTTCCATCCAAAAGCAACAGAATACACTTTCTTCTCAAGTGCTCCTGGAACATTCTCCAGGATAGATCATATCCTGGGTCACAAATCAAGTCTTGGTAAATTTAAGAAAACTGAAATCGTTTCAAGTTATCTTTTCTGACCACGATGCTATGAAACTAGATATCAATTACATGAAAAAATCTACAAAAATACAAACATACGGAGGCCAAACAATACACTACTAAATAACCAAGAGATCACTGAAGAAATCAAATAGGAAATCAAAAAATACCTAGACACAAATGACAATGAAAACACGATGACCCAAAACCTATGGGATGCAGCAAAAGCAGTTCTACGAGGGAGGTTTATAGCAATACAATCCTACCTCAAGAAACAAGAAACACCTCAAATAAACAACCTAACCTTACACCTAAAGCAATTAGAGAAAGAAGAAAAAAAAAAACCCCAAAGTTAGCAGAAGCAAACAAATCATAAAGATCAGATCAGAAATAAATGAAAAAGAAATGAAGGAAACGATAGCAAAGATCAATAAAATTAAAAGCTGGTTCTTTGAGAAGATAAACAAAATGGATAAACCATTAGCCAGACTCATCAAGAAAAAAAGGGAGAAGACTCAAATCAGTAGAATTAGAAATGAAAAAGGAGAAGTAACAACTGACACTGCAGAAATACAAAAGATCATGAGAGATTATTACAAGCAACTCTATGCCAATAAAATGGACAACCTGGAAGAAATGGACAAATTCTTAGAAAAGCACAACCTTCGGAGACTGCACAAGGAAGAAATAGAAAATATAAACAGACCAATCACAAGCACTGAAATTGAAACTGTGATAAAAAATCTTCCAACAAACAAAAGCCCAGGAGTAGATGGCTTCACAGGCGAATTCTATCAAACATTTAGAGAAGAGCTAACACCCATCCTTCTCAAACTCTTCCAAAACATAGCAGAGGGAGGAACACTCCCAAACTCATTCTACGAGGCCACTGTCACCTTGATACCAAAACCAGACAAAGATGTCACAAAGAAAGAAAACTACAGGCCAATATCACTGATGAACATAGATGCAAAATCCTCAACAAAATACTAGCAAACAGAATCCAACAGCACATTAAAAGGATCATACACCATGATCAAGTGGGGTTTATTCCAGGAATGCAAGGATTCTTCAATATACGCAAATCAATCAACATGATACACCATATTAACAAATTGACGGAGAAAAACCATATGATCATCTCAATAGATGCTGAAGAAGCTTTCGACAAAATTCAACACCCATTTATGATAAAAAACCCTGCAGAAAGTAGGCATAGAGGGAACTTTCCTCAACATAATAAAGGCCATATATGACAAACCCACAGCCAGCATCGTCCTCAATGGTGAAATACTGAAACCATTTCCACTAAGATCAGGAACAAGACAAGGTTGCCCACTCTCACCACTCTTTTTCAACATAGTTCTGCAAGTTTTAGCCACAGCAATCAGAGAAGAAAAGGAAATAAAAGGAATCCAAACTGGAAAAGAAGAAGTAAAGTTGTCACTGTTTGCAGATGACATGATACTATATATAGAGAATCCTAAAGAGGCTACCAGAAAACTACTAGAGCTAATCAATGAATCTGGTAAAGTAGCAGGATACAAAATTAATGCACAGAAATCTCTGGCATTCCTATACACTAATGATGAAAAATCTGAAAGTGAAGTCAAGAAAACACTCCCATTTACCATTGCAACAAAAAGAATAAAATATCTAGGAATAAACCTACCTAAGGAGACAAAAGACCTGTATGCAGAAAATTATAAGACACTGATGAAAGAAATTAAAGATGATACAAACAGATGGAGAGATATACCATGTTCTTGGATTGGAAGAATCAACATTGTGAAAATGACTCTACTACCCAAAGCAATCTACAGATTCAATGCAATCCCTATCAAACTACCACTGGCACTTTTCCACAGAAGTAGAACAAAAAATTTCACAATTTGTATGGAAACATAGAAGACCCCAAATAGCCAAAGCAATCTTGAGAACGAAAAATGGAACTGGAGGAATCAGGCTCCCTGACTTCAGACTATACTACAAAGCTACAGTAATCAAGACAGTATGGTACTGGCACAAAAACAGAAAGATAGATCAATGGAACAGGATAGAAAGCCCAGAGATAAACCCACGCACATATGGTCACCTTATCTTTGATAAAGGAGGCAGGAATGTACAGTGGAGAAAGGACAGTCTCTTCAATAAGTGGTGCTGGGAAAACTGGACAGGACATGTAAAAGTATGAGATTAGGTCACTCCCTAACACCATACACAAAAATAAGCTCAAACTGGATTAAAGACCTAAATGTAAGGCCAGAAACTATCAAACTCTTAGAGGAAAACATAGGCAGAACACTCTATGACATAAATCACAGCAAGATCCTTTTTGACCCACCTCCTAGAGAAATGGAAATAAAAACAAAAATAAACACATGGGACCTAATGAAACTTAAAAGCTTTTGCACAGCAAAGGAAACCATAAACAAGACCAAAAGACAACCCTTAGAATGGGAGAAAATATTTGCAAATGAAGCAACTGACAAAGGATTAATCTCCAAAATGTATAAGCAGCTCATGCAGCTCAATAACAAAAAAACAAACAACCCAATTCAAAAATGGGCAGAAGACCTAAATAGACATTTCTCCACAGAAGATATACAGACTGCCAACAAACACATGAAAGGATGCGCAACATCTTTACTCATTAGAGAAATGCAAATCAAAACTACAATGAGATATCATCTCACACCAGTCAGAATGGCCATCATCAAAAAATCTAGAAACAATAAATGCTGGAGAGGGTGTGGAAAAAAGGGAACACTCTTGCACTGCTGGTGGGAATGTGAATTGGTACAGCCACTATGGAGAACAGTATGGAGGTTCCTTAAAAAACTACAAATAGAAATACCATATGACCCAGCAATCCCACTACTGGGCATATACCCTGAGAAAACCATAATTCAAAAAGAGTCATGTACCAAAATGTTCATTGCAGCCCTATTTACAATAGCCCAGAGATGGAAACAATCTAAGTGTCCATCATCGGATGAATGGATAAAGAAGATGTGGCACATATATACAATGGAATATTACTCAGCCATAAAAAGAAACGAAACTGAGCTATTTGTAATGAGGTGGATAGACCTAGAGTCTGTCATACAGAATGAAGTCAGAAAGAGAAAGACAAATACCGTATGCTAACACATATATATGGAATTTAAGAAGAAAAAAAATGTCACGAAGAACCTAGGGGTAAAACAGGAATAAAGACACACACCTACTAGAGAATGGACTTGAGGATATGGGGAGGGGGAAGGGTAAGTTGTAACAAAGCGAGAGAGAGGCATGGACATATATACACTACCAAACGTAAGGTAGATAGCTAGTGGGAAGCAGCCACACAGCACGGGGAGATCAGCTCGGTGCTTTGTGACCGCCGGAGGGGTGGGATAGGGAGGGTGGGAGGGAGACACAAGAGGGAGGGGATATGGGAACATATTTTTATGTATAACTGATTCATTTTGTTATAAAGCAGAAACTAACACACCATTGTTAAGCAAAAAACAGAAAAAATCAGTTAGAACTACACTAAAAGCAACAGCAACAACAGTTGGGGCTTGGGGAGACACAGGACAGGAGATGGAGAAATGGTGGCAATTTTTTTTTTTTAAGATTTTTTTTTAATGTGAACCTTTTTAAGGTCTTTATTGAATTTGTTACAATACTGCTTCTGTTATGTGTTTTGGAGTTTTTGAACCTGAGGCATGTGGGATCTTAGCATGTGGGATCTTAGCTCCCTGACCAGGGAGTGAACCCGCATCTCCTACACTGGAAGGTGAAGTATTAACCACTGGACTACCAGGGAAGTCCTGGTGGCAATGTTTAAGCTCACAGTGTGGGTAGCAGCCTTGTTCAAAGTCATATTGAATAATCTGAGCCCAGCTAAAAGTCCTGAGGGCTTTAAATAAATGGGAAAATACTTGGAGAATTCTCCCTCTATCCCCTGCTGTATCTGGGATATTTTCTATGGCATTACAAAAGAATAATAGAAAGTGAAGTTTAAAGAGTAACTTACTTTACCAAAGGGGAAGGGTGGGTGAGGGATAAATTGGGAGTATGGGATTAACAGAGGCACACTACCATATATAAATTAGATAAACAGGGTTTTACTGTACAGCAGAGAACTAGATTCAATATTTTATAATAAACTATAATGGAAAAGAATTTTTAAAAAGGAACATAGATATATACATATATATATGTATAACCAAATCACTTTGCTGTACACCTGAAACCAACACAATACTGTAAATCAACTATACTTCAATGTTTTAAAAAGTAATTTTTAAAAAAATTCTGAATCATGTGCTTCCCTGGTGGCGCAGTGGTTGAGAGTCTGCCTGTCAATGCAGGGGACACGGGTTCATGCCCCGGTCTGGGAAGATCCCACATGCCGCAGAGCAGCTGGGCCCGTGAGCCACGGCTGCTGAGCCTGCGCATCCGGAGCCTGTGCTCCGCAACGGGAGAGGCCACAACAGTGAGAGGCCCGTGTAACAGAAAAAAAAAAAAATCTGACTCATCTTTTTGTATATATAAATTTACCTATCTATCTAATCTATCTTATCTATCTATTTATCTATCTAAGGCTGTGTTGGGTCTTGGTTGCTATGCACAGGCTTTCTCCAGTTGCGGCGAGCGGGGGCTACTCTTTGTTGCGGTGCACGGGCTTCTCATTGCGGTGGCTTCTCTTGTTGTGGAGCACGGGCTCAAGGCACACGGGCTTCAGTAGTTGTGGCGCACGGGCTTAGTTGCTCCATTGCATGTGGGATCTTCCCGGACCAGGTATTGAACCCGTGTCCCCTGCACTGGCTGGTAGATTGTTATCCACTGTGCCACCAGGGAAGTCCAAAGGTAAGTCTTAATATCAGCCAGCTTAAGAATCTTTTTTTTTTTTGGCAGTACGCAGGCCTCTCAGTGTTGTGGCCTCTCCCGTTGTGGAGCACAGGCTGTGGACGCGCAGGCTCAGCAGCTATGGCTCACGGGCCCAGCTGCTCCGCGGCATGTGGGATCTTCCCAGACCGGTGCATGAACCCGTGTTCCCTGCATCGGCAGGCGGACTCTCAACCACTGTGCCACCAGGGAAGCCCAAGAATTTTTTTCATTGTCTTTTTTTCAGCCAGAGAAGTTACTACATCTATTCTTGTTATATTAAAAACGGATGACCCACACTTTAATAGAAACAGCATGGGTTAGTTAGGAAGTGGAGTCCAAGTCAAACCTGCCATCAATCAAACGTGTAACCTTATATACAGATTTAACTTCTCTTATGCCTTATTTTTTTTACGTCTGTAAAATGATGCCAAAGCTTCTTCCAGCTCTATAATTTGTAAAGAAGAAGAAGCTCTCTTGATTAAGACCAAAGAAATTAAGAGGAAATAATTATGATGTCATCCAGGTAAGGGTAAAAAAAAAAATGAGAATTTAAGTTACTTGGATGTTCCAAGCCTTTTCATTTTTTTAAGGTATATTATTACACTTCATTTACTTTCAAGTGCATAAAATTGAGTGGTAGTATCCTATCAACTTGTGATAGAAAGATATCTCAAATTTGTCTTTATTGTTAAGTAAATCATAGTACATTCATAAAATGGAAATATTATGCAGTTATTAGAAACCATACTTTCAAAGAATAATTGAAATTAAATTTTAAAAAGCCAGAATCAGTGAGTTAGTGAATGTAAAGCATTTAACACAAGGCTAGGCATATGATAAATGTTTAACAAATGATATCAACTATAATAACATCGTTATTACCAAAACATTGTTAATCCCGACTTTGAAAAAAATATGAAAAATATGTATGAAAAATAAAAATGATGGAAGAACCACGAAGTGTTAGCAGTGGTTTTGTGGCTGTCTGTGTGAAATTACAAATGGTCTTAAATTTCCTTTGTACCTTTTGCCAAATTTGGGTTTTTTTTCTTTACAACTATGCATTGTTTTTACAAGATTTACCCAAACCAGAGTTTTAAATCTTTGCTTCTGTTTTAGATTTTAATCAGTTCTATATGATAATCAGCCACGATCTTCTAGAATAAGGATCAACACACAATACACAATTCTACTTGAACATAGTTACAATAAAACACTTACTTTTTGGACTTTAGAAAGCATTATATTAATTTTGAATATTATTAATGAATATGAATTATCATGTGATATGTCTATAACAATAAATTATACTAAATTTGAATTAACCATAGAATTATGTCCTGATAGTGTTTTCTTTCATTTTAAAATGTTCTAGTTGGTTACAATGATTTGGCTTACCAGAAAAAAACCAATGGCTAAAGCAGTCAATAACACCATAATTTTGCTATTTGGTCTACCCTAGCTAAATGAGGCTGTTATGGTAATTTTATACTTACTCTCTACTACTCCTGGAATTGCTCTATAATGCTGAAACTGGTAGAAGGATTTTTCCAACATGTACTCAGGATTTATTTCTTCTACTCGTAGTAAGTTCAAGACCATGTTGTAGGTCAAATGGAAAGCACTATTTAGAGGATCAGCTGAGCCCTGAGAGAAAAAAACATGTCAATGTTGTAGATTTTAAAAATAAATTCATAAAAGTATTTTTAACCTCCTGAACTGCATAACAGTTTAGTCTTCACTAAGGAATACTACAGAAATGTATTAAGTTCTTTCCTTTAAATGACCAATACAAAGTGATAAAAGAGTTGATCTTTGGGAAAGTGAAGGGAGGGAAAAAACACCAACTAGGACAGTAGTAGTTAGAATACTGTTGGCCAAGTATGTTTAGCTCTCTGCCTTCTAGGTACTTGACAGGATTACACATTTTGCCCTCAGTGGGGAGGGCAAATAAGTTTCAGTGATGTATCACTTCCTGGTCAAATATTTAACTGCTGGTGTGAAAAGCTACATTTTCCCTGCTGGCACAGTGACTGCCAATGTTCAAGATGGTGGTTTCTCTATCAGCTTGAATCCCTAAACAATAATAAGCATAGTCTCCTTTGTAAACGTGCAATGAACAAGTAAAGAGAAACAAACCTTTAAGTTACTGAGATTTAGGTTTGTTACTGCAGCATAACCTAGCCTATGCTAATAAGTACACTAAATTTCAGAATGATATTCAGAAAAAATTAGTTATTTTGAAACTCTCAGCTTCCTGAAATGACATAAAACTGCCTAAGTGTTTCCCCAAAATTTACAGACCAGTCTTTGTCAACACTTTGGTAATTCCACTTTCTCCTCCTAATTGTGGCCGTTACCAAAGAAGGGCTAGTTACAATAGTGTGACCTTAATTTGCAACAAGGTTTATGTCCAAAATACTTCCTTGAGATCTAAACTTTTCTTTCACTGTTTCTTCAGGAATACGTTTTCTTTTCTCTTCTCTTTTCTTTTCTTCTCCCTCCCTCCCTCCCTCCCTCCCTCCTTCCTTCCTTCCTTTCTTTTTTTTTTTAATATATTTTTTTTGGCTACGTTGGGTCTTTGTTGCTGCTTGTGGGCTTTCTCTAGTTGTGGGGAGCGGGGGCTACTCTTCGTTGCGGTGAGCAGGCTTTTCATTGCGGTGACTTCTCTTGTTGCGGAGCACGGGTTGCAGGTGCATGGGCTTCAGCAGTTGTGGCTCGCAGGCTCTAGAGCGCAGGCTCAGTAGTTGTGGCGCATAGGCTTAGTTGCTCCATGGCATGTGGGATCTTCCCGGAACAGGGCTCAAACCTATGTACCCTGCACTGGCAGGTAGATTCTTAACCACTGCACCACCAGGGAAGCCCAGGAATACTTTTTTCTAAATGCAAATACTTCCTAAGATTGAAAATGGTTATGTAGTGCCCAAATGAGAATGACCAAATTCTTGGGAGATACATGCTGAAATATTTAGAAGTGTCACAAAACATGCAAATCTTTAAATAGCAAAATACACAAATACTGTTAGGGTATTCAGAGGCTTTTAAATTGAGGTTTATAAGCCAGCCTTATTGCATTCAGAATTATAAATGTATGAATATAGGATTTTATGAGGAGAAGAAGCAGAACTATCAACAGTCTCAAATGGTGCTATTCCTTAACTCCTGAAAAATCAAGAGCCATTTACCCTAGGGGATTAGTTAGTAAGTCCCTAAAACCTTCATTTTTATCCACTTTCCTTGAAAATAGGGCCAAAGGGAGATGTGCAGTTAGTATGAAAATCACATTCTTGGGGAAGAGAGGAATGAAAGACAACTTCAGCTACTTCATAATTTTGCAAACAGACCAACTTTTTACTATTCTATTATTTTTCTTTTCTACTATTACCTCCTTTAAGAAATGTGGGGCTTCATTATTGCAAATGTTTATTTCCAACCTCAAGCTCTGCTTCTATATTCAAACTGCTGTAGAATACACCTATCTGAATTCTCCATCACCTTAAACTCAACATAGCATTTTAACATTGTATCCAAGTGACCCCAGGACAACCCCAACTTATGCCTGATATATTGATATAATTATTAATAGTCCCTTCTTTCAGTATTACAGTATCCTAATTTGATGCTAAAAAATATGGCTATACAGCCATTCCCCAGTGTCTTCGGGTTCCCTATCTGAGGATTCAATGAACTGTGGTTTGCAAAATACTTGGGAAAAAAAATTGCAGAAAGTTCCAAAAAGCAAAACTTGAATGTGTCATGCAGCATAGGCAACTATATACACTGTACTTACGGCTATTTAAATAGCATTTACAATTCCATACTATAAGTAATCTAGAGATGATTTAAGTATATGAAAGATGTGCATAGGTTATATGCAAATACTGTGCCATTTATGTAAGAGACATGAGCATCCTCTCATTTTGGTATTTCAGTATACGTGGGGGTCTTGGAACCAATCCCCTGAGAATACCAAGGGAGGACTGTAACTACACAGAATACTATTTACTCTTAAAGAAAATTCTGCAGTATGTAACAACATGGATGAACTTTGAGGATATTATGCTAAATGAAACATGCCAGTCACAGAAAGACAAATCCTGCATAATTCCTCTTATATGAGGTATCCAAAATAGTCAAATTCATGGACTTAAAGAGTAGAATGGTAGTTGTCAGAGACTGAGAGGAGGAGTAATTGGGAAGTTACTAATTAAATGGCATCAAGTTTCAGTCAAGTGAGATAAATAGAGATTTGCTATACAACAGTCAACAACAACGTATTTTACAACATAATAATTTATTAAGAGGGTAGATCTCGGCTTCCCTCGTGGCGCAGTGGTTGAGAGTCCGCCTGCTGATGCAGGGGACACGGGTTCGTGCCCCGGTCTGGGAAGATCCCACATGCCACGGAGCGGTTGGGCCCGTGAGCCATGGCCGTTGAGCCTGCGCGTCCGGAGCCTGTGCTCCGCAACGGGAGAGGCCACAACAGTGAGAGGCCCACGTACAGCAAAAAAATAAAAAATAAAAAAATTAAAATTAAAAAAAAAAGAGGGTAGATCTCATGTTAAATTTTCTTTGCACAATAAAATTTAAAAACTCTTTTTTTTAATGAAATGAAAGACAATAGAAATTTACACTTACAGGGTAACAAATCTAGAGATATCAAGTAAATGGAATGAAAAAATCTGTACTAAAGGAACCAGATGCTGCCATTAAAATATTACCTCCTGACTCAATTATTTCCATACACAGAGTACGAGGTAAGAAAAATAGTGTTTATTATATGTGACAAAATTTAAAGAAAAGAATAACACAAATTTTCAGTCTTGACCATTTTCCTTACACAAAGAATTAAAGTTATATGGACACTTAAAGATGGGTTTCCAAGTGTTAATCTTTAAAACTGAAAATAAGACACCATACGATCACTATGAATATGTACAGATAAGCTTTGTCTTTACTCATATAAAAACATTAAAAAAAAAAAAGAAAGAATAAAGAACTTTACCTATTTTTGCTTCAACATACCAGGCTTCCTACAACCATATCACAAATTCTCCATGCAGTTCCTGAGTCTTAGAAGTTGACCACAGTATATTTCAGAGATATTGACCTATGTATGTCTTAACATGTTTTGAAGATTTATTTTAAGTAGCTAATCAGCTGGCAGTTAATTTTATATTTTAGTTCATGTTAAGTTTCCTATCTTATTGACAGTGTTCTCTATGGATATGCTTAATAATTCCTTACTATCAATACATGGAGAAGGAGAAGGAAAGCAATCAGGCAGGTCAAACTTCCTTGGGAAGCTCTTCAAAATAAAACAAAAATCTTAGACAATCCAAAACACAAATACTAAGCAAGCAGAATGAACAGGTTAATTTGAAATAAAGCTTATAAATTTAACTTTATTATTGGGATATTATAATCTCTCAACAGGATGAATCAGAATGGTAGATTGTAGAATTAATTTATGAAGCTATCTGGGCTTGCAAAGGTATAGGAAGATAACTGTGCACAATACTGATAACATCTGCCCTACTTCCTGTGCTGATAGGTGAGAAGCGATTTGTGCAGTGGAGTGGGCAGATATAGAGGTATCTCAAATTTGGAGGGCAAAGTAAATATTTCTGCCCTCTGCAGATCTCCATCCCCTCCACTGCACGACTTGCTCTTTTCCTATTAGAACAGAAAGTAGGGTGCAAAGTATCAGCAATTTGAGCAGTTACCCTCTTCCACCTTCCTAAGCCCAGATAGTTTAGTAAATTAACTCATCTACTCAAGAGAGGTATTTGAACTGACACAATTAATTTCAATGTGGTCCTGAAGTATGTTTCTCAAATTCCTGGTGAAGGCACAGAAGCTTAACTTGTTACCTTAAGTAGTTGTTTTCCAATTGTTGGGCTCATCTTTTCATCTACCATAAGAATTACAATTCCTCTGTCATCCATTCCCCTCCTTCCAGCACGACCAGACATCTGAATGTATTCACCAGAGGAAATCTGAATGAATGTAATTAAAAATGCAAAGTTTAGGAGAAAACCTGATGAAAAACATATTCTTAAAATTATTCTTATCATAAAGTTCACAAGCACAAGCTACACATTCCATGACAGGAGACAAGGTTAAAAACATGAACTTTTAGGAAAGTTTAAGTAAAAAGATAAAAATGCAAAACACTTAAGAATTATGTTGCAAAACTAAATTTTAGATCCAAAATGATCAAATAGCTATAGAGAAATACTGGCTAATTCACTGGCATAAAAAATATCTTTGAACTAGATATTCTGGAAAACAGGAAAGTTTAAGAAAGCAAACAATGACCCAAACTCTATTAAATACCAATTCTGTCTGGATCATAACAAATTTTCTTAATTTCCAAATGAGATTAATATAAAAATCAACACATACAAAAAGCACAATTTCTATTTTCTCACTGTATGTCCTTGGCATTCGGAAGAGTCCGTTCATCACTAAGAACCACCTAAGGGAGAAAGGTTAGTAAGCCTCCCATGCATAGTCTTTCAGGGTAAAACTGAACCACCTGAACACTGGGCAAAGTTTTACCTATAAGTACATGTATACTTTTCTTCTGTAGAAAGGGTCCAGCATGTTCGGACTCTCCAAAAATGTTTGACTCAAGAAGAGTTACAAACCACTGTGCTACTAGAAAGCATATTACTGATAGCATCAAAAACAGACCTAACGACTTGGGACCAACCTTAAAGATCAGAAAAGAACATTTCAAAAAGGCAGTCCAATAAAATCTCAACAGCACTCAAGGGCATCGTTACATTTTGACACATTATGATTTTTAGATTTCATAATTAGGATCTTGAATCATCAAGAAATGGTTGTTTTCTTAAATTCAATTGCCCACTTTACTACATACCCTTCCCTGGGGTCCACTGGATGCCAAGGAGCATGTAAAGTCATGAAAAACTTATTTATTTTCTTGTAGCATCAATTTTATTCAAAGAATTAAGTAATTTTAAACTGATGATGAAGAATTTTAAAATTTACATTAACTTAAAATATAAAACATAATGGAAGACTTTATCCACTTTGCAATTAAAAATTATATTCTACATGAAATAGTCTTCTTTTGACTTAAAAAAGTCACAAGTTACAGAAAGTTTTTCAGGCCTTCTCAAAACTTTGAGGCCTTCTCAAAACATAGAGGCCTTCTCTATGACGCCTCCCTGACCACTTATATACAAATGACTTCTTTTCTTGTGTTCTATTCTTCCTACACATACTTCTCAGAGCCCATAAAATAAACTTCCACCTGCACTAAGTCTCTTCACAGTAGGGATTAGTTTGGTTTTGCTTTAAATTTAGCATCCTCAGTATCTACCATAGCTCTAGGCCCATAGTTTAAGTTTGGTAAGAAGCGATTACTTGCTTCTGGATTAAGGATTTATTTTTACTCCAATTCACCATTTCACTCATGATCCCAACTTTTGCCTTAGGAAAGACATGTGTGCAAACCTGTTAAAAAAAAAAAAAATCTCTATTTTAAACCTAAAGAGTAAAACAGTGAGCTACAACTGTAGCCACTATAGTAGAGGTGCTTTAAATAACTTAAAATTTGAAGAAATAAATAATTCTAGACATATTTTAAATGCATTAAAGCATTCATGACTCATTTGCACACCTATCCCTCATCACCAAACTCTTTCACCTAAAGTAGTTTTTGGTTTTTGTTTTTGGCTAAAGGATAGAAATATAAAGGATCTGAAATTAAACTTCGATGAACTTCTCATATTCGCTCAGGTACAAGTTTTAAAGTATTTAGAACTGAAAATCTCAAAGACTACATGAGCCAAAATCATCTTAGGTAAAACAACTGAAGCTAAAAGTTATTTCAATATATGAATTATTTTACTTACCCATCGGAAATCCTTCCCATCAAATTTTCGGGCGTTTGTAAATAAAACAGTTCTAGCTGGCATGTTAATCCCCATAGCAAAAGTCTCAGTGGCAAATAAGGCCTAAATGAATAAATATACAATTAAACACATATTTTAAACTGAAAAACTAGTTTCGTTAATAGATTACTCAAGTATAAATAAATCATTAATTTTAAAAATTAGTTGTTAATGAAATTGTACAAAAATAAGATATGCTATCCCAGGTGTATTTCAGTATTTTATATACAAAATTATTAAAATTACATATAATTATGTATATTATAGTAAATTTATATTATAATATTTAATGTCCCTTGCATCCCAGAAATTTTTTAATTCAGGGAAAATAGTCTTTCTTTCTGTAACTCCAGTGGTGGTAACTTGGAGAGACTACTACTGGTCTAATGGACAAAGCATTATTAGGCTGGAGAATATTTTTCTAAACGCAGTCACATTTCCTGGTTTCTTCATTGATGATGCAGTATTTTTAGAGACACCTTTAAAATCTCTGAGGGGAGATCAAAATCAGTGGCACTTTATGTTCACATCTAAGACTTTACCAAAGAGCACACAAAGGTATGTGTACAAGTTAAGTCATTGAAGTACTGTATTAAATAATCTAAATAATTTTCATCAATTGATAACAATATAAAAACACTTTATTTCATCAACTTAACAGAATGTTATTCATCTGTTAAAAAGAATGAATAGCAACGCATATGATGAAATTGAGTAACATGGGTAATATAATCACTTTTGTTTACAAATTAAATCAAATGTTATTTGTATGTATCCTAGTGGATATTTCTAGGAAGTGAAGGGCAATGGTGGTCTTTAATTTTTCACTTTATGTACAGTTATTCTATTTGAATTCTACAATCCAAAAGTATCACTTAAAAGATTCTTTAAAATGGGTCTCAACAAAACATGAAATCTATATGAGGACATCAACAGGGCCTTACCAGGACCCAGGTACAAATAGTGACCAATTCTTTATCTAAAATCCTAAAGTATGGTCTTTAGGGTGAGTAAATTTCTTTTAAATATCCTACTTAGTGCTGAAGTTCTCATGACAAATCTCTAATCTGATTTTTAAACATAAAATAATTTATGAGTCATACAAAGGCTTACAACTATATTTTGGAGTTGTTTCCCATTTTCAACATCCCATTACTGGGTACAGACATCAACATAATATTAAAAATTAAATTAGACTCTCTTTGGTTTAAAGGAGAACATTCTAAAAACTCGTCTAAACAGCAATTCTCCTTGTCTTTTCTAAACTAGTCCTTTTAATCTGTATACAGAATGGAGTCCACTTACAGTATCAACTTCAGGTCTGAAAATTAAACAGCACCCTCTGGAAAACTCTAAACTGTATTCAGTAATGATACCATTTCTTACTTTAAGAGTAGGAAAAGAAACAAATGACTTTTACCTACAGTCCAAAATTTATGAAGTATAACACTGTATACAAAAATAAGATCATTACCTAAGCCATTCCATTCGACTTACTTAAAAAATAACAATAAAAACAAGTTGCCTACAAACAGTGTTCTTGATAACTTTCAAATTGCTCACACAACACAATTTTAGGGCATAATAAATAAAATAAAATCATACCTTTATCAATCCTTCAGAAAAGAGAATTTCTATAGTTTCTTTCAAAATAGGAAGTAAACCACCATGGTGAATACCAATGCCCCTCTTCAAAAGAGGAAGTACATGTTCAACCTACGATTGGATTCAATTTTATTTTTAAAAAGATGTGAGGAAAAGAACTTCTAAAATGTGAAACTAACAAAATTAAGAAAAATGGGTAATCAAGAAAGAATGCTGTTTAAAGAAATTTTATATAACTTTTCCAGAAAAACTAGAAACCAAACCCATATTCCCACAAATTATTAAACTTAAAACACAATATAATTCTGTCCTAGCTTTAATATGAAAGGCATGTTTAAATAAACTTTATAAATGTTTTGCTTCCTCATTCAAATTTTCCAGTATTACTTCATCTCCTCTAAAAAAATTAAAGGTTATGATAGCAAAGTTTGCATCTGCATGAAATGAACTTAAAAAATACCACCAGGAGTTCCCTGGTGGCACAGTAGTTAAGAATCTGCCTGCCAATGCAGGGGACACGGGTTCAAGCCCTGGTGCAGGAAGATCCCACATGCTGCAGAGCAACTGGGCCAGTGAGCCACAATTACTGAGCCTGTGTTCTAAAGCCCGGGAGCCACAACTAGTGAGCCCGCTCGCCTAGAGCTCGTGCTCCACAATAAGAGAGGCCACCGCAGTGCAAAGCCCATTCACCACAATGAAGAGGAGCCCCCACTCGGCACAGCTACAGAAGACCTGTGCACAGCAATGAAGACCCAATGCAGCCAAAATAAATAAATTAAAAAAAAAAATACTGGCCAACTCAAACCAAAAGAAAATAAATAACTATAAAGCATATTTAATATAAATATGTACTTTATCTAAAAACAAATGAATTACTGAAGAGTTCATTCTCATTAACACTATTAAATTCCATTAAATTTTACTATTAGAAGTGTGCTAGGATAACAAGTATGTATAAAGACATGGCTCAAGCTCTTAGATACTAATAATTCAGCTGGAAAGAAAAATTACAGTAAGATTTCATAAATTAAATATCATTTTAAATACAAAGAAACATGCAATTGCAGTCTTATCATAAATCCCACACAAATCAAAGCAATCATCTGTAAGCAGAGTATGCCCCTCCAATTTTTCTTTTCACAAAATAAAACTTTCATATAGTATTAGGTTGGGCTAAAGCATTAGTTCTCAGTTTCGGATGCACATTAGAACAACCAGGGGAGTTTCTGAAAGATTCTAATGATCAGGACACACACCAGACAATTACATCAGAATCTCTGGAGTGGCAACAAGGCATCAGTGTATTTTAGAACTCCTAAGGCAATTCTAATAGTCAAAAGAAAAAACCACTTTAATTAATTAAAGCAAAGTAGAAATCAAATTTCTCACTAAACTTAGGTTTTCTCTAATTGTTTTGTCTGGTAGCCTTATGAATTAAGAAATTCATTGACTTAAAATCAGCATTAAAAATTTTGTAGTATTAGGAACAGAAGCAGTAATTTCCAGATCATGCTAGCTTTCAGAGAAAAGTTTCTTCAAGGCAGCAAATGTTTCCTTTTGTCACCTTCTTAGAAGTTCAAAATAAGAATCAAGGTATCATTTCAGTGCACAATGCAACATATTTACTGCAGTGCGCAAACAGTGCAATATATAATATAGTAACAAATCCAGGAAATACAAAGTGAATATATACTATCTGTTAATAGCCACAGTCTACTTAATGACAATAAACACACACCTGAGGGAGCTTTTTATCTTCATCTGACAAGCAGTCAATTGCATTACTGAATACTTCTTCAACCATCTTCTTTTCTTCATCTAAGAGAGAAAACCCAAAGGTATGTAAGTATCTAAATGAGTCAGTGATAACAAATTTCACACAATGCAAAGAATAAGAGTCTATAAAGAGTAAAAGTAAAGACTCATGATTTTACATAGGCAGAAGGTAAAGTAGATCAAATTTTCTACATAATTATTTAATAAAATTCATTGCCTTTCAAAACAGATCTAGCAGAGTTAGTCCATGAATAAAAGTACTATCTTATAAAAGCAGTAACAGTAATTACGCTAGGTATCTACATGCAATATTTAAGTCAAAAAATTACAGGACACAGGGATTATTATTGCTCACTATTAAGGAAAGTAAGGCATTGAGCAAATAATGGGCATTGGTATTAACTGTTACATCAGCAATTCCAAAGCCTATGCTCTTAACCATTACACTGCCTGCTTATAAAGTGACTATCTGTCAATAAATATTTGACTTTATCAATATATAACCTTGCAACATCAAGCACATACAGCACTGGTAGTTATAAGAAAACATTTCTAAGTAGAGCAATTCACTCAGTCAAAAAAAAAATATTATTGGCTTTAGGAGGGTATATGGGTTATCTGTCATTTGTTATTTTTTACCCATGGAAAAGTAAAAATTAGCTTTAAAATCATGGGATTAGTTCTGTGCCTTGATAAAGAAAACAAGATGACTGAAATTTGATTCTGCATGACTGAATATATTATTTACTTCTCACTGCACAGGATCAAATATGTAAAAGGCTGAAATGAATGACAACTGGGTTGCTATTTGGCATGTTGCAATTTTTGCCTAGGCTATGCTACTATCTAGCTGCGTGACTTTTAAATGGTTATATTTACAGTTAATAAATGAGAATAATATATTCATTTGCTAGAAGTTATTTTACTTTATTCAAAAATTATACCACAGTTAGGTACAGGGGCAGGTCTTCCCAGTTTGGATTTCTAGAAGAATGAAACATAACAGAAGGTAGTCTGACCAAGAGACTAATCTTAAGTAATCAGACCGAAAACCACAATAACCAAAGAGCTATGGCAATGAAGTATAAGAAGGTATGAGTCTAATATTTCTTACTAGGGGTCTTTGGGTTTTATATAGAACAATGTATTATACTTACCTTCCAATAAAAGACAGAAGAAAGGAAAAGAAATGATAAATTGAGGGCCTTAAAGTTTTTACAAATGTGATGTAATTACTGCTGTAACAGTAAGGTGAACTGCAAATTCTAGCAATACACAAAAATGTCTTACCAGAAATATATTTACACTAGTTTTCACGTAACATTAAAACTATACTGAAATTATATAGTACCTGTGTTGAAATCTAATTTGGTCATTTGAAGTGCATAGGCTTCACAATCTTTCTTACTAAAACTGAAAATAATTACAGGTTGAAAGTTTCTTTCCATAATCATCTTCACAATCTTGAACACATTTGATGGTCCTGCAAAATAGGTACATAAACCATATCCAAAAATTAACTCAAAATGGATTAAAGACTTAAATGTAAAATCTAAAACTACAAAACTCTTAAAAAATATACAGGAGTAAACCTTCATGATGCTGGGTTAGGCAAAGCACTCTTAGATATGATACCAAAAGCATAAGCCACAAAAGAAAAAAAAACCCTGATAAACTGGATTTCACCAAAATTTAAAACTTTTGTACTTCAACAGACAACAATAATAAAGATAACCCTAACTCACAGAATGGAAAAAAATATTTACAAATCAGATATCTAATAAAGGTCTAGTATCTAGAGTATAAAAGAATCCTTACAACTAAACAACAAAAAGACAGTGTAATTTTTGAATGGGCCAAGGATTTGAACAGATATTTTTCCAAAGATAAACAAATGGCCAGTAAGCACAGGATCTTCATTAGCCAACAGAGACATGTAAATAAAAACCACACTGAGATATGACTTCATACATACTAGGATGACTATAATCAAATAGACAGGCTACATTAAAGTACTGGCAAGGATGTGGAGGAAATGGATACCTCATATCCTTCTGATGACAATGTATAAAGGGGCAGACACTATGGAAAATAACTTGGCAGTTACTGAAAAGGTTAAACATAGAATTATCATATGACTCAGCAATTGCACTAGGTATATTCTCATGAGAAAAGAAAACACGTTCACACAAAAACTGGTAGTACACAAATGTTTACAGCAGCATTAATCACAACAATCAAAAAGTTGAAAACAACCTAACTGTTCATCAACTGAAGAATGAATACATAAAATGTGGTAAAATCATACAATGGAATGTTATTTAACCATAAAAAAGAATGAAGTACTGACATATGCTATAACATAGATGAACCTTGAAAACAAGCTAAGTTGCAAAACACCATATATATTATGATTCCATTTATATGAAATTTCTAGAAAAGGAAAATAGAAATAGAAAGTAGATTAGTGATTGCCTAAGGCTGAGGGGTGGTGGGGAAGAGGTTGGGAGTAAATGAAGAATGACTGATAATGGGTATGGGGTTTCTTGTTGAGTTAATGAAAATGTTCTAGAATTAGATAGTAGTTGCACAATTTTGTGAATATACTAAAATCCACTTAATTGTACCCTTAAAAATGGTGACTTCTATGATATGTGAATTGTATCTCAATAAAAAAACTGTGGTGACGGCTGCATAATTCTGTGAATGTACTAATAACTGTTGAATTGTATACTTTAATGGGTGAATTGTATATGAACTATATCTCAGTAAATGTCATAGAGGAAAAAGAGATTAAACCTTTATTCATCCAATTTTATCATACACTATCTAGCTCTTTATACAGCCCCCTGAGGGGAAAAAAGTTAAATAAAAAAACCCCAAAAAATGTAACCTGAAAATACAATTTACATGTAAAATTCTCTTAAAACAAAGTTCCAAATCACCTTTTGTTCCTCCTTTTCTCCCCTTCTGATCTCCTTTTGCCAAATCACCAGCATCTCGAAGTACCTGCATCGCAGTATTAAAATTATCTTCTCTGAAGTCACCCTGGAATCACAAAATTTTTCTGTGTAACTTAATACCTAATCATAATGCAAATATTTTTTCATACCTCAAAACAGAGCTCCTTAAATAATAAATAATTTAATATAATAACTGGGAAAAGCAAAACATAAGATATCTAAAACATGTCCAGAGCCCCTTATTCTCAAGGCATTTAAAAAATACTGGAAAAGGAAGGAAAGCTAATCCATGCATTAAAAAATACGAGTCTTAAATATAATTTTTGACATAAACATACATACACAAAAAAACAACAATAACTCTGGACCACAAAACTACTTAAGAAAAAAACCGGATTTCTGCCATTCTTCTCTAGTTTAAAGAAAAATGGGTATAAACAGCAAAGTATGATATTATAGATATAAGAATTATAATTACTCCCTTACATTTTCATCAACCACAAGGTGCAGACCATCTCCCCCTGCTGGAAAAATGTAGTGCTGTAATGGAGTAGGCCGATAATCTGTGTAAATTACATGACAAGGCTGTAAAAACAAAGAAAACTAATTAACCATATATTTTATTTCTTCAAAATAATACCATGTATATGACCTACCTAAAACACCTTAAGGAGACAAACTTTTGAATTCAACATTTCAAAAAGAAAAAAGTTTTTTAAAAAAACCCTTAAGTCAGGAAGAGAAAAATGGGGAAAAATGAGGTCTATCAAATTATACTACCATCTGTTCAATTTTACTAATTCCCTAATCAGGGATAAATATCAATACATGATTTGAGTTTCCATATGATCTTGGATCCATACCCTAGACCTGTGATGTCATAATTAAAGAAGACTTCAATTTCTCCGTAGCAGCAGTAATGGGGACACAGAATGCTCCCTGAGGTAAAATGGAACTTTTCTAGCCCAGAGACTTTTCAAAGCCTTACTAAAACAGCAGGTTGATCTAACTCCTCCAGAAGATCCACTGTGTTTCTATCCTACAGAAGCAACATGGATGTTACAAAAATACCATTAGAGAGCTTATAAATGGATAAAAAAAAAATTTGTCAGCATTCTGGTATAATGGAAAAATAAGGGCAGAAAAAAAAAACCAAGAATAAATTTAGTACACATGAACAAAAGCTTGTTATAAGGTCCTTTAATGCTGCTAAAATTAGACTAGAAAAGCAAAAAGGAAATACAGTCAGTAAAAAGTCTGCATTCACATGAAAACAATCAAATCACACTCTCAGGAAATGCCCAGCTTTTTCCCAGTACCGAGGTCTTAGAGAAAATTCTCTGTGTACTCGTGGTTCATTGTACGAACAGATAGTTTCCAAACCTGGCAGGTCATCGTGATCAATTTGGGAGCGTTTAAAAGTTAAAGATTTCAAAACCCAAGATCCTACTTCCAGAGATTTTGATGTATTGGGTTTGAGATGGGACTCAGAAAATTCACACTTATAAAAAAACTAGTCGGTTTATTTTGATAAGCTTGCTTGATTTAACAAGTAGTTTCACATTAAAATGTCTTCTTTATTCTAGGCAGCATCAGGAACGAAGTACAGGCTATAGTAAGGCCAACTTGTAACATTTTAAATATTGAAAACATCAAAAAAGGGAAAGAAAATACCTGTTTATGTAAGTGGCAAATCCATTCAGCAAACTGCCGGGCATTTGGAATAGTAGCCGAAAGAAAGACATAGTGAACATTATCAGGAAGCAAAATAATAGTTTCTTCCCATACGACACCACGCTCTGAAAAATACAAATACACCTTGGAATTCAATGTCACTTTATTATTTTCTCTCAAGCTCAATAATTAGAAATACAGACCATGTTGCACAAGGATATTTTTAGCCACAGACCCTTACCGTAAACTACTTTAGTTCTAACCATGAATTCATTTAGTAGAAAGTTAGTAGACTAAACCACCATGAACACAATGTACTCTGAAATAACAGCCTGCAACAAGCAGTGCCAAACTGAATGCTGTTCAAACAGCCTAACAAGAGTCCCAGGACAATGGAAATAGTATTTCCATCTCACTTAGAGAAGCAGAAGTTGCTGGCTTATAGAAAGTCACAGTAACAAATTTCAAAGAAACACCATTACTACAGCATATAGCATCGTTCACCTAAATTACCATCATGATCTCCAGAGATGAAAGAAAGATTTGATAAACAACAAAACTATAAGTCAGATGGAAAAAAAATGGAAAAATCCATGTGAGAATTTCCCTCCCATAAATGAACAAATCAATACAGGATTCATGATTTAAAAACCAAAATAACTCTGTATAGAACCTAATCTTATGAATTTCACAAAAGTGAAATTTTGAAAAAAGGGTAAATGATTTCTTAAACTTGTATTACTTTCACTATGAATACAGGTTAACTCACTGCTTTAATTCAAATAAAAACTAAGCTTTAAGTGTGTACATATTAAACATTTAAATTTTACATGTGCCAAAATTCCAAGTAAACTTACTTTTCCATTACAGTAGTGCAATAGTTCAAGTAAAGGGATAAATATTTTGCTCATTTTTATTTCATAATCCTCACTTTATTTTTACCATAAACATGCACTTATTTAAAAAAATAAAATAAAAATCAAGAATGTTAACTTTGTAGGCTAGAAGTTTTGGAAATTCCTTAGCATTAGTTATACAGGAGAGCTCTCTATTAAAGGGAACTAATTTTAATTCCATTTTTAAAATGTGAATTTGCATTTTCTCACACAGAAGTTGTTACTTTTTAAGCTGTAACTGAATGAGATCCTACTGGAAATATCACATCATGTTATCCACAAATTAGTTTATGAGAACTCTACTCACATGGAAGATCAACTACTTGTTCCAAATTCCTAATGCCATTCTTTTTTTTTTTAACATCTTTATTAATAGAGTATGATTTAGTGTTGTTAGCTTCTGCTGCATAACAAAGTGAATCATCTATATGCATACATATATCCACATATCCCCTCCCTCGTGCATCTCCCTCCCACCCTCCTTATCCCACCCTTCTAGGTGGTCACAAAGCACCAAGCTGATCTCCCTGTGCCATGCAGCTGCTTCCCACTAGCTATTTTACATTTGGTACTGTATGTATGTCAGTGCTACTCTCTCTTCATCCCAGCTTACACTCCTCCCTCCCCATGTCAAGTCCATTGTCTACCTCTGTGTCTTTATTCCTATCTTGCTCCAAGGTTCTTCAAAACCATTTTTTTTTTTTTAGATTCCATATACATGTGTTAGCATACGGTATTTGTTCTCTTTCTGACTTACTTCCCTCTGTATAACAGACTTTAGGTCCATCCACCTCACTACAAATAATTCAATTTCGTTTCTTTTTATGGCTGAATAATATTCCATTGTATGTATGTGCCACATCTTCTTTATCCATTCATATGTCGACACTTAGGTTGCTTCCATGTCCTGGCTATTATAAATAGTGCTGCAATGAACACTGTGGTACATGACTCTTTCTGAATTATGGTTTTCTCAAGGTATATGCCCAGTAGTGGGACTGCTGGGTCATATGGTAGTTCTATTTTTAGTTTTTTAAGGAACCTCCATACTGTTCTCCACAGTGGCTGCATCAATTTACTTTCCCACCAACCGTGCAAGAGGGTCCCGTTTTCTCCACACCCTCTCCAGCATTTACTTTGTAGATTTTTTGATGATGCCCATTCTGACTGAAGTGAGGTGATACCTCATTTTAGTTTTGATTTGCATTTCTCTAATGATTAGTGGCGTTGAGCATCTTTTCACGTGTTTGCTAGCAATCTGTATATCTTCTCTGGAGAAATGTCTATTTAGGTCTTCTGTCCATTTTTGGATTGGGTTTTTTTGATATTGAGCTGCGTGAGCTGCTTGTATATTCTGGAGATTAATCCTTTGTCAGTTGCTTCTTCTGCAAATATTTTCTCCTGTTCTGAGGATTGCATTTTGGTCTTATGGTTTCCTTTGCTGTGAAACAGCTTTTAAGTTTCATTAGGTCCCATGTGTTTATTTTTGTTTTTACTTCCATTTCTCTAGGAGGTGGGTCAAAAATGACCTTGCTGTGATTTATGTCAGAGTGTTCTTCCTATGTTTTGCTCTAAGAGTTTTACAGTGTCTGACCTTACATTTAGGTCTTTAATACATTTTGAGTTTATTTTTGTGTATGGTTTAGGAAGTGTTCTAATTTCATTCTTTTACATGTAGCTATCCAATTTTCCCAGCACCACTTATTGCAGACGCTCTTTTCTCCATTGTATATTCTTGCCTCCTTTACCAAAGATGAGGTGACCATATGTGCGTGGGTTTATCTCCGTGCTTTCTACCCTGTTCCACTGATCTGTTTCTGTTTTTTGTCAGTACCATACTGTCTTGATTACTGTAGCTTTCTAGCATAGTCTGAAGTCCAGGAGCCTGATTCCTCCAGGTCTGTTTTTCTCAAGACTGCTTTGGCTATTCGGGATATTTTGTGTTTCAATACAAATTGTGCAATTTTCTGTTCTACTTCTGTGAAACATGCCACTGGTAGTTTGATAGGGATTGCACTGAATCTGTAGATTGCTTTGGACAGTACAGTCCTTTTCACAATGTTGATTCATACAATCCAAGAATATAGTATATCTCTCCCTCCCTTTGTATCACCTTTATTTCTTTCATCAGTGTCTTATAGTTTTCTGCATACAGGTCTTTTGTATCCTTAGGTAGGTTTATTCCTACGTATTTTATTCTTTTTGTTGCAGTGGTAAATGGGAGTGTTTACTTAATTTCTCTTTCAGATTTTTCATCATCAGTGTATAGGCATGCAAGAGATTTCTGTACATTAATTTTGTATCCTGCTACTCTACCAAATTTATTGATTAGCTCTAGTAGTTTTCTGGTAGCATCTTTAGGATTCTCTATGTATAGTATCATGTCACCTGCAGACAGTGACAGTTTAACTTCTTTTCCAATTTGAATTCCTCTTACTTCTTTTTCTTCTCTGATTGCTGTGGGTAAAACTTCCAAAACTATGTTGAATAAAAGTGGTGAGGTAAAATGAGAGAGTGGGTAACCTTGTCTTGTTTCCTGAGGAAATGGTTTCAGTTTTTCACCACTGAGAATGATGTTGGCTGTGGGTTTGTCATATATGGCCTTTATTATGTTCAGGTAGGTTCCTTCTATGCCTCTCTTCTGGAGAGTTTTTATCATAAATGGGTGTTGAATTTTGTCAAAAGTTTTTTCTGCATCTATTGAGATGATCATATGGGTCTCATCCTTCAATTTGTTAATATGCTGTATCACACTGATGGATTTACGTATACTGAAGAATCCTTCCATTCCTGGGATAAACCACTTGATCATGGTGTATGATCCTTTTAATGTGCTGTTGGATTCTGTTTGCTACTATTTTGTTGAGGATTTTGCATCTATGTTCATCAGTGATATTGGCCTGTAGTTTTCTGTGTGACATCTTCATCTAGTTTTGGATCAGGTGATGGTGGCCTCATAGAAAGAGTTTGGGACCGTTCCTACCTCTGCTATATTTTGGAAGACTTTGAGAAGGATAGGTGCTAGCTCTTCTCTAAGTGTTTGATAGAATTTGGCTGTGAAGCCATCTGGTGCTGTGCTTTTGTTTGTTGGAAGATTTTTAATCACAGTCTCAGTTTCAGTGCTTGTGATTGTCTGTTTATATTTTCTATTTCTTCATGGTTCAGTCTCGGAAGGCTGTGCTTTTCTAAGAATGTGTCCATTTCTTCCAGGTTTTCCATTTTGTTGGCATACAGTTGCTTGTAGTAATCTCTCAGGATCCTTGTATTTCTGCATTGTCAGTTGTTACTTCCCCTTTTTCATTTCTAATTCTGTTGATTTGAGTCTTCTCCCTTTTTTTCTTAGTGAGTCTGGCTAATGGTTTATCAATATTCTTTATCTTCTCAGAGAATCAGCTTTTAGTTTTATTGATATTTGCTACTACTTCTTTCATTTCTTTTCCATTTATTTCTGATCTTTATGATTTCTTTCCTTCAACTAATTTCAGGGGTTTTTTGTTTTTCTTTCTCTAATTGCTTTAGGTGCAAGATTAGGTTGTTTGAGATTTTTTTGTTTCTTGAGGTCTGATTGTATTGCTATAAACTTCCTCTTAAAACTGCTTTTGCTGGATCCCATAAGTTTGGGTTCACTGTGTTTTGTCATTTGTTTCTAGGTATTTTTTGGTTTCCTCTTTGATTTCTTCAGTGATTTGATTTCTTCATTTCTTGGTTATTTAGTAGTGTATTGTTTAGCTTCCATGTGGTTGTATTTTTTACAGATTTCTTCCTGTAATTGATATCTAGTCTCACAGTGTTGAGGTTGGAAAAAATATTTGATATGATTTCAATTTTCTTAAATTTACCAAGGCTTGATTTGTGACCCAAGATATGATCTACCCTGGAGAATGTTCCATGAGCACAAGAGAGTAAAGTGTATTCTGTTGTTTTTGGATGGAATATCCTATAAATATTAAACTCATCTTTTTTTTTTTCTTTTCCATCTTGTTTAATGTATCATTTAAAGCTTGTGTTTCCTTATTTTCATCTTGGTTGATCTGTCCATTGGTGAAAGTGGTGGAGTGTTAAAGTTCCCTACTATGATTGTAGTACTGTCTATTTCACCTTTTATGGCTGTTAGCATTTGCCTTATGTATTGTGGTACTCCTATGTTGGGTGCATAAATATTTACAATTGTTATATCTTCTTCTTGGATCAATCCCTTGATCATTATGTAGTGTCCTTCTTTGTCTCTTATAATAGTCTTTATTTTAAAGTCTATTTTGTCTGATATGAGAATTCCTACTTCAGCTTTCTTTTGATTTCCACTTGCATGGAGTATCCTTTTCCATCCCCTCACTTTCAGTCTGTACGTGTCCCTAGGTCTGAAGTGGGTCTCTTGTAGACAGCATATGTACAGGTCTTGTTTTGGTATCCATTCAGCCAATTGACATCTTTTGGTTGGAGCATTTTATCCATTTACATTTAACGTAATTATCAATATGTATGTTCCTATTACCATTTTCTTAATTGCTTCGGGTTTGTTTTTGTAGGTCTTTTCCTTCTCTTGTGTTTCCTGCCTAAAAAATTTCCTTTAGCATTTGTTGTAAAGCTGGTTTGATGGTCCTGAATTCTCTTAACGTTTGCCTATCTGTTAAAGTTTTAATTTCTCTATCGAATCTGAATGAGATCCTTGCTGGGTAGGGTAATCTTGGCTGTAGGTTTTTCCCTTTCATCACTTTAAATATGTCCTGTCACTCCCTTCTGGCTTGCCTGGTTTCTGCTGAAAAATCAGCTGTTAACCTTATGGGGATTCCCTTGTATATTATTTGTTGTTTTTCCCTTACTGCTTTTAATATTTTTACTTTGTATTTAATTTTTGATAGTTTGTTTAAGATGTGTCTCAGTGCGTCTCTCTTTGGATTTATCCTGATGGTACTCTCTGTCCTTCCTGGACTTATTTCCTTTCCCACGTTAGAGAAGTTTTCGACTATAATGTCTTCAAATATTTTCTCAATCCCTTTCTCTTTCTCTTCTTCTGGGACCCTTCTACCATTCGAATGTTGCTGCGTTTAATGTTGTCCCAAAGGTCTCTGAAACTGTCCTCAAGTCTTTTCATTCCTTTTTGTTTATTCTGCTCCCTGGCAGTTATTTACACCGCTTTATCTTCCAGCTTACTTATCCGTTCTTCTGCTTCAGGTATTGTTATTGATTCCTTCTAGAGTATTTTTAATTTCAGTAATTGTGTTGTTCATCACTGCTTGTCTGCTGTTTCGTTCTCAGTCCTTGTTAAATGTTTCTTGTATTTTCTCCATTCTGTTTCCGAGATTTGGGATCATCTTTACTATCATTATTCTGAATTCCTTTTCAGGAGGTTGCTTATGTCATCTTCATTTATTTGGTCTTGTAGGTTTTTCCCCTACTCCTTCGTCTGTAACATATCCTTTTGCCATTTCTTTTTTTTGTTTTTTTGGATGGGTGCTGCTGTATTCCTGCCTTAGTGGTTGTTGGGTCTGAGACGTCCAGCACTGGAGTTTGCAAGCAGTTAGATGAGCTGGTTCCTAATGCTGTGATGATCACCTCCGGGAGGCCTCACTCCTATTGATATTCCCTGTGGTCTGAGGTTCTCTGTTAGTCCTGTGGTTTGGACTTGGAGCTCCCACCACAGGAGCTCGGGCCCAACTTCTGGCCTGGGAACCAAAATCCTGCAAGCTTCGTGGTGCAGTAAAAAAAAAAAAAAAGAAGAAGAAGAAGAAAGAAAGAAAGGAAAAAGGAGTAGTACGATATCAAGAATAAAAAAGAAAATACAATCAGAAAGATAAAGGTATATTAGGAAAAATAAAACTATAATTGAAACAACTGCAACAAGGTAAAATAAAACCACAGCAGAAGGAAAAAAGGGGGTGGGCCACAAGCCATAAGGAGAGATCACTAACAAAGTATAAAGAATAAAATAAAATTAGAAAAATAAAAGATTAGGAAAAATAAAAATATAAAAGAATCAACAGCAATGAATCAACAATGTAAAATAGAACACCAATCTAAAAGGAAAAAGGAAAAGAAAAAAAAAAGGGAAGAAAAAACAAAAAAGCCTTGGCTATGCAGAAGGAGTTTAGGTAGGGGGTGGAACTTAGGTAGTGGCAGGATTTAGGGTGGGGTGGGACCTAGGCGGGTGGTGGGGTGAGCGTGGGGCGGGGCCTGAGCAGAAGGGGAAAGGCAGCATGTCGAAAGGAGGGCCTCTGGAGTGTGGGGTTCAGGAGTTAGGAGGTAGGGCCCTGACTGAGGGTGTGTGGGTGGGATTTAGGCCCAGCTCATTGGAGGGATTCTCCGAGTGTAGAAGTAGGGCCCTGGGTGGGGGTGTAGTGGCGGGGCTTGGGCTGTGCTCTGTAGATGGGAGGCTCCGAGGGCGGAGTATTAGGTCCGGGAGCCCAAAATGCTTCCTGCTGCCTAAGTGGACAGGGAAAGCACTGGCCCCATTCCCTTCTGTTCTTTCGTGAACCTCCCCCACTGTCTCCCCTGGGGTCTCCCACATTGCCACTGGACCCTTAATCGTGGGTAGGTCCTGCTGGGTGCAGGAACTCCTTCTCTCCCCCAGCCACCCCTCAGGGGTGCCATCCCAGAGGTCCGGCCTTTAGTTTTGCTCCCCCTTTCCTCCCTCCCACTCCCTCAGGACCCACGTGGCTGGAGGGAGACTAGGTGGGCAGAGGATCAGGCCCGGAATCTCAACAGGTTCCTGGGGGTCCAACTGGGGAGGGGAAACCTGGCCATGCTCCCTTTTGATCCAATGGTTCCCCAATTTCCCCCGTTGGGCATGGGATCTCCTCCCCTCCCTAAGCTGCCCCTCAGGGATGCCAGTCCCATCCTGTCTCCACTTCTCCTCCCACTTCACTGCCCCCACGCCCCACATCCTACACGGTCACTGGGGTTTTCTCCTGTCCCTTAGGTGTCCGTGGTCCCCCACTGGTACCTGGTAGGTGCCCTAGTTGTGAGGAGACGCGAATTCCGCATCCTAATAGTACGCCATCTTGACTCCGCCCTACCTAATGCCATTCTTAAATAGAATACATGCTCACATCTCAACAACACTACAGAATATACCTGAATCTCTCATGTAATGAATTTCATCAAATATGACCCAAGCAACTTCTCGCATAACTTCAGAACCTCTGTACAGCATACTTCTCAAAATCTAAAGAAAAAGGAGAAGATTTAGCAGGATTCTGACATACCAAAAGCTCTTCTATCTAACAAGAAATTTTGGATATTCTTTTTTAACGGAAAGATTAAAATAATTTTAGGGAGGGCTTCCCTGGTGGCACAGTGGTTGTGAGTCCGCCTGCTGATGCAGGGGACACGGGTTCATGCCCCGGTCCGGGAAGATCCCACATGCTGCAGAGCGGCTAGGCCCATGAGCCATGGCTGCTGAGCCTGCATTTCTGGAGCCTGTGCTCCGCAACAGGAGAGGCCACAACAGTGAGAGGCCCGCGTACCACAAAATAATAATAATAATAATAATTTTAGGGAGATACATATCTCTTAAATACATAATATTCCTTCCCTAAATCCAAAATAAATGACTTCTCAAGTAAGTAATCAGATATAATCCATGGAAAGAATTATCATCTCCATATCCATATATCTTGAAAAAGAAGCCACTTCCTTGCATGTACAGTGCTTAACCCAAGACCTACACTTGCTAGAATACAAGAATAACTTAAAGTTATCTTCTATCTAACACAATGGATCTTATACTGTTATCCACTTTTTCTACCTCATCTTACCAATATGAATACTTTCTAGCAACTGTTATTCTGATTTCCGAGTTAAAGAAATCTTCCACGGATGGAAGAAAGTTTTGAGAATGGAAAATAAACTTACTTTAGGCACCAAAATGAAACGTGAGCAATGCTTTTGGGTAACTCTAAAAGTCAGAAGCTAATTTATGCTCTCTAGTGTACCATGTCTTTGTAGAATACAATGATATAATTCAATCATGTACAAAAGTACTTAGTAAAGACAGCTAATAGTGTCCAAAATGTAAGATGTTACAAAGATATGTAAAACTTAACTGTGATTATGGAAAGAAGCTAAACATAACTGGGCATTTTTTAAAAAGTTAGTTATCTATTTGTATCAACACTCAGATACAGAAGAAAAAAAAAATCACACAGAACAAGGAGCTACTACATATTCGAAACTATGTACTGAAATCCTTGAAATTATACAAAACCATCAAATTATTTTCATGTCACTGACAATACACCTTTAAAAATATTTTGTGAAGAAAAAACTGCATCTATATTATGACAAATAACAGAAATATTGGTAATTTACAACTAAATTCAATTATTAGAACTTGTTTTAAGATGAACTCTATCCCTTTCAAGTAAATCTACTCAGACAGTAAAATGTAACATTTTTATCAATATAGAGCAAGTAATAAAACATTAGCTGTTTTAACTGAATAGCCACATTAATTAAAAGGAAAATTAATTTAATTGAGACACGATATAAATTACCTCTGTGGTCATAACAAGACAAGATGCTGTAGGATTAATAGTAACATCTCCAGTCATCAGACCAACATCTTGAAATTCTTCATACATTTCACGGTATTTCTGGTTACTCAGGGCCTTAATTGGGCTAGTAAATATTACACGCTGTTTTTCCCTTAAGGCCAATGCAATGGCATATCTAAAAATGTGAAAACAAATAAGAATAAAGAATTCACAAAACCATGTCTTTAGAAGTATGTGATTTAAAAAATTCTATTCATACATAAATTGTGTTCAAACTTTCCCTAATTACATATCTTAAATAGACTTTGCAGAATATTAATGTCTTATTCTATTTACTTTCAAAAAACTATAATAATAGTAATAACGATGATAAATGTGAAGAATAGTGGTCTAAATGAATAAAAACGTTTTAAACTCTGGTCTCTTGGAGTTAATGTAACTTAATTACTAATACCAATGGATTACTAATGGTTATTACCCTATTTCTTGGAAGGAAAACACATTTGTTTCTCTAGATGGGCCTCCAAAAGTTTACAGAGCCTCTGCCTGTCAATTTATACATACACAGAGTATAAATACTCAGGAAACACTGGAAAATGAGTTTTTCTGAGTTTCACAAATAAGTTAACACATATGTATTCTCACCCCACATGTATTAGTTATCAAGTCTGTTCTCTGTTATTTTAAATAAACAGTTCTGACCTTTTTTTTGGTCAGCAAACTTTTTCTTTTTTAAAGATTTATTTATGACTTAAATTTAAAATTTTATTCTTGGCTGTGTTGGGTCTTAGTTGCGGCAAGCAGGATCTTCACTGAGGTGTGTG
Source organism: Mesoplodon bidens (assembly GCF_964165515.1). Taxonomy (NCBI): domain Eukaryota; kingdom Metazoa; phylum Chordata; class Mammalia; order Artiodactyla; family Ziphiidae; genus Mesoplodon; species Mesoplodon bidens. The sequence goes on along the minus strand of NC_138160.1, from coordinate 43,824,430 downwards.
GGCTTCTCTCTAGTTGTGGTGTGTGGATTTTCTCTTCTCTAGTTGTGGCATGGAGGCTCCAGGGCGCATGGGTTCCAGAGTGCATGGGCCCTGTAATTTGCGGCACACAGCTTCTAGTTGAGGTTCATGAGCTCGGTTAGTTGTGGCACGCAGGCTCAGTTTCCCTGTGGCATGTGGGATCTCAGTTCCCTGACCAGGGATCGAACTCACAACCCCTGCATTGTAAGGTGGATTCTTTACCATTGGACCACCAGGGAAGTCCCATCAAGTCTGTCCTTGACTGGAAATTAAGGCAGGTTCCAATAGTTCTTCTGCAGAGATTAATAGAATGCAATATAGGTTTTCCTTTTTGAAGAAAATTCAGCAGAGTTAAGTATTTAAAAATAGACCATGAAATCAGAACTAAACTTATTAGCAGCATGGTAGATCCTCCTTATTTAAGATACAGTTCCTATCCACAACAGACTTATAACCTATTTGGGGAAAAAAAATATGGGATTTCCCTGGTGGCACAGTGGTTAGGAATCCGCCTGCCATTGCAGGGGATACAGATTCGATCCCTGGCCTGGGCGGATCCCAGAGGCCACGGAGTGGCTAGGCCTGTGCGCCACAGCTGCTGAGCCTGTGCTCTGGAGCCCATGAACCACAACTGCTGAGCCACATGCCACAGCTGCTAAAGCTCACGTGCCTAGAGCCTGTGCTCTGCAACAAGAGAAGCCAACACAATGAGAAGCCTGCGCACCTCAATGAGGAGTAGCCCCTGCTCGCCGCAACTGGAGAAGGTCCGCACATGCAGCAACAAAGACCCAATGCAGCCAAAAATAAATAAATAAATAAATAAAAATTACTTAAAAAAAATTTATCCCAACCATGCCCCCAGTGAAATAAACAATTAAAAAATTAAAAGTTGTCCAAACATGATCAAATATGAATAGTAAGAGACATACATGAAAGAGAAAAGAATATACAGATGCTACAAAAAAATTAGAAGATATAAAAAGAAACAGGAAAGTGATCAATACTTAAGAAAAAGAAGCAGTCACGAGAAACTGAGTGGGCCCAGATGCTGGACTTAGCAAAGACTTCAAAGAAGCTATTACAAACATGTCCAAAAAATGTAAGGAAACCATGTTCTAAGAATTAAAGGAAATAGAACAATGATTCAACAAATAGGCAATCTCAACAGACACCTGAAACTATAACAACATAACCAAATGAAAACTCTACAGATGAAAAGTACAATAATTGAAATGAAAAATCCACTAGGTGGCTCAAGAGCAGATCTGAGATGGCAGAAGTATCTATATATGAAGATAGATCAACAGAAATTATCAAATCTAAAGAGAAAAACAGAAGAAAAATAAACAGACACTCAAAGATCTATGCAACAACCTCAAGTGTCCAAATATAAGTTCCAAACTGAGAAAGACGCAAGATAAATATATGAAAAAATAACAATAAAAAAACTTCCTAGTTTTGTTTTAAAGAACATTATAGACACCACAAGCACGATGAACTCAAGCAGGAAAACCTTTGGAATCACACCTAGAAGTAGAGTCAAACTGCTGAAAGTCTTCAAAGCAGCAAGAGAAAAACAACTCAAAACATACAAGAGAATACCATTAAAATTAAGGCTTACTTCTGACGGGAAATCATGGAGTAGAATGAAACAATGTCAGCCGAATGAGTATCCAATGTTGAAAGAAAAAAAACTGTCAACCAAGAATTACATATTCAGTGACATTATCCTTTCAAAAATAAAAGCAAAATAAAGACATTTCCAAATAAAAACTGAGTAAATTTACTGCTAACACATCAACCCCAGAAGAAATATTCTTAAAAAAATCTTTAACTCGAATATATAGAAAAGTATAGTTCTAAAAATGATATATATGTGGGTAAATACAAGACTGTATAGGGTTTGTGCTTCTCTTTTATTCAATTAATATTTTTAAAAATATAAGACTGTTTAAAGCAAAAACATTATTTTAACATTGTATTACACTGGATGTATAACATATAGTTGAAATATGTGTGACAAAAATAGCAGAAAAAAAGGAGGAAGAAATATTAGAGCAAGGTAACGATATTTTACAGAAATTGTGGCTGTGATTTAGTTAAAAATGTATACTGTAAGCCCTAGAGTAATCACTAAAAACATAACTCAAAGCTAAAAAAAAAAAATCAACAGAGGAATTAAAATAGTATACTAAAAAATATTTGTTAAATATAATAGAAGCCTGTTAAGACATGAGACACATTACTGAAAAACAACAAAATCAACCACATCAGTCATTAAATCAAATTATTGAAATCATAAAGTATCTTCTCCAACCACAAAGAAATTAAATTAGAAACCAAAACAGAAGGGTGTATGGAAAATCACCAAATGCTTGAAAAGTAAACGTAAGAGGAAACCAAGAGAAATTAAAAAATGAATTGAATTGAAAATAAAATGTAACTACCAAAAGTTATGGGATGCATGTAAAGCAGTACTAAGAGAGAAAATAATAGTTTTAAACACTTACATTAGACAGGAAGAATAATCTAAAATCAATCTAATTCCACTTTAAGTAATTCCTTGATAGACACAGATTACCAAAACTGGCTCAAGAAGAAAGCAAACTGAGTTAGGAATTTAAAAATCTTCCCATGAAGAAAAGCCTAGGTGGTTTAGATGGCTTAATTAGTAAATTCTGTCAAACATTTAAAGAGAAAATACCAAAACTACACAAATCCTTTCAGAAGACAGACCAGGAGGGAACACTTCCCAACTTACATTATCAGGTCAGTAATAACATTGTATCAAACCTAGACAATGACCTTGTAAGAAAAGAAAATTACACACCAAAATCCCTCATGAAGATAAGATTCAAAGATATTCCAGAAGAAAATATGTGCAAACTGAAACTGGCAACATCATATAAGATGATCATCTGCCATAAACAACCAGGTTTATTTCAGGAACATAAGGATGGTTTAACAAAAAACAGATGTAATATACCACATTAACAGAGTAAAAAGCAAATACCATATCCTTGTCTCTATAGATGGAAAAAGGATTTGATAAAATACAATGCTTCTTTTTTAATCTTCAATACACTTATTTTTCCCAGCTTTATTGAGATATAATTCACATGTAACATTGTGTAAGTTTAAACTATACACTGTAAGATTTGTTACACATATATACTGTGAAATGATTACTATAATAAGGTTAATTAACATCTCCATCACCTAATTACCTTTTGGTTTTTTTCTGGTAAAAACATTTAAGATCTACTCTCTTAGCAGCTTTCAAGTGTATAATACAGTATTTTTAAAGATAATAACCATGCTCTGAATTAGATCCCCAGAACTTACTCATTTTGTAACTGGAAGTTTGTTTCCTTTGATCAATATCTTCCTACTTCCTCCACCCTGTCCACCCCAGCCCCTGGCAACCACCATTCAACTCCGTTTCAATGCGTTCAGCTTTTTTAGATTCCATGTGAAAGTGAGATCACACAGTCTTTGTCTTTCTCTGACTTATTTGACTTATAATGCTCTCAAGGTCCATTCATGCTGTCACAAATAGCAGGATTTCCTTTTTTGGATGGCTAAATAATTTTCCATTGTGATCAACAGTGTGTGTGTATATGGATATAGACAGACAGATAGATGTCACATTTTCTTTATCCACTCATCTGTTGAGGGACATAGGTTGTTTCCTTGTCTTGGGTATTGTGAATAGGAATGCAGGTATCTCTTTGAGATACTAATTTCATTTCCTTTAGATATATATCCAGAAGTGGGACTGCTGGATTATACTCTATTTCTAATTTTTTGAGAAACCTCCACACTGCTTTCCATAGTGACTGTACCAATTTATATTCCTACAACAGTGCACAAAGGTTCCCTGTTCTTCATATCCTTGCCAACACTTGTTATCTCTCGTCATTTTGATAATAGCCATTCAAATAGGTGTTTTAAAATTTTTTTCATTTATTCCCAACTGAGAATAGAAAGGAACTTCCTCAACCTGATAAAAGGCACCTAGGAAAAAACTATAGCTAATATCACACTTCATGGTGAAACACTGAATGTTCTTCCTTTAAGATCAGGAACAGACAAGGATAGCTACCATCACTACTACTATTCAACAATGTACTGGATATTGCCAATGCAATAAGAAAAAGAAACTAAAGGGATAACATATCAGAAAGAAGCAGCAAAAACTGTCTTTATTCACAGACAATATGCCCACCTATGTAGAAAATCTTATGGAACATGAAAGTTACTAAAACTTGTTAGTAAGCAAGTATATTAAGAAACTGACAAGATAAAATATCAGCATATAAAAATAAACTGTACTTCATAAGTCAGAAACACATATATATGGAATCTAAAAGATAAAAAAGGTTCTGAAGAACATAGGGGCAGGACAGGAATAAAGATGCAGACGTAGAGAATGGACTTGAGGACACGGTATGGGGGGGAGGTGGAAGGGTAAGCTGGAACGAAGAGAGTGGCATGGACTTATATACACTACCAAATGTAAAATAGATAGGCTAGTGGGAAGCAGCCGCATAGCACAGGGAGATCAGCTCGGTGCTTTGTGACCACCTAGAGGGGTGGGATAGGGAGGGTGGGAGGGAGATGCAAGAGGGAGGAGATATGGGGATATATGTATAGCTGATTCACTTTGTTATAAAGCAGAAACTAACACACCATTGTAAAGCCATTATACGCCAATAAAGATGTTAAAAAAATTAAAAAATAAACTGTACTTCAGTATACAAGTCACTAACAATACAAATATGAACTTAAGAAAGAATGCCATTTGCAATAGCATGAAGCAATAAAATACTTAGAAAGAGATTTAAGAAAATGTAAGACCTGTACACTGAAACTACAAAATACTGCTGAGGGAAATCAAAGAAGATGTGAATAATGAAGAAATATACCATGCTCACGGACTGGAAGAGTATATAACAACGTTAAGATGAAAATTCTCCCCAAATTAATCTATAAATTCAACACAATCCCTATGCAAGTAGTCTTTTTTGGTAGAAGTTAACAAACTAATCTTAAAATTTTATTGAAGAATGCAAAGGACCTAGAGAAGCCCAAACAATTTTCAGAAAGAGGGAAGTTAGAGGACTCTAATTGCCTAAATTCAATACTGACTTTAAAGCTACAGTAATCAAGATAGTGTGGTACTGGTATAAGGATACACACAGAGACCAACAGAATAGGAAGTCCAAAACCAAATCCATACAATTATAGTCAATTCATTAGTCAATTCAATTCAACGGTAATTCAGTGGAAAAATAAGTTTTTCAACTAGAACAATTATCCACATACAAAAAGATTAATTTAAACCCCCTTTACCTCACATCATACATAAAAATTAATTCAAAGGAAATCATAGCTCTAAGTGTAAGAGCTAATACTATAAACTTCAAAAAGAAAATATAAGAGGTCTTCCCTGGTGGCACAGTGGTTGAGAATCCGTCTGCTAATGCAGGGGACATGGGTTTGAGCCCCGGTCTGGGAAGATTCCACATGCCACGGAGCAACTAGGCCCATGAGCCACAACTACTGAGCCTGCGCATCTGGAGCCTGTGCTCCGCAACAAGAGAGGCCACGGTAGTGAGAGGTCCGCGCACCGCGATGAAGAGTGGCCCCCGCTTGCCACAACTAGAGAAAGCCCTCACACAGAAATGAAGACCCAACACAGCCAAAAATAAATAAATAAGCCAAGCATTTAAAAAAAAAAAAGAAATGAACTAGTGATATATGCAACATGAATGAACCTCAAAAATGTTATTCTAAACAGGGAAAAAAAAAAAGACACAAAAGACTCCACATTACATGATTTCATTTACATGAAACTTCTAGAAAAGGCAAAACTATTTAGACAAAGCTGATGAGTGTTTGCCTAGGGTTGGAGGTGGGAGTTGAAAGCAAACACACGTAACAAAACTGTATGTATGGAAGTCTAAAACTGGAGAGGGTTGCACAGCTGTACAAATTTATTAAAACTCACTGAACTGTATACTTTAAATGGGTGAATTTAATAATATTTAAATTATATACTAATAAAGCTTTTAAAAAAAGCTTTACATAAAATAAAAAAACCATCAGGGCCAGAAAACTACTCAATTACATAGATAATCTGGTACCAAAATGTTAACCCTAGCACCAGATGTATAAATAAAATATTGTACTTGCTACAGTTAACCAGCTAAAGTTGGAGTTTACCTCAAGTCCTTGAATCCCTAGGGGAAATCTTTATCTGAGATCCATGAACCACTCCCTGAAATTATAAAATATGGTATGTACATAAAAATATATACCTCATCACATTTTTTATTGAGGTAAGATTCATACAACATAAAATTAACCATTTTAAAGTGTACAATTCAGTGGCATTTAGTACATTCACTATGTTGTGCAACCACCACCTCTACCGGATTCTGAAACATAATTCTCATCCTTCCAAAAACCCCATACCCATTAGGCAGTTACTTTTTGCTCCCCTCCTCTCAGCATCCCCTGGCCTCCACCAATCTTTCTGTCTCTAGGAATTTACCTGAGATATTTCACATAAATGAAGTCATACGGGATATTTCACACAAATGGAATCATACCTACTGAGTCTGGCTTCTTTTACTCAGCATGTTTCTGAGGTTCACCCACACTGTAGCGTGTATCAGTACTTCACTGATGTTACAGCTGGGTAATATTTCATTGAACAGATAAACCAGATTTATTTATCTATTCATCAACTGATGGACTTCTGGGTTGCTTCTACCTTTTCACTACTGTGAACAGTGCTGCTATGAACATTCATGTATAAGTATCTGTGTATCTGTTTTCAATTCTTTGGAGTAATATACCTAGGAGTGGAATTGCTGAGTCATGTAGTAATTCTACATTTAACTTTTTGAATAAGTACCAGACTGGTTTCCACAGCAGTCCTCACCAGGTTTTCAAAGGTGTCTATAAACCTGGTTAATTTCCTAAACATCTCTTTATGTTCTCCTAACCCAGAGTATGAGAGCAGGTTTCAGCATATACATGAAAATTTCCCACACTGAAAATCAGTCTGCTTTTGTAGGAAAAATGAAAACAAAGTTACACTACTGCCCAGAATCCTAATGACTATATATGTTGCCTTTAAATGGATAATGCACCAAACTATTGTATACTTTTCTAAGTGATATAAAATAATTGAACTAAAAATAGTCAAACCTCTTCTATATTTGTGCCTTAGGAGGAAACCAACTTTTGACTTCAGCACCTTCTGAAAAGTGGACCAATAAAAAAATTAGTTCTACTCCACTAGATAGAACTAGGGCAGTACCTGACCATAATGTGTTTGAATCTCGGAAACAGATCAAGACTAATCTGCAATTGGCTGATGCCATTAGAATGATAATCTAAGATCCAAAGCTTCACTTGTCTAACTCCCCTGCAAAGAGAAAAATTTGAGTTACACCTAAGCCAAGGTCTAGAAAGACTAATATACAATAACCAGATAGGCCCTGACTATCCCAAAGGACAATATTCCAGAACTCATGAAATATATCCACCATTATGCCAAGGTAAAGGCAATGATGAATAGGGAGAGTGGAGCCATTTTTAAGTTTTCTTCCTCTATGATCTTCTTTACTCTTTAGGTGATCACTGTTAAGAATACCTAATTCAGCTGCTCAATAGGAAAGCTGTAATTTCTCCATAATGAAGAAATAAAATATATTATAAATTATTAATAGTTAACCTGAAAACTCAAATTCATTTTCGAAAAGATGCCAAGATTGAGGGGAAAAAATAGTCTTTCAACAAATTCTGAGACAACTGGATATCCATACGCAAAATAATGAAGTTGGACCTACAAAAATAAAAAGCCCTCAAAATGGATCAAAGACCTAATATAATAGCTAAAATTACAAAACTCTTAGAAGAAAATATAGGTGTAAATCTTTGTGACCTTGATTAGGCAACGGTTTCTTATAAATGACACAAGCAACAAAAGAAAACAGATGAACTGCAGTTCATCAAATTAAAGACATCTGTACCTGAAAGGACACTCAAGAAAGTGAAAAGATGACCTACAGAATGAGAGAAAATTTTTGAAAATCATATATCTGACAAGGAACTAGTATCAGAATACAAAACAACTATCACAATTCAACAAGACAAACAACCCAATGAACAAGTTAAAAAAAGACTTAAGCAGACGTATCTCCAAAGACATAAAAAGGAGAAAGAGCACATTAAAAAATGTTCAATATCATCAGTCATTAAGGAAATGCAAATCAAAACCACAATGAGATATCACCTCACACCTGACAGGATGGCTATCAGCAAAGAGGCAAGAAACAAGTGTTGGTGAGAATGAGGACAAAAGGGAACCCTCGTGCCCAAGTGCCCACCAATAAATGGATAAAGAAGATGTGGAGAAGAAAAAAAAAAAAAGATGTGGTATTGCATATCCAATAGAATATTACTAAACCATAAAAAATGAAATCTTGCCATTTGCAACAACATAGATGGACCTAGAGGGTATTGTGCTAAGTGAAATAAGTCAGACAGAGAAAGACAAATACTGTATGATTTCACTTGTATGTGGAATCTAAAAAACAAAACAAATGAACAAACACAATAAAAGAGAAACAGTTATAGAAACAGAAAACCAACAGGTAGTCACCAGAGGGGAGGGTGGTGAGGGGAGGAAAGAAATAGGTAAGGGAGATTAAGAGGTAAAAACTTCCAGTTGCAAAATAAATGAGTCATGGGAATGAAACATACAGTATGGGGAATATAGTCTAATAACTACATAATATATTTTTATGGTGACATATTGTAACCAGACTTATTGTGGTGACCATTTTGAAATGTACAGAATTATCAAATCACTACGCTGTGTAATAGGAACTAACATAGTGTTACAGGTCAATTACACTTCAAAATAAACTTACAGAAAAAGAGATGAGATCTATGGTTACCACAAGTTGGGGTGGGGGGTGTTGGGATGAAGATGGTCAAAAGGTAGAAACTTCCAGTTATAAGTAATAGGGATGTAATGTACAATACAATAAATATAATTAACACTGCTGAAGATTACATAAAGAAGTTGTTAAAAGAGTAAATCCTAAGAGTTCTTTCTCATCACAAGAAAAAAATTTTTCTCTATTTCTTTAAATCTGTATCTGTATGAAATGATGGATGTTCACCAAACTTATTATGATAATCATTTTATGATGCATGTAAGTCAAATCATTATGCTGCAAACCTTAAACTTACACTGTGCTATATATCAACTGTATCTCAATAAAACTGGAAGAAAAAATAATTTAAAAATAATAAACTTCACATGATCAGAATCTAGAAACAATGTACATAATACAGGATTATACTAATACCCACAGAACAATAATCTTGTCTAAAATAAGTAACATCATTGTGCTTTTTATCTTTCTGGAATTCTTTTCAGAAACCTAATTAGTTCACCTTTAAAAATGTTTTGCATTATTCTAACTTGTACTATGCTGAAAATCCACGTTAAAAAGTTTTTATTTAAAACAATCATAAAATAAATTTACTGTATAATCAATTTCAAAAAAAAAAAGGTAGTAACAAGTGTTGGCAAGGATATGGAGAAACTGAAGCCCTCATAAAATGATGATGGGAAAATAAAATGATGCAGCTGCTGTGGAAAACAGTTTGCTGGTTCCTCAAAAAGTTAAACATGGAATTAAACATGACCCAGTAATTCCATTCCTAGGTACATACTGAAGAGAAGTAAAACCATGTGTTCAAACAAAAAGTTGTACATAAATGTTTCTAACAGCATCATTCACAATAGCCAAAGGACAGGGAATACTCATATATCCCATAAATTGATGAATGGATAAACAAAATGCGGTATATTAATACTATACAATTAATCAGCCATACAATATTAATCAGTCATAAAATGCAATCCAACCCTGATGTAAACTACAACACAGATGAACCTTAAAATCATTATGCTTAGTGAAATAAAACAGAAACAAAAGGTCACATATTGTATCATTCTATTTATATGAAATGCCCAGAAAAGGTAAAGTCATACAAAAAGAAAGCAGACTGGTGGCTGAAAGGAACTGAGGCACGACTGATTAATGTGTACATGGCTTCTTTTTGCCATGGCGAAGGTGTTCGCGAACTAGATAGTAGACACAGCAGCACATATGAAGGAAAAAAAAAAAAGTTAACCCACAAAAGACTATCTACAACAGATTGCAAAATCCCATCCACGTGAAAGAGCACAATCCACTTTCAGAATGGCCCAGTTCCTCTCAAACTTTAATGGACATATGCATCACCTGGTGATCTTGTTAAATGCAGATTATGATTCAGTAGTTTTGGGGTGGGTCCTGAGATTCTGCCTAATAAGTCTGTAGGTGACACTCATGTATCTGGTGCAGGACCATACTTTGAGTAGCAAGACTCCAGAACTGTGGTCTTTGAATACAGTTTAGAAGAAAAGATACCTATCAAAAAATTTAAAACACAGGCAATATATGTGTATTTATTTACAAAATTAGATAACTACTGTAGTAAAAGAGAACATACATTAAAAATAATGTAGAAAATACTTATTTCCAACACAGACTAACAAGGACTGGCTTTACCTATCCACCTGAAATAACTACAAAACATGACAAAATATATGAAACAATGATTTCAGACACTGAATAAAAGCATAGTAATCCTTGAGAAAGTGGAAGCAAATGAGGTAATTCCAGATTACTGTCCACAGAGTTTCCAATTCACAGTTCTAGGAGATGGACCCTAGAGGTTTCCCTAAGTTAAGCAGACAGAGGTGGGAGCCTGGGGAGGCCATGGCACCTACACTGCAGTGGAAAATAACCAGAGAGGAGAGAGCTGCATAGAGGGAAAGCTCTGAACATCTGCTGAGCACTCCTGTGTTTCCAAGTAAGTAATAATCAGTGAATAAGTGTTCGGAAACCACCCAAAGCCAGGGGGAAACCAACCAGATGAAGCAGAGCTAAAAATAACCAGAGCTTCACAGGGCTGGGAGTTATTCAGGTTCCCACTGGTCATGGTGGAAAAACTCTTAATTCACAAAATACTGGCTAGAATACCAAGAAATATAAATAGCGGAGAAAATTATCCCTATATTGAATGCTACTCTAGTCCTGCCTAAAATCATCATCAACACAAGCCCTGAAAGGATTACATTTTTTTCCAAGAAACTATACCCCAGAAAAAAGCACAAGATGGGACTTCCGTGGTGGCGCAGTGGTTGGGAGTCCGCCTGCCGATGCAGGAGACATGGGTTCGTGCCCCAGTCTGGGAGGATCCCACATGCCGCGGAGCGGCTGGGCCCGTGAGCCACGGCCGCTGAGCCTGCGCGTCCGGAGCCTCTGCTCCGTAGCGGGAGGGGCCGCAGAGGTGAGAGGCTCGCGAACCGCAAAAAAAAAAAAAAAAAAAGCTCAAGATGTTAATATAAAGAGACATTCAAGATGGCGGAAGACTAAGATGTGAAGAACACCTTCCTCCCCACAAATACATCAGAAATACATCTACATGTGGAATAACTCTTACAGAAACCTACTGAACGCCGGCAAAAGACCTCAGACCTCCCAAAAGGCAAGAAACTCCCCCACGTACCTGGGTCGGGCAAAAGAAAAAACAGAGACAAAAGAATAGGGACAGGACCTGCACCAGTGGGAGGGAGCTGTGAAGGAGGAAAAGTTTCCTCACACTAGGAAGCCCCTTCACTGGCAGAGATGGGGGTGGGGTGGGGGGAAGCTTTGGAGTCACAGAGGAGAGCGCAGCAACACAGGTGCAAAGGGCAGCGGAGAGATTCCCCCAGAGGATCAGTGCTGACCAGTACTCACCAGCCTGAGAGGCTTCTCTGCTCACCCGCTGGGGTGGGCGGAGGCTGGGAGCTGAGGCTCTGGCATCAGAGGTCAGATCCCAGGGAGAGGACTGGGGTTGGCTGTGTGAACACAGCCTGAAGGGGGATAGTGCGCCACAGCTAGCCGGGAGGGAGTCCGGGAAAAAGTGTGGAACTGCCGAAGACGCAAGAGACTTTTTCTTGCCTCTTTGTTTTGCAGTGTGCAAGGAGAGGGGATTCAAAGCACTGCCTAAACTAGCTCCAGAGACGGGCATGAGCCTCGGCTATCAGCACAGACTCCAGAAACGGGTATGAGACGCTAAGGCTGCTGCTGCAGCCACCAAGAAGCCTGTGTGCAAGCACAGGTCACTATCCACACCTCCACTCCTGAGAGCCTGTGCAGCCAACCACTGCCAGGGTCTCATGATCCAGGGACGACTTCCCCAGGAGAACACACGGCGCGCCTCAGGCTGGTGCAATGTGATGCTGTACACTGCCGCCGTAGGCTCGCCCCGCATTCCGTACCCCTCCCTCCCCACGGCCTGAGTGAGCCAGAGCCCCCAAATCAGCTGCTCCTTTAACCCCGTCCTGTCTGAGTGGGAACAGACGGCCTCAGGAGACCTACAGGCAGAGGCAGGGCCAATCCAAAGCTGAACCCCAGGAGCTGTGCGAACAAAGAAAGGGAAATCTCTCCCAGCAGCCTCAGGAGCAGTGGATTAAATCTCCACAATCAACTTGATGTACTCTGCATCTGTGGAGTACATGAATAGAAAATGCATCATCCCAAATTGAGGCAGTGGACTTTGGGAGCAATGATATATATATTTTTTCCCTTTTTCTCTCTGTGAGTGTGTATGTGAATGCTTCTGTGTGTATTTTGTCTGTACAGCTTTGCTTTTATCATCTGTACTAGGGATCTATCTGCTCACTTATTTTTTTTCTTTTCTTTTAGTATAGATTTTAGCATTTTTTATCATTGGTGGATTTCTTTTTTCGTTTGGTTGCTCTCTTCTTTCCTTCTTTTTTTTTTTGTTACTTATTTTTTTTTGTAGTACGTGGGCCTCTCGCCGCTGCAGCCCCTCCCACTGTGGAGCACAGGCTCCGGACGTGCAGGCTCAGCGGCCATGGCTCACAGGGCTAGCTGTTCCGCGGCATGCTGAATCCTCCCGGACCGGGGCATGAACCCGCGTCCCCTGCATTGGCAGGCAGACTCCCAACCACTGCGCCACCAGGGAAGCCCTGTTTTCTGTTACTTTTTAATAATTATTTTTTATTTTAAAAACTCTATTTTTTTTCTTACTTTCTTTCTTCTCCCTTTTATTCTGAGCTGTGTGGATGACAGGATCTTGGTGCTCTGGCAGGCTGTCAGCCCAGTGCCTCTGAGGTGGGAGAGCCGAGTTCAGGACACTGGTCCACCAGAGACCTCCCAGCTCCACATCATATCAAATGGCAAAAATATTTCAGAGATCTCCATCTCAACGCCAAGAGCCAGCTCCACTCAACGACCCAAGCTACAGTGCTGGACACCCTATGCCGAACAACTAGCAAGACGGGAACACAATGCCACCCACTAGCAGAAAGGATGTGTAAAATAATAAGGTCAGAGACACCCAAAACACACCACCGGACACGGACCTGCCCAGCAGAAAGACAAGATCCAGCCTCAACCAGCAGAACACAGGCACTAGTCCCCTCCACCAGGAAGCCTACACAACCCACTGAAGTAACCTTAGCCACTGGGGGCAAACATCAAAAACAACCGGAACTACGAACCTGCAGCCTCGGAAAAGGAAAGCCCAAACACAGTAACTTAACCAAAACGAGAACACAGACAAACACATAGCAGATGAAGTAGCAAAGTAAAAACCCACCAGACCAAACAAAAGAAGAGGAAACAGGCAATCTAACTGAAAAAGAATTCAGAGTAATGATAATAAAGATGATCCAAAATCTTGGAAACAGAATGCAGAAAATATAAGAAATGTTTAACAAGGACCTAGAAGAACTAAAGAGCAAACAAACAATGATGAACAACACAATAAATAAAATTAAAAATTCTCTACAAGGAATCAATAGCAGAATAACTGAGGCAGAAGAACGGATAAGTGACCTGGAAGATAAAATAGTGGAAATAACCACTGCAGAGCAGAATAAAGGAAAAAGAATGAAAAGAATTGAGGACAGTCTCAGAGACCTGTGGGACAACATTAAACGCACCAACATTCGAATTATAGGGGTTCCAGAAGAAGAAGAGAAAAAGAAAGGGACTGAGAAAATATTTTAAGAGATTATAGTTGAAATATTCCCTAATATGGGAAAGGAAATAGTTAATCAAGTCCAGGAAACGCAGAGAGCCCCATACAGGATAAATCCAAGGAGAAACACACCAAGACACATCTTAATCAAACTATCAAAAATTAAATACAAAGAAAAATATAAAAAGCAGCAAGGGAAAAACAACATACAAGGGAATCCCCATAAGGTTAACAGCTGATTTTTCAGCAGAAACTTGGCAAGCCAGAAGGGAGTGGCAGGACATATTTAAAGTGATGGAAGGGAAAAACCTAGAACCAAGATTACTCTACCCAGCAAGGATCTCATTCAGATTAGATGGAGAAATTAAAACCTTTACAGACAAGCAAAAGCTAAGAGAATTCAGCACCACCAAACCAGCTTTACAACAAATGCTAAAGGAACTTCTCTAGGCAAGAAACACAAGAGAAGGAAAAGACCTACAATAACAAACCCAAAACAATTAAGAAAATGGTAATAGGAACATACATATTGACAGCTACCTTAAATGTAAATGGATTAAATGCTCCAACCAAAAGACGTAGACCGGCTGAATGGATACAAAAACAAGACCCATACATACGCTGTCTACAAGAGACCCACTTCAGATCTAGGGACAAAAACAGACTGAAAGTGAGGGGATGGAAAAAGATATTCTAAGCAAATGGAAATCAAAAGAAAGCTGAAGTAGCAATTCTTGTGTCAGACAAAGTAGACTTTAAAATAAAGAATGTTACAAGAGACAAAGAAGGACACTACATAATGATCAAGGGATCATTCCAATAAGAAGATATAAAATTGTAAATATTTATGCACCCAACATAGGAGCACCTCAATACCAAAGGCCTCAATACCTAAGGCAAATGCTAACAGCCATAAAAGGGGAAATCGACAGTAACACAATCATAGCAGGGGACTTTAACACCCCACTTTCACCACTCGACAGATCATCCAAAATGAAAATAAATAAGGGAACACAAGCTTTAAATGATACATTAAACAAGATGGACTTAATTGACATTTATAGGACATTCCATTCAAAAACAACAGAATATACTTTCTTCTCAAGTGCTAAAGGAACATTCTCCAGGACAGATCATATCTTGGGTCACAAATCAAGCATCGGTAAATTTAAGAAAACTGAATCGTTTCAAGTATCTTTTCCGACCACAATGCTATGAGACTAGATATCAATTACAGGAAAATATCTGTAAAAAATACAAACACATGGAGGCTAAACAATACACTAGTTAATAACCAAGAGATCACTGAAGAAATCAAAGAGGAAATAAAAAAATACCTAGAAACAAATGACAATGAAAACACGATGACCCAAAACCTATGGGAAGCGGCAAAAGCAGGTCTAAGAGGGAAGTTTATAGCAATACAATCCTACCTGAAGCAACAAGAAACATCTCAAATGAACAACCCAAACTTACACCTAAAGCAATTAGAGAAAGAATAACAAAAAAACCCCAAAGTTAGCAGAAGGAAAGAAGTCATACAGATCAGATCAGAAATAAATGAAAAAGGAATGAAGGAAACAATAGCAAAGATCAATAAAACTAAAAGCTGGTTCCTCGAGAAGATAAACAAAATTGATAAACCATTAGCCAGACTCATCAAGAAAAGAAGGGAAGAAGACTCAAATCAATAGAATTAGAAATGAAAAAGGAGAAGTAACAACTGACAATGTAGAAATACAAAGGATCATGAGAAATTACTATGAGCACCTACATGCCAATAAAATGGACAACCTTGAAAACATGGACAAATTCTTAGAAAATCACAACCTTCTGAGACTGAACCAGGAAGAAATAGAAAATATAAACAGGCCAATCACAAAAATTGAAACTGTGATTAAAAGTCTTCCAGCAAACAAAAGCCCAGGACCAGAGGGCTTCACAGGCAAATTCTATCAAACATTTAGAGAAGAGCTAATACCTATCCTCCACAAACTCTTCCAAAACATAGCAGAGGGATGAACACTCCCCAACTCGTTCTACGAGGCCACCATCACCCTGATACCACAACCAGACAAAGATGTCACAAAGAAAGAAAACTACAGGCCAATATCACTGATGAACATACATGCAAAAATCCTCAACAAAATACTAGCAAACAAAATCCAACAGCACATAAAAGGATCATGCACCATGATCAAGTGGGATTTATCCCAGGAATGCAAGGATTTTTCAATATACGCAAATCAATCAATGTGATAAACCATACTGACAAATTGAAGAATAAAAACCATATGATCATCTCAATAGATGGAGAAAAAGCTTCTGACAAAATTCACACCGATTTATGATAAAAACCCTCCAGAAAGCAGGCATAGAAGGAACTTATCTCAACATAATAAAGGCCATATATGACAAACCCACAGCCAATATCGTCCTCAATG
This sequence comes from Mesoplodon bidens, assembly GCF_964165515.1. Classification (NCBI taxonomy): domain Eukaryota; kingdom Metazoa; phylum Chordata; class Mammalia; order Artiodactyla; family Ziphiidae; genus Mesoplodon; species Mesoplodon bidens. The sequence continues at coordinate 43,807,832 of NC_138160.1, read as the reverse complement.
GTGAAAAACTGAAGCCATTTCCACTAAGATCAGGAACAAGAGAAGGGTGCCCACTCTCACCACTATAAAAGGAATCCAAAGAAATAAAGAATCCAAGAAATAAAAGGAATGCAAATCAGAAAAGAAGAAGTAAAGCTGTCACTGTTTGCAGATGACATGATACTATATATAGAGAATCCTAAAGATGCTACCAGAAAACTACTAGAGCTAATCAATGAATTCGGTAAAGTAGCAGGATACAAAATTAATGCACAGAAATCTCTGGCATTCCTGTACACTAATGATGAAAAATCTGAAAGTGAAATCAAGAAAACACTCCCATTTATCATTGCAACAAAAAGAATAAAATATCTAGGAATAAACCTACCTAAGGAGACAAAAGACCTGTATGCAGAAAACTATAAGACACTTATGAAAGAAATTAAACATGATACAAACAGATGGAGAGATATACCATGTTCTTGTTTTGGAAGAATCAACATTGTGAAAATGACTCTACTACCCAAGGCAATCTACAGATTCAATGCAGTCCCTATCAAACTACCACTGGCATTTTTCACAGAACTAGAACAAAATTTCACAATTTGTATGGAAACACAAAAGACCCCGAATAGCCAAAGCAATGTTGAAAAAGAAAAACGGAGCTGGAGGATCAGCCTCTCTGACTTCAGACTATACTACAAAGCTACAGTAATCAAGATAGTATGGTACTGACACAAAAACAGAAATATACATCTATGGAACAGGATGGAAAGCCCAGAGATAAACCCACGCACATATGGTCACCTTATTTTTGATAAAGGAGGCAAGAATATACAATGGAGAAAGGACACCCTCTTCAATAAGTGGTGCTGGGAAAACTGGACAGCTACATGTAAAAGAATGAAATTAGAACACTCCCTAACTCCATACACAAAAATAAACTCCAAATGGATTAAAGACCTAAATGTAAGACCAGACTCTATAAAACTCTTAGAGGAAAACATAGGCAGAACACTCTATGACATAAATCACAGCAAGATCCTTTTTGATCCTCCTCCTAGAGAAATGGAAATAAAAACAAAAATAAACAAATGGGACCTAATGAAACTTAAAAGCTTTTGCCCAGCAAAGGAAACCATAAACAAGACGAAAAGACAACCCTCCAAATGGGAGAAAATATTTGCAAACGAAGAAACTGACAAAGGATTAATCTCCAAAATTTACAAGCAGCTCATGCAGCTCAGTATCAAAAACACAAACAACCTAATCCAAAAATGGGCAGAAGAGCTAAATAGACATTTCTCCAAAGATATACAGATTGCCAACAAACACCTGAAAGGATGCTCAACGTCACTAATCATTAGAGAAATGCAAATCAAAACTACAATGAGGTATCACCTCAGGCCAGTCAGAATGGCCATCATCAAAAAATCTACAAACAATAAATGCTGGAGAGGGTGTGGAGAAAAGCGAACCCTCTTGCACTGTCGGTGGGAATGTAAATTGATACAGCCACTATGGAGAACAGTATAGAGATTCCTTACGAAAGTAAAAATAGAACTACCATACGACCCAGCAATCCCACTACTGGGCATATACCCTGAGAAAACCATAATGCAAAAAGAATCATGTACCACAGTGTTCATTGCAGCTCTATTTATAACAGCCAGGACATGGAAGAAAGCTAAGTGTCCATCGACAGATCAATGGATAAAGAAGATGTGGCATATATATACAATGGAATATTACTCAGTCATAAAAAGAAATTATACTGAGTTATTTGTAATGAGGTGGATGGACCTAGAGTCTGTCATACAGAATGAAGTAAGTCAGAAAGAGAAAAACAAATACCGTATGCTAACACATATATATGGAATCTACAAAAAACCAAAAATGCTTCTAAAGAACCTAGGGACGGGATAGGAATAAAGATGCAGAGAATGGCCTTGAAGACATGGGGAGGGGCAAGGGTAAGCTGCAACGAAGTGAGAGAGTGGCATGGACATATATACACTACAAAATGTAAAACAGATAGCTAGTGGGAAGCAGCCACATAGCACAGGGAGATCAGCTCAGTGCTTTGTGACCACCTAGAGGGGTAGGATAGGGAGGATGGGAGGCAGATGCAAGAGGGAAGATATATGGTGATATATGTATAGCTGATTCACTTTGTTATAAAGCAGAAACTAACAAACCATTGTAAAGCGATTATACTCCAATAAAGATGTTTAAAAAAAACCCGATGTTAATAGAAATGCAAAAATATTCATCACCCAAGGAGGTAAAATTCACAATGTCCTGGGCAGGCATTAAAAAATAATCAGGTAAGCAAAGAATGAGGCAAATAGAACCTATAATAATGAGTAAAAATAAATAAGTAAAAAGGCATCCAAAAATGAGACAGAAAATATAAAATAGTAAACAAGGATACTGAAAGTTACTATAGTACAACTATATTCTATATATTGAAGAAAATTGAGAAAGGATAAAACAGCATGTTTGGAAGAAATATGGAAAATATTAAAAGACCCAAACCAAACTTTCAGCGATAAAAAAATCTAAATCTAAGATGAAATAAACTGGGTAGGATTAATAGCATATTTGACATTGCAGAAAAAGAGATGAATAAACTTAAAGCCATTTAAGAGAAGCTGTCCAAAATGAAACACAGAGAATAAACACCAAAAAACAATAATAAATAAGAGTATCACTAGGCTCAGAGACAACTTAAAGTCACCTGATATAAGTTTAACTGAAGTCCTCAGAGTACTAGGAGAAGGTGGACTATTTGACATAAAAAATGGCTGAAATTTTTCCAAATCTGATGAAAACTAATAAACCCATGATTTGAGAAGCCCAATAAATTCAAGCATAAGAAACATGAGAAGAATTATGTGAAGTCACATCATAATTAAACTGCCAAAAGTCAGTGATGAAATTAAAAAACAGCCAAACATCCCATCAGAGCCGTATGCAAAGCAGCAGGAAAATACTGACCTATAACGAAGGGAAAAGTCAATTAATTAAAACAGATCAGGGAGTAACACAAATGAAAATAATAGTCACAAAAACATTTAAACAGTTTTTAAACTGTATTCTGTATGCTCAAAAAGCTGGAGGAAAGTTAAGTAGACACATGGAAAACAAACAGACAAAAATGAACTTATAGCAAAGAAACTATCATGTCTGAGATGAAAAAATGCACTCAATAGGATTAAGGACAGATTAGATAAGAAGCAAAGATTAATGAATCTGAAGACAGAGCATTAGAAAAGACCTGAAATGAAATGCACAAAAAATGAACATAGCATTAGTGAATCATGATACATATTCATGACTGAAGGGAAGTTTACAGCACTAAATGTATTAGAAAAAGGTGTGAAATCAATGATCTCACCTTTCCTCCTTTAAAAAACTAGAAAAAGAAGAGCAAACAAAGCCCAAAGTAAGTAGAAGAAATGAAATAAAGGTACGAGTCTAAATTTACTTACAGAAATCAAATAGAAAAAATTTAAACTTTTAAAGAGTAGGTTAAGAAACAGTTATTTTAAAATTTCATTTTAAAACTAGAAAGTGAGCAAGAAAAGGAACAGAGATAAACTACAAAACAGCCAGAAAACAATTAACAAAATGGCAGTAAGTACACACCTATCAATAATAAAATGTAAATAGACGAATTCTCCAATCAAAAGAGAGAGTGGCTCAATGGATAAAAAAACAAGTTGCAGCTATATGCTGCCTATAGGAGACTCACTTCAGATATAAGGACACACAGACTGAGAGTGAAGGGATGGAAAAAGATATTCCACGCAAGTGGAAACCAAAAGAAAGTTGTGGTAGCTACACTTATGTAAAACAAAATAGACTTTAAAACTAAGATTGTAAGGACCTCCTTGGTGGTGCAGTGGTTAAGAATCCGCCTGCCAGTGCAACAGACACGGGTTTGAGCCCTGGTCTGGGAAGATCCCACATGCCGCAGAGCAACTAAGCCCATGCGCCACAACTACTGAGCCTGCGCTCTAGAGCCAATGAGCCACAACTAGCCCGGGCACCTAGAGACTGTGCTCTGCAACAAGAGAAGCCACCACAATGAGAAGCCCGCGCACCACAAGGAAGAGCAGCCCCCACTTGCAGCAACTAGAGAAAGCCCACGTGCAGCAACGAAGACCCAATGCAGCCAAAAATAAATAAATAAATTTATAAAAATAAACAAACAAATAAAAATAAAACTAAGGCTGTAACAAGAGACAAAGAAGGGCATTACATAATGATAAAGGGGTGAGTCCAACAGGAGGATATAATATTTGTAAATATTTATGTACCCAACATAGGAGCACCTAAATGTATAAAGCAAATATTAACAGTCCTAAATTCCATTTAAAAAGAAAGCTACTCACTCAGCGCATACAGTTTTTCCTGCTGATGTATGTGCAGATACTAGAACAGATTGATTATTATCAACACACTGAATGGCTTCTCTTTGAAAAGCATCAAGAATGAACGGGTATTCCTATAAAAAAAATTAGTATCTGTATGAAGACACCTAGACACATCATAGTACACTTAAAACCAAGAGATGCTACCCCTAGAAAGCATTCTGGGAGCATTTCTTTATGAGTCTATTTGGGAAATATGCCACCCACTAGAGAAAATTAGGAAGAATTAAAAAAAAAAACTTTAACCAGACAGCATAGAAGTTATTTCTACTATCTGATCTTTCAATTATTATGTTTACATATATATTAATTACAACACAATAATCATTACCATTTATCAAGAACATGCTTTATGGTGGGCACTGTGCAACACATTTTCCACATACTAATCTTCACAGCAACCCCTAACATATATATAATTTCCTTTCACAGATGGGAACTCTGAGGCTGTGAAAAAGGCAAGGCCTCAATCAAGTTCACTCAGCAAAGGCAGAATAATGTATCTATTAGACTTGAAGAGTTCATGTTTACCCCACCATACTGCCTTTTTTACTTAAGAAAATGACTTGGAAAATTTATACTACTCTTAAAATCTATCAGGGTTTCAAAATCCATTTAACATCAGCATGAGAGTTTAACTTTCATTAGAAGCTTGTTCAACTCCCAAAACTATATGCAAAACTGTACACATGCATTTTTTTCTAGAGAAAGATCAGTACTATTCATTAGATTCATTAAAAAGGTTGAGAATTATTTTCATTTTTAAAAATCTTATCACATGATACTTGGTTTTCAGCATGGTTGTTTATTGATTTGGTTCTCACCATATTTGACTTCAGGTGGCAGCTTCTTAATTTGTACATACGTATGTGTGTGTGTATATATATATGTATATATATATATACATATATATATACACACACACTGGGAAGTATAAGAATCTCGTTTAAAAGCTTATCTTGAAGATTTTTAGGAAAACAGACTCACAAAACTGTACAAACCATACTGCCCAAAGTACAAACCTTTGCAGCTTTTCCAACGCGAGGTTTAAGTGGTAGATAATCTTCATCTGCAGGAAGTGCAACCTGATGTTAAAAAAAAAAAAAATCAATTTACTATTCGAGAATTGATGCATTCAGCACTCCCTGATCAATGATGGTTTGAAAAATAAAGGTGGTGAACTAAAGTGTTTCTGACAGTCTTAGACACTGTAAAATTAAATAACCACCTTTGAGAAAAAGTCAAAATGCAAAAGCTACAACATTCAAAAAACTTCTATTAGTGTTTATCTGACAGTAATCTAATTAAAAGCACTTAAGTCTATCTCCCAGAAGAAACTGTGTTTATTAAGGTCTAGGACCTATCTCAGCTATCTTTGTATTTTCTATATCTAATGTACTTCCTGACATTAATGAATGCTCAAAAAAGCAGAATGAACATAAAAAGGGATGCCACTACATGAAAGAAAACTATGTGGAATAAAATGGTATTATTTCCTGGAACAGGAAACTAATTTTCCTCCAGTGAAGATTAAGATCTGGAGAGCAGTTCACAATATATCTAAATTCCCAATATGTAAGCCAATTAGTGTATAAATAATCAATCAACAAGGGCAAAGTACGGTACACACAGAAGTTAGAAATAATTTCTAAGAGCAAAATTTCAACAAACAAGTATGAGATAAGATTAGCTGTCTTAGAATATTGAGAGATTGTTGGTAAATTTGCAATTCAATTACAATCAAGATGATGTGTGTAGTGTTTCAAAAGGAATAACTAGAACTTGACTGTAATTAAGTGAAACGATAAATTATGAAACTCAATGAACAATACCCAGTATAATAACTGTGTTAGAAGCAATGTGAAACTCTAAATGGAATCTATAAAGGGGTAGAATTTGGTGGTTTATCCAGCACACATTATGAAAGAATTAATTTATGAGTTGTTTTTATTAGTGAATGAACCATTCCAGGGACAGGAATAGTTTTCATCAGTCTTCCCCTTAAGACTACATATTCCCCTTTATTATGACACCAAGAAACTTCTAAGTAGTTTCTAACTCCTAGGTAGTTTGACAATAAGAGGACTACTTATCCATTAATTTAAGGGAAGGTCCTTCTTTTGTTATACCATACCATGAGTAGGATGAAAGTGATTCTATCCAAAGAGCACAACCTCTGGTGCACTGGCAAAATCAAATTTCGGAATCCGAAAATCTGAAGACTAGACCCTAAATCACATGGTGTGATCCTCATCAAGGTATGATCAACCTGCGGGGCCATATCTGGTTACTTTGTTCACCTCCCTCACATCTACTTGGTTCACCTCCCTCACATCTCTCCTGATACTTGCTATGACATGAACAAAAAACATTTAACACAAAGCAATTAAGATTTTAACATTTCTGAGATTTAATAGCAGCAACAGTAACAAATTGTGTTTTCACATGTATGAGAATCAGAGTTTTGTTTTTATTCTCTGAAAACAGTCTGGGCAACACTAACTTATAACAGACAGGTAGAAGAGAAGCCTACAGAGACTAAGGAGTCAGAAAAATAGAAAACCAACAGAATAATCAAGAGTCAAATAGAATTAGCAATTAGTTATTGGTGATTTTTGCCAGAGCAGTTTGAAAGACATGGAGAAAGAAGAAATCTAACTATAGAAGATTAAAAGATGACTGGAAGGTTAGGAAGTTTAGCAGGGATTTTCTAAGCAGAGCACTCAATAACAACTCTGAAAAGAAAGGGACCATAACTTTTTTTATTTATCTCTTTATATTCAGTGAATAATAAAATATACCTGGCACCCAAAAGATATGTACTGAATGAAGGACTAATGACTACAATGGGGAAGAAGAAACACAACACAGTGGCTAAAAAGCAACACAGAACAGAAGACAAGCTTTTGAATATTCATATGCTGATAAGAAAAGGAAAATAGAGACAAGGAGACACCAGAAACAGTCAAGGGAAAATGGAATGATCCAAGTCTTTGTGGAGGCAGGATAGGATACAAACAAGAACACTGGCAGAGCAACTCTCCTCAGCCTAAACAACGCAGTGCCTTGTCCTTTGAGTGGATGTGACTCCAAGTTGATATCTTCAAACCTCTAGATAAAGTAAAAGGTAAGGTTACCGGCTAAAAAAGTGAGAGGAGATAACAGAATGGAGGGCTTGAGGACAATCATGAAGGAGGACAGAAAGAACTTCTGACCTCTTGAGAGCAAAATTTGTGTGTCTTTGAGGTTTTTCTCCCATCTTTTTTTTCTTTTTTTTGTGTACGCGGGCCTCTCACTGTTGTGGCCTCTCCCGTTGAGAAGCACGGGCTCCGGACATGCAGGCTCAGTGGCCATGGCTCATGGGCCCAGCCGCTCCGCGGCATGTGGGATCCTCCCGGACAGGGGCACGAACCCGTGTTCCCTGCATCGGCAGGTGGACTCTCAACCACTGCGCCACCAGGGAAGCCCTCTCCCATCTTTTTAAGACCACAGCATCAAATAGGGTCTAATGTAAGTGTTTAATGAATGAGCTAATGGATATTATACCTGCCAAACTAAGTGCTATTCTAAAGGAACATAAGGAAATTTCAAGTAGAAAAACAGGTGTTTAAAAAAATAAGGCTCCAGATCTACATCAAAAGCAATTTTTAATTTGTAATTACTCTGCTTATTTAATAAAGTCTTTAATAAGATTCCCCAATTAACTGTAGTGATAACATATAAGGTTACATGGTAAAGGCAGAAGGGCTTAATAGAAAGAACTAGTGTTAGTTTCCTTATGTCCCATATGTTTATAAATGCTCACTGATAAATGGTTACTACAAGCTATCAGTGACCACCATCTTGTGGCAGACAATGAAACTGCAATGTATCAGTCATCAGAGCAAAACACAAAAAAGCACGGAACCTGCAAAATGTCACTGTTACTTGACTTTAGGAGCATGGGAATAAACATGTACTAAATTCCTACTCTGAAAAACAAAACAAAAAGACAAACAAAAAACCCCTACTCTGTGCTGGGTATCTCACCTAATTTTCTTACATAATCTTCACAACCACCCCATGATGTAAATCCCATTATTCTAAACTTACAAATTAGAAAACCAATGTCAAAGAGGTTAAGAAATTTATCCAAGACTGTAGTTAGGAAAAGCGCTCTGTCAGTGTCTGAGCTCAGGTTTGAATACAAACCCCCAGCTCCTTCCACTAGACTATGTACACTGACTGCACAGAACCTACATATTGTTTCCAAAGCCCTTAAGGCTAAACTGCTTGTCAATCATCAAACTAGATAGGCCAAAGCAAAATCCCACTTATAACACCAACTTACCATCCACTGTTTGTGCTTACCTCATGTGTACACCCTTCAACAGTTTCAACTGATTGTACCTTGACTCTGGGCATCAAGTCTGACAAACTTAAAAAAAAAAAATTGTTAAAATTACATTAAAATAAATTTCTGAGAATTATATATGCTGGGAATTCAAAATGGTGATTTAGCATCTTTTATTACAAATACAAAACAGACTCCAAGTGGATTATGCAGGGGACATGGGTTCGTGCCCCGGTCCAGGAAGATCCCACATGCCGTGGAGCAGCTAGGCCCGTGAGCCATGGCCGCTGAGCCTGCACGTCCGGAGCCTGTGCTCCGCAATGGGAGAGGCCACAACAGTGAGAGGCCGCATACCACAAAAAAAAAAAAAAAAAAAAAAAATTACGTAATAGGAAGTATAAAATAAACTAGCCTAATACAGATGTTGCTATAATTTATAGAAGTGTTCCCTCTTCTCATCAAAATCCTAAGTTACACTCATCGAGGTTCTCTGTTTAGACTCTGAAAGGACATGATTGTGGATAAATTGAAGAAAAATAGATGTATTTCTGCACTAGATCCATTATTATTGATTGTACTTTTGATTTTTTACTTTAAATCAATAACCATACTTTTGATAAAACCCAAGAGTTACTACAATAAGCAACAATGATTTTAAATTATCAGTATTATTTTGTAACCTATTCCACTAGTTTGGACAAACAGTGCATCTTAAGTATTTCAGTGATACATCTACCACCACTTACAGTAGCTACTTTTGCTAGCTACAACAACAGCTAATCGGTTAAAAAACAACAACAACAAAAAAAACCCCCACAGGAGTAAATTCTTCATTGTAGTGCCAAGCTAGAATATGGCAAACGAGAAGGGAAAAGCAAAGTCATGATCATCGCTACGAGAGGAAACAGGTCAACCTATGAAATTGGAATCAATTTTTGAAATCAAAGAAACACCCAGCTATTTCAGACAAACATATCCATGGGTCTCCCTCATTGATAGTAGTCTTGAGATTCATAGCCACTCTACTGCTACATGCAACAGTAAAAATCTAATTCCTCCTAATGCTCCTTCCCAAGTATTCCCTTCCATTGTGTCAGTTTGATTCTTTCCTTTTATCCCACTCTTCCAGTGATCCTCTTCTAAGACATTAACAAATAAATGAAATGGCATTTCTTCTTTTTAAAAAAATCAGGCTTCAAGATTCTTTCTTAAAATTGGATTCAAAAGTATTAAAAGCCTTTCTTTTCTATATTGTTTTCCATTTCCCCAAACTTACATAACTGTCCTACAGTTACATGTTTATATGAATATATAAAGCATATTTATTTTCATTTCTCTAATTCAACAAATATTTTCACAAAGTAACAACATACAAGCAATTTTCAAAACTTCAGGCAACCACCCAACTTAAGAGTTACTAACATTTATAACAATGGAAATACTACCTTAAGTCTTCAGTTATTGACTCTTCTACCCTGAGCTTCTTTCCAAAAATGGGTTCATCTGTGCCCTCGAAGTCTGCATCTCTCTTGTTTTTTCCAATATTAGTTGACTCAGATTGTAATTTACCATCAAAACGTTTTCTGAAAAGTGAACAGTTTAGAATGAATTCTGCAATAGCACTTCTTACTTTAAGGGTGACTCCATAAAATATTATCCCATGTATAATATACACTATTAACAAAAAAAGTCATGTAAATAGATGTTACAAATCAAAAGTGGCTAAAGCCCAGAATACTCTTATTTTAACTAATGAAACTGAATACTACTCTTTCATTTCATATTTTCTTGGAAATTCTGTTCTAAAAATATTTTGCAACTCACATTAACACAACTATTACTAATATAATATTCTTAAAAACTGTAAAATACCATTAGACATTTATGTAAACACTTTCAATAAACATTTAATGCTTTTCTAACAGCATAATATTACTATTTGGGAGAAAATTTTTTTATGTGGTTGGATTCACTGGTCAAAAGTAGTGACAATAAACAGTGCTTTGTGGATTGGACAACCATAGGGGAAATCAATCTGACCCCTATGCCAATTACACACAAAAATCAATATGGATATTAGATCTAATTGTGAAAGGCAAAAACAACAAAGCCTCTAGAAGATAAAATGAGAAAATTATCTTTAGGTATTACTAAACAGGACATAAAATTGTTAACCAGAAAGTAAGTTTGCTAAATTGGACTGCATTGAAACTCAGAGTTTCTGTAAATCAAAAAGTACCATTAAGAGAGTACAGAGAAAAGACAAAGTGGGAGAAAACACACATATAACCGACAAAAGGCGTATGTATCTAAAATAATGGAAGTGACGGCTACAAATTAAAAAAAGATAACCCAATAAAAAAATGAGCAAAAGACTAGAACAGGCACTTTACGAAAGAGGATATCCAAATGACCAATAAGCATACGAAAAGGAGCTCAAGAACCATTACCAGGAAAATGGAAATTAGACTATATTAGATCAGTGGCTCCAAAAGTATTGATCTCAGAAATGAGAGATTTTGTTTTGACTTTCCAGTCTAAAAGTTACTGAGGATTCCAAGGAATTTTGTTTCTGTAGTCTTATCTATTGATGTTTACCATATTAAATATTAAAACTGAAAAAAATTAGTATTTTCCCAAAAAAATTTTAATGAGAAGAATGGCATTATTTTATATTTTTGCAAGTCTCTTTAATGTCTGGCTTAATAGAAGGCAGCTGGACTCTCATCTATCTCTACATTGAACTTGCTGTGATACAGTTTTTGGCTGAAGTATGTGAAGAAAAATTCAGTCTCCTATAGTTGAAAAAGAGCAGGCTTTTCAGATAATTGGGAATATTCCTCTGATCCCACACCAAACCTCAATCATACTTCAAAAGTTACTGCCAGAGCTACAGTTAAGAATTTTACAAACAATATTGAGCAAAAGCCAGAAACAAAATAACATACTCTGTATGAATCCATTTACATTATATTTACAAACAGAAAAAAAACTAACACATGTGGTTATCGTGTTAGTCACTTTACTGGGGGAAAAAGATGGATTTCTGCAATATTCTATTTTTTGTCCTGAACAGGGCTTACATTGGTGTGTTCACTACAAAAATTTGTCCCATGACTTTCGCACTTTTTTTCAGTATGTTTTATCTCAACAGAAAATTTTTTTTTAAAAAGAGTCAACAAATAGTAGTACTGATCTATATGCTTGAATAACATTTCCATAATGAAGTTTATTCTTTGATGCTTGGCAAAACCTGAAATATGTAATTCCTCTCACGCCCCATTTAGTGGAATAGGTATTCACAGTTGTTCCATATTACTTACATGAATCTCCTTTGGACAAGCGATCAATATCCTTGGCCCTCAGTAAAAGAAGACATATGAATGATAATTATGATCCCTCTAGTTCTAACATTTTATTATTCTTTCTGAATAAGTAAGCATCAACCAAAGCATTGTAATTAAACCTACTAGGAGTTGGTGACAACTATAAAACAAAGAAACATCATTCCTATACCTTTGAGAAGCTTAAAACCTAAATTCATTGTAGAATACTTTCCTTCAGAAGAGCTCCATTATTCTTTAATACTATATTCAACTCTCTATTCAACTGTATTCTTATCTAAACAATTGAATATGACTCTAATCAAGTCTCAACGTCAGCAGCTGTCCAAGATATATACATACAAGTGCCTATATAACTTTAAATTTCTAGTAACCATATTAAAATAGTTTAAAACAGAAATTTTATATTTCATTTAACCCAAAATATACAAAATATTATAATTTCAGTATATAAAGATAAAAATGACGTATTTGACATTTTTTATAACAAGTCTTCAAAATACAGTGTATATTTTACATTCACAGAACATGTCAATTCTGATTAACTACATTTAAGCGCTCAACAGCTACAGGTAGGTAGTAGCTATTACAGGAGTCCCCCCTTATCTATGTTTTCCCTTTCCAAGGTGTCAGTTACCCAAGGTCAACTGAGGTCCAAAAATATTAAATGGAAAATTCCAGAGGTAAATAATTCATAAGTTTTAAACTGGATGCCTTTTTGAGTAGCATGATGAAATCTTGCACATTCCTGCTCCATCCCGCCTGGGACATGAATCATCCCTTTGCCAACAGTATCCAGCCTGTTAAGTCACTCAGTGGCTGTCTAAGTTTTCAGATCACTGTTGTACTATGGCAGTGCTTGTGTTTAAGTAACCCTTATTTTACTTATTAATGGCCCCAAAGCACAAGAGTAGTGATGCTGGCAACGCCAAAGAGAAGCCGTCAAGTGCTTACCTTAAATGAAAAGGTGAAAGTTCTCAACTTATATATTGATATAATTATTTTATTTTATTTTTAGTAATTGTTAATCTCTTACTGTGCCTAATTTATAAATTATGCTTTCGTAGGTATGTATGTATAGGGAAAATCATACTACATATAGGGTTTGGTACTATCCAAGGTTTCGGGCAACCACTGGGGCTCTTGGAACCTATCCCCCTCAGATAAGGGTGGGGGACTACTATAGATTGCATAGTTCAGCTCTAGATATAAGGACAGTTTACAGTAAATACTTGAAGATAAAAAAGCTAGTAAAATGACAGCATAAGAAAGCAAATTCAGGATGTGGAAAACTAAACAGGACAAATGAGCTGGTTTCTCCTCTCATCCACCCCTCCAAAAGAAATCAATAGCGTAAGGAAAAAAGGGACTGTTGTAAAATGAAAGACTTCAGGGATATAACAAGCAAAACAGTATAAGGGCTTTGTCTGGAACCTGATTCAAATAAACCAACTACAAAAAAATACCTTTGAGACAACTGGGGAATCTTACTGTGGATTGACTATTCAATGATATCAACGAATTATCGTACATTTTGTTAGGTATAACAATGGCATGACAGTTATGTTGGAAAAGAAAGTCACTATCAACAAGAGATGCATACTGAAATTTTTAGGGAGAAATAACATGATTAGTAGAATTTGATTTACAAAAAAAGGGTGTGGGAATAAATTGATCATGACTTGATAATACTGAAGCTGAGTTACGAGTACATGGAGTTTTTCATATTATTCTCTCTCTCCAGACAATTCTCATAAAGTTTTTTTAAAAAGCACCCACTTGGTCTAGAGTATTAAATATCAATACAAAAGACAAGATCCTCTAAAGTTCCAGGATTTGCCCTTCTGTGTTATACAAATCAGATGGAAACCATGCTATACATACTGACTACGATACAAATAATTATGATAGTATGATAGTTACAATAAGGCAAATTGGATTTTTCCCTAAAAATACCTAGACGTCTAGGCCTAGTTAGAAGTGTTGGTAGTAAACAAAGTTCTGTAAGTTAACCATGGTCTATATTTTCTTATGTATTTCCTTTCTCTAATGTTCACATATTTCCTAGTAAAATTAAAATATAAATTGTTTTTATATCCTACAAATTTTCACTTTGGAAGGTTGCAGAAACAGCTTACCCCTAATATACTGCAAAGTGAATTTTACTTGAGTAATTTTGAAACAAAGTATTTACCACAGTAGCAAATTATACATGTATCATCTTCATAACATCATAGTTGCCCATTCAAACTACAGAAATTATTAATTATTCCTGTTTGGAAAAAAATAAAAAGAACCTGTCCTCCTTTCTCATTTTCCCTGAAAAGTTCTCCAAGACTACTACACCCTCTAACTCAATGAGAGAGGAAGAGAAAAAAAAAAAAAATGAGAGAGGAAGACTATTTTTCTCCTTTGTTTCACTCTTATGTGACATTTCAAACTCCTGATTGTTCTAATATCCCTCTAATCTCTATATTATGTGTGGGAAAACTATACTTTCCCACAGGAATCTCCACTTCAAGCAGGACCAATTGAAATAGCATCCAAATATATACCTACCGTTCTGGTATTTCTCCAAACCCAGATTAAAACTGCCCAATGGATACTTCAATATGGATATACTATCATCACTTCACTTTGTCTCAAGCCAAATTAATTTCGAAGTCAAAATCTCCTATAAATTTCCCTATTTTTCTTCTTCCTGATATCCAGGTTCAAGTTTTGACCCCCTCTTCCATCGTCCTCCTTAAATAAGGCCTGTCAATTTTTTCCTTCACGACATTTTAATCTTTCCTTTTCCTTCCATCTGTCACCTCCTGAGTTGAGGTTTTTATAATCTCATAATTAGATAACTGAAACACTTTTAAACACTTTTAAATTTACTTTTTACTATCAGTGTCTTTCCTCTTGACTACTGATACCAAATTAATTTTTCTAAACTATCACGCTACCTCTCCAGTCACCAAGTTAGGAAAAAAACACATGTTCACCTGGGTTTTTAAAATGAAATCAGAACTCATATGCTTGTTATTCAAGGCCCTTCATAATCTAAAACCAATTTATATTCTCAGGCTTATCTCTTGTAGTCCCTAAGCAAACACTCCGCCTAGCCCAATTTGTGCTACCAAACAAAACAAATCAAAAAAAAAAATCTAAGCGTCAATAAGGAATCATCTCAACACAGAACAGCTTCTTGCATATAAGGCTCTCTAGATATCACAAATAGCTCTCTTTCCTGAACTTTTATAGCACTTAACTGTATACACAGCTTATTGTATTTCAATCTCCTACTAACTCTTTAAAGTACGTATCTGTACCACCTCCTTACCTCAAAGAAAAGTTCCTTGAGAGCAAAATCATGACTAATTTAATTCAAGCATCCATTGGGTATCCTCCCCCAACGTCAAGAGTAAATTTTATTCATTACTAATGAATCATCTTACTTTAAGTTTCAGGGACCAGTAATTTTTTAAATTTTTCTTAATAAAATCAAAGAGAGCCAGCATTGAGAATCTATTATGTGCTAAGCACCGTTAGGCGCTTACACAATCTCGTTTACTCCTCACAAGAACCCTAGTGGCTGGTGCTATCACCTTATAGGCAAGGAAACTGCAGCTGCGAGATGGAATCTCTCTCCCGTCTCCTGCTACTATTTGCCCTTTCCCCTCCCACTCAATCCAAGTCACATTTTCTAAGCTTCTTAACCCTTTACTCAACTGGTGATTCGTTTCCTGTATTGTGCTGGAGCTGGGGGTACAGAAACTAAGAGACAGCTGACCTGCCCTCACGACCCCAGAGCGCAGGCAGGGGGAATAGTCAGGCCTTACGCAGGCGTCAGGGAATTGCAGCGGCTTAAGTCCACGCTGCCTGCGGCCACCGGAGAACGGCAAGACCCAGCTTCCCCAAACCAACGTTCTTCCTCCCTCCTCAACATTCTTCTCAACCCCCTTCACTTCCCAACGCCACTAACGTACACCCTACTTCTCGTGGTCTTCAGAAGAGAGTGGGATTTTCTTCCCTCAACACTGAGGAGAGAGAAAGAAAAAAAGACATTTCGGACATCTTCCTTACCCGGCCTTTTCCGCAGACCCTGGCGGCCCCTTCCATTTCCCCTTCTCCTTGTCTTTTTTGGCTCCGGGCGCAGTGGTCGAGTCGTCCTCAAACACGCTGAAGAGCTCATCCCCGAAAGCGTCCGCCATCTTTCGGAGCTGGGAGACCGAATCTCCCTCCTACCCAAGATGCTCCGCGACCGCACCGACAGTGACGCCAAGCGAAGCCTCAACAGGGGCCCGTGGGAGACAAAATTAGTCGAGTCACGCAGCCCCGGAGACTTTTTCCCTGCCTCCTTTTTCTCCTCCGACCTTTCCTTTCCTTTCCTAAACACCAGCGGATAGGCAGCTCCTTGGCTAAAGAGGGAGCGAGGCGAGGGTTCCCGGCACGCAGCAGACGCCTAGGTGGGCGGAGAGGAGGCGGGACCTTGGTGAGTCGGACCAATTGCGAAGCAGTGGTTGTAGCAGGGCCTAGAAGCCCGGATGGAGGACGCTAGGTGGCGGCGTGGGATTTGGGGAATGTGAAGAGCTTCTGGAGGCGGTGCGGGAGTGGTTCCGGGACCTGGACCGGGAGGAATCTTCTGCCGCAGCTGCAACATGGGCGGCAAGAACAAGAAACACAAGGCGCCGGGGGCCGCGGCGGTCCGGGCCGCTGTATCAGCTTCCAGAGCCAAATCCGCCGAGGCCGGAGCTGCCGGGGAGGCCCAAAACCAGAAGCCTGTGGTCAGGCCGCCCCCCTCCGCCGCTACTAGCACCAGGGATCCCCGAGTCAAGCAAGGTACGAGCGGTCGGGCCCCGGCCTCCTCCTGAACCGCTACTGCCAGTCCCGAGGGAGAAGCCTTCGCACCTGGGCGGACCCTCAGTCTTAAAATTTCTCTCTTTCACACCCGGAGCTGCTGGCTCCCCATCGGGTAGCCTTGTTTTAGATCAGTGTAAGCTGCTTGGGCCTCCAGAGTTCCGACTTTAGCGTCCCCCACCTAACCTCCACTTCATCTCCTGAGAACAAAAGAAATTTGCATTACCTCCCGCTTCAGTGGGGGTCCGTCCTGAGCCGTCATCTAAACCAGCGAGGCGAATGCAGAGAGTAGTGTGTGGAATTATTAACGTTCTAGAGTGTGTGGAATTATTAACGTTCTAGAGCCAGACCCATTTTCTACTTGCTTCTCAAACCATTTTCAGCCACGATGTAGCGTTTCCACGTGTTATGGAAAAAATCAGTACTTAAGAATTTAAGCACTTACACACCGAATATGGGTAACCTATTGTCAAAATTATCAGCGATCTTTACTGCAGCAGTGCATTTTTGCTTACTGTGTAGTTTGGTTTGATAACTCAATTTGGAGATTGCCGGTTCTGGCTGCAGATCAGCGGGCCACTTACAGCTGATTTGGACAGTTATACGCTGTTTTCTTCTGCTTAGCTTGTTTGCTTGTAGTTCTTACTGAAATGTAAGTCTAGCAAATATTTGTTGAAAACCTACTGTGTATTTGGCATGAAGTTAGGGATGGGATGAGCAAAATAGACAAATCATCTCTCCTGGAGCTTGCCAATCTAATGGCGCACACAGCCATGAAGTAGTCACACAAACGTTGCTCTATGATTGATAAGTGCCACAAAGAAAAGCTAAGGAAGAGAATTTAACAGCGTAATCTGATTTTTACTGGGGAAAGGGAGGAGTAATGGACAGTCTCTTTGAGAAAGTGACAGTATCGGGAGGATGAATAGGTGTTAACGCTGTACAGAATGGGGGAAATAGTATTTCTGGCTGAGGTAAGGAACACTATTGTGCAAAGATCTTGAGTCACGAAAGAGCATGGGCCTTTAAGCTACTCAGAATGTAAGCACTGCCTAAGGAGGAAAAGAGATGAGACTGAAGAAGTAGGCAGGTAACAAACCTTCACTTAGAAGGTGAATAATAATTCTTTGCCCTACAATATATTGTAACCCTTTAACTACAAAGTTATTTATTATGCCTGCAATTACAAATACATAGAATTTCTCCTTAAGTATTCTGTGGCAGTTTTACTCTGTGAATCAGCCTCTTTATAACTCTCTGTCTTTCCTTGATATTCCTCTGAATTATTTGAACTTTCTATTAGTCATTTGTTGTATTCTTTGGCTTCCCATTCTCCCAACCCCAAAATATGACCATTACCGTAGGTGTCAGTCTGTGACAGTATGATTCTCTCTCTACAGCCCTTTCAGGAGAGTTCATCTACTTCCATTACTTCTGTCTTTTCTTTTGTGGATGACTCCTCAGTCAACATGTCCAGTCCTGGTCTGTTCCAAGCTCAAGTCAGCCATTTCTACATTTACTTGGACTTTTGGCTCTATTTTGCAAGCATGTCAAATTTAATAACATGGCTAATACTGAACTATACTTCTCTCCCCCAAACTAGCTTCTCCTGTGACTTCTTTGTTTCTGTTTTTCCATATTCCTCTATCCAGTGTCAATAGTTATTTTTTATGTCTTCCTTTCTTCTTCACATCCAATCTGTTGTCAAGCTCCGTGCAGTCTTTTCTTATTTCTCTTCCATGTATGCCCTTTTCACTTTTGATTTATACTGGTCACACCTCAGTTTAGGCACTCATGAATTTCTCATGAATTTCTGGAGTACCAACACAGCCTTCTAATGGGTTTCCCTAGCAGTGCTCTTTTTTCCTCCTCCAGTCTGTCCTGCATAAAGCATCAGATTGATCTTTCAGAACCATGCTTTGATCATGTCACTTACCAGTTTTTTCTACAGCGTCTTCACTGACTTTGTGATAAAATACACACCATTCAGCTTGTATCTAAGACCCCCTTTCTAGCCTTTTTACTAGTTCCTATATTCAGCTCTAGCAAATCTGGTGTATTTTCACTGCTCCAAATGCAGCTGTTGGCTTTCTGCCTCCTCATGTTTATTCTTGCTGTTTTCTCTCATTGGAATGCTATCTATCCCTAATGCTATCTACCAGAATCCTGTAATACCC
Source organism: Mesoplodon bidens (assembly GCF_964165515.1). Classification (NCBI taxonomy): domain Eukaryota; kingdom Metazoa; phylum Chordata; class Mammalia; order Artiodactyla; family Ziphiidae; genus Mesoplodon; species Mesoplodon bidens. Next base: position 43,788,715 of record NC_138160.1, on the reverse strand, counting down.
ACCCCAGATATCAACTACTTTTTGAATTCTTCTGTCTCCCTAGCTCATGTATATCATTGTTGTTTGAATCATTCTTTTTGATGTTTAGATCTTGCCTATGTGAGCAATTATACATTTTATCTATCCTATAAAATTGTAGGAGGTAGGAACAGTTTTATGGTTACATATTAACATCCCTCAGTATCTAGTCAAATGCTCTGAATATAGTCATCCAAAAAAATTTCTTGGGTAAGTGACAAGGAAAATTTCAGAGGAGTCACTAAGACCAAGAAATCAAAAAAGAGAAAATGAGAGGTTATCTACCAAATTTGTAGAGAATTTTTTATAACCATAAATCAATATATATAGCAGTATAAAAATGTTGCAGCAAGATTGCCACATGATTTTGTTTGTTTTCTTTTTTTCTGTCTGGATATTTTTATATTACATATAATAGGCCTACTTGGAAGAAAAAAGTGGAAAAGTACACAGAAAAAATTATCTCTGAACTCTTTGTTGTTCCTAATGTAAATGTAATTGTTTTACTCCACTTTCATCTCTCTCTGGCTTTTCAAACAATTTGAAGGATTGTACTAGCATACTTTCTCAAAATTGGACTTTCATCTAGAGGTAGAAAATGACTGGTGCCACGAAATGGTTCTTGGCACAATCCTGGGTATTCTTCCACTTCTATTTTTTCATTTCTTTTGTTTATCAAATAATGTTTGAAGAGCTACTATGTGCCAGGCAAGATTTTAGGCACTGGGGATACCACAAGAACAAAACGGACTGAGATCACTGCTTTCAAGGGGCTTATATTATTGGGGGCTGGTGGAGGATGCTTACAACCATAAGGCTTGTGTTTGTGAAAATTCTTAAACCTAGTTGAGACTTAAAATCTTAAGAGGGAAATAAGACTAGGGGACTGATGTCATGAATAAATTCATAAAAACCGTTATAAATAGTTTTTAGGGTCACCAAAATAAAATAGAAAAAGTGCCATGAAAGTCAGAAAACAGTGACTTGGTAAAGAATAAATTGGGTGGTGGGGTCTGTTTTGGTTTAGAACAGAGATGGCTTTTCTGAGGAAACCTGCTGAGATGATTTGAAGCAACCAGTTATTAGATCTGGAGACAGAATGTTTGAGGCTTAGGCAACAAGGGCAAAGGCCCTAAGGTGGGAACAAGCTTGGCATGATACAGGAAGACAAGAAGAAAGTCCGTATGGGTGGAGTGAGGCGGGGCTGGGGGGGGACTGGTGTTTGTATTAAATGGGGAAGAGACCTTAGCTAAGATTAGTCAGGTAGTTTTGGCAGTATGGATGGACTTCCTCACAGACCCTGACTGCTTAGATTATATCAGCTAACTCTAATTTATTCTCCAGATATGCTGTACTTCCCCTTCATAGCCTATTTGGGTAATTAGTTGCTTAATTACTCCACCAGAATATGAGCTCCATGAGGACAAGATTGGGTCTTATTTATTCCTGACTGGGTCTCTTGGCTGGTTTGGTTCCCCTTGCAGATGTGTACTGTTGGGCAGAAGGGAGCCACAGTGCCTCAGTGCACCTATCACCAGCACCAGCACCTCGAAGTGAATGTTTCAGTGATAGTGGGTCGTTACAATCACTGTATGATGTAAAATGCAATACTGTATAAAAGGAAAATATTCCATAAGAAAAAAGAGTATTGGGCAACAAGAAATTGATTCTGGCTGATGCTTCTTTTTTCTTGCTAAGTCATCTTGAGGAAATCACTTAGTTTTTCTGTGCTTCAACTTTAATGTAATAAATATTTTTGAGAGCCAGTTACGTATGTTCCTTTGTTCCATGAACAGTCATAATAAATTCGAAACCCTTAGTGCTTTTGCCTTAGGGATACATTCTGCACACTAACATCCTTATTTCCAGTCAGATTTCCAATAACTCCCTTCATCTGAAACAAAACCAAAACTTGTGGAGAAGGGTCTCTAAGCAGCAAGAAAGGTAGCTGTCATACATCTTATGCACATTACTTGGCAGAAGAATGGGGACCATTTTTATTCCATGGCCTACTGACTTAGAATTGTATTTGAAAATAGGGTTACTCATTTATAAGTTTCAGTATCTATTTTCTTCTGGTGCCATCACTTTTTCCTAGATAACAGATTAGAATTTGGGGGTGGGGAGTTATTAGGTTGACATTCTGAAAGGTGGAAGCTGACAGGAGAGAAGACCAAAGAATCACTAAATAGAAAATTAGAGCAGTCTCAGGGAATTGGGGAGCCTCTGCAAGCCTCTGTGCAAAGTCATAGATACTCATAATAAGTAATGCATCATGAAAAGCTTTGAATTTTGCTTATTGTATGTATTATGGCAGGAAGTGTAAATACACTTTAGAAGGATTTCTATCAAATTGTTTTAAAATGCATTTCAGATTTTGGAGTTTTCATTCATGCTGATTAAAATTCTTACATGAACATGTTTTAGGAAGAATTTGAAAATGAAAGGGCCTTACTGGTTTACTTGATTTAATTGGTAATATCCCTGGCAAGATCTCATTATTGCTTCAGTTCCTCAGAGTATTGAATAAAATGAAAACATACCGTTTTTAGAGACCCTGATTGATACCCAGCGAATGCACAGCAGTGTGGGTATTCATTCCCCTCCTGATAGTCTGGGGACTTAGATCTTTTATTTGCCCTCCTGAAGTTTGCAGTATAAGCTGACCTCAAGGAAGTGATATGGTTGGACGTTTTATGTGGAATGGTTGGAGGAGAAAAATGAGAGCTGACTGCAATCTTTAATTCACTAATTTAAAAAACAAAACCAATCGGAAATTCCCTGGTGGTCCAGTGGTTAGGACTCAGAGGTTTCACTGCTGGGGCTCAGGTTCACCTCTTGGTTGGGGAACCAAGATATCGTAAGCTGCGTGGCGTGGCCAAAACAAAAAACAAAACCAAAAAACACTTACTAATGGAATTTACAATCTTACCTCTGTCAGTAACACAGGAACCTGAACTGTTTCTCAGTATTGTCTTGGTAATGAAACATTCATCCATCTGTACCTTTTCAGAAAGGGTTATAACTGGGGCCCCTCCATGGGTTTAGGGACCTCTAAAACTGATTAGTTTGCTAAATTTGTGAATGAATTTACTACAAGTGATAAGACCCCCCAGAAATGGTTAAAGACTACTGATATATACTCTCCTTTATAACCACTGACATGAGTTTATGAGCAAGGTTACCGAGATTAAGGTAAAGTCTGAGACTAAAAGATGAGGAAAACCATACTATACCAGAATTGTTATTATCTTTTAACGTATTCTAGGTAGCTTTGGGTACCTTCTTAACTATAGCACAGAAGTAATTCAGGGACCCACCAATGTTCCCAGTTCAGACTGCTCAAATGTAAATAGTTATTTTCAGAAACTTTGGTTTTCCTTTTTAAATGCCTCATTATATTAACTAGCATCTTAAAATGAACAACCCAATGTAAGTCAACAGAGACTAAAATCCTGAACTTTATTTATAATAAGCAACTCTTTAATGTTTAGGTTTCTCAAAGTGAAAAAAAATCCTATTTTAAGGTTTATAAAAGCAGAGTAACAAGGTTTTGTACGATTCTAGGATTATTTTTATATAGCATTGGTTCTCAAAGTGTGCTTAGGGGATCCTGGGGAATTTTTGAGACCTTTCTAGCAGAGGCTTAATGAGATCAAACTATATTCATAATAATTCTAAAATGTTATTTACCATTTTCATGCTCATTTTCTCTCTGGTGTACAGTGACTACATGATGTGTGATATTACAGAAGACTGAATGCAGAAGCCAGATGTTAAGAGATTTGCAAAAGTACAAAACAATTTTTTTGATTTGGAAAATATAGTTATTTTTCATAAAAGTACTATATTAACATGTAGTAGGTTTATTTTTAATGAATTAATAAATATTTTAAAAAATTTCCCTTTTGGGACTTCCCTGGTGGTTCAGTGGTAAAGAATCCACCTTGCAATGCAGGGGACGTGTGTTTAATCCCTGGTCAGGGAACTAAGATCCCACATGCCGCGGGGCAGCTAAGCCTGCGTGCCGCAACTACTGAGCTCGCATGCATCAACTGGAGCCCACACGCCTCATCTAGAGAAGAGAACATCCGCATGCCACAACTAGAGAGAAGCCCGTGCACCACAACGAAGAGCCCGCGTGCCTCAACAAAGATCCCACGTGCGGCAACTAAGACCCGATGCAGCCAAAAATAAATAAAAATAATAAGTCTTTAAAAATAAATAAATAAAATTTCCCTTTTAATTTATAGTATGATAAATATCAATATTACAACCTACATAATAAGTATTTGGGATCTTCAATAATTTTTAAGAGAGTAAGGAGATCATGAGACCAAAGTTTGAAAATAAAATGTGTTCCTTCCCGGTTATTCATTGTTAGAAAACTTAATATATAGCATTTCTATTGACTGGAACAGACTTGGCAACTGTAGTGGGTTGAGTAGTGTCCCCCAAAATTTCATGTCCACATGGAACCTCGGAATGTGATCTTATTTGGAAAAAAAGATCTTTGCAGGTGTAATTAGTTAAGAATCTTGAGATGAAATCATCGTGGATTTAGGGAGAGCCCTAAATCCAATGACTAGCGTCCAGAGAAAGGAGATAAGAGATTTGCATACAGAGAGACAGAGGGAATAAGGCCACATGAAGACCCATTTTAAGAAGGAGGCAAGGGCTTCCCTGGTGGCGCAGTGGTTGAGAGTCCGTCTGCCGATGCAGGGGACACGGGTTCGTGCCCCGGTCCGGGAAGATCCCACATGCCACGGAGCAGCTGGGCCCGTAAGCCATGGCCGCTGAGCCTATGCGTCCGGAGCCTGTGCTCCGCAACTGGAGAGGCTGCAACAGTGAGAAGCCCGCGTACCGCAAAAAAAAAAAAAAAAAAAAAAAAAAAAAAAAAACCTACCAAAAGAAGGAGGCAGACAAGCCAAGCAACGCCTGAGGTCACCAGAAGCCAGAAGAGGCAAGAAAAGAGTCTTATCTAGAGACTTCAAAGGGAGCATGGTCCTACTGACACCTTGATTTTTGGACTTCTAGACTTCAGAATTGAGAGAGAATGTTTCTGTATATTCAGCCACCAAGTTTGTACAGCAGCCTTGGAAACTAATATAGCAACCTTATACTCAGTAGGAGAGAATGAGAGGAACTCCCACCTCCTTTTTGCCTTAGGAGGAGTGCTTTCTCTTCAAAATTACCCATCTTCTCTGCCAGGAATCAGATATCCTCTGAGAGGTCTTCAGCTAAGTCCCAGGCATTTGCACTCTATGAGAAACTAGTTTACCTAGAGAGTGCTAAGCGGTAGAATGTTTTTGCTAATTTAGCGGAAGTATTGCCGACTTCCAGATTGAGTTATTTGGTAAAGTGGAAAAGAAAGAGCTGAAATCAAATATTTAATGTTTAGCGATCTTTAGAGGAAAATTAAAATAGTGTAATGGATATTAATCATTAAATTACCTTGACTGTTCATTGTCTGTTATATACAGGTCCGAAAATTTATAGTTTTAATTCTGCAAATGATTCTGGTGGTCCTGCAAATCTGGATAAATCTATTTTGAAAGTGAGTATCAAGGTTTTGAGTCATTTCAAGAAATGTTACCTTAAAAAAGAAAGATATACTCTTAAATGTAAGCAAGTGATGGAGTGTTTTAAATTTTTGTAAATAGTACAGTAATTCCTCATCTATACTAAATAAAAGTAAATCATACGCATCTGTTGAGAGCCTGTAAGAAATTAAGGAAGAGCTGGATAAGGTCCAAACTTCTAAGTATATCATACACATCCTTTCAGGTCTGACTTAGTATACTTTTCCAGCCTCCTCTCCATTACTCTTCTCCACTTAAAATTTTAGTTCATATCTCATTGTGCCCCCAAATCCCATATGATTTTAACGATTCCAGGCTTTTGTCCATGGGCTCTCTGCCTAGAATGCTCTATTTCCCTTTCTCCATTTGTCACCTCTGTGAAGTCCATCATAACTCACCAGGTTATTTTCCTGGTGGCTCCATCAGCACTTCTTACATCTTTCTAAATAATGACGTGCTGGGTTACAGTTTATCTTTTTATATATGTTTCCTGTGCTAGACTGAATTCCTGAAGTATGTTTTTGTGCATTGCTCGTAGTGAGCATTCAGTAAAGATGTGATCAAAAGAAGGTATTTTTGAAGGTAGTTGGCTGTATAATCTTAGGTTAAACATATGGAAACAGCAGAAGGTAAAATGGCCAATAGGAAAAAATAGAAAACAAACTCTGGAAGCCAAAATAATTTGTGTAGCCTAATTATTACAATTTATATAAGTCTTTACTTTTACTTGATTTGCCCTCTTTTTAGTGTAGCATCCATTCTTTCAGGCAATGTGCTTGGGCTGGTTTACATTAAGGCAAATTTCTGGGTTCCATCCCCAAGGATTCTGATTCAGTATGTTTAGGATAGGGCTTAGGAATCTGTCTTTGTGGTGGCAATCTAAGGGTGGTCCAAGGACAGTCTTGAGACATACGGCTTCAGGAGGCTTTATAAAAGGATTTTTGCCTTGCCACATGTTGTTGCTTTTTCCGTATTCCATTTTTTCTTAAATATATGGTAGGAATGTGCTCCAGTGAATGGTATTCTAATATATGATAATCACTGTATCTGATTTCAGCTGAAATTCTGGGCTTGGTTGGAAGGGATATAGAAAACTGAGTGATTTGCTTCTAATTATTTAATTTTTAAATGTTATTTAATAATTTATCTTCTAATTGATATGGCCTTTTTGGTCTCAACAGGTGGTAATTAATAACAAACTAGAGCAAAAAATTATTGGAGTGATAAATGAGCATAAAAAGCAAAATAATGACAAGGGAGTGATTTCTGGAAGACTTACTGCCAAAAAATTACAGGTATTTTGCAAACTTTTTTTTAAGTTACTTATTTTTAGTGGAGCATTTTTAAGACAGCTCCACATGTGAGATAAAATGACTTTTCACCTTCCATTGAAATTTCATATAGATTAGTTCCATCTGTAAGAATAAGGAAGGAACTGTGCCAAAAACAAGTACATGCATTCAAATAGTGATATGAAAACTAAATTACATTCCCAAAATTATGTTGGACTTGTGGTGGGCACTTTGCTTACATTTTCTCTGACACACCAATCCTGGAAGGTATTTTGCCCCATTTTTCAAATGAAGGAAATGAGGCTTGGAAAGATTACATATATTATAGCCTGAGGTTTTTAATTACTAAGTAGCAAAGTAAGCAGAGTCTGGATTTGAACCCAGTCCTGCCCAGCTGTAAAGATCATGCTTTAGAAAGTACAATAAAAAGCTTTATGTCTGAACATGTTCATTGAAGCACTGCTGATAATAATAATAATAAAAAAAAGAAAACATCTTAAGTGGTCACCAATAGGAAAATAGATTATGATATGTCTACCCAGTGGAATATTCTGTAACTATTAAAATTGATGAACAGTTTCTAATAATTTGGGAAGATGCTTATGTTATAATGTTAAGTAAAGTTTGTTTTTACAAAATCATAGAAAAATGACTGAAAGGAAGCATACTGCATTGCAAACAGTATCTTTAGATAGTGAGAATATGAGCAGTTTCTCCTGGTCCTTTTTTATTTATCTATAGTTCTCAGATTCTCAATACAGTGAGAGGGACTTCCCTGGCAGTCCAGTGGTTAAGACTTCGCCTTCCAATGCAGGGGGTGCAGGTTCAATCCCTGGTCGGGGAGCTAAGATCCCACATGCCTCGGGGCCAAAAAACCAAAACATTAAACAGAAGCAATATTGTAACTGAATTTCAATAAAGACATTAAAAATGGTCTGCACATCAAAAAAAAATCTCAATACAGTGAGCACATTTAACTCTTCTAACTGGAAAAAAAAGAAAAAAAGATATTTTTGAAGTTATAATTTGTGTCAGAGTTTCTGGTTTAAAATGAATGGGAGAATAGACTTAGTAATGAAAAAAAGAGAAAATTGACAGAATGACTTTTGTACATTTTCCTTTCATAGGATTTATACATGGCTTTACAAGCATTTTCATTTAAGACTAAGGACATTGAAGATGCCATGACTAACACACTCTTACACGGAGGTGATCTTCATTCTGCCTTGGATTGGCTCTGTTTAAACCTTTCAGATGGTAAGCAGTATTGTCATAAATGTCTTTCAGTTTATAAAACGTTTTGAAATAATTTCAGTGTTTATGATATTTGTATCAAGCTTTTGACTTGTACTGAAAATTTTTTTCACTGTTATAATTATTTTTAGGATGCTCTTACACTTTTCTAGTCTTTTTAGTATATTCTTCTTAAAGGTTGTTGTCTGTGCAAGAAGAAATTATTTTTTTGTGTGTTGCTTTCAGTTGTTGATAGCCATTTTACAATGCACATAACACAGCAGATTCTCAAAGTTTGCCTGTCTGTAACCTGTGAGGCTGTGTATCCTCGTTTTGGTTTAGAAATTAGGGCTGTCTGGCTTTGGATAAATAATATTTTATTAAGCAGAGCGTCAAGGTTGTAATCTTTGGCAAGAACCTGGAATGCATATTGCTTCTATGACTGATAAAGGATACTGTCACATGTTGTGACAGGCAACCAAAGAGAGGGGAGGGTTAAGATTTTCTTATGGAAATTTAGGAGTCTAGCATATTGAGGGTGAAATAAATGGTCAAATAGAGGTGGGCTGGTTATCATCTAGAGAGTGTTCCCACTGGTTTGATAATAAAACGAGGTTCATCATAGGATTTCTATTCCTAGGAGATGAGCAGTAGAATAAAATTAGGTGCTCTTTGTCTAGACAGTTTATGTGAGTGTTTAATAAATATTTGTGTGTTTTATGTATCATGTACATGTTTATTTTCATCCCAATTTCTCTTAAGATGCACTTCCTGAAGGATTTAGTCAGGAATTTGAAGAGCAACAACCTCTAAGTAGGCCAAAATTCCAGTCTCCTCAAATACAAGCCACTATTTCACCTCCACTGCAATCTAAAACCAAAAAACAGGAAGAAGATCCTAAGATAAAGGTAATTTAAGAATTAAACATTTAAAGTTGTATAAAATCAGAATGAAGCACATGTAATAGTTCATAAGGGTATAAATATTAGGTTACAATAATGTTTTTACTTACTGAAAATGTCTAATGGGTTTGCCAAACTCTTCTATCACTGTTGGTTTCAGTTATCTATTGCTACATAACAAACCACCCGAAAATGTAGTGACTTAAACCAAGAATTTCTTACGATTTTGCAGTCTGAACTGGGCTCAGCTAGGCAGTTCTTCTGCTCCATGAGGTATCTCCTCAGACTGGAACATCCAAAATGGTTTCTTTACTCACATGACTAGGTGCCTCGGCTGGGAGCTAGCAAGTCATCTCTCTCTCCACATGACTAGCTTAGGTTTCCTCTTCTATGGTGATATTAGGGTGGTCAGACTTCTTACTTGACATATGGCTTCCAAGAGCAAGTATCTCGAGATAGTAAGCCCCAGTGTACAGATTTTTATCAAGCCTCTGCTAGTATCACTCTTGCTAATGTCCCATTGGTTGAAGCAAGTCATGTGGCCAATTCAAAATCTGTATGGAAGGGGATTACAGAAAGGCATTAATACTGGAAGGTGTACTTCATTACACTTCATTACGCATTACACCTAACTACTCTGCATATTGTAAAACATCTATGAACATGGGTGAACCTAGAGAACATTATGCTAAGTTAAATAAGCCAATCACAGAAAGACAAATACTACATTATGTCACTTATATGAGGTACCTAATATAGTCATATTCATAGAAACAGAGAATAGAATGGTAGTTACCAGGGGCTAAAGGGAGGAGGGGCAAATGGGGAAATGTTGCTTAATGGTTATAAAATTTCAGTTATGCAAGATAGGTAAGTTCTATACAGCTGCTATGCAACACAGTGCCTATAGTTTACAGTACTGTACACACACACAAAAGAACACACAAAAATGTTTGGAGGTGATGGATATGTTTAGTACCTTGATCATGGTGACCTTGATCATGGTGATGATATCATAGGTGTATGCATGTCCAAACTCATCAAAATGATGAGTCTATATGTATATATATACAGTAAATAATTAACATTTTAATAATATGTACATTAAATATGTACAATTTTTAATGTATCAGTTATACCTCAGTAAAGCTTAAAAATAAACAGCAAAAATCTGTGGAAACATCATCCCCACAAAACCACTGTTTTTAAGGACAACACTAGTTTTTAACAGTTCTTTCATTTTTTTGCATCTTTATGTAAATGTATTCTTCAGATCATGTAAGTTTAGACTTATTAACATTGAGTTCCACTCATTTGTCCTTCACTGAACAGTACAGAATGTGATTTTTGAGGCTTATGTGTCTACTGTTTCTGAGTGTAAAGAAATTATAAAAGCAGTGACACTTGATGATAGTTTTGACACCTTTTTCTAATTTTGATTTTTCAGATATTTGTTTTTTCTTTCTAGCCAAAAAAGGAAGAAAAAAATTTGGAAGTAAATATGAAAGAATGGATTTTGCGATATGCTGAACAGCAAAACGAAGAAGAAAAGAGTGAGACTTCTAAAAGTTTAGAAGAGGAAAAATTTGATCCTGTGAGTAGAAATTTATATTGGGCTTCTAGCTGGATATACCTGGCAAAATATTTAACTTTTGTAAGACTTAGTTTCCTCATTTGTAAATGGAGGAAATAGTTACCTCTAGGGGTTTATGTGAGGATTAAATAAAATAACAGGGAAAAAATGCCACAAAATAACTGCTCAATATATGTTAATTACATTCCTCCCATGTTTAAAGAGATAATCACCAAGTATTTTTAAATGATTGTTCTGTGTAAGGAGTATGCTAAATTATTTGGTTAATTTTAAAAAGCACCTTCCTTTATAGAGGAAACCCATTGCCTGGAAAGAGAAAACCTACATATCATAAGATAAACTAAAAATACTAGGTTAAGTGAAAAAAGCAAGTTGTAGGAAGAAAATAGCACAATACATATATCTGATAAAAGACTTCTGTATAGAATTTATAAAGAAGTTTTAAAAGGATAACAGACACTTTACAGAAGTAGATATATGGATGGCCAATAAACATGTAAAAATAAGTCCAACATCGCTAGTCATGGGAAAAATGAAAATGGTAACTGCAGTGACATACCACTATGTATATATCAATCAAAATGGCTAAAATTAAAAAGATCAGTAATACCAAGTGTTGGGAGGATGTGAAGCCACTGAATACTCATACACTGATTGTAAGAGTATAAAATGAAATGGTACAACCACTTTGCAAAACGGCTTGGCACTTTCTTATGAAGTTAGACATACACTTACCATATGACCTAACAATTTCGTTCCTAGGTTTTTACTCAAGAAAAATGAAAATGTCAACAAAAAAAGACTTATACACAAATGTTCATAGCAACTTTACTAATAACAGCCAAACACTGCAAGCAACTCTCAAAGACATTATGTAAGAATGAAAGAAGCCAGGCAAAAATGAGTACATGCTGAACAATTTCATTATATTAAATTCTAGAAAAGTCATCTATGCAAAATCTGTCTCTAGTGAGAGGAAGTAGGTTAGTGGTTGCCTGAGTCCAGGGATGGAGGAAAGAGACTGACTGTTAGGCATGGTGAGGAAACTTTTGGGGATGATGGCAATGTTTTATGTCTTGATTATGATGATGGTTACGTGGATGTATACATGTGTCAAACACATTCACTTATACACTTAAAATGACATTTTATTAGAAGTGAATCATACTTTTATAAAGTTGATTTAGAAAGACAAAAAGGAAGTTGCAGAACAGCATGTGTAGTATAATGAACTCATTTGAGTAAAACAATACACACATACACATATATTTGCATTCTTATGTATGCAAAGGAGACATCGGGAGAGATACACAAGAAGCTATTACTAGTGATTAGGACTGGGGTTGGTAGGGTGGGAGGGAGACTTTTTTATACTCTTCTGTATCCTCATAAGTTTTTTTAACCATGTGCCTCTATTAAAGTAATATAAACAAATAATTTAGGACAGTTACACATGTTACTTTGAGGTTCAGAGAAAGAGGTCTCTTCTGATAGGAGCATTAGGTCAATACTTCAAAGAAAAAAGTGGGACTTGAAGGATGCATGAAGTGTGCATAGGCAACAAAGAATGGGAAAATGACCCAGTTGGGTGAAATAATGTGAATAAGGGTACAGCAGTGGAATTGTGCAAGGGGCCTTTGAGTATTAAACAATAAATAGGATAAAATGTGTAGGTGAGTACTGGCCAATAGGAGTAAACAGGTGAGTTAAACTGAGACTAGAAGATTTTGATGCCCAGAAAATGAATTTGACAGCTTTTCCTACTGATTGTGAAGAGTTGCTAGAAGTATGGGGGCAGGTGATCGACAAGAATTTGACATTTTAGGGCAAATTTTGTAGTGTTTAAGGTGATTTGCAAAGGGTAGGGAGGCCATTTTGGCAGCTCTTGCACTTGCTCAGGTGTAAAATAATAAGGTGCCAAATTGTAATTTGGAAGAGAAACATTTAAAGCAAGAATCAGTAGAAATTGATGATGTACTGAACATAAAGGTTAAGAAGCCAAAGTCAGCAAGAGATTCGTAGGTGGAGGGATGGTGGTATCAGTGCCATAGATAGGAAAGATTGAAAGAATGAGTGTGATTTAGGTGAAATTGAGGCTATAGCCAACCCTTCTATCTGTTACACTGTATTGATGTTTGCTTCTACACAAAATGGTCCCGGAATTCAGGTGGTTGTGCTTCCTTAGTTGTCCCTTTTCCCTTTGTCTCAGTGGTTGTCTTTCATAGCAGCACTGCACATGCCCTCTTCTCCACCCAGAGCTTTAATGCTTCTCATCTGCTATCAACCTAACCTAAAGAAAAAAGCAGTAATTTGAGTTTAGCTTTAACTCTGTCTAGTTTTTGCTCAGCAGAGTTAAGTCCTTAAGTTTTATAGCACCCATCTTCCCCAGAGGCCTTTTTTTTTTTTAAATGTCCCTGGCTATCTTCCATAAGATAAAGATTATGGGAAGGTAACTTTCAGAAATGAGTATTATCCTATTATTGCATATTGCATATGTAATCCTTTAAATACATGTATTTATAAAATGTATAAAAATTTAATTTTTCTTTTTACAGAAATGAGCTCATACTTACATTTTATTATGTAGTTTGCTTTATTTAATGTGTCAAGGAAGTTTCTCCATGTGGATCACCCTCATTCTTTTGCTACCTCACTTTCTTTCCCAATGGCTGACTAGTTTTCTCTGTGGAGATGTACCACACTTGATTTCCAGTTTTCCTTTTCAATCAGTACTGCAGTAAACATCTATGTACCTGCAAATCTGCACATTTGTATCATTTCTCTATGAAAAATTTCTAAAAGATTTGTTGGATCAAAGAATAAGATCAAAAGATCACAGGTTTTGATATAATACATTGACAATAAACTCATCTTGCTCTTCTTTTTATTTCTTTATCATCATCTTATTTGGAACAACAGAATGAAAGGTACTTGCACCTTGCAGCAAAACTTCTGGATGCAAAGGAGCAAGCAGCTACCTTTAAATTAGAAAAAAACAAGCAAGGCCAAAAGGAGGCTCAAGAAAAAATAAGGAAATTTCAAAGAGGTAACTAAACACTTTAAAATTCTCAGACGTATAAATATCTCTTGTCTATTGGCCTTCCTAGGATGGAGGTTGCCTCTTTTGAATATGTCTGCTCTTTCCTAACAGTTTATAATTGGGATTGGCAGACTTTTTGCAACAAGCCAAATAGTAAATATTTTAGGTTTTGCAATTTGTAAGGATTACTTAAGTCTGCTGTCTCAGCCTAAAAGCAGCCATAAATAATACATAAGCAAATGGTTATGTTCTCATAAAACTTGATGGATGCTGAAATTTCATATATAATTTTCACATGTCACCAAATATATCTTTTTATCTTTTTCAACCAGTTAAAACATGTAAAAATCATTCTTAGCCCACAGGCCATATGGAAATAGGCAGCAGGGCTGGATTTGGCCTGCAGGCCATAGTTTGTTAACCTCCGATGTATACCATAAAACACCATCTCCATTCAAGAACAAGAGGTGGATATAATTCCATGAGTGTCTATTTCTAGTGAAGATGTTTTTCCTGGCCTTCTACATCTGTGAAGTAATTGTTCTGAAAATGTTAGTATATGATGTGAAAATAAATTGCCTCTGACTTCTAGCACAAATTCCTAGAAGGAAGTGTTGAATAATTGACTACAGGGAAAAAGAAGGAATGTTGTTTTTTTAAACCAATTTTTGCAAAGTAAAAAGGCATGAAAAACAAATACAAATAAAACAAAAATAAGCATCATGGTTTTTTTGGTAGAAATGGAAACTTTAGAAGACCATCCAGTATTCAATCCAGCCATAAAGATTTCACATCAACAGAATGAAAGGAAGAAGCCTCCTGTAGCCACAGAAGGGGAAAGTGCTTTGAACTTTAATTTATTTGAAAAATCTACAGCTGCTACTGAAGAAGAGAAAGGTAAAATGAAGGGAAAGTGTTCCAGGGTATAATTTGTAAATAGAAAAATGTCAAGGACTATATAATTGAAAAATTGTTACTTTGTATTCCAGCAAACTACATAAGATGGCAGTAAAGTTATGCTTCCACATACTGTCTTGGAAAAGTAATAATTATGATAACTTGTATAGCATTTTGTAATTACAAACATCTTGTTTCGGCCTCATCTCTCTTCAGTCCCTCCTCCAAACTCCTGCCAGAATTATCTTTCCATAACACAGATCAAAATGTGAGTTTCCTGTTAAAAATTTTAATCACTTAGCAAGTTCAAACCCTGTATCATGGCACTGAAGAGCCTTTCCACCTTATTCTCCCAGCTATGTACTACAGCTACATCATTCTTTAAAACATATATTGTTTCATGGCTCCATGACTTTGCTCATCCTGTTTTCCCCTTCTTGGCCAACCTTTCCCTTGCTTAGAGGCTTGAATCAAACAGCACCTCTTCTTTAAACCTTCCCTGATTCCTGCTGTGCCACCAGAGTTGTGTAAGTGTGTTCTTTTTTGTGCTCATAGGTAAATTATTGATATAGCTAGTATATTTATCAGTCTGTAGTACAGTCAGTTGAGTCCCACACTAAATAGTCAGTTCTTTGAATTGTACATTCTTTCTACAAATATTTATTGAATTTTTATTGTTCATAGTATCAGGTGCTACATGTACAGTTATTAGCAAAATAACTTGATCTTTGCCCTCTTCAAGTGTATAGTCTAGCAGGGAATGTAAGCTTTAAACAGACACAGATGCACAATTACACACTGTGATGTGTGCTGTTGAAGAAAGAAAACTGGCTTCCAATAATAGAGCTAATAAGGGGGCCTAATTTGCATTGGGGAAACCTTGCTGAGGTCTTGCTCTGAGATCTGACAGATGATTAGGTATTAGCTTGGTAATGAGTTGGTGGGAAGAACTTCTAAGGAAGGAGACAGTACATTGGAAGTCTAGGGTGGAAAAGAGCTTAGAGCATCACTATTCAACAGAACACACTATCATGGGAATGTTCTGTATCTGCACTATCCAATGTGGTAGCTACTAGCCAAATATGAGTACAGTTGGCCCTTGAACAACTCAGGGGTTAGGGCCGCTGACCCCGGTGCAGTCAAAAATCTGCGTATAACTTTTGACTTAAACATAATACTATGTTTAAGTCAAACATAAATACTAATAGCCTACTAATGACTGGACGCCTTAGTGATAACAGTTGATTAACATAGTTTGTATGTTATATGTATTATATACTATATTCTTACAATAAAGTAAGCTAGAGAAAGAAAAACATTATTAAGGAAATCATAACGAAGAGAAAATACTTTTACAGTACTGTACTGTATAGATTCTGTGAGTTTATGTTATCTATGTACAAGATGAATCGCCTGTCAGTACCTATATCAACATTGTCTTATATGATTCAAAACACTGTAGATGTTATACGTATTACTAACACTAGACATCAAAAATGAAAAGATAATGTGCAAAAGAAATTCTTAGTTGTTTATAGGTATAATGATTCATGCATTAATAATGAAGAAGCAGCAATATGATTGCTTTAATGGTACCCTAGTGTAATCAATACAACTGCTTTACTTCACTGTTAGTTTAGCCTTATACACTAATGAAAGAATCATTATAAAATTTTTATGGCATACAGTATTACAGTAGTATTCATAATATACTATTGGAAACACTGTTAATGTTTTTTTAAAAAACCACTTACCTATGATGATAGGCTGATATGCAGTTTCTCCATTTATGAGAGAGAGGCATTCTGTAAGGGAGGCATTCTGTAAGGTAAGGTAATTCTTTGAAAGCAAAGTTATAAAACAAAGAAAATAACACATTATTAATTTTATATTAATTATCACCTCATGCCTGTGTAAGGATAGGCTATCCACTTCAATATAAGTCTTACACATGATGTTCTTCATGTGTGTTTTTGTATACTTATTGAAAAAAAACCTGCATATAAGTGGACCTGTACAGTTCAAACCTGTGTTGTTCAAGGGTCAACTATATCGAGCACTTGAAATGTGACTAGTATAACTGAGAAACTGAAATTTTAATTTTAATTAATTTAAATTTAGCCACATGTGGCTGGTGGCTACTGTATTGGGCCAGGCAGGTTTAGAGCATTTAAGGAATTGACTCATGACCAGTGTGGCTACAGCACAGTGAGCATGATGGAAGACTGACAACAAATAGGCAGGGATGGGCCACAGAGGGCTTTTAGGCAGTAGTGAAGAATTTGGACTTTATCTTATACGCAACATGAAGCTATTGACAGTGGTGGTAGTGGCAGCTGTTAAGCAGAGAAATGACATCTGATTTATATCTTTTCAAAAGAGAGTCTACCAAACATTGTAATTCAGAGTATTCTAAACAATTCATTGCATGGATTGTATCATAGATATTTTACAAGAACACATAACTTAAGATACTTTTTTAAAAAGATCCAGATTTTCACTGATTCTGTCCATCAAGAGGATTTCCTTACATCACTTAAAGAAGAGTAAGCCTTTCTGTCTGTCTTATTTTAAACCTATTCTCTTTTAAAAGTCCGCTCCCAAAAGTGAGAGAACGTTAATCTTTCAAAAGAGACTGTATATTACTACATAACCATTTTTAAAGAACCAATCTTTATCATTTTAGAGAAAAAGAAAGAACCTCATGATGTAAGAAATTTTGACTATACTGCTCGAAGCTGGACTGGAAAATCTCCCAAACAATTTCTGATCGATTGGGTCAGGAAGAATCTTCCCAAGAGTCCAAATCCTTCCTTTGAAAAAGTTGCAGTAGGTAGATACTGGAAATGTAGGTATGTTTTTGGTTAACTGAATGAACTTATAGAAAAATCTAAGATGAAAATCTTTTTTTTCTGATGAGTTAAGTAGATATTTAGGAAGCTAATTCCACATCTCAGATTGATAGTGCTTATAAGTCATTATGTAGTATGATGTCTTCCATGGGAATATTTAATTTAAATAATTAAACTACAGGTTAATGGAATTCTGACCTTTTTTACTTCATCAATTTTATTTTAAAATGTATTTGGCTTCTTTGTAGGGTAAGGGTAATCAAGTCTGAAGATGATGTACTGGTAGTATGCCCTACAATCTTAACAGAGGATGGCATGCAAGCTCAGCACCTGGGAGCTACTTTAGCTCTTTATCGTTTAGTGAAAGGGCAGGTGAGACTTTTTAGACCTAAGTGTTTCAAAAATCATTTCTGGAGTAATGGGTATATTTTGTCAACATAAAACTGTATCTGCATGTGGAAGTTAGTTTTTAATTATGGCCCTTTGTGCCAATTTTCTCTTTACTGAATGCTTCTTCTGATTAATCCTTGTTTCTGCTTATTTATAATTTTGACTTCCTGTCACTTCTAAACATAGTTCAGTCTTTCTCTCCTTAGACCAGAGGCTCTGAACCATTTGGTCCAGCTTTGTAAGCTATACTAATTTACAGATTAAAAAATAGTTGTGCTAGAGTGGTTGAATTAAGGAGAGTTTTTAAACATTTGTTTTCCTTTAATGTTATATTGTCTCTCAACTTTAAAAAATTAGACACTGGTTCCAGTTTTCACTTTTAGGTTATATTGACTATAAGCTTCCAGTTTAAGGAAAGATGAAAATAAAGTATTACTGAAGAGAGCACTTTTAAGAGAACACAATGCTCTTTTTTTTGGTTGGGGGGTATTGTCAACATCTCCTTTTTATAATAAACGTATATATCTTTCTTCATGGGGAATTAGGACTACTGAAAATTTAGGCACTGATTAAGTGGAACTCCAACAATAGTTCTTTTCCATTTTGTGTCAGTAAAAGTTCTTAATGTCTTTATTTCCCTCATTTTGCAGAATAAGGTATCAGAAGCTAAGCTTAATTGATGGAAGTGACTGTCAGTGTTACAGAAATAATTGTGGGCTCTTTTATAACACAGAATTAAGATAACTTAGTTTCATCCAGTGGAGTCCATTTAAAATACTTTGACCTGTAATATTATACAACTGCTGGAATCTCAGAGGGAACTTTGTTTTAAAGATGCTTTATGGATCATCTGTATATTTAAATAGCACCACTGTAGGAATAAATAATAAACATGTATTTAATAGTTTATTGTGTTCCGGGAATAAGCATGTTACATGATTAACTTAGTTTACCTCGGAGTATGCCTGTAAGGGAGGTACTATTATTAGCCCCATTTTACAAACTTAGAAACTAAGACACCAAGAGGTTAAGTTACTTGCCCAAGGTCACACAGCTAGTAAGTCTAGAAGCCTGAATATGATATGCTATTTATAAATTTGCATCATATACATATATATCTTATATTAAAGTAGTAACACTAGTTTAAGAGACATTTTAAGAAGAAGGCAGCTATCCTTTTAAGTTCTAACCTATTGAATTTTGGTGTCCAGTAGTTAGTGAAAACGACATAACTACTGTGTTTTCCCTTTATAGTCAGTTCATCAGTTACTTCCGCCCACTTACCGAGATGTCTGGCTGGAGTGGAGTGATGCGGAAAAGAGAAAGGAACAGTTAAATAAAATGGAGACCAATAAGCCACGTGACCTTTTCATTGCCAAACTTCTGAATAAACTGAAGCAGCAGCAACAGCAACAACAGCACTCTGAGAATACGAGAGAAACCTCTGAAGATCCTGAGGAATCTTGGGAAAATTTAGTTTCTGATGAGGATTTTTCTGCACTGTCCTTGGAATCAGAAAAGGCAGAAGATTTGGAGCCGGTTAGAAACCTCTTTAGAAAGTTGCAAAGCACACCTAAGTACCAGAGACTGCTAAAGGAACGGCAACAGTTACCCGTGTTCAAACACAGGAACTCAATTGTCGAAACTCTTAGAAGGCACCGGGCTGTGGTGGTGGCAGGTGAAACAGGGAGCGGCAAGAGTACTCAAGTGCCACATTTCCTGTTGGAGGACCTGCTTCTGAACGAGTGGCAAACAAGTAGATGCAGCATTGTCTGCACCCAGCCCCGGCGGGTCTCAGCGGTGAGCTTAGCCACAAGAGTGTGTGATGAACTGGGCTGTGAAAATGGACCTGGAGGAAAGGTGAGACACTGTCCAACCTCACCTCAGAGAGCGCTGACCTCACTCAACCTGTGCCCTTGGGACCCAAATGGAGCCTGTGCCATATATGAGTTTTGACCGATGCTGTTTGTTCAGTAGCGTATCTCAGGTGTTTCTCATGTTTTCTTGGATAGATGTGATATTATGCCACTCTCCTGTATATGAAAAGGATTGTCAGTAATTATCATTAAATTCTCACATAAAAGGAAAAATATATGCACTTTAATAAATTGAGTATTCAAATATATTATATACTAAGTGATCATTCAAAGAATATAAACACATACAAGTATAACTGTAATATCAGATATCTCAAGTATTTGGAAATCTTTCCTGTGGGATGTATTCCTGAATGATTTTCATTAGTTCAGTGAACAGAAGGAAAAAACAATATAAAAGAACATGCCAGACTATTTTCAAATCCTGTATATAAAAAAATAATAGAAAAAGTACTTTAATATCCACTGTCACACTTTGCGATAAAAGTATGCACAAAACTGGCCAGACCTTAACCGGAGTGACAGCAAAGTATAGGAATTAATAAAATTGCTTTAGAACCAAATGTAATGAATTCCCAGTTCATATAACTCAGTTTAATTATACTTTGAATTGTTCTTTATAAATATGATACTTAACATCTTTGTCTCTATCTTTAAGTTAGGTATCCCTTCATTAAAAAAAATTTATTTGGCAATTTTTCTTGGTTTCTCTCATGAAATGTAAGAGGAAAAAGGACAATTTCTGTCTTATTAGGAATTTAAGGGGATGACAGACATGTTTACAAGTGTAACAAAGGAATGACTGAAGGAGAAAGAAAATGTGATGGGAATAGAAGTGACTTCAGGATTCCCATCAGGAACCACTGTTTTTTAATGGTTGCATCTTTTATGAGATCTTGATAGAAAAGTAGACCAAATTGTAGGAGCTTCTCTAAAATTCTCTTCCTCGGTACCTCAATATTTTGCTCCAAGATAAGAAATTGATTAAATCTATTAATATTTTCATAATAATGTTAATGGTACTCAAAGCAGGTGAACAGCTTTTTGTTTCAAAACTGAAAAAAGGTTTTTCTTGTTTAAAATTGCCGAAACTAATTTTATAGTTTTATATAATTGAAAACCATGGGAAAGTAATAAATTGCACTAAACAGATTTACTTAGACTGCTCCATATAGTAGCAGGATCAGCACCTGTACTTTTTTTTTTTTTTTTTTTTTTTGCGTTATGTGGGCCTCTCACTGTTGTGGCCTCTCCCGTTGCGGAGCACAGGCTCCGGATGTGCAGGCTCAGCGGCCATGGCTCACGGGCCCAGCCGCTCCGCGGCATATGGGATCCTCCCGGACCGGGGCACGAACCCGTATCCCCTGCATCGGCAGGCGGACTCTCAACCACTGCGCCACCAGGGAGGCCCAGCACCTGTACTTCTTAAAGCTTGTTTCCTAGATCATTTGTGAGACTCTAATCTTGGCCTTGTGTTTTCCCTTCAGAATTCTTTGTGTGGATATCAGATCCGGATGGAGTCTCGAGTGAGTGAATCTACCAGGTTACTCTACTGTACAACAGGGGTTTTGCTAAGAAAACTTCAAGAAGATGGTCTCCTAACTAATGTGTCTCATGTTATTGTAGATGAGGTGAGTTGATTCTGTAGTCATCTTCAGAAAAAAATTCTAAACATTTTTGTATTAAAAAGATGTTACTTCTAAAACTAGCTAACATTTTCTTCATGCTTATTAAAGCATGAATGTTTTATCCTCATTTTTAATTTTCTTTTTTAAAAATGTCAGTATCTATATAAATTACCATCTATTTTAGGAGGTTCCCCAGATCTGTTTCATCCATCAGGAAATCTTTCTCTCTTGAGCTTCAGATATAAATATCCTGGTCAAACTACCAAAGTAAAAACATCCAAGATTATTCCTTCTTCTTTCTCCCATATCCCCTAAATCCAATCACCTAGACTTCGTTGATTTTACTTTTCTCACATTCATTTACCTCTCCATATTCACTGGTATTGCCCTCATATAGGCTACCATTATCTCTTTTAATTAGTACAAAAGCCTCTAATTAAACTTCCTACTTTCTGTTTTGCTCTCTTCTACTACATTCTTCAATTATAGCTGGAGTTATCTTTTTTAAACAAAATTCAGACCACATGATCCCCCTGCTTTGAAATATCTTACTCATTACCCTGACTCATTAGGATAAAGTCTCAGCTCCTTAACACGGTTTACAAGACCTCATAAGGGCAGATTACTGAGTACCTCACCAGCTCAGTCCCTTGCCCGTTCCTCATCCCATGCTCAAGTCATCACTTTTGTTTATTTCCTGAAATGTATAATTATCCCCCTGTCCACCATGATTTTGCACAAGTTGTGTCCCATGACTACTTTTTCTCCCTTTATCATACTGTTCCTTTCTCCTCCTTTTTTTACAACTCATTTCAGTTCTCAGCACAGATGGCAGATCTCTCTTAGTAGCCTTCCTGACCACCTGAATTAGCTACCCCTTGCTGTACAGCAGAAACTAACACAACATTATAAAGCAACTATACTCCAATTTAAAAAAAATTAAATATAAAACAAACAAAAAAAGAATATTAGACCCCTCCCCCCCAAAAAAAAATTAACTACCCTTCATACATAATTTCAAACCATCCTCTACAGTATCCTCTTCCAAGGCTGTAAACTCTGAAATGAAAAGACTATCTTGGTCATTTTTTAATCCCCAGCATCTAGCACAATGCTTAGTACTGTTTGTAGTGAACATTTGACCACTGTTGCCTCCCTTCTGAGCAAATGAATGATCAAAACCGCTTTAATTTTTGTTATCTTGATGTATTCTATCTTTTGTATGCTGCCTTAATCTCATAAAATAAAATGGAGTAGAAGTAACTCCAGTACAGGAAGTTGGAACATAGACTGGTACATCCAGCAGATATTGAGTTCTGACAATGTCCCATGTTTTTTTATGCTCTGTAGCAGGTTTACAGTGCTCTCATCCCTAAAATGCATCTGTTGGAAGGGCATAAGAGCCTTTTTCTCAGACAGTTGATAGAGAACCTGTCAGATTCCTACTAATCAAAATTCCCCTTTTTCTACATAGTGGATAAACCATCTGTCTTGTTGCAGTTTTATGTCTGTTCAGTGTATATTAGTAGCAGCGCTTAAAGAGTTACACTGGCTTCTAAGTGAAATTGGGAGATACCCTAATCTTATCAGCTGAACACTTACAAACCATCTCCTAAGGTAGAGTTCTACTATCATAGCTAATCTTGTTCATTATATACTGATTTTTACCGACTTCAATTTTAGAGGGTGACTTTATTTTCAATTCTGAAGATCTGCCTTATTTGAAACATACAGCTTCTCTTTCTGCATGTACTGACTATATGTAAATATTGATTAACTTTTAGTAGATTTGAGTGTCTGATTGTTTTAGCCTATTACTTGACCTTATGATTTTTTTGTTCCCCTTATGCTAGGTTCATGAAAGAAGTGTCCAGTCAGACTTCCTACTAATTATCTTGAAGGAAATTTTACAGAAACGCTCTGATCTACATTTGATTCTAATGAGTGCCACTGTAGACAGTGAAAAGTTTTCTAGCTATTTCATACACTGCCCTATTCTGAGAATTTCAGGAAGAAATTATCCTGTTGAGGTAAGTTTTCTTTATAATGCATATGTAAATAGAAACTACATTCCCACCAGTGAGTGTCACCAGAAGACAGGCCCTTAAGTCTGAGCCTAGAACGATTCCTAGGGTATTGCAAGTCAAGAAAGGACCTGGAGGGCTTCCCTGGTGGCACAGTGGTTAAGAATCTGCCTGCCAATGCAGGGGACACACGTTTGTGCCCTGGCCCGGGGAAGATCCCACGTGCTGCGGAGCGACTAAACCCGTGCGCCACAACTACTGAGCCTGGGCTCTAGAGCCTGCGAGCCACAACTACTGAGCCCACGTGCCTCAACAACTGAAGCCTGCGCACCTAGAGCCCGTGCTCTGCAACAAGAGAAGCCATGACAATGAGAAGCCTGCACACCACAACGAAGAGTAGCCCCCACTCACCGCAACTAGAGAAAGCCCACGCACAGCAACGAAGACCCAACACAGCCAAAAAAAAAAAATAATAAGTTAATTAATTTTTTTTTTTTTTTTTTTTTTTTTTTTTGCGTTATGCGGGCCTCTCACTGCTGTGGCCTCTCCCCTTGCGGAGCGCAGGCTCTGGACGCACAGGCTCAGCGGCCATGGCTCACGGGCCCAGCCGCTCCGCGGCATGTGGGATCTTCCCGGACCGGGGCACGAACCCGTGTCCCCTGCATCGGCAGGCGGACTCTCAACCACTGCGCCACCAGGGAAGCCCCTAAGTTAATTAATTTTAAAAAAGAGAGAGATGGGGGGAGGACCTGGAGATGGCCTTGGGAATCAGATGGCTGGTGCTGCCTTGACTGAGGGTGAGTGGGCTGGAAGGAGGATTCTGCTGACGAACAACATACCTCAGAGGTACATAGCGTAAAACAGACTTCCATAGCAAAGGCATTACATCCAGATTGGGGGTAGCTGCCTATCAATAAGGAACTCCTTTTTCACCCATCCCTCAAATTTAGGCTTGTCTTTGAAGCTTCCTTCTATTCTTAATGTTTGCCCTTTTGGTTCAGCTGATAAAGGCTGCTCTTTTAATTGGTTTTCACATGTAAAAAATATACACACCTTAATGTGCTTTGTCCTGAGACTACTAGGAATAGATCCATCTACATCAGCCAAGTTCTTCACTACCAATAAATGCAGAAAAAAGCTTTTTTCGTAATATTCTAAATTAGCATTTGGTGACATTCAAAAGGTAACAATCCCTTGTTCTCTTTAAAATGATATTTACTGAAATGAATTTGAGTTCACTATTTATATGCCTTAATCTATGCAGGTTTTTCATCTTGAAGATATAATAGAAGAAACAGGCTTTGTCCTGGAGAAAGACTCAGAATATTGTCAGAAATTTCTGGAGGAGGAAGAAGAAATAACCGTTAATGTTACAGGCAAAGCAGGGGGAATAAAAAAGTATCAGGTAAAAATAAAACATTTTTGAAAGACATCTGATTGTGATATCCAGGGCACAAACTGCCGTAAGAGTTTTAAAATATGGCTGAGGGCTTCCCTGGCGGCGCAGTGGTTGAGAGTCCGCCTGCCGATGCAGGGGACGCGGGTTCATGCCCCGGTCCAGGAAGATCCCACATGCCGCGGAGTGGCTAAGCCCATGAGCCATGGCTGCTGAGCCTGCGTGTCCGGAGCCTGTGCTCCACAACGGGAGAGGCCACAGCAGTGAGAGGCCTGCGTACCGCAAAAAAAAAAAAAAAAAAAAAAAACATGGCTGACACAGTGCATTCAAATATAATCTGGTAGAAGAACAGATATGATTATGAGCAAATTTTAAAGGTCATTTCTTTAAATCTTTGTTTCACTGACTCTAGTGTTTGGCTTACGATATTTACTCTATCTCAACACCTTAGATAGTCAGGATGGGGCCGGACCCAAATCTAGATCCTTGCCATTGGTTTTCCTAGCAGCCTCTGTCCTGACATGAGCCAACCTTAGCTCTATACTATCCAGGGCAAGCACAGATCTTCATAGAGAGTTAATTTACTTTCAGTGACATAATTTCAGAAATATCACAAAAGCTACATTATCCTGCATTTTGGCCAGTGGTACTATATACAGTATTTTCATTATATCCACAATATTTCATTCATCTAATGGAAGCACAAAGTAGAAGTTACTTTATCCTTTAGTTAAGCAGATAAACCAAGGAAGCAAAAACTAAAATCTTTCCCTAAAACTGCAGAGATAGAAATTAGAAACTAAAGAAAGACTTTAAAAAATTAAAAGTGGTATTTCAGAGAAGATGATTGGAATTCAGCAACCAAAGTAGAATCTAGAAGGAATGAGGCAGGTGTAAATTACTTAATAAAGTTATTATGACCTCTCTTGGCCAGGGTGCTTTCCAGCTGCCACAGAACAATGCTTCCATTGTTCTGTTTTTCTTCATTTCTTTTTTAATTTAGGGTTTACATGCCAAGATAAAAAGGTTTGCTATACTTAAGGGGGCTGTATAAAATGAAATTAATAGGTGAGATGAAATTTTGTAATACTTTAATTCTGTTAAAAATTGTATTCTTGCTATATTTTAACAAAATAATAGTGACAATGAGAAAATACAGATTTGAATGAATGCAAATAGCTCCTTTTTTCCTTCTTTGTCTTATAAAAATACATAATATTTTTGTTCGGCTTTTTTCTGATTGTGTTTCTTTTAGGAATACATCCCAGTTCAGACTGGAACAAGTGACGATTTAAATCCATTTTACCAAAAGTACAGCAGCCGCACTCAGCATGCTATTCTCTACATGAATCCTCATAAAATCAACCTGGATCTCATTTTGGAACTTCTTACATATTTAGGTATGTATCTATTTCTAATGTGTCTCTATTTGTTTTGATAAAACTTTTCTACTAACTGGAGATGCTCTATTAATATCTTATATGCTGTTCCTTATTTTTGAATATTGTATCTTTTTAAAAATTTCAGACAGAAGTCCCCAGTTCAAAAATGTTGAAGGAGCAGTTCTGATCTTTTTACCAGGCCTTGCTCATATTCAACAGTTGTATGATCTCTTATCAACTGACAGAAGATTTTTTTCAGAACGGTAACTACAGATCTTCATTACATTCCTGGTAGTTTTAAAACAGAAAAATGTTTCGCACATTAAAACTCTTGATCAGAACTTTCAAAGTCTTTTCACCTTTAGTTAAAATTGTCCATGGCAAAGCTCTTTTTTTTTTTTTTTAACATTTCTATTATAGCATTTTATCTACTAAAATTTTTAGGTACTATTTCTACATTTGTTTTATTTTCTCAATATGATTAAGCAGAGGGAATCCTGTGGTTAAGAGTAAGATGGTGACTCCCCTCCCCAGCCCACTGGATGGTGCAAAACCCTAACAGCATTGCAGTTTATCATCCATACATTTTTTTTTAATATCTTTGAAGCACTTTTTTTTCCTTTTTAATAGATTTATTTATTTATTTTTGGCTGCGTTGGGTCTTCATTGCTGCGTGCGGGCTTTCCTCTAGTTGCGGCGAGCAGGGGCTACTCTTCATTGCAGTGCGCTGGCTTCTCGTTGCGATGGCTTCTCTTGTTGCAGAGCACGGTCTCTAGGTGCATGGGCTTCAGTAGCTGTGGCTTGTGGACTCTAGAGCGCAGGCTCAGTAGTTGTGGCGCACGGGCTTAGTTGCTCCAGGGTATGTGGGATCTTCCCGGACCAGGGCTCGAACCCGTGACCCCTGCATTGGCAGGTGGATTCTTAACCACTGTGCCACCAGGGAAGCCCATCCATACATATTGAATTGGCTTTTTACTATGCCTGTTTTGATACAGTTTATTACTGCTGTGATGGTTATCACTTCAGCATCAGAATATATTTTAAAAATTCTTTAAACCCTACATTCCGTATAATTCTTTCATATTAAGTTTTTTCTCTTTGATGAGTATATATGGGGTTTCATTGTACCATTTTCAGAACTTTTGTGTGTGTTTAAAATTTTTCATAATAAAAAATTTAAAAATTGCTTTCTATTTGCAAATAAATTTTGTTATTCTTTGCAGTGTCTTCTAAAGAGAAACTCTTGCTAAGAACTATGATTTTAACTTTCAGATATAAAGTGATAGCTCTGCATTCTATTCTTTCAACTCAAGATCAAGCTGCAGCGTTCACACTTCCTCCTCAAGGAGTCAGGAAGGTAAAATTCAGTACAGCAAATTTATATGTGATCCAACTGAGAATATTTCATAAAAGTGTTACGACTTTTTACCATCAAAGACAGTTATTAATATTAAGTGCTTTATAATTCATGCAGACTCCAGATGCTCTGCAGCTTAACATAATCAAAAGTGAACCCAATATTAAAATTCAATTTATATTATATTAGGTGTTTATGTTTATATTATATGTTATTAATAACTTTAGGGGAGTGGTAGTTTAAAAATATGGCATGGGTGTTGCTTATGAAAAGAAAAATCACTACTGTTCCTTAAATAAGATACCACAAAGGATGTTGGATATCAGGAGCTACTTGAATCCTGGGAGGATTCTTTTTTGTTCTCTTTGCTACTCATCCCTGATTATTTTTGCAATACAGAGACCATTAGGTTAGGAAACAATCTAAGTATTTTCATCGTCTCCTCTGTTCGGATGCTGAATAAAGAGATACTTGGCAAAGAGAGTTTCTCAGATTTTGACCCTTTCTTAGGCGGGGGCAAAGACGAGCACAATGTAGAAACTCTGGGGAACACAGCGCTCCCAGCAAGAGCCTGGACTCTAATGCAGGAGGCCTGGGTTCTTGTCCCTAAGCTGCTGCCATGTCTGTGACCTTTGGCAACCCACTCAACTTCCTTTCTCATCTTTAAACAGGAGCTGGATTAAATTTACGGTTTTCTAACTGTGCTCTGAAAACTCCAGGGGTTCAGAGGCTGTGTGCTCTGATCTGTAACATTTGGCTTCCCTGTAACATTTTATCTTAAGAAAAGAATTCCACCTCTAAAAAATTTGATCACCTAGGTCCCATCTAAATCTTAATAATTTGGGTTCTGTTTCCTAGGATAAATGAGTAAGAAAACCAAGCAATCAGTATTGAGATAGAGCCATAATATATTGAATTTGACCTAGAATTTCCTAAATGTTTTACCTCCAAGGACTCAACAGAAAACAAACAAACAAACAAACAAAAAAGCCACAAGAAGATTGCACTATTCAGCCATCACCATTAAGAAATTTTGAGCTAGAAAGGGACTTAAGAAATCATCTATTTCTACCTTGTAATTTGCAGGTCAGGTTATTGGAGGCCAGAGAGGTAAAATGACTTGCCCAGGTCACAGAGCTAATAAGTAGCAGAGCCAGGGCAACAACCCACCAGTTCTTCTTACTGAAGAACTATTACTTTTTTTTTCTACTTAACTGTGAAGTTTCTTCTGAGCAGTCTCCATTCTCTGATCCAATTTCTCATTCCATATATGTCATTTTTAAGATGACTGACTAGAATTAGGGGAATGGTATTTTTGTTGGAATAAGAATCTGTAACTTTAATTAATAAGCTAAGATGATAAAATTAATTAGAGCAAATTTAGCTTACACAGTAATAGCAATTAGATTGTGAATTTTTGTAAATAAAATTGAAATTCATTTTTAAAAATTCATTGGCTAAACTATCCAAAGAAGTTTAAATGATGGCACATGGCTGAAAGTTGTTACCTAAATGTTTTGGCTTTTTATTTTCAGATTGTTTTAGCAACAAATATTGCAGAGACGGGTATCACTATTCCAGATGTTGTATTTGTAATTGATACCGGAAGAACAAAAGAAAATAAGTAAGTTTGAATTTTCCAAATCAAAACATTTTTAACCTGAAAAGGGCTTGGGACTCTTGAATTCTTAGGAGACATCACAGAATCATCCCAATTTTAGTACATGTGCTGCTGAAGCAAGCACTAGATCACAGAATCATATCAGGAAAATCTCAAATGTCCTAATTCTGCCCAAAACAAAACGTCTCAGAGAAACTGTAGGGAAGTTTAAAATGTCTGAGAATAAATGTCAAAATTCATGTCATCAGTTTTCCCATAAGTAATATCAATGTCCTGCTACTTTTAGAAAAGTGCTGAGAAAATATTCAGAACATAGATTTTGTAAATTAGTTTATAACTTAATGTTTTACAAAAGCATTATTTATGGGATTACCAAAAAAAAGAGCATGAGTTTTAGAATCAGAGTTGGATTATAAATCTCTGATCTATAATCTTGAGCAAGTAATATGACCATCAGTTGTAATCATCAGTTTCCTCATATGTAAATGGGAAAAATTAAAATTTCATAATTGAAAGTATAGTAATTGGCATATAATACATTAACTGAATCTTCAACAGAAAGATTATTACTTTATAAATGTTTTAATGTTTATATTTCACAAATAAGGGAGACCACCTTAGTAGTCTATTGTAATCTATATACACTGTCCCTAATATTAGGAAACTTGAGCAATATTTGGAAGTGAGTATGACTATCCAGTACAAAATAAACTCTTGATTTTTTTAATTGTACCTGTAGAGGAGGTGTTTTCAGGGTTGAACTGTATCTTGTGAAAGGTGCGTTGAATTGTAACATTCACAGTGGCATTTCTCAAACTCTCAAAGAATTCTTATTGCATAATTAAGGGGCACTCTAATCTTCAACTTATTTTTTTTTTTTTTTACGGTACGCGGGCCTCTCACTGTTGTGGCCTCTCCCGTTGCGGAGCACAGGCTCCGGACGTGCAGGCTCAGCAGCCATGGCTCACGGGCCCAGCCGCTCCGTGGCATGTGGGATCTTCCCGGACCGGGGCACAAACCCGTGTCCCCTGCATCAGCAGGCGGACTCAACCACTGTGCCACCAGGGAAGCCCTCAACTTAATTTTAGAGTCAAATATTTCCAGTTCTTTCAGATTTTGATTTCAGTCAATTATCTACATATCCTCTCCTAAAACATTTCTCTAGGTACCATGAAAGCAGTCAGATGAGTTCTTTGGTGGAGACGTTTGTCAGCAAAGCAAGTGCTCTGCAGCGCCAGGGGAGAGCTGGGCGCGTCAGAGGTGGCTTCTGTTTCCGAATGTACACGAGAGAAAGGTATGGCATAGCCCGGAAATTAAGAACACATAAACCAGTACAGTGTGACATTTCTGATAGTATGTATTTAGTATTATTTTATTTTATTTTGCAGATTTGAAGGCTTTATGGACTATGCTGTTCCTGAAATCTTGCGTGTGCCTTTGGAGGAATTATGTCTTCATATTATGGTAATCCCAAAGGAATTTAGATGAGTTTTTTGTTCTTCACCCCTTTCTGGGCGGGGCGGGGGGGAAGAAGACTTAAACTTATCTTACCTTCTGTTGCTCTACATTTTCAAGTATTTTATTTACTCTTTAATAAATGCCCCCTTCCCCCATCTTTTATAAGTAAACCCACTGTGCTTTAAGTCTGCCATAGGGGCTCATACTTTATAGATGAAAATATAGACTCATAACCTAGACCAGTAGTTCTCAACTGAGGATGATATTGCTCACCAGGGAAAAACTGGAATGTCAAGAAACATTTTTGGTTGTCAGAACTGGGAGGAGAGGGAGACCATGCTATGGACATCTAGTGGGTCAAGGCCAGGGATGCTGCTAAACATTCTACAATGAACAGCACGGTCCCCTAAAACAGAATTACCTGGCCCCAAATAACAATAGAGCTGGACTTGAGAAATCCTGGCCTAGACCAAAGGTTTCCTACTCTGAAAGATCTATAATATCTTTCAGTTCTCAGATTTTTGATTCTGTAAAAATCAGAAATGAAGAAACTAAAGATATGGACTGGAAGATCTCATCCTTTTTCCTACTCCCTTAATAGACACAGACATTTATCCTCTTTGCTTAAAATTTTACTTAAATTAAGTTCCAGTTTGACCATCTCTTTGTTAATTCTTTCTGATCACATACTAATTTATCACTTTTTCAATCTGCAGAAATGCAATCTTGGTTCTCCTGAAGATTTCCTCTCCAAAGCTTTAGATCCTCCTCAACTTCAAGTAATCAGCAATGCAATGAATTTACTCCGAAAAATTGGAGCTTGTGAACTAAATGAACCTAAACTGACTCCATTGGGCCAACACCTTGCAGCTTTGCCTGTGAATGTCAAAATTGGCAAGATGCTTATTTTTGGTGCCATTTTTGGCTGTCTTGATCCAGTGGTAAGACAAACAACACTGCTGCTTCTTCACTGTAAATATCATTTTGGCTGGGGAAGTATTAAGTTTAGAAACAAATTTTAACTTTTATTTTTTTTAACTAAACAGATTGTCTGTGCTAACATTAAAACCAGGAAATCTAAATGCTTAATGAGAATTTTTGAATATTTAACTCTTTATATTTATATACAAGAAAATCATCCATTTACTAAGTGTATTGTAGGTACTATTTTGTAAAAGGGTTTTGGCTTGTCTAGACTTCTGCTATCAAACATCCCACTTGAAATATTTACTTAATTGAATATATAGTAAGTGATTCTTAGAGCGTTTTGAACTCCACACATAAGTAGAATCAAAACTTCCTTTTGGGCTTCCCTGGTGGCGCAGTGGTTGAGAGTCCACCTGCCGATGCGGGGGACACGGGTTCGTGCCCTGGTCCGGGAGGGTCCCACATGCCGCGGAGTGGCTGGGCCCGTGAGCCATGGCCACTGAGCCTGCGCGTCCGGAGCTTGTGCTCCGCAACGGGAGAGGCCACAACGGTGAGAGGCCTGTGTACCGCAAAAAAAAAAAAAAACTTCCTTTTTTCTGAGCTAGCAATTACCAGCAATTCTGTTTTCTCAAATTATCTCAGAATTAACAAACTTGGTGACTCTGTCTGAATCTCTTGGCTCATATGCATGCTCTGCCATTCCAACTTTCCAGCTCTATCAAGTTGTGGCCTTTTCTGGGACTATAAATCAAGGCTGTTTGAAAATGAAGTGGAGAGAGTATGACTTACTCTAGTCTCTTTTTTTCTAGTATCAGATATAGATACTCACCAGAATTGTGTTGAGTCCAAGAAATATCCTCTGCCATGACAGTTGATCTGAAAAGCTGCAACAACAACAAATGGGTTGTTATGTAGTCCAGATTATGTAAGAAGTATTTAAAGAGCATTGCAGGCAATGGAAATTCAGGCTAGGAGTCAAGATCTCTGAGCTGTGATTGAGGGATTTCTTTTAACTGTGTGACAGACTATAAATCACACAAATATTCATTTTTTAAAATCTCTGATTCTGGTGGTATTACTTCACTACCCACAAAGATGGTGTAACGTAAAGTGATAAATGTTTAAAATTCCATAAAATGAAACTAAAAGTAACTAATTAAAATGAAAATACGTAGCTATTATAGAACACGTTAAATTGAAAAGAAGAAACATGCAACTTGAAAGTGCAATTGTTTTATGATTTGCTTTCTATTTCAAATCAGCTTTCAATATATACCTCCTTAATGATAAAAGTTTTTGGTTATTTATGGATAGGCAACACTAGCTGCAGTTATGACAGAGAAGTCTCCTTTTACCACACCAATTGGTCGAAAAGATGAAGCGGATCTTGCAAAATCAGCTTTGGCTATGGCAGATTCAGACCATCTGACGATCTACAATGCATATCTGGGGTAAATAAATAATCTGGGTTTTGTCAGTAGGTCAAACCTGAGGGTATTTACTTTTTAAAAAAATTTATTTTTGACTTTTATTAAAAGGATACATTTAAGATTTAAATTTATTTTTAGTTACTGCATCTGTCAAGTTGAATTATTTTAAAGATTCACATTTTTATAATCCTAAAATTTATGAACAATGTACTCTATTATTATGTGTATATTACCTTGTATTTGAAGTTATTAATTTACTGTTATACATGAACAAAAAATATCTGTATTGTAATTGAAATTCTTACATACAATTGGCTAGTTCCTAAAACTTCCTCTTTTGATATGATTATAAGGTAATTAAAGCTTTGGTTAGTAATCTGAAAAAGAGTTTGGAAACATATTAAAATTTCGTCATTTTACTTATGTAGATGGAAGAAAGCACGGCAAGAAGGAGGCTATCGTTCTGAAATAGCATATTGCCGGAGGAACTTTCTTAATAGAACATCACTGTTAACCCTAGAGGTAGGTCTTAATGCAACTATCTTGATTCAGGGTCACATAGTCAATAGGATTAATTTGGAAAAAGAAGTGCCTAGTATTGTACTTGACACATAGTAAGGGTTTAATAAACATTTGCTGAATTAATAAATTTGTGATTTTTTGTTTTGTTTATCCCAGCAGTTAACCTGTATTACACAGTGATTCAAAATAGTATGTAACAATCGTAATATATTCAGGAAATGATCAAAGATGCAACATGATTTCATAGAAATAACAGTAGCTTGGGAATTAGGATAGTTGTCTATTCAGCAGCTCAGCTTGGGGAAGGTTAATTAAGTCTCAGTTTCTCATTTTAAAAAATGGCATTGAATTGGGGATATTCTATAGGTTTTCTCAACTCTGATAATCAGCTGTTATTTTTAATTATTATGGAAATTTTCAAACATACAAAACAGTATAGGGAACTCCTGGGTACTCATTTCCTACTTCCATAATTATCAACAGGTGCTCAACCTTGTTTTACTTATACTTCCGTTAATCCACTATCTGCCCTCTAGATTATTCTGAAGCAAATCCCAGGCGTCAGATTGTTATATATCTCTGAAGTATAGGACTGTTTTTTTCTTTAACGTTACCATGCCTTAAAAAATAATTCCTTAATATCATCAACTATACAATATTTAAATATCCCTGATTATCTCATAAATGTTTCTTTACAGCTAGTTCAAATCATGATCCACACAAGGTCCACACATTGTTTGATTGATATGTCTCAAGTTTAGTACATTTAAAGGGAAGTGGTGTTTAGTGCAGACATGCTATAAAAGTATTCATAACCTCTCACATAATTCCCATAACCTCTCACATAATTCCCCTATTCTATGCTCATATTTTAAAAGGTTAAAAAATATTTTTTATTCCCATATAATTTGACCAATTTTTGTGTGTGTGATTTAAAATAACTGCTGAACCTAGTACCTAAGCATCTATTAGGTGCTTAGTCAATATTTTTGAATTAATAAATAAAAACTAGATTATTAGATTAGCCTAACGGTGTACTTCTATAATGTCAGATATGCAGTAGACTTGAAGAATGCAAGAAAAAATAAATAACTGCTGAGATGACAGCAGGGACTTTGCTAAGTGGAATAAACTTTGTCCTTCTTGAAGCAGAAAAAGGGATAAATTGAAGAAACAGATGCCTCTGGGCCAGCTGACTGGGGTTCAAGACATGGAGAGCTAATCAACACTCCTTTATCTCCACTCCACTTCCTCCCAACCTCCAAGTTGCCTCCCACTCCCTTCCCTCTGTGAGCCTTTTCTTCACCTCCCCTGGGCTGCAAGGTTTTCAATCTCTTTACCAGCCTTGTGGTGTGGCAGCAACTGTCTGTTTGGTCTTTCCTCTCCTGGACTTAAAGTCCCTTAAGTCCCAACAAACCAGAAGCCTAAAGTAAATCCTAAATGTACACTTCACCTTTTAATCACTTGTATCCTGTTTACTTAAAAATGCTCATCCTCCCTGTAGTATTTTAGTTGATTGGCACTACTAGAGGTAGAAAAAGATTTTAGGCAACAAGTTTAGATTGTTGCCATTAATAAACTTTGTCAGAGTTCTTTAGGAAATTAAAATGTTTCCCAGAGACAAATGAAGAAGGTTCTTGCAGTCTAGGTTCAGAGTCCTCTAATTCTTCCTTACTGTTCTCTATGTGACCATCCTTATTGAGTAAAAATGTTGAAAGGAGAGCTACTGTGGAAGTAAATAGACTGAATGAAAATGCGTTCAGGTACATTTTTTTATTGCTCTCACATTTTAGACACTCTTATTTTATGACATCTAAAGTCTTGGGAAGATAATCTATACAAAATCAGTTGATGTTACGGAATCAGATGACTCCATTTAATCCTTGACTTTCCAGTATCTTTTTTTCCTCCCTGATGTAATATGGGCTGTAGTTAACTAAAAATTTGGCATACTGTTAATTTTAATTGACGTATGGTTGATTTACAACATACTATTCATTTTAGGCATACAGCATAGTGATTTGGTATTTTTATAGTTTATACTCCATTAAAGGTTATTACACAATAATGGCTATAACTCCCTGTGATGTACAGTATATCCTAGTTGCTTGTCTGTTTTATACATACTAGTGTATATCTCTTAATTCCACATTCCTATCTTGCCCCTCCCCCTTTCCCTTCCTCCACTGGTAATCATTTGTTTGTTCTCTGTATCTGTGAGTCTCTCTGTTTTGCTGTATACATTTGTTTATTTTAGATTCCACAAGTAAGTGATATCATACAATATCTGTCTTTCTCTCTCTGCCTTATTTCACTAAGCATAATACTCTTTAGATCCATCCACACTGCTGCAAATGGCAGGATTTCACTTTTATTTTTACTAAAATTTTTTTTAATTTTATTTTTTTTAATACAGCAGGTTCTTATTAGTCATCTATTATATACATATTAGTGTATATATGTCAACCCCAATCTCCCAGTCCATTCTGCCCCGCCTCCGCTTTCCCCCATTGGTGTCCATACTTTTGTTCTCTACATCTGTGTCTCTGTTTCTGCCTTGCAAACCGGTTCATCTGTACCATTTTTCTAGATTCCACATATATGTGTTAATATATGATATTTGTTTTTCTCTCTGACTTAATTCACTCTGTATGACAGTCTCTAGGTCCCTCCACATCTCTACAAATGACCCAATTTCGTTCCTTTTTATGGCTGAGTAATATTCCATTGTGTGTATGTACCACATCTTCTTTATCCATTCGTCTGTCGATAGGCATTTAGGTTGCTTCCATGACCTGGCTATTGTAAATAGTGCTGCAGTGAACATTGGGGTGCATGTGTCTTTCTGAATTACAGTTTTCTCCAGATATATGCCCAGAAGTGGGATTGCTGGGTCATATGATAATTCTTTTTTTAGTTTTTTAAGGAACCTCCATACTGTTCTCCATAGTAGCTGTATCAATTTACATTCCCACCAGCAGTGCAAGAGGGTTCCCTTTTCTTCACACCCTCTCCAGCATTTGTTGTTTGTAGATTTTCTGATGATGGCCATTCTGACCAGTATGAGGTTATACCTCATTATAGTTTTGATTTGCATTTCTCTAATAATTAGTGATGTTGAGCAGCTTTTCATGTGCTTCTTGGCCATCTGTATGTCTTCTTTGGAGAAATGTCTGTTTAGGTCTTCTGCCCATTTTTGGATTGGGTTGTTTGTTTTTTTAATATTGAGCTGCATGAGCTGTTTATATATTTTGGAGGTTAATCCTTTGTCCATTGATTCATTTGCAAATATTTTCTCCCATTCTGAGGGTTGTCTTTTCGTCTTTCGTCTAAAATTTTACTATAATATTAGATATTTATGGAACTTGAGGAATAGTAATATATTAAGACATTTCTTCACAAGTATTGGCTGGTGCTAAACTTGAAAATAAACTGATATTAATAAAATGCATAATCTGAACAGTTTGCTAAACTAACAAAATACTATTTATACAAAGACTAATGCACAAAAATATATACTTTTAAAAAAAATTTATTTATTTATTTATTTATTTTTGGATGCATTGGGTCTTCGTTGCTGTGCACAGGCTTCCTCTAGTTGCAGCAAGCAGGGGCCCCTCTTTGTTGCGGTGTGTGGGCTTCTCATTGCAGTGGCATCTCTTGTTGGAGAGCACAGGCTCTAGGAGCATGGGCTTCAGTAGTTGTGGCATGCAGGCTCAGTATTTGTGGCTTGCAGCTCTAGAGCACAGGCTCAGTAGTTGTGGTGTACAGGCTTCATTGCTCTGCGGCATGTGGGATCTTCCTGGACCAGGGCTCGAACCTGTGTCCCCTGCATTGGCAGGTGGATTCTTAACCACTGTGCCACCAGGGAAGCCCAAGATATATACTTTATACTGCTGGCTTTACTTAGTAATATGATAGACTAGAAAAATATTTAACAAATATTAACGTTTATAATAAGGCTATAAATGAAAAATTTTAGCATGCCAAATTTCCACAAAGGCTTTTTCTTTTAATTGAGGTATAGTTGATTTACAGTATTAATAAGTTTCAGATGTATCACCTAGTGATTCACAAATTTTAAAGATTATGGTTCATTTATAGTTATTATAAAATATTGGGTGTATTCCATGTGCTGGCAATATATCCTTGTAACTTACTTATTTTATACATAGTAGTTTGTACCTCTTAGTCCCCTATCCCTATCTTGCCCCTCCCTCCTTCCCTCTCCCCACTGGTAACCACTAGTTTGTTCTCTATGTCTGTGAGTCTTTTTGTGTTATATTCACTAGTTTTATTTTTTAGATTCCACATATAAGTGATAACATACAGTATTTGTCTTTGTCTGACATATTTTACTAAGCATAATGCCCTCCAGGTCCATCCAAGTTGTAGCAAATGGCAAAAATTCATTCTTTTTTATGGTTGAGTAATATTCCATTGTATATACATACATCGTCTTCTTTATCCATTCGTCTATTGATGGATATTTGGGTTTTTTCCATATCTTGGCTATTGTAAATGGTGCTGCTATGAACATTGCAATTCATGTATCTTTTCGAGTTAGTGTTTTTGTTTTTTCTGGATATATGCCTAGGAGTGAGATTGCTGGATCATGTCGTAATTCTGTTTTTAGCTTTTTGGCGTCCTGTCAATTTTGATAGGAAACAGTAATATAAAATACAAGGTTGGTTGGTACCTTCTCTATTTTAATTATGATCTTGTCTCTTTTCAACAAACCAATCCAGGATGTAAAGCAGGAGTTAATAAAGTTGGTTAAGGCAGCAGGATTTTTATCATCTACAACTTCCAGTGGCTTGGAAGGAAACAGAGCCTCACAGACCCTTTCCTTCCAAGAAATTGCCCTTCTTAAAGCTGTACTTACTGCTGGACTGTATGACAATGTGGGGAAGATAATCTATACAAAATCAGTTGATGTTACAGAAAAATTGGCTTGCATTGTGGAGACAGCCCAAGGCAAAGCACAAGTACATCCATCCTCAGTAAATCGAGATTTGCAAACTTATGGATGGCTTTTATACCAGGAGAAGGTAAAGTACTCATTCTTAAATTCCAATATTCAGGGCATTATTCTAGAAATCAGTCATAAGAAATTAGGATCCCCAGCAGATACCGTATTTGGTTCTTAAATTGAGCTATTCATGTTTGTTTATATTTGAAATCAAGATGTACACGGTTTCTCAACAAAAACATATAACATGTCTTTTTTCCACATTTCCAAATAAGGGAGATATGGGATGAGATAGAACTATATATGATGTGGCAACAGTTTGAATCACAGTGCAACCTAAGATAATTTAATAGCAAATATTTGTAGATTACAATTAAAACAGTCAACCTTTTGAATCATAGTTCATTAAATTAATAAAGATCCATAATTTCAGGAATTGGCTTGAATAACTCCCAGCATATCATCAAACTTAAATGTGTAAAACATAACAAATTCCTGACTAATGGCCATTGCTGAACCTTGCTTTAGAAACCAGACACTCTGAAACTTAATCATAATTTTATTGTTGTGTTAATTATTTAACAGCATTAGCATAAAATTGCTTGTTCATAGTCTCATTTATGTTCAAGGTATATAATTCAGCCTTACAATTAATGTTTAAAATCCTTTTAATAGTATAAATGCACAGGTGGTGACTGTGATGATTATAAAATTGACAAATTATGCACATAAGAGAATGTAGACATGTAGCTTTATAAAACCTGGTTTAAAATATATAGTAGCAAATTATAGAAAAATGCTTACATGAAACAGATAAATGAATTTTTAATATTTTTAAGCTTTAAAGTGTTTTTTTTCCTCTCTATTTTTATGCAGATAAGGTATGCCCGAGTATATTTGAGGGAAACTACCCTAATAACCCCTTTTCCAGTTTTGCTTTTTGGTGGTGACATAGAAGTTCAACACCGAGAACGTCTTCTCTCTGTTGATGGCTGGATCTATTTTCAGGTACATGCTACAACTGATCTTATTGATTATATTAAAATTTCTACTTCCAGTACCACTGAGGTAGTTTTTTTAAAAATTTTATTGGAGTTTGCATAATTTCTTCCAATAATTTGACTTAAAATAGAAAACTTACTTATTTTATCTTGCCTATATGGTTTTAAATCTGTTTAATTTGAAAAACAAATTATATTGCTATTACAGATTTCATTTATTGTCAGTAATAATTATAATTTGCCATGTGTTGTATACTTCAGTAGTTAACTTTACATGGTTTATCCCTAACTTAATACCCTAACAGTCTTGTTAGATAATTTCTATAGTTTCTTTCTATAGACAAGGCACTTAAGCTCAGTGAGAAGTTAAATAACTTACCTAGGTTACATGGATTGTTAATGGTAGAGCAAGGTTTAAACCTAGAACTATCTGATCCTCAAACTCATGCTCCTTCCGCTATATTGTGCCACCTATAAAGAGACACAGATTCATAGCTTAAATGCATATTGTCACATTCTTCATTCTTCTCTGGAAAAATTAGACCAACCAGTGCTACCAGCAATAAGTTTATTTCTCTGTAACTCATCAACGTTGACCAGTTTAAGCAAATCTAATACATTGTGCTGATGTACCATGATAGCTGTTTGTCTAAGACTGGAAATGTATATTTTAAAGGCAACTTAAAAAATATGTGCAGTTCTCACAAAAGAGGCTGAGGTGGTAGTAGAGTTCTATAACTGGATTGTGGTGATGGTTGCACAACTCTATAAATTAACTAAAAATCATAGGATTGTATACAATGAATTTTTTATGATCTATAAATTATACCTCAATAAAGCTTTTTTTTAAAATTTCATTTTAAAAACTAGTAAGAGAAGAAAGCAAACAATTGAAATAATGGTTGCTTTATTTTGGAAAGAGATATCAAATTTATGGGTACTTAATAAGGAAATTGAAGTTTATGTATCTTAGCTACAGGAAGTAATTTATTTATATTTTTCCCATAACGTTTTAAAGTTAAGATGTGCTAAAGCATATTGTAAGGTATACATGCTTACTTTGATTTTATTTAAACACATTCCCACTCCCTGGGATTAACATTGTTCAATTTGTCATCTCCTCTCAATAGGCACCTGTTAAGATAGCTGTCATTTTCAAGCAGCTAAGAATTCTCATTGATTCTGTTTTAAGAAAAAAGCTTGAAAATCCTAAGATGTCCCTTGAAAGTAAGTGTTTGATTATAATGTAGGTAGAAAACAGTGTACTTTTAAACACTGGCATACACTATAGCTCATTGAGGCTTAAATTCCATGTGATTAAAAATTACTTTAATAAAATTTATTTTATGCTGAATTCCATCAGGCACAGACAGTTCTTCATTATTCACAATCTAGTTATCCTCTTAAGATTCTTCTGGTTTACTCCTTCCTCTTCTAAGCTTCACTTCTAAACTTCGGGCCATTTCACAGAAAAAGGTTGATAAAACTGAGCATTTGTCATTTTGCTACTAGTTTACATACTAGTAAACTAGTGATACAGTTATTATAAAAAATAAGAAAGAGGGACTTTCTCTGAGGTTCCCAGCATGTTTTCTCTACCATTCTCACAAATGCAGAGCTGTTAGTCTGTATAAAATATGTACATTATCCTTCAACAGAAATCTGCAGTGGACACATGAGTTGCCACTTAGTCTGGTATAGTGTTTCCCAAACTTGCCAAATAATCAGAATTATCCTGGCAGTTGTTAAGAATACAAAGTCCAAAGACCTACTCCAGGCATACTGAATCTCCTCTGTGGGAGAGGCCAATGGCCATGTTATTATTTTGTAATCTCTTTTAATCTGTAACACTTCACCTCTACTACCTTCCCCATTTTTAAATTTATAGTAAACTAGGTTATTTTTCTGGTACAATTTCTGACATTTAGGATTTGGGTGGTTGCATCTTCATGCTTTGATTTAATGTGTTTCTCTGTTTCTTATATTTCCTGTAAACTGGTAGTTATATCTAGAGAGTTGATTAGAATCAGATTTTCAGGAAAAGAATATTTTTTGGTTGGTGCTATATTCCTCTCATTGCATCACATCAGTTTGGTTTTCCTGCTTTTAATGATGTTAAGAATTGATTTATTGTTCAATGTGATTATATTTAACAAGTATCCCAGTTAATTCTCATAGTTAGGCAAGGGGGGAGCTACTGGTCTAGTGCTACTACCCTGAAGCCTCACACTCTATGTTTATTTGCATAACTGAAGGTGAATGAATAAGCGCTAAACTGTATTAGTTTTCCTATACTGCTGGAAACTTAGATCAGGTCTTGACATATTAAGAGATGTGAGCTCTTTTCTTGAGGAACTTTGTGCACTACAACTCAGCCTTAGAAAAAACTACATTATATAAAGGACAGGTTGATATAAAGGACAGGTTGAACCTCAACTTTTAAATTAAGAAAAATGAATTTTAAAATGATTTCAGTGTTTCTCTTTGCCATAAAAGAGAAAGCAGAACTTGCCCTCTGATGAAGCGTATATTTTTGACTTGGGGGGAGGATAAGGTACATTAGTGTCCTCTTTCTGGACTTTATAATAAGAAAAGTTGGGATATAACACCAAGCTGTTGAAATAACTGAAGTTGCTCTTGTACTTTCTTTTACTCTACTCTTCCTCAAACTAAAAATCATGGCTCTTTCTAGACCTGCCGTGTTCCCCTTGCAGCAGGTGACCTTTCTTTTC
The DNA here is from genome assembly GCF_964165515.1 of Mesoplodon bidens. Classification (NCBI taxonomy): domain Eukaryota; kingdom Metazoa; phylum Chordata; class Mammalia; order Artiodactyla; family Ziphiidae; genus Mesoplodon; species Mesoplodon bidens. The sequence goes on along the minus strand of NC_138160.1, from coordinate 43,746,588 downwards.
CTTTTTTTTTTTTTTTTTTTTTTTAATGCCACTGTAGCCTCTAGGAACCAGAGTGTCAGGCCATGGGCCCCATTATCAGAATTCTCCATTGCAATCATTGAAACATAGACCATTCTCTTACTGAAGTATCTAATAAGACACAGAATTTCAGTCTTGGAGCCCTGATAATTACAACTATCCAGAGAGTAGTTAGGAAGTCACAATATCAGACCAACTGTTTAAAAGTGGAAGCAGCTGTTAAAACCTCTAGCAAATAACATAGCCTCTATTGGTCTATTCATCAGATTAATTGGTGTTTGATTCCTTTGTTGTGTGGAGAGGTCTGTCACTTTGCCATTGACACCTCTCCAAGAGCACTTGCCAGTTAAATTTCTTTGTTTCCTTTGGACTAAACATGGAGAAACGGTTAAAGAGTTCCTTATTCCTTGCCCATACTGTTGGAATCCTGACACGTTCTGAAGTTTATAGAAGAGTCAAAAAGCCTTTAGTATATTTGAGCCAGGTGAAAAAGTTAGGAAACTTCTGTCTTAAAAGAATTTTTAAGGAAATAATTCCTTATAAAGGACCAACAGTTATATCACATCATCTCTTCAGGCCTTTGCCTACTTTTTATCAAAGTAGGTGTAATACAACTCTAATGATAATTAAAATAATATTTGTATGGCAACAAATTATATTATAGAGGCATCTCTAGTTTTATAGTGAATATTGCTGATGTTAATTCTGTATTCTAATTTAAAAGAATCTTTTAATGAAGTATATCTGTGGTTTACATGTGTATATATTGGAAAATTAGTCAGTGATGAGTTTATTCATGGGAATTTTTTCTCCTTCCATCCAGATGACAAGATTCTACAGATCATTACCGAATTGATAAAAACAGAATAATAATTGAAACTGAAATTCATGGTCAACTGCTTTAACAATTAAGATGAAGACCAAGTCATGAAATTACGTGAAAATGGACCATCCCATTAAGTATTTCAGTACTTAAAATGTTGGTACTAGCCATAAGGTAAAGGTGGTGGAAAAAAGCACATACTTTAAACGTGTAATTTTCGAATTCCTTTTTAATGATGATTATTCTCAATGCATTTGCCACTACATTTACAATAAATTCTTTGGTATCCTCCACGTTGTATACATCATTATTTGCCTTATGGGCAGGGTCTGTGTCTATAGTATCTATAACTTTGTGTTGTGATTCTCTTTGAACCCACCTCATCCTCTCTATCAGTCCTTGACGTCTAGAGAGTTTAGACCTTCTTGACCCAGCGGAGAAAATGAGCTCCAAAACCAGTTGTAATTGAATTTTCACAAAAAGGAACAACTTCACTTTTTTAATATTTGATACTCAGAGTCAAAACCTAATAAGGTTCACACTATTAATAGATGCCACCTGTATCAGTAACATTCACTAAGTACACAGATGTAGTGCTGGAGGATAGGCAGCTATAGCTAATGCTGCTGTCAACTCAGGGGTGCGTAGCTTGCACCATTTTCCTCAGTCACAAGCTTTGATATCACTGCTCTTGAACCCTTTTTGTACCCATAATTGGATTGATAAGGTCGGTAACTTGGAGACAGTAAAACATGCTTAGAAATTCTTCAGTGGTTTCATTTGTTTCACTTACTGAGGATCTTTGAAGCTCCATCTTGATTATGTAGAGGAATTTTCCATCAAGATCGTTAAGGAACTTCAAATATATTTTTGTGTAAACCAAAGGCAGAACTTGTATCTGAAGGACAAAAGATGAGAATTGAGTAGGAACGTAGTCTAATTGCTTGACTCTCATAGTAGGCATTCAGTGAATATAGTTGACCCTTGAACAACACAGGGGTACCAATCCTCCATGCAGCTAAAAATCTGCCTGTAACTTTTGACTCCCCCAAAACTTAACTACGAACAGCCTACTGTTGGCCAGAAGTCTTACTGATAACATAAACAGCCGATTAACATACATTTTGTATGTATTTGTATATGTAACATATATTTTATACATTCATGACATACTTTTTCTTAATTTTTTTGATATTTCTAGGCTACATGGTTCATCTGCAAATTTTTTAAATTGTTGCAAATCTTCCAAAAAACTTTCCAATATATTTACTGAAAGAAATCTCTGTAAGTGAACCCACAATACAGTTCAAAACTGTGTTGTCCAAGGGTCAACTGTATTTGTTGATGAATAAAAGAAGCTGTAACTTTCACTTTATGTGCAGATAAAAGTGAAAATATACTTAGTAGCAATCGCTAATTTTAGGTTTCTACTTGACAGCAAGGAGTTAAATGTGACTGTGGTTAGGAATCTCTGGCTAGTGCCATTAACAGAAATGGAAGCGTTAGGTGAAAGAGCTAGACTGCGTGCTGGGGGCAGTTTCACCTGTGACTGACGGGGACAGAAATTGTGGAGTCCTGCTGGTGGAACTGATGTTGATAGATTACTCTGCAAGCTACTACCCAAATGTTTTTTGTTTGCTGACTCATTTAATCTTCACAACAATCCTATTAGGTAGGTAATGCATTATCCCCGTTTTACAGATGAGGAAACTGAGGCATGAGGAAGTGAAGTAACTGGTCCAAGATCACACTGATAGTAAGTGGCAGAAGCATTATGGCTCTGGAACCATTTACATTTCTGAAATGTAACCGTTCCTTTGAAAATGTGAAACTGGCTCACATCAGGATTAGGATCATAGGGTTAGAGTCTTTCACACAGAGGTGATAGTTAACAATGTGGGAATGAAGATGATCACCAAAGGAGAGAGCAGATAGAAGATAAGTAAGGTTAAAATCTTGCAGAACTCCATACTTCCAAGTCCATTCACTCCTTTCCATCTCCTCAGCCATCACACAGACCCACATCACCATCATCTTTCACCTATATCACTAGTAATCTCCAAACTAGGCTCTCCCCTTCTTACCCCTCTAATCCATTGTCTCTACAACTGTAAGAATGATCTTTTGAAAAGATATCTGTTGCTTGGCTGAATAAACCCTTTACTGGCCTCCCATTGCCCCTAAAGTATGAAGTTTTGAATATGCCTACAAAGCTCTAAGTGATCTGGACCTTGCTACCCTCCAAACCCCTCTCCACTCTCCCTCTTCTCGCAGTGCTCCAGCCACACCGGACTCCTTTTGAATCCTAGAAGATGCCAAGTGCCTTTTTAATCATTTACATGTGCTATATTCTCTGCTGTTCCGGTTCTTTACCAACAGCCTTTACCTGCCCGTTTGCTATCTCCACAGACCATCCTATGGACTTCCTCACTGACCACGCTTCTGAAGTATATCTCCCCTTTTAATCACTCTTACAACACAGTACTTTTCTCAGAATGTACCATCTGCTTGTCTTCTCCCACTAGACCATATGCTGCACCATGACTGTTTTCACTCACTATTGTGTACCAGGCCCACTGCCTGGCACATCCAGGCATTCAATAAATGTCTGCTGAAGATGAATGAGGTGTGAGGAGAGGCAGGGTAGGGCGTTTTTACCGAAGTAGAGGAAGGAAAGTTTCTGGAAGCAAGAGTATTGACAACAGACGTTACAAACTTAAGAAAACTTAAGACTTCCAGATTTCATAAATAGATCAAGCTTTTGAGAGCAGTTTGAATTAAGGGTGGTGAGGAAGGACACACAGCCACCTACACATTTGGTGGTTTGCTAGAAGGACTTGCAGGACTCCGGAGGCTATCATTTATTGTAGAGAAAGATATACAACAGGATCATCAAGGGAAAAAGATACATCACATGGAGTCTGGAGGAATCTACACACAGGCCTCCTATGTGTTGTGCGATGTCTCTGCCCAGAGAAGCCTGCTGGAGACTCGGAATCCAAGGATTTTATTGCGGGCTGGTTACAGGCACAAAGACCAAAATCATAACTATCAAAATTCCAGACACCCAGAAGGAAAGCAGGCATTCAGTGCCCCAAGCAGGCAAAAGTGTTATCTGAAAAGCAAGGAACTTTTCAAAAGCCAAATTCTCAGGCTCCAGCCAAGAGCCAACCCTGCAAGTAGGCCCTTCTAAAGACAGCAAACTCAGGCCTGCTATGTTAAAGACTCTTCCCTGCAGTCACAAAGCATAATTTTTAGGGAATGAATACAAACCAAAAGGCGGTGCACCAAGTAAAGAGTACTCTTTACGGATGTGATGAAGAAACAGAGAACACATAAGAGGCCGAAGAATGAGATATTTTAGGATAGGAAAGACGCTCACTGATCTGCAGACAAAACAGAAATAACTAGCAGAGAGTAAAGATAATATTAGCATTGGAGGGAGCCCAAGAAAGGACTAAAGAAGAATACAGGGAACAACTTGGAAAGGCTTTTTGGCTTTCCCCACCCAGCAATGCTTAGTGACTTGAGGAGATAAGCCTCTAAAGTTAATAAAGGGCCTTTTTTGCATTCAAGTGACCTTGGGTTCTTAGAATGAAAGAGACTGTCTCGTTGAAATGGTTGACCAAAATGCTTACATACAGGCAAATGGGTCCAGAAAAAAGGCCATGGACCAAGAAAACAGGGAGAGGCTGAAAGATTAGAGGTCAGGATCTAATCCCAAATTCATTGTAAGTGAAAAGTAAGGAAACTGATTAAGGAAGAGAATTTCATAATTTAAAATCTGAGATGCAATTGTTCCAACAATAAATAAACCCAAAGGGCTTCCCTGCTGGTGGAGAGGAAAATGGAGATAAGAAACACTGAAGGTAGGTCCAGAAGCAGGATAGCCAGCACATTGGTTCATAAGTGTGGATGCAGGAAAAGGATGGAGAAGACCACGCCGGTTTCTATGGTTATTGGGGAAAGTGGAAAGGTGCCCTGGAGCTTAATACACAGTGGCAAAAATAAAAATAAAAAATAAGGAGAGAGTCATATGAGAAAATGCATGCTTTTCAGGTTAGGGGTTGTTGAATCCTGGTGGTGGTAAAGGAATATGCCCACTTCTTCTCACTGAATCAATCTTACCCACAAGACATTTTAAAATATAAGGAATAGTCTATATTGGGGAGGATTAGCCAGAAGGAAAGGAAATATTATGAATGGAAAGTAGATTTCCATTAAAATTGTTTTAAATGGAGTATTATGTGATAAGCACTTAACTAAAAGCTTTATTATATTCTTGTTTAGTCCTCACAACAATCCTGAGGGGAGATGGATAATATATTTCCAATTTACAAATGAGGATATTGACACTAAGCAACTAAATTTTCCGAGGTCGCTCAGCTAATGAGGAAAAATGAAAAGACCATTCCAGAATAATCTGAGCATTATACTGGTGTAAGGATAGACATATTAGATCTATGGAATAGAATTGAGAGTTCAAAAATGTGTTAACAAATACAAACTACTGTACATAAAATAAATCAATGATTTACTGTATAGCACAGGGAACTATATCAATATCTTATAATAACCTATAATGGAAGATAATCTGAAAAATATATACAAATGAATCACTTTGCTGTACACCTGAAATTAACACAATATTGTCAATCAACTCTACTTCAAATAAAAAAAGAAATAAGTAAACCCATCTGTCTGTGGACAGCCGATTTTCAACAAGTGTGCCAAGACTGTTCAATGGGGAAAGAACAGTCTTCTCAACAAATAGTGCTGGGACAACTGGATATCCATATACAAAAGAATGAATCTGGACCCTTACCTCACACCACATACAAAAAGTAACTAAAAGTAGATCATAGAGCTAAGTGTAAAAACTAAAAACATTTGTCATTTAAAGCACACCATCAGGGCTTCCCTGGTGGTGCAGTGGTTGAGAGTCCACCTGCCGAGGCAGGGTACATGGGTTTGTGCCCCGCTCCAGGAAGATCCCACAAGCCGCGGAGCGGCTAGGCCTGTGAGCCATGGCCGCTGAGCCTGCACGTCCGGAGCCTGTGCTCCGCAAAGGAAGAGGCCACAACAGTGAGAGGCCCGCGTACCGCAAAAAAAAAAAAAAAAAAAAAAAAAGCACACCATCAAGAAAGTATTTAAATGACAACCCACAGAATGGGAGGAAATATTTGCAATCATGTCTCTGATAAGGGACTTGTATTTAGAATATATGAAGAACTCTTACAAGTCAGTGATGAAAAGACAATCCAATTAAAGAATGAGTCTTTTGGTGGTATAAGAAGAAGGCCTGGACAACCAGAACCGCTTTTCTGGATTGGTTCCATCGATGCTTGTCCCTGAAGACAGGAAGTATCTTGCCAGTAAGGAACTGCCTTTTAAAGTTCTTTTGATATTGGACAATGCCCCCAGCCACCTAGAACTCCATGAGTTCAACATTGAAGGCGTCAAAGTGATCTATTTGCCCCAAACATAATGTCTCTAATTCAGCCTCTATATCAGGGGATCATAAGGACCTTAAAGGCTAATTACACATGGTACTCTATGAAAAGGATTGTCACACTATGGAAGAGAACCCTGATAGAACATCAGGAAAGTCTGGAAGGATTACACCATTCAAGATGCCATCGTTGTTATAGAAAGAGCTGTGAAAGCCATCAAGCCTGAAACAATATATTTCTGCTGGAGAAAACTGTGTCCAGTTGTTGAGCATGACTCCACAGGATTTACTACATAGCCGGTCAACGAAATCATGAAAGAGAGAGACTGTGGATATGACAGAAAAAGTGGAAGCTGAAGGGTTCAAGATATGGATCTTGGAGAGATTCAAGAGCTAACAGACACCACACCAGAAGAATTAACAGAAGACAACTTGATGGAGGTAAGCGCTTCTGAACCAGTGCCAGACTATTAGGAAGAAGAGGTGAAAGAAGCAGTGTCAGAAAACAAAATGACATTAGACAAACTGGCAGATTGCTTTTAACTCCTTTTATGACATGGGCCCTTCTGTGATACAGGCACTGAAACTAAAGCAAATGGTAGAAGAAAGATTGGTAGCATATATTACAGAAACATTTTCAGAGAAATGAAAAAGCAAAAAAGTCAGAAATTATGAAGTATTCTGTAAAGTTCACCAAGTGTGCCTGCCTCTCCTCCCTCCCCTTCCACCTCCTCCTCCTCTTCCACCTCTTGTCACCCCTGAGACAGCAAGACCAACCCTTCCTCTCCCTCCTCCCCCTCAGCCTACTCAATGTGAAAATGACAAGGACAAAGACCTTTATGATGATCCACTTCTACTTAATGAATAGTAAATAATCATCATGTCATACAGCTAATAAGCTTATCTGTTGTGTATGTGTGTCTTCATGTGGAAATCTAATAACTACAGCAAGAACTATATGAGACTTTTTTGTGACATCATCATCATCACCTAAGTATTCATCATGTAGAACATCGTGTGCAAGACTAGTATTAAAGTGGATAGCCTACCCTTATATAGGCATAAGGTGAGTGATATTTAATATGAAATTAACAATGTGTTAGTTTTCTTACCGTGTATCAGCATATTAGATAAGGGGCGTCTTTTTTAAGTAACAATGTTTCCAATGCTATATTACGAATATGACTGTAATACTGTATGCCATAAAAAAATTTTTTTTGTGTGTGTGTGGGGGTTTGTTTTTTTTTTGCGGTACGCAGGCCTCTCACTGTTGTGGCCTCTCCCGTTGCAGAGCACAGGCTCCGGACACGCAGGCTCAGTGGCCATGGCTCACGGGCCCAGCCGCTCCGTGGCATGTGGGATCCTCCCAGACCGGGGCATGAACCCGTGCCCCCTGCATCGGCAGGCAGACTCTCAACCGCTGCGCCACCAGGGAGGCCCTGCCATAAAAATTTTATAACGATTCATTCATTAGTGTATAGGCTAGGCTATAGCAAAGCAATTGTATCAATTACACTAGGCTACCATTGAACTATCATATTGCTGCTTCTTCATTATCAATGCATGAATCATTATACCTGTAAATAAATATGAATTTCCTTTCACATTATCTTTCCATTTTTGATATTTAGTGTTAGTAATATGTATAACATCTACAGTGTTTTGTATCATAATAGACAATATTGATGTAGGTACTGACAATTCATCTCATAAGCAGAACAATGTAATTGTACAGTATCAATAAACACAGTAGAGTACTGTAAATCTATTTTTTCTTCTTTATGATTTTCTTAATAATATTTTCTATTCTCTAACTTATTTTATTTTAAGAATACAGCATATAATACATATAACATGAAATATGTGTTAATCGATTGTTTATGTTATCAGTAAAGCTTCTAGTCAACAGTAGGCTATTAGTAAAGTTTTGGGGGAGTCAAAAGTTATATGTGGATTTTCAGTGGTGCAGGGGGTAGGCAGATGGTTTGCGCCCCAACCCCTACGTAGTTCAAGGGTCAATTGTATATTGCAAAATGCTCACCACAATAAGTCTTATTAACATTCATCACCACATATAGTTACAAAAATATTTTTTTCTTCTTCTTTTCTTTTTTCTCTTTCTTTATTCCTTTTTTGTTCTTTCTTATGATGAGAACTTTTAAGACCTATAGGACTTTGTAGGCTCCAGTCAAGATGGCAGAATAGAAGGACGTGGAGCTCACCTTCTTCCACAAATACATCTACATCTGAAACAATTCTTACAGAATACCTACTGAATGCTGGAAGAATATTTCAAACACCTAAAATCGCAAGATCTCCACATAACCAGGTGGATCTTGGACTGAGGACAAAATGGCAGAGTAGAAGGAACTGAGCTCACCTCCCCTCATGAAAGCACCAAAATCACAACTAACTGCTGAACAACCATCAACAAAAAAGACTGGAACCTACCAAAAAAAAGATATTCTACTTCCAAAGACAAAGAAGAAGGGGGGGCACATTTGCAACACAAGCAAATCCCATACCTGCCGGGTGGGTGACCCACAAACTGGAAAATAATTATATTGCAGAGGTTCTCCCACAGGAGTGAGAGTTTGGAGCCCCATGTCAGGCTCCCCAGTCTGGGGGTCTGGCATAGGGAAGAGGAGCCCACAGAGCATTTGGCTTTGAAGGCCAGAGGGGCTTGATCATGGGAACTCCACAGGACTGGGGGAAACAGAAACTCCACTCTTAGACAGTACACACAAGGTCTTGTGAACACCAGGACGAAGGGAAAAAGCAGTGACTGCATAGGAGCCTGTACCAGACCTACCTACTGGTCTTGGAGGGTCTCCTGGGTAGGGGGCGACTATGGATCACTGTGGGGACAAGGACACTGGTGGTGGTGGTACTGAAGAGTACTCATTGGCATGAGCTCTCCTGGAGGTAGCCATTTTGATGCCAAGACCTGATACACCCAACAGCCCGTAGGCCCCAGTCTGGGACGCCTCAGACCAAACAACAAACAGCGTGGGAAAACAGCCCCACCCATCAGCAGACAGGCTGCTTAAAGTCTTCCTGAGCCCAGAGCCACCTCTAAACACACCCCTTGAGGACTTCCCCAGTGGTCCAGTGGTTAACACTCCATGGTCCCAATGTAGGGGGCACAGGTTCGATCCCTGGTTGGAGGAGTTCCACATGCTGCAAGGTGCAGCCAAAAAAAAAAAAAAAACCACCCCTTGACTTGGGCCTGCCCACCAGAGGGACAAGACCCAGCTTCACCCACCAGTGAGCAGCACAAGTTCCTCCCACCAGGAGTCCTGCACAAGCCTCTTAGACCAGCCTCACCCACCAGGGGGCAGACACTAGAAGCAAGAGAAACTACAATCCTGCAGCCTGTGGGACCACAAACACAGAAAGTTAGACAAAATGAGATGGCAGAGAAATATGTTCTAGACAAAGGAACAAGATAAAACCACAAAAGAACAACTATGTGAAGTGGAGATAGGCAATCTACCTGAAAAAGAATTCAGAGTAATGGTAGTAAAGATAATTCAACATCTCGGAAAAAGAATGGAGGCACAGGCCAAGAAGATACAGAAATATTTAGCAAAGAGCTAGAAGACATAAAGAACAAACAGAGTTGAACAATACAATAACTGAAATGCAGAATACACCAGAAGTAATCAACAGCAGAATAAATGAGGCAGAAGAACAAATAAGTGAGCTGGAAGACAGAATGGTGGAATTCACTGTTGCAAAACAAAGGAAAAAGAATGAAAACAGGGGAGGACAGTCTAAGAAACCTCTGGGACAACATTAAATGCACCAATATTTACATTATAGGGGTCCTAGAAGGAGAAGAGAGAGAGAAAGTGCCTAAGAAAATATTTAAAGAGATAATGGCTGAAAACTTCCCTAACATGGGAAAGGAAACAGTCACCCAAGGCCAGGAAGTGCAGAGTTCCACACAGGATAAACTCAAGGAGGAACACACAGAGACACATATTAATCAAACTGACAAAAATTAAACACAAAGAGAGAATATTGAAAGCAACAAGGGAAAAGCACCAAATAACATACAAGGGAATCCCCATAAGGTTATCAGCTGATTTTTCAGCAGAAACTCTGCCAGCCAGAAGGGAGTAGTATGATATATTTAAAGGGATGAAAAGGAAAAAACTTACAACCAAGAATACTCTACCCAGCAAGGCTCTCATTCAGATTCGACAGAGAAATCAAAAGTTTTACAGACAAGCGAAAACTAAGAGAATTCAGCACCACCAAACAATCTTTACAACAAATCCTAAAGGAATTTCTCTAGGTGGAAAAGAAAAGGCCACAAGTAGAAATAAGAAAATTATGAATGGGAAAGCACCCAGTAAAGGCAAACATACATTAAAGTTAGGAAATCATCCACACACAAATATGATATCAAAACCAGCAATCATGAGGAGAATACAAATTCAGGATATTGGAAATGCATTTGAAATTAAGGCACCAGCAACTTAAAACAATCTTGTATATTTAAAGACGGATATATCAAAACCTCATGGTAACTGCAAACCAAAACTTTATCAAGACAAAAGATATACACCCAAAAAAGAAAAAGGAATCCAAAAACAACACTAAAGATAGTCATCAAATCACAAAAGAAGAGAAAAAAAGAGGAAGGGAAGAAAAGATACCTATAAAAACAAACCCAAAACAATTAACAAAATGGAAATAAGAACCTATATATCGGTAATTACGTTAAGTGTAAATGGATTAAATGGTCCAACCAAAAGACATAAACTGGCTAAATGGATACAAAAACAAGACCCATATGTATGCTGTCTACAATAGACCCACTTCAGATCTAGGGACACATACAGACTGAAAGGGAGGGGATGGAGAAATGTACTCTATGCAAATGGAAAACAAAAAAAAGCTGAAGTAGCAATACTCATATCAGACAAAACAGACTTTAAAATAAAGACTATTACAAGAGACAAAGAAGGACATGACATAATGATCACGGGATCAATCCAAGAAAAAGATACAACAATTGGAAATATATATGCACTCAATATAAGAGCACCTCAATATATAAGGCAAATGCTAACTGCCATAAAAGAAGAAATCAGCAGTAACACAATAATGGGGGACTTTAACACCTCACTTACATCAATGGACAGATCATCCAGACAGAAAATCAATAAGGAAACCCAGGCCTTAAATGACACTTTAGACCAGACGGACTTGATATTTATAGAGCATTCCATCCAAAAGCAGCAGAATACACATTCTTTGAAAGTGCACATAGAACATTCTGCAGGATAGATCACTTGCTGGGCTGTAAAGCAAGCCTCGGTAAATTTAAGAAAACTGAAATCATATCAAGCATCTCTTCTGCCCACAACACTATGAGATTAGAAATCAACTACAAGCAAAAAACTATAAAAACACAAACACATGGAGGCTAAACAAAATGCCCCTAAACAACCAATGGATCACTGAAGAAATCAAAGAGAAAATTTAAAAATACCTAGAGACAAATGAAAACAAAAATACGACAATCCAAAACCTATGGGATGCAGCGTAAGTAGTTCTAAAAGGGAAGATTAGAGCAATACAATCTTATCTCAGGAAACAAGAAAAATCCCAAATAAACAATCTAACATTACACCTAAGGCAACTAGAGAAAGAAAAACAGACAAAACCCAAAGTTATCAGAAGGAAAGAAATAAAGATCAGAGCAGAAATAAATGACATAGAGATGAAGAAAACAATAGCAAAGGTCAATGAAACTAAAAGCTGGTTCTTTGACAAGATAAAGAAAACAGATATATCCTTAGCCAAACTCATCAAGAAAAAAAGGGAGAAGGCTCAAATCAATAAAATTAGAAATGAAAAAGGAGAAGTTACAATGGACATCACAGACATACAAAGGATCATAAGAGACTACTACAGCAACCATATGCCAATAAAATGGACAAATTCTTAGAAAGGTACAGTCTCCCAAAACTGAACCAGGAAGAAATAAAAAATATGAACAGACCACTCACAAGCACTGAAATTGAAACTGTGATTTAAAAACTCCCAAAAAACAAAAGTCCAGGACCAAATGGCTTCACAGGCAAATTCTCTCAAACATTTAGGGAAGAGTTAACACCTATCCTTCTGAAACTATTTCAAAAGATTACAGAGGAAGGAACATACCCAAATTCATTCTATGAGGCCACCATCACTCTGATACCAAAACCAGACAAAGATACCACAAAAAAGGAAAATTACAGGCAAATATCACTGATGAACACAGACGCAAAAATCCTCAACAAAATACCAGCAAGCTGAATCCAACAATACATTAAAAGGATCATACACCATGATCAAGTGGGATTTATCCCAGGGATGCAAAGATTTTTCAATATCCAGAAATCAATCGTTGTGATACACCACATTAACAACCTGAAGAATAGAAAACATATGATCATCTCAATAGATGCAGAAAAAGCTTTTGACAAAATTCAACACTTATTTATGATAAAAACTCTCCAGAAAGTGGGCATAGAAGGAACATACCTTAACATAATAAAGGCCATAGGGACTTCCCTGGTGGTGCAGTGGTTAAGACTCTGCACTCTCAATTGCAGGGGGCCCAGGTACGTTCCCTGGTCAGGGAACTAGATCTCACATGCATGTTGCAATTAAGAGTTTGCGTGCCACAACTAAGGAGCCCATGTGCCACAACTAAGGATCCCATGAGACACAAGTAAGGAGCCCACCTGCCGCAACTAAGAGCCAGCAAACCAAATAAATAAATATTCTAAATAATAATAATAAAAAATAATAAAGGCCGTATATGACAAACCCACAGCTAACATCATACTCAACAGTGAAAAAAGGTGAAAGCATTTCCTCTAAGATCAGGAATAAGACAAGGATGTCCACTCTCACCATTTTTATTCAACATAGTTTTGGAAGTCCTAGCCACAGCAATCAGAGAAGAAAAAGGAATACAAATTGGAAAAAAAGAAGTAAAACTGTCACTGATTGCAGATGACATGATACTATACTTAGAAAATCCTAAAGATGCTACCAGAAAACTACTAGAGCTCATCAACAAATTTGGTAAAGTTGTAGGATACAAAATTAATACACAGAAATCTGTTGCATCTCTATACACTAACATCAAAAGGTCAGTAAGAGAAATTAAGGAAACAATCCCATTTACCATCACATCAAAAAGAATAAAATACCTAGGAATAAACCTACCTAAGGAGGCAAAAAACCTGTACTCTGAAAACTATAAGACACTGATGAAAGAAATAGAAGATGACACAAACAGATAGAAAGATATACTGTGTTCTTGGATTGGAAGAATCAATACTGTGAAAATGACTCTACTACCCGAGGTAATCTACAGATTTAATACAATTCCTATCAAGTTACCAGTGGCATTTTTTGCAGATCTAGAACAAAAAACCTTAAAATTTGTATGGAAACACAGAAGACCCCGACTAGCCAAAGCTATCTTGAGAAAGAAAAACGGAACTGGAAGAATCAGCCTCCCTGACTTCAGACTATACTACAAAGCGACAGTAATCAAAACAGTATGGTACTGGGGCAAAACAGAAATATAGATCAACAGAAAAGAACAGAAAGCCCAGAGATAAACTCACACACTTATGGTCAATATATCTACAACAAAGGAGGGAAGAATATACAATGGAGAAAAGACAATCTCTTGAATAAGTGGTTCTGAGAAAACTGGACAGCTACAGGTAGAAGAATGAAATTAGAACATTTTTAACACCACACACAAAAATAAACTCAAAATGGATTAAAGATCTAAGTGTAAGACTGAATACTATAAAACTCTTAGAGGAAAACATAGGCAGAACACTCTGACATAAATAACAGAAATATCTTTTTGTATCCACCTCCTAGTGTAATGAAAATAAAAATAAACAAATGGGACCTAATTAAACTTAAAAGCTTCTGCACAGCAAAGGAAACCATAAACAAAATGCAAAGACCACCCACAGAAAGGGAGAAAATATTTGCAAATGATGTGACTGACAAGGGGTTAATCTCCAAAATATACAAACACCTCATGCAGCTTAATATAAAAAAAAACCCAATCAAAAAATGGGCAAAAGATCTAAATAGATATGTCTCTGAAGAAGACAAACAGATGGCCAAAAACCACATGAAAATATGCTCAACATCACTAATTATTAGAGAACTGCAAATCAAACTACAATGAAGTATCACTTCACACCAGTCAGAATGTCCATCATCAAAAAGTTGACAAATAATAAATGCTGGAGACGGTGTGAGGAAAAAAGAACCCTCCTACACTGTTGGTGGGAATGTAAATTGGTACAGCCACTATCAAAAACAGTATGGAGGTTCCTTAAAAAACTAAAAATAGAGGTACCATATGATCCAGCAATGCCACTCTTGGGCATATATCTGGAGAAAACCATACTTTGAAAAGATACATGCACCCCAATGTTCCCTGCAGCGCTATTTACAATAGCCAAGACATGGAAGCAACCTAAGTGTCCACTGACAAATGAATGGATAAAGAAGATGAGGTACATATATACAATGGAGTATTAGCCATAAAAAAGAATGAAATAATGCCATTTGCAGCAACATGGATGGACCTAGAGATTATCATACTAATTGAAGTAAGTCAGACAGAGAAAGACAGATAGCATATGATATCATTCATGTGTAGGATATAAAAACTGATACAAATGAACTTATTTACAAAACAGAAGCAGACTTACAGACTTTGAAAACAAACTTATGGTTACTAAAGGGGAAAGGTTGGGGGGAGGGATAAATTAGGAGGTTAGGATTTATATATAAACACTACTATATATAAAGATAGATAATTAGCACAGGAAGCTCTACTCAATACTCTGTAGTAACCTATATGGGAAAAGAATCTGAAAAGAAATAGATATATGTATATGTATAACTAAATCACTTTGCTATACACCTGAAACTAATACAACATTGTAAATCAAGTATATTCCAACATAGAATAAAAATTAAAATAAGATATACAGGACTATAATTCAAAAAGAGACAAGTACCACATTGTTCATTGCAGCTCTATTTACAATAGCCAGGACATGGAAGCAACCTAAGTGTCCATCAATAGATGAATGGATAAAGAAGATGTGGCACATATATACAATGGAATATTACTCAGCCATAAAAAGAAATGAAATTGAGTTATTTGTAGTTAGGTGGATGGACCTAGAGTCTTGTCATACACAGTGAAGTAAGTCAGAAAGAGAAAAACAAATACTGTATGCTAACACATATATATGGAATCTAAAAAAACCCACAAAAGTTCTGAAGAACCTAGGGGCAGGACAGGAATAAAGACGCAGACAGAGAGAATGGACTTGAGGACATGGGGAGGGGGAAGGGTAAGCTAGGATGAAATGAGAGAGTGGCATGGACATATATACACTACCAAATGTAAAACTGATAGCTAGTGGGAAGCAGCCACATAGCATAGGGAGATCAGCTCGGTGCTTTGTGACCACCTAGAGAGGTGGGATAGGGAGGGTAGGAGGGAGACACAAAGGGAGGAGATATGGGGATATATGTATATGTATAGCTGATTCACTTTGTTATAAAGCAGAAACTAACACACCATTGTACAGCAATTACACTCCAGTAGAGATGTTAAAAAAAAAAAAAAAGGTCTACAGGACTTTGGCTTTTATTTTAAGTGCAATGAGGAGAAACTGGCAGGTTCTGAACAAATGAGTAAAATAGTCTTGACTTGGATTTTAGAATGATCATACAGTCTGCTGTATAGAAAATAAATGGCAAGGGACAAGAGGGAAACTGAGAGACTCTTTAGGAGGCTACTGCAATAAGAAACAATGGTGGCTGGGACCAGGGTGGTAGCCCTGGATATGGGTGAAAAACAGTGATTCTAGAAGATACAGCTGATAGGATTTGCTGATGGCTTGGGTGTGAGGTGTGAAACAAAGAGAAATTTTAAGGATGATTGTGGATAGAGCAGTTTTGGGAGTGAAGATCTGGAGTCCTGGCACTGGACTGTTACTCTCAATAGAACCAAAGGACCAAAAAGGATACAGCAAAAAGCTAAAGGAATGAATCAGATTTGGGAAAAGGTGGAGATAAGCTGGAAGAGAAACAGGACGTTGAGAAGAAGGCTAGAAATACATTAGGAACATGGAAAGGTTAGTATGAATTTACAAAATATTGTCAGAGCAGCGTCTAATTCCGAGTGATCACAGGTTAACTTTCGTCCTCACACAGCAGTAGAATGCTATCCCGCTAAGAATGAAGCCATATTGGGGCTTCCCTGTTGGCACAGTGGTTGAGAATCTGCCTGCCAATGCAGGGGACATGGGTTCGAGCCTTGATCTGGGAAGATCCCACATGCTGCGGAGCAACTAGGCCCGTGAGCCACAACTACTGAGCCTGCACATCTGGAGCCTGTGCTCTGCAACAAGAGAGGCCACGACAGTGAGAGGCCCGCGCACCACGATGAAGAGTGGCCCCCGCTTGCCACAACTAGAGAAAGCCCTCACACACAAACGAAGACCCAACACAGCCAAAAATAAATAGCTAAATTTATTTTTTTTTTAAAAAAAAGAATGAAGCCATATAAGACTGTCTGACAAAGCTGAGGGCACTGACTCACCATTCAGTCTCAGAGTCATCCACCTAAATTCTCCAGAGCCAACAAGAAGCATGTGTTTATAAGAAATAAATCACAGAAATTTTTTTCTATAACCCCAGTCTTCTGTTAAAACTCCCAACAGGAAAAGGTGTAGTGATACTTTTTCATAGAACATTTAATGAAAAATAAACAGTAGTAAAGGTATATTAAAAAGTAGAGGATGGAAACTGGAGAAAGTAAACCTCCCACTTGCCTTCACCAAGCCACTGGTTTACATGTCCTGTAATGCATTACTGTACTGTACTGCTCCTTCCTCGTCAATGCCTCCCACAGCTCCGGGTGACCCACAATTCTGACTTATGTACTATTAGTTTTCCCTTTTAACTGAAATGTATACGTTGACTTACATTTGGGGTTAAGTCTATCATCTTGCTTTCTGTTTTCTATTTGTCATATCAGTTCTTTGTTCCTTTTTCTATTCTTTTCTGATTTCATTTGGATTAATCAAGTATTTTTCTTATTCTATTTTTCTACTCTATTAACTTAAGTGTTTTGTATTAGTCTTTAGTGATTACCTTAGAGCAGCATAATGCAATAAAAATTTCTATCTTGATAGAATTGTTCTGTAACTACACTCTCCACTGTGGTAGCCACTAGCCACATGTGGTTATGGGGCACTTGAATGTGGTTGTATGACTAAGGAACTAGATTTTTACTTTAACTTTAAATATAAATAGCCACATGTGACTAGTAGCTACTATATTGGAGAGCACATCTCTAGACATTAAATATGCATCCTTGCCTTCTTACAGTCTACCCTAAATCACTACATTTACCACTTCCTGAACAATGCATGATTGTATTAATCATGTTTTTTATTTCTGTATTTTATAATGTTTTGACATTTTAAAAATCTTGCTGACCAGGGAGAAACTGCCCTTCCTGGGGCTAGCCAATTCTTAGAGACAGCAAAGACCTTGGGTAGGAGCACACCCTTCATGGGCAAGCCAACCGATCCTGAGTTTATATTCCCAATGACCCCCTTTACCTAACTCTCGCAGACCAAGCTAGTATTTCCCCTGAACTAAATCATCCCAGGGCCAGGTACTAGGCAGTGACAGATCACCCCTGTAGCCCACAGCTAACTGGAATTATTCAAACTAGCCAGCGCTATGCTGTTTACTCTGAGGGTTGCCTTTCCCACAGAAACCCCAGTAAAGACTCTGACCTAGGCTTTCCCCTCACTCCTAGTTCTACCTCCTGATGAAAATCTGGTGCTCCTCATGTGGCCCTGCATGGCATGACAGGCCCCCTTCTCTCAGGAAATGTAAGTAATAGATTTTTTTTCAATGGCATTGGCTCCTCCATGTTGTTCAGCTCCATAAATTAAAATCCTACAGTTATAAATAAAACAATTACGCTTACAACATTTAACTTCATTTAACTCTCCCACCATTTGTGCTACTGTTATCACATATTTTACTTCCACAGGTATTCTAAATACCAAAAGATTATTGTTACTATTGCTAGTATTTTTTATGGTATAGATCTTCTGGTAATGAATTCCTTCAGCTTTTGTTTGCCTGAAAACGCCTTTATTTCACCTTCTTTTTTTTCACCTTTTTTAATGGATATCTTCACAGAATATAGAATTCTAGGTTGGCAGTTTTTGTTTTTTCCTTTCAGCACTTTAAATATGTTATTCCATTGTATTTTGACTTTCATGAGTTCTACTGAAAAGACATCGATTAATATTATTGTTGTTTTTTTGAAAGTTAATGTGTCTTCCCACCCTCACCCCAACCATACTATCTAGCTCGTGAGAATTTTCTCTTTACTGCTGGTTATCAGCAGTTTGACTATGAAGTGCTAGGATGCATATACATACATCCTGCTGGGGATTCACTGAGCTTCCTGAATCTACTGATTTCTTTTGCCAGTTTTGGTAACTTCTCAAGCATCATCTCTTCAACTATTGCTTCTGAACTATTCCCTCTCTTCTCTCCTTCTGGAGCTCCAATGTCATGTATGTTAGACTTTTTGGACTGTTAGACTATACTTTTGTATCAAACGTGTTGTTTTTATATTCTGTGCTTCCAACCTCCTGCCATTCTTTTTTCTCTGTAATTCAGTTTGGATAGTTTCTGTTAATCTGTCTTCAAGTTCACTGATCCTGTTTTCTGCTATATCCAGACTGCTGTTAAAGCCCTCAAATGAGTGCTAATTTCAGATATTGTGTTCTTTAATTATAATATGCTCATTTGATTACTTTTTATAGATTTCAATCCTCTGATGAAATTCTTCTCTTTCTGTCCTGTGTATCCATGCCGTGTGTTTTCCTTAACATACTTATAATAATTATTTTAAGTTCTTGTCTACAAACTCCAATAATCGATTTATCTATATTTTACTAGAGTAAAACTATACAATGAGATGCTGGAAAGAAGTCACTCCTCCAGAAGTGTCAGAATGAATTATGCAAATGAAAAGGAAGACAGACATGCCAGGAAAGGTGTAATTATTCACTGGGCTCTGGGGTGAGAAAAATTGGAGGTATTTCTTGGACAAGAAACCAGACCCTGACAGGTCCACTAGGGAGGACACAGTCTGAAACATAAACAGAGAAAGTATTTTCTGCTGACTCATACAAAAGGCAGATTCCAATGAAGAGTGCCCTGTCAACTCAGTCCATGCCACTCAGACACTAGGGAGACCAATCCAAGCGTCAGGTTAGAGTCATAGGTAAAGAAGACAACTTCACCAAAGTACCAGCCTTAAGAACTAGCTGATAAGTATGCATTAGTTAGACAAACCAAACAAGACTAAGAAAAATAGGTCCAGGATAAGGGCAGGGCTTATGGGGTGATAGTCTTAAAGAACTACTAAAAGAGATGAAGAAAGAGATTTTAAAGTTAGGTTTGGGCAGACTGGCCCTCAGGTTATGAATCTCTGAGGCCATATAGAAAGGGAATTGCTATATAATGGTGTTCATGAGTAGGGTAGCTGTCTAACAAGTAAAATTCAATCTAGCATAGAGACCTCACATATCTGGAAAACACTGACTACTAGGAAATATAATCTAGGAGCAAAGAGGAATTCGACTAGAGGAAATAATGGCACCAAACTAAAATTCTCTCTAGCCAGGAGTCCAAACAACTAGATCAGGACAAAGTCATACAACTAGTTAGTAGAGCTTTACCCTCAGTTTTCTAGTCAATATGTTTGTAAAAGATTCTACCTCAGCCTCTAGAAAACAAAAGAGAAAAGGGTCAGGTGAGTGAGGTAGCTGTGGTCCAATGGGAGTATTTGGACTCTCTGAAGTAAAGGCCAAACAGAAGCAGGGTTGTCTGCCCATGTTAGTCCACTGGGTTTTCCTTTGTGGACAAAAAAAATAAAAAATGTTGCCTGTCATTTGAGTAAACACGGAGTGTTGCGCCATCAACCCATCCACTGCTGCAGGGCCACCCCAGCCCCCTGACCCCGCCCCCGCTCCAGTGCACCCTGAGGGGAATTCAGGATGGAGAAAAACAGGATAAGGGGCCCTAGAAGTTAAGATGCACATCAAAGGAATACTTTCAATGAGCCCAGACTCTTGCATCTTCCCATACATAGAAAAGCACTAAAATCATTAACTTGAGAAGTCTGATTTTTTTGTGATTAGCAGTCATCTTCTGATGTTAGACTACATGTTTTTCTTTGAAGCAAAAACTCCTATATATATATAGCCTGGCTCTTCCTATACCTTTTTGGAACTGTTCCTCAGAGCTACCTGAGAGGCTGTTTCTGGGCTTCAGTCCTCTGTAACATCCCTGAATAAAACATAATTCTCACCTTTTGGCTCGTGCATTTTTTTCAGTTGACACCTTTTACTAGGCCATTTTGATAAATCCAAAAGCTATATTGATTTTGGCTTACAGTCATTTTGAGCTAAAGTATTCTAAAACAAATGACCTATACCTTTCCAAAAGGTCACAGTGGGGCTATTTTTCTTACCTACTTCATTTCTACGTAGAAGACAGAATTTAGAGACTGGTGGAGACACACACACACACACACACACACACACACACACATACACACACACTTCACATTTAGTTGTAAAATGGAATTGTTAATTTACCTCAAACCACAGTCTGCTGAGAGCTATTAATAAGCAAGTCCTAGGCTTCCCTGGTGGCGCAGTGGTTGACAGTCCGCTTGCCGATGCAGGGGACAGGGGTTCGTGCCCCGGTCTGGGAAGATCCCACGTGCTGCGGAGCGGCTGGGCCCCTGAGCCATGACCGCTGAGCCTGCGCGTCTGGAGCCTGTGCTCCGCAACGGGAGAGGCCACAACAGTGAGAGGCCCGCGTACCGCAAAAAAAATAAATTAAATTAAAAAAAAAAAAAAGCAAGTCCTATTCTTCTTGGTTACACAAGCCCCTTCTCTTTCTCAGCTGGTTGAACATTCTCTCTTCATCCTAAGTCCCTATGGACAGAGGTCCCCAACCCCAGGGCGCAGAGCAGGAGGAGAGGGGGCCGGGCAAGCTAGTGAAGCTTCATCTGCTGCTCCCCATCGCTGGCATTACCACCTGAGCCATTCCCCGCCCCCCCCACCTCACCCCCCACCCTGTCCTGGAAAACTTGTCTTCCACAAAACCGGTCCAAAAACCGGGTGCCAAAAAGGTTGGGGACCACTGCCTATGGACAAAGTACTAAGGGGAGTGGTAACACTGGCTGGCAAGCCCAGCACCTCTGGAGGAGGGAGAGTGTTGAGAGGGGTTGAGGAGGGAGCTGAAATATAGCGCAAAAGGGGAAAAACTGAGCGGTGTAAACTTAAGGTTAGTTGGTTTTTTGAGGGGGGGAATCTGCCTAGGAAAGAAGAAAATAAAAGGGTGTGAATGAAGAGAGACAATAGTAGGGAGAAATGGGCGGGTGCAGGGAAACACTCTATTTATAGAAAAGATGGGGCATTTGAGGATATAGGAGACAGCTTTGCCCTTCTGTTTATGGTTTTGGGCCATAAAAGTTTGTGCTAATGTAGAGAGAAATTTTTCCTTTGCATCTTTAACATTAGTATCCTAACATTTCTAAATAAATGCCAAAAAACTAAATGTCCAAAACCTTAGATTAGTTGGCTTCAGGAAATCACTTTGGAGTGAGGGTTGTATGTCACTGTACACAAAACTTCCTGGAATACTTTAACTAAGTAAAGAATGGCATGTGCATTTGATGGGGACTCTGAGGCTATTAAAAATCATGATCTTGATGAATATTTAATGATTTGGGGAAAATGCCATGATACAATGTTAAGTGAGATAAAGCAGATGGGACAGAGACAGTGTGATATGTTGGCTGAACTCTTTCCTCTTTTTGAGCTTACAGGAGACTACAGCCCAGCCTCCCTTGGGTTATGCAGGGATCATGTGATTGGATTTCTCATCAATGGAAATGTGAGCAAAACTGATGAATCACATTCTAGTCTTAGGCAGTAAAGAACCACTGCAAATTTGCCAAGCTCACTCTCCTAAACACAGGGCTGGAAGCATAGAGCTCCAAAGATGGTGATCTGCAAACCAGAAGCAGCTCTGATCAATCTGTCTCCAACTCGCTGTTAGAGGAAAGCTGACCAGGAGACCTGCCTGACCTGCAAGGACTGTGCTAAAAACAAGAAACTCACCTTCATTCTGTTAAGCCATTAAGATTAGATTTAGTTGTTAGGGCAATGAATACACTAGGATACCAAACTATATATATGAAGAGCTTAATTTTGTTAATAAAAAGTATATACAAAAACCTATATATGTATGTATTGCATGTATGTGTTTGGATATATACACACAGGTAACTGAAAGATACATACTGAAATGTCAGTGTTTTCTGTTATAAAACTGTAACTGTTAAATTCTCTATTCATTATGAGATTTTTCTAATTTTATTGCAATAAACAGACGTTACTTTCTCATCAGGAATATACAACAAATGTTATTAATGAAAAAGCACGAGGCCAGGCTGAGGGCAGACACTGAATGAACATTGGTAGATGAACTGAAAAGTATTCCGGTGAGTATCTGACTGCCATATCGGAGGAAGGGGTGCATGCCACTGTCACTGCTCTTCCTGGAATGCCTAGATATTTTACAGTGATTGTACATCTCCAGAATAAGTCAGGTGCATTCTCTAAACATGTTACTTTGGTTACTTACAGTTTGCATATTTCTATGTTAAACTTGTATTGTGAATATCACCAAAAAGACAACCTCCAATTGGCCTTTGAATTTCAAATTGATGGTACAACATAAAATACAGGAGAGCACAATGTCTGGAACAAAAAACAGATTCTCCACAAATGGTTCACACACGTATACCTCCAAGCCGATGCTGAAAGAGCAGACATAATCAACATACAGAAATGCAGGTTATAATGCTGAAGAAAAATGAAAATTTGTCAGCCTCTCCAAAAGTACTAGGCAACATTGTTCCTGAAGGATATAACTTTAACACCCAGACTTGCCACATGGGGAGAAAAATCCAACCACTCCGTCCATTCATTTCAAATCCGCATAGTTGAACACACTCAGAGACTGGCTGGTGCCTCCCAATAGGGCAGCCTAACCTGCTCCATGCTGAGTGCCTTTGTTAACTGCAGGCCCTTGGTGCCTTTTCTCATAAATTCTAAGAAACATATGACTAGGCGTCCCTCACCAGCTGCTCTGTTTTGATCTGCACCCTGTGATTTGACATCCAAGTAGGCGCATTTCATACTGTGCCCTTCAGCCTTCCCCCTTGTTGTTTTTCAATAGGACCAGCTTTGCTTTATGTTTGGGACAGGGGGTTGTTTTACCATGG
The DNA here is from genome assembly GCF_964165515.1 of Mesoplodon bidens. Classification (NCBI taxonomy): domain Eukaryota; kingdom Metazoa; phylum Chordata; class Mammalia; order Artiodactyla; family Ziphiidae; genus Mesoplodon; species Mesoplodon bidens. The sequence continues at coordinate 43,722,819 of NC_138160.1, read as the reverse complement.
ACTGAAGATACTAATTGCTGCCTTCTTTGTTTTCTATGTGGTAGAGAAAGAAAAGATATGACAGATCTGCCCCTATCTAACAGAGAAGCCTGACGTTATGGTAACATAGGACGCCCCACTGGGCAGAAGAAGACTCTTCTGCAAGCTAGACCGTCATCATTTAAAATAACAACAATAATAAACACAGAGATGTACTAGCTTTATCTTGCACTTGGTTGGGAAAAATCCATTGTATACAGTAAGTCTACTTCACACTCTCACTCCTTTGCAGTTCACCTCAACATAACTACTCTAGGAGGATTTAAATATCATTATCTAAACATTTGTAGGACCTCCACCCCTCACCAAGAAAACACTGCTACCACACAATGGCATAGCAATTTAAGCAACATTATGAGGAACCTCACTTAGGGACTGGATTTGCACAACATTAAAAGAAAAAGACTGATATCCTGACTTTAGTAACATATGAAGTGAAAACTCTCTTCAAAGAGGCATTCCTGACCATCCAGTTTAAAGTGGCCACCCAATCAAACTCTAGGCCAGCACGCTTTAAAATCTCTGCAGAGAACTTACCATGGCCTGGTATCGTTTATATTTTATTGTTTTACTTTCAACCTCCCCTCTCCTCCCTCTATATGACCTTGTGTGTCTTACCACTGCTGCAGATCTAGAGCAATGCCCAGCACTTAGTAGGTATTCATTAAATAATGATTGTGGAGGCGCAGAGATAGACAACTACAGTGTTCAGGTACAGTTATATTCAAGTAACAAGACAACTCTTTAAAAGCTTCCTTTAGGGGGCCTCCCTGGTGGCGCAGTGGTTAAGAGCCCGCCTGCCAATGCAGGGGACACGGGTTCGTGCCCCAGTCCAGGAAGATCCCACATGTCACGGAGTGGCTGGGTCCGTGAGCCATGGCTGCTGAGCCTGCGCATCCGGAGCCTGTGCTCCGCAACAGGAGAGGCCACAACAGTGAGAGGCCCGCGTACCACAAAAAAAAAAAAAAAAAAAAGCTTCCTTTAGGGACTTCCCTGGTGGTCCAGTGGCTAAGACTCCATGCTTCCAATGCAGGGGGCTGGGGTTTGATCCCTGGTCAGGGAATTAGATCCCACATGCCACAACTAAAGATCCCACATGCTGCAACTAAGACCCGGTAGAGCCAAATAAATAAATAAATAAATAATTTAAAAAATAAAATAAAAAAGTAAAAGCTTCCTTTAGTGATTGTCTTTGATCTGCTGCTTCATGTGAAACACCGTTTGCACCAGGAATGGAAGGTGGGAAGAAAGCTGCACTTTTTAACAGGCAGTAAGTCTCGACTAAAGAGCAAAGGCGCCAACTTCCCTCACTCCTCAGGTCAGCCTGCTTTCTGAGACCTCCTACTCCTAGCAAGGCCACTAGATAGCAGAACTTACACTCTCCAGACAATTAACTTATGTATTTATTTACTTATTAATTATTGGCCACGCCGCAGCTTGCAGTATCTTAGTTCCCCAACGAGGGGCTGAACCCAGGCCTTGGGCAGTGAAAGCAAGGAGTCCCAACTACTGGACTGTCAGGGAATTCCCTCTCCAGACAATTAAACTCATCTTTTCAGTACCCGTGTGCTTTCTCTGAGAAGCTACGTGAACTGCCACTTCGTTACACGATCACCTCCTAAGAGGTGGCTGAGTCACAGAAATTAGACACAGTCTGTGCTCATCACACTCCAAATGGCTTCGCACTTCCTTTGGCCTCAAAGCCTTGCTTCCTTTCCCAAGCTCTCAATTCTAGCTCAGCTTGAACCTCTAGGCACATACTTGGGCAAGACAATTCTGGCTGGCCTGCTAAACCAGACTGCAGAGCCTCCAAGGTTTATCATGAGAAAGTGCAACTAGCTCTGACCACGTGGGCTCCTCCTTCTTCTGGGGGTTCTATCCCCTCAGCTTTGTTCTCCTTCAACGCCGTGGCCCAAGAGTACACTCAAAGCCTTCCCTTAGTTCTCCCTTAGCACTTAATAAACACAGAACAGCATCAGGATAAAGGTCCAGACTAGAATCACAGACTCGGGTTTAAGGCCTGGCATTCCACTTACTAGCTGTGAATCTTCAAGCAAGCTCCTTAACCTCTCTAAAGAGTCCCTCATCTGTAAAATGGGGACAATAACTGTATGTAGCTCATATGGTTCAGGTGATGATTAAATGCTACAGCAAATAAAAGTGCAGCCTAGGGCTTCCCTGGTGGCGCCGTGGTTGAGAGTCCGCCTTCCGATACAGGGGACACGGGTTCATGCCCCAGCCCGGGAAGATCCCACATGCCGTGGAGCGGCTAGGCCCGTGAGCCATGGCCGCTGAGCCTGTGCGTCCGGAGCCTGTGCTCCGCAACGGGAGAGGCCACAACAGTGAGAGGCCCGCGTACCGCAAAAAAAAAAAAAAAAGTGCAGCCTAACAAAGCATAAGAACTCAGCGAATGCTGGCAATAACAGGGTCCTACAAGATGTGCCTCTATTACCTTTTTTACCTCACCTGCTAATCCCCTCACTCCAACTCCTTATACTGGGCTCCTCACTGTTCCTCCTCACACTAGGTTTGCTCGTGCCTCAGGGCCTTTGCACTGGCTATTTTATCTGGCTAGGATGCTTTTCCCCCAGATGCCATCCTGGCCAACTCCCCCACTTCCTAGAGGTCTCTGCTCAAAACTTCCCAGTGAGCTTTATCTGACCAACTTATTTAATCCGGCAACCTGCATGCCAGCACTCTCAATGCCCCAGTCCCTATATGGCTTGTTTCTCCCTGTACCACCACCCTATATACGCTCCATGAAGGCAGGGATGTTTGTCAGTTCTGTTCCCTGATATAAACCAAGTTCCAAAACAGAAGTCTCACATATGAAGCAATACAACTTTGCTCCCACAGTACCCAGGCCCTGTTTTATTCTACCCACTCTTTTCTAACGTCCACATGAGAGCTATTGCCACTTTTCAGGCCTCTCCTAGGGGCCCTGCTTTCTAACTTTCAGCTCATCTGCATATGAAAAATTGCATTTAAAAACAGATAACACATATGCATAGTTCAAAATTCAGAAGTTAGATGAAGGTATACAGTAAAGAGTCCCTCTCCCTCTTGTTTTATTTAACACTCTATTTTGAAAATCTTCTATATCAGTCCATAAACATCTTCCTCATTCTTTCTTTTAAATTGAACTACAGCTGATTTACAATGTTGTGTTAATTCCTGCTGTACAGCAAAGTGATTCAGTTATACATATATATATATATTCTTTTTTTAAATTCTTTTCCATTATGGTTTATCATAGGATACTGAACATAGTTCTCTGTGCTATACAGTAGGACCTTGTTGTTTAGCCATTCTATATATAAAAGCTTACATATGCTAACTCCAACCTCCCATTCTCCATACCTCCCCCAATACCCTCCCCCTTGGCAACCACCAGTCTGTTCTCTATGTCTGTGATTCTGTTTCATAGATAGGTTCATTTGGGTCATATTTTAGATTCCACAAATAAGTGATATTATATGGTATTTGTCTTTCTTTTTCTGACTTACTTCACTTAGTATGATAATCTCTAGTTGCATCCATGTTGCTTCTTCGTCATTCTTTTCAATGGCTACACAATATTCTGTGTTTTACATGTCCCTTATTGAAGACAATCAATATTTTGCTTTTAACAAGGATACTGCAATAAGTATCCTTTTATAAATGTTTACAGATCTTGCCAAATTGTCTTCCAAAATGGTTGTACCAATTTACACTCTCACCAACAATATATTGAGGCCCTATTTCCTTATATCCTCTTATCAAATGTTTGGACTTTTATCAATCAGATTAAGTGCAAAATAATATCTCATGATAGCTTTAATTTGCATTTTTTCTTATTATGAGTGAATTTGAGCATCATTTCATATGAGACACATTTTCCTGTGGACTATCTATTCAAATATTTTCTCATTTTTCTATTAGATTGCCACTCTTTCTTACTGATTTTATAGAAGTTCTTTAGATTTTAAGAAAATTGGGCTTAAGAAAAAAGGAAAGAAACAGCTAACACAGATAAAACATGAAAAAAAGAAAATTAGGCTCAAGCCTGTGACATGTTACAAGTATTTTTCCAGTTTTGACTGAAAATACATCTTTCCCTATAAAAACTTTTTTTTACTTTTACATAATCAAATTTATCAATCTTTTCTTTTATAGTCTCTTGGTTTTGTGTCATAATTACCCATTCTGAGAATATCACAAAATCTGAGGCATGCCACTTTAACATCTACCATCATGAGCAAATCTCCTTAGATACCTCACTACCTGGGGGGACAAGCACAAGAGAGAAACATTTCTTTCTTGCAGATTACCAAAAATATCCCCCTTATTGTGGTTTCTTTTGGGGAAGGCACACCTTTTCTCCAAGCAAACACACCAGGAATGACCTCAGTCTTCAGGTAAGACTCTGCTCTCTATACACTGGTAGCAGCTCAATAAAGCTACATAATACATTCCTAAAACAAGTCTGATAGTAAAACAACATCTTGACTGTTTCATAAGTAAATGTCAACACCCTAAATGTTATATCCACAGTGCTAGAAGGGCTGTTCCCTCCTGATACCTCTGAGTCCACATGGGCAACCCCACCATCTAAAAGGAAAACAGCAGAATGAGTATCAGACTACAATCACAGTTTGAGGAAATGCTTTGAAGGCTCACTGAAGCAAGTCACTTAGTCTCCTAGATTTCAAGAGAGCTGGGTTGGTCTCAAGCATAATTATGCTACTGTGCTTACTACTCTTTTAGTTTTTCTGATCCAGGCCCTGGAAGGACAGGCTGCTGCTGGAGACCTCCCAACCCAATATTACATCTTCCTTCTCATAGCTGGAATTCAGCATCTGAATGTGGCAAAAAGACATACACTTTACAGAAGTAAAATTTCTTAAATGTTAGCCCAGGTAATGCTTATTTGGAGAACTATATCTTTAGTTCAACACTCCCAAGACCCGCCTCAGATCTCAAATGAAGTCCAGTGGAACTGTAGTATGAATAGCAGCCTCCTTGCTTCTTACAGCTATAAACATATATCAACATATAAGTCAGATACATATGAGATATTATATATATGTAATACATATATTATATGTATCAACAAACTGGATGACAGGTATTATTTTCCTCAGTCACCCTGGATGGCAAAATAACCCACATACCTCAGCTGGAAAAACTCAATAATTATAGCAGCACATAACTCATATTGAGTAATATGTGGGCACATTATATGCTTTATCTAATCCAAACAACAATTTTATGGGATACTCTTACTACCCCATTTTTTTTGTTTAACAGCTGGGGAAATGGAGGAATAAAAAGGTTGAGCAATTTGCCCATGTTTACAGAGCTTGTGCACTGCATACCCAGGCTTAAAACCCAAGGAGTTTGACTCCAGGGCCAAAGCTCTTAACCATTACATGCTACCACCTGTGCCAGGCAGATTGCCACAGGTGGATGTGAGTTGGGAGAAGAAGTACACATATGCACTAAGGGAGAAGCAATGCACTTGAGCATGTGTACTGAACCCTTAATGAACTGGTAATTGGCAAAGCACCAGGAAGGCAGGTAACAAAGAGATGGCCTTTTCCCCAGGTGTGGGTGCCTGTGGACATTTAGATGTGTAAGTAAAATGTCTGGCTTTTTAAAATGTGCTGAAAATTCCTGCCCTTTGTTTACTAAATACCAGCAAAACTTGTCTGATTTCAAGTACCTTAAATACTTCTCAATTTGGGCACTTAAATACATTAATAGAAAACAGAGTCTTAAGCAAGTATTTTTAATGACATCAAAACCGAGTTTAAAGATCATGTGAGGTATCAACAAAGTTGTCCATATCTAAGTAGCAACCCACTTGCTTTGTTTGCTGAAACAAGGTACTGTCAGGAAATGCAATCTTCCTACTTCAGTCCCCCAACCCTAGACATGGGGCAGCATGAGGGTAGGGGCTTTGACAGAAGCTAAAGTGCTAAACTGGAGAAAAAAAAAAAAAGACGAGGTTGGTTCCATTATATTAATACTCACTTGCAGATTTCATAAACAACACCTGAAAATAAGCAGTGTCAAATCGTGGCTAAGCAGCTTTCATCATAGCAGCCTGGGTTTAATTAGGTTTTACATTTTTAAAGTATTTTAGGTTTGCCTAGTGCCTTTAAGGTGCATTGGGCCCTGGTCCCAGAAAGATTAAAAAACAGAAATTAATTTTAAAGACACTTCATAGGGAAAATAAAATGCCCTTAGCTTGAACCACAAATACTGTACCTAAAGGCCTCCAGTTTCTTTTCCTCCAATCCATTTTCCACATATCAGAGTGATTTTTTTAAAACAAAAGACAGATCGTGTTTCTCCCTTGGTCAAGCATCTTCAGTCGCTTCAGGTAAAGTCTAAACCTTTAATGTAGCCTACAAGGAACTGCACGATCTTGCTATTGAAGGAGTACAGCATGGTGATTATGGAGCAAAGAGCTAGGCTGTCTCCATTTGAATCCAGTTCTGCCATTTACCATCTGCATGACCTTGGGTAAATTACTTTTCCTGTCTATGCCTCAGTTTTTCTTCTCTGTAAAATGGGGATAATAATAGAATCCCTCTCATAGAGTTGTGAAGATAAAGTGAGTATAATATATACATATAAAAAGCACAACACAATCCCTGGCACATAAGAAGTTTTATATATTAGCTACTATCTCTTATCTCCCCTGTTTCTTCTCCTCCCTTCCCCCCAACTCTGTGTTCCAGCCATTCTGCATCAGATAGGCCCTAGAATGTCCCAGGAATCATGCTTCCAGACCTTCCCACATCCTGTTTCTCTATTTTAAATACTTGCAGCCAAATCTCCCTCTTATCTTCTTTCCACCCCCATCCTTCTATCTTCGCTTAACCACCACTTGCTTTGGGAAGCCTTTCCAGTCCAGGCCAGTTGTTTCTAATATGGGCTCCCACGGCCCCAGGTAGGACTGCCAGAGGTTAGGAGGTCCAGTTAAATGTGGATGTCAGATAAACAATAAATACTCTTCTAGCATAAGTATGCCCCATGCAATATTTGGATTTCAGATAAACAATGAATGAGTTTTTAGTAAAAATAGGTACTATGCAATATTTGAGATACTAAACACTTATTTATCTGACTTTTGAATTTAACTGGAGTCCTGTATTTCATCTGTCAACCCCACACCCGGGAGATCCTCCATCATAACCCTTACCACACTTCAGTAATTTAAAAAGTATGACAAGTGGTTTTGTTTCCCCCACTACAGTGATAGCTGTGCAAGGGCAGGGCCCAGGCAGCCTTGCTAACTGTTTTAGACCTGGCATGGCAGGCACTCCACAAGTACTGAGGAATAGAGCCATCAGGCCAAAGCTCAGGCACCCCCTATTACGAGTTAACTCTAACATCAGGCAAACTCTGGGAGGATAAAGCCTTTTCAACAAGGTACCACTAGCCTCTTGTCCACAGGTGGATAAAATGATGGTACTGCTTTTCAGAATATCTCCAGTGTGATAATATCGACTCCCCAATGACAATTTTAAGGTGACCCCACTATTTTATATTCCAAAAAGGACTTTGAGTTTTCACACCTATTTCACTTGACTCTTATGGCAAGTATTAATATCCACAACTAACAGGTGAGGAAACAGAGGCTCAGAGAATGTAAGCAGCTTGCCCAAGATGACCATCAAAGAGAGCGACCATTTTAACCCGAGGAGCTGACTGTGCACTCTTCCCACCATACCACATGGCCATCTGGGCCGATTTAAAGAATCAGAATTCTTTAAATCAGAATTCTTAGGTCCTTCCTCCTCACCTACACACCCTCTCAAAGAAGAAGTCTGATACCTGACTCCGCTCCACAGATTTAATTGCTCCTCCTATAAAAGTTCCCCAACAATTGCCTGAGAGGAGACAGGGAGGCCTGGCATCTGTATTTTGAAATACAGGTAAGTCTTAGCTAATCTCTCATGTTATAAATGACATTATTTAGGTCTGAAGACTAAAGACCTTGCTCAGAATTACAGGAAAATAGGAGTAACACTGACTGGAACCCGAAATCTGTTCCTTCTCTTTTACCTGAATCTCTAGAAGACACCACCCCACACTCCGCTAAATTTCTAGGGACAAGGATTTACATTTTGATTACATATATTTGTCAGCTTTCTTCTGGAATGAAAAATGGCTGAACCTGCTCTCCAAACAGCACCTAGTAACTCACCTCTTGGAGCACCTCTGCAAAATTCATCAGCCGGAGGGTATGTGGGCTTTCTGCCACCGGGAGATGCCTGTAAGGCCGACTAGATGCTACTTGTGCCCCTTCTCCTAAAGGGTCTGAGCCCGAGGGAGATTCACTCAGGCCGGAGAAGGACTGCCGCTTCTACTAGAACAGGAAGCTGCCACGTCTAGTCCAGTCTCTCTCACCGCCCCCCCTCCAGCTCTACTTCCGTAGGCTCTGAAGGAAGCTTCCTCAAAGGAAACTTCCACTTTGAAGCAGCGGAAACAGGAAGCAGGGAATAACCGAGAAAGATTGCGCCGCGCGGGGCAGGGGGTCAGAAGCTAATGACCTAGAACATAGCAGGCGGTGAGCAATTTAATAAAGCTAGAAATGCAACCCTCCAACAATGATAAGTTCTTAAAACGCTGCAGCTTACTTGGTTTGGGGGAAAACTGCGGAGAAAATATCACAGGACTGCAGACCTGCTGTTGGAGGTCCCTCGGGCAGCCTTCTGTTTGGAGCACTAATACCGGCTGGCTGGCTGGACTGGCCCCTAGATACGCAGCAGCATCGAGGAACCTGCGGAGGCTGTGCTCCCCAGCCCGGCGGAAGGAGGGATGCTGGCTCCTCAGGTCCTGCCTAAAACGAAAATCACAAACGCAACTGAATTATAATTATTGTTTGTATGGGTCACTGAAGAAAACGTCTGTGCTGACAGAATTCCAGCTGGAGCCTTCGTTTGGAGCTCGGAAGCGGACCTTTACAAAATTACCGACCTGGTTACAGCCGGCATAGAAGGTGCTCGCACTTGTCAAAACCATCTGGCCAAGGACGAGGAGGCGTCCCCTAGGGGAATCTCTTTCCCGGGCGCGGTTAGATCCCCTCATCTGGATCCGGCGTCCACCTGGCCTATCTGCCGCCCCACCCCACCGCTACCCCACGCCGCGCGCGTTCAGCTCCTGCCGCAACCCGAGCTCAGTTGCCCGGGTAACAAGGGATGCACACGGAGCGGGCCGCGCAACGCGAGTGCACCCTGCGCGCTGTAGCTCCTCCTCCCCCTTGCAGACCCCGGCGGCTGAGTGTGCCAGCGGCGCGCTCGGGAGCGGGTCTTTAGCCGGGAAAGCGCGGTTCTCGTGCCGCTCTGGGCTCAGCCAGTGAGAAGCCGGGGGTGTGGCTAAGGGAACCTGCAGGGAGAGTACTTATGGGCTCGCCGCAGGTCAGGCCTGGCCTCTTCTGCACTCTCGCGCACGCGTGCCCACCTCAACCGCAGCCGGGGAGTCGTAGAACGGCCACACGGCTTCATCATGGTGACCCCCTGCCCCACCAGCCCCGTGAGCCCCGCCGCCCGGGCTGGGAGGCGGGACGACCAGAACCTCCGTGCCCCGGTGAAGAAGAGCAGGCGCCCACGCCTCCGGAGGAAGCAGCCGCTGCAGCCGCTGAACCCGTGCCCGCTACCCGGAGACTCTGGCGTCTGCGACCTGTTCGAGTCCCCCAGCTCCGGCTCGGATGGCGCAGACAGCCCCGCGGCGCGAGGCTGCAGCCCCCTACCCGGTCCTGCCCAGCAGCTGGTGCAGCTAGATCTACAGACCTTCCGCGACTACGGTCAGAGCTGCTACGCCTTCCGCAAGGCGCGGGAAAGCCACTACCACCCGCGGGAGTCATTGGCGCGGCAGCCACAAGTGAGGCGCTGGTGGAGCCAGCTCTCCACCGCCGCTCCTCTTCCTCTCCCGGGCTCTCTCCTTTTCTGCTCTGTCTGCCCTCCGCGGCGCCCCGGCCCTCGCCAGCCCGACTTCTGCCCCCGGTCCGAGCGGGAAGGGGCTTTGGAGGGCCGGGCCACCAGCCTCATTTTACAGATGGAGAAAAGCGGGGCCTGGACGGCTTAAGTGACCTGCCCGAAGTCTCCAAACTGTTTAGCAGGGACACGGTAGAATGCAGATTAGTTAAGACAGTTTCTAGGTTCGAGTCCAGACTCCTACCGACCCTGGCAAGTTACTTCACAGTCCTAAACTTGTTTCTTCATTTGCAAAGTGGTGACCTCTCTGCCCCCACTGATTGCTGAGAGTATTAACACGAGGTAACGTGTATCCGCGCTCGGCACGGCGCCAGGCACGAATCCCGGCATCCTGGCTCCTAGCCCTGCCTGTGCTTTTTCCACAGCAGCGCTGCCCACCTCTTTCCGTTTCCAGCGCCTTTAGGTTTTTCCTCTGTTTCCTGCCTCCCTCCGGGGACGCTCCTTAGGTCTTCGTGCCCTGTCCCTTCCAGCCGCTCTCAGCCCTAGGCTCAGCTGGCCCGCCTCCCTCCTCCCTCCCGGCAGGTAACGGCGGAATCCCGCTGTAAGCTGCTCAGCTGGCTAATCCCCGTGCACCGCCAGTTCGGCCTCTCCTTCGAGTCGCTGTGCCTGACGGTGAACACTCTGGACCGCTTCCTTATCACTACGCCTGTGGCTGCAGACTGCTTCCAGCTGCTCGGGGTCACGTCCCTGCTCATCGCTTGCAAACAGGTACCTCCACGCGGGGTCTGGGGGGCAGCCAGACTCCCGGCCGCTGTCTGGCCGCCCGGCTTTTCAGTGCACACGGCTGAGTGCTGGGTTCCCTGAACTCGTTTTGCAAACTTACATACTCCACAGCCTTAACTACAGAATTCCCCCCCAAACGAACAGTCCTTTCACCCAGCCCCCAAAGAAATAGGCCGCGTGTCAACAGCTCTCTCTAGCCCCTCTATTCTAGTCTCCGAAAAAAAAAAAAAACTTCAAAATTTCTCAAACCTGTTTTCAGCGTTGCGCTGGAAGTACACCCCAGATGATTACAGTGGAAGTATGGAGAGGCGAAGCCCCAAATATCTCGCTGGCAGGGATGGGGGAAGTCCTGGTTTTCTCCCGAGTGTGAGACTGGGTGGGCCTCCGGCCCTGGATGCTGCGCAGCGAGGGATGAGCGCCCCTGTGTTACAGGTGGAGGTACACCCGCCGCGCGTGAAGCAGCTCCTGGCCCTGTGCTGCGGCGCCTTCTCCCGGCAGCAGCTCTGCAACCTCGAGTGCATCGTGCTGCACAAACTGCACTTCAGCCTGGACGCGCCAACCATCAGCTTCTTCCTGGAGCATTTCACGCACGCACGCGTGGAGGCCGGGCAGGCAGAGGTCTCCAAAGCCCTGGAAGCGCAAGCCCTGGCGCGCGGGGTGGCGGAGCTGAGCCTGGCTGACTACGCTTTCACCAGCTACACGCCCTCCCTGCTGGCCATCTGTTGCCTGGCGTTGGCAGACCGTATGCTGCAGCTCCCTCGCCCGATGGACTTGCGCCTGGGAGGGCACCCTGAGGCGGCGCTGCAGGACTGCCTGGGCAAACTGCAGCTACTGGTGGCCATAAACAGAACGTCCCTGACTCACATGCTGCCCCTCCAGATCTGCAAGAAGTGCAGCCTGTCCCCGAGCTTGAAATGAAGTAGACCCTTGGTCTCCTTTGATCCCCTGGCCTGGCTGCTGGACCTCTCCCATTGCCCTGAAAGAGTGCAGTATTGGCCCACAGAGAAGGGTTCAGGCCTCCCAGTTGGTCACCAGGTCATCCTGCAGGTTGTAAATAGTGTACGATTGTGGGGTTTCATTGTTTATTTATTTTGCTAACAGCACACGAGAGAAGAGACGAATCTTTCCCCAATAAACAGGCTGTCTGTGGTGGTTTGTCTGAATTCTACCAATGTGAGTGTTTGTCCACGAAGAGGGAAGGTGAAGGCAATCCGGGAATAGAGGCGGTCAGTAACCATGCAGGGTTCCTCCCTCCCCCCAGGCATCTCTGTTTGGGAACACCAGGTCTGGAGAGGTTCCTGTAGACTGAGGTTCCAGTTACAAGGCGAGTCAGGGTCACTTGTTGGCCTGTAACTGGTGACCTTGTTAGGAGGCTGAGGACTGCTCACTCCTAGAGGTTCAAAGGGTGAGGGCGGGGTGTGAGGCTGAAAAGAACCCACAGCAGTCCATGTTGTCTAGCGGGACCAGGGGGCACACTGCTGGTGCAGAAGATCCCAGGCTGAGAAGCTTTGGGGACTGCACAGTCCCACTAGCTAGGGCAACCAAGAGTTACCCTGACAACTGCCAGATGTGGGAAATTGAAGGCTTTGCAGGCAGTTATGGCCATTGCAAATTGAGTCAATTTATCCTGCAATCACATGGCTGAACAGTTCTCTCTTGTCTTACACCTACTATGTATGAGCCCATGGTAACAATGGTGCAATAGTAATCATGGCTATCATTGAGTGCTTACGTGTACCAGGCACAGTGTTCAGCATTCATTATTTCAATCCTTCAACAGTTCTATGAGGCAGAGTCTATTATCCCATTTTTCAGAGAAGGACACTGGGCCGCAGAGAGGTTAAACAACAGTGGAGCAGCCAGGATTTGAAGGCAGGTGATCTGAGTCCAGAGTTCCACCCTTTGCCACATGCTCAGTTTCCTCCACTTACAGGTTTCTGGAAATGCTCAAAAAAAAAAAAAAAAAAAAAAACACCTCTCTTCCCAAGGTAAGTGCGGGACAAGTGATCTGTTCAGTGCCCTCCATTTAGTAGGGACTATGGAGAACATATTTGGAGAGCCAGTACAGTCCTTGCCTCTAGTCATGTTACAGGAGTCATTTTACAGATAGGAAAAGTGAGTCAAGAAATGCGACAGAGGCTTGCTGGAGTTCTGTGACTCCACAGCTGTCCCATCATCTTCATTCTCACTGTTGTGAATCTGCTGTAGACCCTAAATCTGTAACCTCCAGCAAATTAACCTCTCTGAGCCCAATCGCCAACTGATAGCGGGGCTATTAAGCTTAAATGAGATCGCTATGAGGCAGTACAAAGTAGTGCTTAAACACTCGGACTCTGGAGTCAATTTGCTGTGTGACCTTAAGCAAGTCACATATCTATGCTTAAGTCTTTTCTGTAAAAATGAGAGTAACAGTAGCATTTACCTGGTAGTGTTGAGGTATGGATTTAATGAGATGTTCTCTACAAACCCCTCAGCACAGGTCCTGCCTGGCACATAGCAAGTCTTCAAGAAGGCTAGGGGCTTCCCTGGTGGCGCAGTGGTTAAGAATCTGCCTGCCAGTGCAGGGGACACGGGTTCGAGCCCTGGTCCGGGAAGATCCCACATGCCGCGGAGCAACTAAGCCCGTGTGCCACAACTACTGAGCCTGCGCTCTAGAGCCCGTGTGCTGCACCTACTGAAGCCCGCTAGCCTAGAGCCCGTGCTCTGCAACAAGAGAAGCCACCCAATGAGAAGCCCGGACACCAACGAAGAATAGCCCCAGCTTGTGGCAACTAGAGAAAAGCCTGCGGGCAGCAACAAAGACCCAAGGCAGTCCAAAAAAAAATAAATAAATAAAAAGGCTGGTGGCAGCCTGCACAATGATGGGGTGTGGGGGAGGAGTTACACAGATAAAAAAAACTTGGTGAAAAAATAGAGATAAAGCAAATACAGGAAAATGTTAATGCTACTGTTGTTCATTGTACTGTGTTTTTCAAATTTTCTGTATGGTTGAAAAAATAAAGTTTTGGCGGAGTAAACTCAGTCATGTTCTACTGCATTTAGAATAAATCTAAATGTATGACAAATGGCACAAATAAAAAGCAAACTCAAAACATACTTAGAGAAATTTCCTTGCACTTCTTGTGAACCCAAGTACTCTCCAGAGACAGGAGCCCCTTACGAGCCCTTCTCTCCTGATATGTTGTTATGCTAAGCTCTCTAGGAACTTTCTCCTCCTTGGCTCAGGGAGAGGGAAGTGGTGATCCCCGAGCTGTTTGAGGAAAAGCTGGTCTGTGATGGTGAAAAGGAGGAGGAAAATCATATCACCTGTTCCAAGTTCCAAAATATCTGGAGCTCTCAGCCTGGCTATTAAGGTATGGGGTACCTCTGCAAAAGTGATTTTGGGGGGAGTTGTCTTCACCAGCATTTACTCAGCTAAGATTGATATGGGGGATTTGGTTCCAGAATCATCCAGACCAGGAATCATGTAATCATGCTATTCCAGCTCCTGTTGCCACAATCTACTGTACATTTTTATGCACAATGCCCATATTTTTCTACTCCAGTGTGGAACTCATTGATGGAAAATGGGCCTGTTTTGGATCTTGCCATGTGTAGAGATCCCCCAAAACTCAGCTAAGAGCTTCCCCACTCCTTTTACAGACTGGGAAGTCATTAAGGGTAGGGATGGGGAATGGACTGACTAGTGGCTAGGCTACTCAGGAACCAGAGGAAGTAAGAGACAAAGCCAGCAAGAGGCTGTGGGAGGCTGGAGGTGCAGCTGAAAAGGCGCCTCAAAACAGCAACATTGATTTACCCACACCAAGCACCAGTCGCATTACATAAACAATCTCATCTTCACAGCAACTCCTCTGAAGTTAGTGTTATGTTTTTCCAAAAGAACTGGGGTTCAGGTATCTGGTGGAGCCTGGGTTCCGACTCTAAAGCCAGAGCTTCTTCCTCACCATCAGCGACACCACACCAACTCTAGCTGGCTGAAATCACTGGTTCCTGCATCTATAGATGGTTCAGAGAGTCTCTAAGTCTAACTATATCATTGGATTGCTTTCCATCACTGTTAGGGGGATCTTGTTTATTAATCCAGATAATAGATGCAAATAAAAGAGGATCTTTCACTACTCCTATGAGGTGTAAGGCACCAATTTAAAGTGCCCAATAGGGGGTCACAAGGATTTCAATTTCAGATGATTGTTCAAACTGTATGGATATAAGAGTGGTCCTGAAAGAGACCCCTCACCCAAGGATCTAGAGATGCCCCTTCCTGGGAGAGGCTTCCGGCTTGGGAAGAGGAGCGAAGACTCTGGCTGAGCAAGCAAGGCCGGTTGTACAGAGAGTGACCAAATGCCTCGAGCGGTAGCTGAGGCTTCCGGGGAAGAGACCGGGTTTTGGGGATTTGGGGCTGTCCACTGTGGACATGTGTGACCCTCTCTTTTAAAGGCTGTGCTCAGGTGCTGCTGCCTGAGAAAGTGCGGGGTAGGGGTAGGGGTACGGAGCGGGGCTCTAGGCATCAGACCAAGTGGATGTCAAACCCAGGAGGGCTCCCTAGCCTTGGGGACTTCTGTAATCTGGGGCTGTTCTGGGGAGTCCCTGCTGGACTTCTACAATACATCCCCAGCAAATCTTACATGGCGGGGCAAATGCCGGGGTCTGACTTTGGCAGTTGACACTCCAAGTTTGTTTCGTGCCTTGTGGCTGGCGTGGGAAGAAAATGAAATAAGAATCGTTAACTTTTCCATATTCCCGCTGTCCGTACGCGGAAAGGCGGTACCCAGCGTTAGGGACCAGTAGGGGTTGTCCTCCTCTCCTCTCCCTTCCTATGGCGTGGCCGGGAGGCTGCGGCGCCAACGCTAGCCAAAAGAGCGCTCGCGGGCCCGGGCCCCGCGCTCGCGGCTCCCGGGGGAAGCCGCGTTGCCAGGTTGGGTTTTAACGCCTCCGCCCGCGCACAGATTGTCCGGAGCTGAAGGCGCCACCACTGGCGCTCAGGCGCGAGCCGCCCCTCCCGCGCGGCGGTCCTCCTACTCCACCCCGCCTTCCCTCCGCACCTTCACAGTCGCCCCTTAGCCCCACCCCGGCCACGCGCCTCCCCGACTTCCGGCCGGCTTCAGAGCCTCTGGAGCGCTGGGGGTAGGGTCGCCATCCCGGCCCGGCCGCCGCCTCCGAGCAGTCGACGCGGGGCTCCAGGCCTGAAGCGAGCGGGGAGGCAGGATGCAAGCGTGCGGGGGCACCGCGGCGGGTCGCCGGGCCTTCGACAGCATTTGCCCCAATAGGATGCTGGATCCGCGAGGCCGGCAGTTCGGCAAGCCCGGGAAGCTGGAGAGGAAGGTGGGGCCGCGGGACGGAGCCGGGCAAGGTCCTCACGCCCCCGGCAGTGAGGGCTGACCTGCGCTCACCGTTTCTGTGCCCGGCTAGTTCGCCCCTGCGCGGAAGCTCTTTCTCGGTAGCAGCGGCAGCAGCCCGGTGTCGGTGTACGAGGATCCCCCAGATGCCGAGCCCGCTGCGCTGCCAGGTGATACCGGTGGTCCCTGCGCGACCCCTCGGGTTCCCCGCGCCAGGTGGGTGGGGCGCGCGGAGCTCAGAAGAGCTTTTCTCCCTGGGGTTTCGGAGTCCTGGCGGCGATGCCAGCGGCGAGCCCTTGCCGGGAGGCTTAGGGTCCGCCCGGCGCGTGTCTCCGGTTCTCCCCACGCAGCCCTCACCACCATAGACCTGCAGGACCTCGCTGACTGCTCCTCGTTACTCGGGTCCGACGCGCCGCCTAGTGGTAATTCGGCCGCCTCACAGGTACCTCTCCTGGTGGAAACTCGCGGCCTCTCGAAGCCCAAACTTCGATTCGGGAGTCAGTTCTCGAGTTTGCTCAAAGAACCCTTTTGGGCGGGGAGCGCAGGCACATCTGGCTAGCGGGGGGAGATGTCCTGCAGAAATCCAAGCCTCGAGGATTAGAACTTCCTCCTCCCTCCTAGTATGTTAACGGTGGCTGCATTCTCAGAACTGTTTTGACCAACTCTGGACAGGGAAGTTCATCTGGAGGGCTCCCCTGCCAGACGGGTCTCCCATTCCCCTCCCCATCTATTCCTTGGAGCTGCGATAAAGCAACGTGGAGATTGCGCACTGAGGGACCAGGTGGGTAGATGGGAGCAAAGTTGCTCTCTGGGCACCTATCTGTTCTCCCAACATGCCTTTCCCGGCCATTCATTAACCATTTTCATTCCCTGGATGTCTAAGGAGTGTGGAGATCGGAGAATAACTTCTCGATCAAGACTGGAAAAAACGAAGAGAATTTACATTTGGAGGAAGTGGGAAGAGTGACAAAGGACTCAAAGAAATCTGACTGAAAACGTTGCTCTCTTCAGAGATGGCCCTTCAGCAGTTGGGCACCTTATAAAAGTCCTTTTCGCCCCCTGCAAAGGCTGCTGTCACTTACTCCCATGGGCCAAAGAGGCATTTCCCCCAAAAAACCTATCTTCTTACTTGCATCCCACTTCTACCACTTGCTAGGGCTGAGACTCCCCAGCCAGATGATGGTACCTCCCAGCACTGGTGTCTGGGAGGCCAGAAGCCTGCCTCATCGATGGATATGAAGGCATCCATCGATGCATATGAATGGATATGAGTAGCTAAATGCAACCTCCAGGAAGGGTGCCAGTTCCAGGTTCCTGGCAGCAGGTGCTGGGGATATGAGGTTTCATGGGAACAGACCAAGTACAGAACTCTCCAGAGGAAATGACCACCTCCTAGAACTGGGGTTGGGGTGGTGGAGCAAAGCTTCCCAGGGCCTCTCTAAGTGCCTCTTAGAATTGGGATAGAGCCTGGGGAGACTCAGGGTAGGTGGCAACTGAGAGCAGAGATTGTGAAGGCAACAGGTAAAAGTGGGAATTGCCCTGCAAAGGCCATTCTCCTGTTCTTTTAGGGTCTGGATGCTCAAATGAAAAAAGACAATACATGAGCATCTTTCAACGGACCCAGAGGGCTACATCGCGCCCTTTCTCCAACATGTTTGTTTTGCAAGAAAAAAAACCAAACCAAACCATACCAAACAACAACAACAAAACCAAGCAGGCTCTTGCTGAATTTTTGCTTATGTATACAGAGCTTAAATTTGACATCATGCTCTGCGTTAAGTTTTTTGGTTTTGTTTTGTTTTTGTTTTTTGGCTGCTGTTTTTGTTGGAGAAATGCCAGGTTTTTACCTAATTGGGAAGACAAGATTCACAGTTTCAAGGACAGAGCTCATGCCCGATGGCCCAAGCAAGAGGTACAGGATTTTCCCCGTGGGAAGGCAGAACTGGTACAGAAGGAGATATATCCCTAGGGGAAGATTCTGTGGGGGAACCCCCTGGTCAGTGCACACTGGTTATATTTCTCCTTCCTGCTGGGGAAAGTGGACAGAGAGAGGAAGTGCTCTAGAAGTGTTTGAGGTCCAGAATGGGCTAAGACCTGGGATAGCACAGGAGGAAGCATTTCCTGGGTGGCCGTCCCTGAGAGTTGGCCTCTAGTCTCCTCATGGTAAGGGCTTTTCTCTACTGAGGGGGAGACCTTTGAGCCCTTGGGAAATGTCTCATTTCTGACTCCTTCAACGAGGGGAGTACTTGTGCTTCAGGATTTGTCTGGGGCCCTCAGTCTTTCCTTTCTAAGCTCCCTTCCCCTTACAGACTCAGTTCTCAACTGGTACTAGAGGTCTCCCTGGTTGAAGCTCTCCTCCCTGAAGGAAACTGATACTTGTACATTCTTCCAAGTTAGAGTCAGAATAAGTTCCTCTTCTCAGAAGTATTTGAATAGTAAAGAAGGGTGTTTGGGAGAAGAATATGATTAACCCAAGGGAATAAAACAATTGATAATAGTGGAATCAGTAGAATAGATATTTCTGATGGGCATACTGGATGCACCCCTCACACCATGCTCCTTGAGAGGCTTCTTTCCCCTTCCCAGAACTGTCTTCATTGGAAGCCAGGCTTTCCTAAAAGAGAAATAAAAGCTAGAGGCAATGAGGTATAGAGGAAAGAGGACTAAAATAGGCACCAGCATTCTGGGGCAGAAGCTCCAGTTTCACTATTTCAGAGCTGGGTGGCTTTCGACAACGCAATTTCTCTGAGCTTCAGCTTCTCCATCATGGGAGGAGTCACTTCCTGGGCCCTGCCTACTTCCTACATTGGTGTGAGAATTAACAGAGACTCGATGTAAAAGTTTGTGTCAACTCTGTGCACGAATTGAGAGAATAAGTTTCCTGGTCACCAGCCTTTTACAGTGTCCTTCCGTCTCACGCACCCAGGCACATTGCAGGAACCCAGGAGAGTGTCCAGTCCAAGATGCTGGAGATGCATCACGCCGTACGTGAAAAGTCAACTCCAACTTTTTGAGAAACGGAAGAGCAAGAGGGGCCACGCCTGCTGCGTGCTGAACAGAAGGACTTTCCACAGCATCCCTGGTCCCTTATATCTTAGCCTGCCTTTTCTCTTTCTGTGTGGGGAGAGGTGGTTTAGTTGTGACTGAGCCTTGGAGGGATATGTGGACTCGAGTTACTGCTTTGGATGCCTCCGCACGCTGGCGGGTCTTGGGAGGAAGGACGGCGTGTTCGTACGCCATGCTCCCAGCTCTTAGAGCTGTGGCTCCTTGGTCTGTGGGAGGTAAGTTGGGGCTGAAGGTCTGCGGGCGCACTAGCAACGCGCCTGGTTGGCTGGTGACCGGCCAATGAGGCGGCGCCGGACTGTGCCATCTGCCAGAGGCCGGGCGCGGGGCGGCTGTGCTGCGCGCAGAAGGACCGACGCGCGGCGCAGCAGCGCGCAGTTTCAGCGCCCGGCAGGACCCTCGCGACCGGGTCCCCGCTTCGTGCGTCCTTCTCCCCACCATGGCAGTGCAAGCCTGCTGGATTCCGTGTCTCGGGCAGGGCTTTGATTTTCAGGTACAAGTTTCCGCTGCGAACGCGAGTGCATGCAGACCTGCCATCGAGCCCGGGAGGTTAACTGTCGGTCTAGGAAGTGTTCCAGACCCGCCAGGCTCAACATTAACTAGTTTGTACCTCTTGTTTGTTTCAGAACCACTCCCAGCAAACGGCAGCGGACTTCGATCTGCAGGATTTCAGAGACACCGTGGATGAGCTCATTGCAGGCAAGTGCAATCTCTTTGCAGTTCAATCAGTAACGGCGGGGGTGTCCTCACGCCTCAAATCTGACTAGTTCGGATTTCGTGGTCCTGAAAGTGGTAAACCCTGTACCTGTCAACGACTCGCCAGCAACTCATCAAAGGGTCTGGCTCATCCATATTTAGCCCCACCCCTTTTCCTAATGGAGAAGGTGAGTCGCTGGATCTATAGCGCTTTCTCAGTTTGCCCGTGTGAGTTCTGGGAGAGAGAACTCTACGCTGTGACGTGGTCTGGAAGACGCTGAGTGACAGGAGTGTGCAGAGTAGTGCATTTGTGTGACTTCAGGCAAGTTTGCCCTGGCCACCGTGGAAATTCAGTTCAGATCATCTCAACAGGCATTTATTGAGCGCCTGCTGTGTATGTACAGGATATCAGGAAGAGCCTGGGGATCGTAGGGATTGCAGAGTGAGGGGTGCTTTATTAATAAACAAAAATCACGTAAACCCTATACCCGCATGATATTTTGTCCCTGCCGTTAGCTGGGCACGAGTCTGAGGCTGCAAACCCAGCTCCCTCTCTTCCTCTTCATCAGACTCATCCTCTTTGATGTCGCCTCCCCTGGCGGGCGGAGACTTCCCCTTCTCTCCTTGCGACGTACTGCCGTTTGGTCCCTGTCTCTCCCCACAAGCCTTGCAGTCACCGCCGCTGCGCCCTCCCGACGTGCCCCCGCCAGAGCAGTACTGGAAGGAGGTGGCCGACCATCACCAGAGGGCGTTGGGGGACGCACTCGTGGAGAATAACCAAGTAGGGACACTGGGCTGGCGTCCAGGAGTCCTTGGGGCGGGGGCAGGGTATGGGGCTCCGGGAGGAAGTGGGGTTGCAGGAGCGGGAATGAGCCCCCTTGGACGTTAAAAGCAGTGGACGAGTTTACGTAGCTGCTGTTGCTCCACTGGCTCTACCTCAGTTTACAACGTCACTAAGTGGGAATGATCTTACCCACCAGATTTTTAATAGGGCCACCAATATTTATTGAAGGCTTTCTATATGCCTGGTATTGTGCTTACCTATTTACTTTCCTCATTAATTACAGCCATTGAGCTAGATACTTTTACCAGCCCCATTTTACAGATAAGGAAACTGACTTATAGGAAGGTTGAACTTCTATATCTGCCTGTTGCCCAAGTCAGCACTCCTCACCGCTACACTGAGGATTAACTGAGAAATATTTTGTCTAAGTGCTCTGTAAAAATCAATCAATCAATCAATCAAATTATCATTCTCACCAATGTAAATGTCCTTGGGGCCCCAGTTTCTAAGTAGACGTTAGGATCTGGGTTCAATTTATGCAGACTGTACAGACGAGACCGAGCACGGTAGCCTATCGCTGAATGTTTGGGTCTCCTCCTGCAGCTGCACGTGACGTTGACCCAGAAACAGGAGGAGATCGCCTCACTGAAGGAGCGGAACGTGCAACTGAAGGAACTCGCCAGTCGGACACGGCACCTGGCCTCGGTGCTGGATGTAAGTGGGGCGCGCGCGTGTAGAACACTGCAGGAAGTCGGAAATGTTCCGTGCACCTCCCACCCAGCTCCCGGTGTTGGGAGCCGGCGGGGGTCGGGGAACGGAGAGGACCGCTGGGAGCTCGCTGAGTCACTGGCAGGCGTTGCCTAAGTCGGCCGAGTCGCGCAGTTCGAAGTGCGCCCAGGTCTCCTTTGAGCGCCCAGCACGAGGCGAGTCCGGCTGGCCCCAGGGCGGCGCTCCTCCCCATCTTTTTGTAGAAGCTGATGATCACACAGTCCCGGGATTTCGGGGCGGCAGCCGAGTCCATCCCGCTCAAGGCGACTTCCAAAAGGAGCCTGGAGGAGTTGTTCAGCGCTGCGGGGCAGGATTGCGCGGAAGTGGACGCTATCCTGAGGGAGATTTCCGAGCGCTGCGATGAAGCGCTGCAGAGCCGCGATCCCAAGCGGCTCCGGCTGCAGCCCGAGCCCCCGAGCACGGACGGCAGGCCTGGGAACCTGCACGGCGCCTTCCGGGGCCTGCGCACAGACTGCAGCCGGAGCGCGCTGAACCTGAGCCACAGTGAGCTGGAGGAGGGCGGCTCCTTCAGCACCTCCATCCGCAGCCACAGCACCATCCGTACCCTCGCTTTCCCCCAGGGCAATGCCTTCACCATCCGGACAGCCAACGGGGGTTACAAATTCCGCTGGGTCCCCAGTTGAGCTGGGATGTGGTCCTCCGAAACACTGCCCTCTATCCCAACTCAAGCGCCTGGAGGCTAAACGGGAATAGCTGAAACCTGGTTTCTCAGAAGAACTCCACTTGCAGGGCCGACGCCAGCCTGAAACTTTTTTTTTCAGGAACAAAAACGTTTTGATACTGATGCACTGTAAAATTCTGGTACAAAATACTGTGTGGTCCCTCCCCTTTTCACAGCGAAACCGTGTGTGTATGTGTGTGTGTGTGCGTGCATATGTATACATACGCTTATATATCACAGTCAATTTTTAAAGTATTTATTTTTAGCAGCTTTGAATTACGTACTTTTTAGAGCTGGAAGGAACCTAAAAACCACTTAGGTATTTTATAATTATAATAATGCCCTACTTTCATACGAAGCAAAAGGGGGCTCTAAGAAGTTAAGCAATTTTCTACAAAAAGAAGCGTCATGGGAACCTTCCGAGTGCTCTCGCTAGTCTTTTAAAGATTGTAGGTCCAGAGGCCAGGTCTCTGGGTGAACGTTTCAATACGTCACTCACTTCCCCTGATCACTTAATTTTGTTACTATTGGAATCTTTCATTTTAGCTGCCAGAATAAAAAATTAGGAGAGGTTAGGGTTAGGAATTCCTAAACCCTTGTCTTAGGGCAGGCAAAAAAACAGAGGAAAGTGAAGATTCTCAGAGTCGATGGGTTATTGACAAAATAGGTGCTAAACACGTTTGTTTGTAATGATCATTTACATAATTTTGTAAGATTTATGATAAATGTTTATATTATGTATAGTTTTATTTGTCTAGACAGAATAACCACAGAAAAAGCAAACTTAGTAAGAAACACACATTGTTTTAAGAAAATGGTACATCCCACATGGAAAAGAATGTGCATATTTTAGGGTGTTCATATTTTTGGGGGGGCAGAAACCAAGTGTGGAAACCTTGGTAAAAGTAAAACTATCTATTTGAATTCCATGGATAAAATTGGGGTACACATTCATGTTTTATATTTCTTGGCTTCATCTTCTAAGAAAAACTTAGGTGTTATATGGTGCCTTCGCTTTGCCTTTTCTTTATCCCCTTTTGCGTGGGCTTCCTTTTTCTACTCTGTTGTGAAGTTTTGTTAGTATAATATGTCAAGTCGTGATTTGTCCTAACCTCCACAGTTCTCAACAAGAGGGCTGCTTCTTGCGTTTGGGGGCTCAGCATGGGCAAGTGTCCAACCCTGTTAACACCACATTGCTGGTTCTGCCATCCAAATGCCATCTGAATGGAGAGATCAGGTTACAGGTGAGCTGGGCAGGCTGGCGGAACCTGCTTCTCCAGTTTGTCCTGGGTAACTGTTATCTGTATTTAAATGGCCATTTTGAAAACAAACAAGAAAGTGATAAAATAGAGCACATTTCCTCATACTTTGTCTAAC
Source organism: Mesoplodon bidens (assembly GCF_964165515.1). NCBI lineage: Eukaryota > Metazoa > Chordata > Mammalia > Artiodactyla > Ziphiidae > Mesoplodon > Mesoplodon bidens. Next base: position 43,699,362 of record NC_138160.1, on the reverse strand, counting down.
AAATGGACTCTTAAAAAATACACTGGATAGTTCAGAATTCTTTTTTTTTTACATTTATTTTATTACTTATTCATGAAAAAAATTATTTGGAGCAAGAATCATCAGCTGCGTGATCCTGTAGGTCACATGACTGAATCTAATCTGTTAATCTTACTGTGTCCTCCTTGAAGTAGACGCTGTGGGCTGAAATCTGTGTCATAAGCGACAAGCATGATGTCTTGGTTTCAGCATAGGGATTTATGGGACAAAATTAGGGGCTTGAAGCCACCTACATGTTGAAAACACTCACAAACAGGTTTCCCCAAATTAGTTCTTCCTTCTCCCCTCTCCCTTGTTCTCTCTCTCCCATCTTTGCATCTCACAGAAAAGAGCACCAGTACTATAAAGTCTGTGCCAGGCAGTTGAGATAGGAATGGAGTTTACTCGATTTTTAAGATAAGGGTTTATTTTTAACACATAATAAGTTGAGACAGGAGTTGCTAACATTTGTTTTGGCTGCTAATGATGCTATCAACGAACCAGACTTTATCTTTCTACTTTATGCCCCCCTAACTTGTTAGCAGTTTGTCCTCATGCTCAATGTGTCATGACCATAAGGTTACTGCTGTAGCTCCAGACATCATGTCTGCATTCAAGATAAAAATAAAAAGTACAAGGTTTCACAGATTGAAAGGGAAGACAAAAACTCTGCCAAAAAACCCCCAGGTGGACTTTCACTCAAGTCTCATAATCAGACCTGAGCCACACAGTTACCCCTACTTTCAAGGGAGGCTGGGAATCTAGTTCCTCACTCTCCTAGCCACTATAGTGAGAGGTAGGCAAGAGAGAAGGGAGTTGGGAAAAGCTCTTACCCTATCTAACTAACAGTATCTGTCACAGAGGTTTAGTTGGTCTCAGTAATATAGGGAAGCCTAAAGAGAAAATACAGGAGGAATGTGTCCCTCAGACCCTGACACCAGATTTTGGCCTCCCCAGCAGGGAGTGAGGTGGGCTTCCATCCTGAGAGAGGGCCCAGGATAGTTCTCGGCCTCCCTTGGGGACCTGGGAGCCTGAAAGGGAAGGAAGCACTCAGAGTGGTGCTGCAGCTGGAGCCTGAGGCCTGGGTATGTGATGAGAGTCTTTGAGTGTGCGAGCCTCTGGGAATAAGATGAAGGAAGTGATTGGTACTCTGGTTGGATTCTCCTTAATAAATTTCATCTTCATCTTTTAACTAAAAAAATGGAAATAAAAATTTTATGCAAGGAAAATATACTCATTGTAAATACAATGAAGTAACAAGTGGTAATGAAAGTACAGTGAAGTAACAAGTGGTAATCCTAACAACTAAAGATACTATTCTGAATATTTTGGTGTATTTCCTTTCAGAAATTTTTAATGTATATACATATGTGAGTGCATAAGTATGTTTGTGTGTATTTAAAACTTGGATCCTCTAGACATTATTATTTTTTAAATAAATTTATTTATTTGTTTATTATTTATTTATTTATTTTTGGCTGCATTGGGTCTTCGTTGCTGTGCTTGGGCTTTCTCTAGTTGCAGCGAGCAGGGCTACTCTTTGTTGCAGTGCGCGGGCTTCTCATTGCGGTGGCTTCTCTTTGTTGCGGAGCACAGGCTCTAGGCGCGCAGGCTTCAGTGGTTGTGGCTCGTGGGCTCTAGAGCGCAGGCTCAGTAGTTGTGGCGCACGGGCTTAGTTACTCCGCAGCATGTGGGATCTTCCCAGACCAGAGCTCGAACCCGTGTCCCCTGCATTGGCAGGTAGATTCTTAACCACTGCACCACCAGGGGAGTCTGGCAGGTGGATTCTTAACCACTGCATCACCAGGGAAGTCCCTACATATTATTATTGAATAGCAACAATTGACCATTGTATAGAAATGGTCAAGGGTTCTGCAGTCAAATAGAGATGGATGGTTGCTATCCTGGCCCTGCTGGGATGGGCCAGCTGGGTGACCTGAGTCTGTGAGTGGGCCGCATTCCTCAGTTTTGAAACTGGGACAATGGAAGTTGTGCGATTGATTGAGGTGATGCATCTCAAATGCTTGACACAGTACCTGTTACATGATGAACACTATAGTTATCTGTTTGTATTTTCTATCGCCGCTATAACAAATTACCATAAACTTAGTGCTTAAAACAACATAAATTTATTATCTCACAATTCTGTAGGTCAGAGATGGTTAAGCTGGGTTCTCTGCTCTGGATTTCTAGGAAATCAAGGTGTTGGCCGGGTTCTTATTTAGAGGCTCTGGGAGGACTCCATTTCCAAACTCAGTCTGATTGTTGGGAGAATCCAGTTCCTTATGATTGCAAGACAGAGGTTCCCATTTCCTGGCTTGCTGCAAGCCAGGTACTTGTCTTTGCTCCTAGAGATGTCACTCTGGTCCTTGCATTTGGACCCCTATGTATCAAAGCCAGCAACGTGTGTCAAATCCTTCTCACTGGAAGCTCTCTGACTTTCCCTTCTGCTGTATCTCTCTCTTGCTTTCAACTGGAGAAAATTGCCCAAGAAGTAAAAATATAGGCATGAGTTAGATGTCAAAAGTGTGGGCATGGGTTATCTGGAGAGCAAAAATGGTGCCCTTGCTCACGGCTGAATTCTGGAGCCTGTCAAATGGAGGAAGCTAGAGAGCAGCTTTATTAATGAGTGCTGAAGACATTCACAACAGTTTCTTAACCCTTCTAGGCAATCGTGGGGAGGAAATCAAGAAACAGGGAAATAAATCCAGTTCTTGCTTCCCAGTGGAATTCCCTGCCTCAAGGTACCTCAGACTGAGTTATAGAAGGAAAGTTGCCAGGGTCCTGGAGGCATCTTTGTCCTGATGCTGTGCAAAAATTTCCTGTTGGGAAAAGATGTATTGATTTGAGAAAAGAGCATTTCATGCACATCTCAATGTCCTGCAACTCTGCCCAAGCCTAAAAATTCATCCTTATGTGACCACTAGCCTGTTAAAAGTGCTATTTAAAAGTTCTACATTTTTTTCTAATTCATTGGGTTAACAGAGTCTTTCTTGCCATCCCAAGTAACTAACAGATCTTTTTCTGAGAAATTCCATTTTCATATTAAAGAATGCCATCTTCATCCAGCACCTCTCTCTGTCTGGAGTGAAGTTTAATTCACTGATTTATTGAGGTTCTATATATTATTTTCACCTGGTTGTTTATATTTTATTGCCACGTACATCCAAAATTGACCTGAGACCGTTTGTAATGAAAACTTACATGAAATAGGGCTGCTAAAGTTGAGTACCATTAAATGTAAGGAAATCAGCATAGTTAGGGTAGTAATAATTTGCTTTGATTCAATCATTCCTACACTTAAAGACCTATAGCCTTCCTTTAGGCAAACACCTGTTCAAACTTGAATAACTAACAACTGTTTCCAATATTTCCTTTTAGCTGCCTAACAAAACACAAGGTAAATCAGACATGACAACTATTTACATTTATTCGTATTGTACTGACGTAAGGGAAAAGCAATACCACAGATTTACTTAGGGTTTATATGGGCAGTCAAGTAATAATTAGAAATTGCATTTAGGATAGGATGTGGAAAATTCACTTATTACTAAGCCATCCCATGGTTTAAAGCAAATACAAATACCATGTTCTGTGAGGGGTAGTGATAGCTTTGAGCACTTGTATAAGATCATGCCTAACTCTCAAGGCTTCAAGATTTGTCTTTCATTTATTTGTTTATAATGGAAATTCCTAATGTAGAAAATCCCTCTTGGGGTGCTTCCAAACTCATCATGATTGCTCCTTTTCTGGGAAGAGACCTGAGTACACAAGGCTGGGTCTGTTTAGTTTAGGTTGTCACTCCCCTCTTGCCCTCATCATCCACATCGCCAACAAGGAGATTCTGTTTTTTTAAACAGAATTATCAAGATATATTTCACATACTATATAATTCACCGTTTGAAATGTACAGCTTAATGTTTTTTAGTATATTCAAGGGTTTTGCCACCATCCCCACAACCTAATTTAAAAAGTCCCTTCTATAAGAAGTACTGTACCTGTTAGCTGTTACTTCTCATTTTCCTCCCCAATCCTCCAGCCCTGGGTAACGACTAATTTATTTTCTGTCTTTATAGTTTTCATAATCTGGACATTTCATATAAATGAGATCATATGTATTTTTTTGTGACTAGCTTCTTTTTTTTTTAATTTATTTTTGGCTGTCTTGGGTCTTCACTGCTGTGTGCGGGCTTTCTCTAGTTGTGGCGAACAGGCAGGGGCTACTCTTTGTAGCTCTGTGCGGGCCTCTCATTGCGGTGTCTTCTCTTGTTGCGGAACATGGGCTCTAGGCATACGGGCTTCAGTAGTGGCTCACGGGCTCTAGAGCTCAGGCTCAGTAGCTGTGGTGCACAGGCTTATCTGCTCTGCAGCATGTGGTATCCTCCCGGACCAGGGATCGAACTCGTGTCCCCTGCATTGGCAGGCGGATTCTTAACCACTGTGCCACCAGGGAAGTCCTAGCTTCTTTCACCTACCATACTGTTTTTAAAATTCATCCATGTTATAGCACACGTCAGTACTTCATTCCTTTTTATTGCCAAATAACATTCCATTGTATGGACATTTTTGTGGCTATCATGGAAAATGTTGCTATGAATATTTATGTACAAGTTTTTGTGTAGACATATACGTATTTTCATTTCTCTTGGAAATGAAATACCTAGGAGTGGAATTGCTGGGTCATAATGATAACTCTACATTTAACATTTTGAGGAACTGCCAAACTATTTTCCAAAGTCTTTGTTCCAAAGCTGCACCACTTTACATTCCCACCAGCAGTGTATGAGGGTTCCAGTTTCTCCACATCCTTACCAACACTTGTTATTGTTTGTCTTTTTTGATCATAGCCACACTAGTGGGTGTGATGTTATATCTCATTATAATTTTGCTTTCCATTTCCCTAATGACTAATGATGTTGAACTTTTTTTTTTTTTTTTTTTTTTTTTGCGGTACGCGGGCCTCTCACTGTTGTGGCCTCTCCCATTGCAGAGCACAGGCTCCAGACACGTAGGCTCAGCGGCCATGGCTCACGGGCCCAGCCGCTCCGCGGCATGTGGGATCTTCCAGGACCGGGGCACGAACCGGTGTCCCCTGCATCGGCAGGCGGACTCTCAACCACTGTGCCACCAGGGAAGCCCTTGAACATTTTTTCATGTGTGTATTGGTCATTTGTATATCTTCTTTGGAGAAAAGTCTTTTCAATCCTTTGCCCCTTTTAAAATTAGGTTATTTCTCTTTTTATTGTTGAGTTGTAAGAGTTGTTTATATAGTCTGGATACAAGTCCCTTATTGGATAAATGACTTTAAAACACTTTCTCCCGTTCTTTCTGGTTTGTCTTTCCTGATGCTATCTGTTGCAGCAAAAATGTTATTTTGAAGCAGTCCAATTTGTTTATTTTTTGTTTTGTCACCTGTACTTTTGGTGTCATAACTAAGAAACTGTTGTCTAACTCAAAAATCACAAAGATTTACTCTTGTATTTTCTTCTGAGTTTTATAGTTTTATCTGTCAGTTTAGTTCTGTGATACATTTTGAATTAGTTTTTGTACACAGTGGGTATTCAAACTTTATTCTTTTTGCATTGGATATCTAGGTATGTCAGCACCATTTGTTGAAAAGACTATTCTTTTCCCATTGGATTGTTCTGACACCCTTGTTTAAAATCAGTTGGACATAAATTTGAAATCAGGAAGTGTGAGGTCTTCCAACTTTGTTCTTTTTCAAGATGGATTTGTCAGTTCTGGAGCTCTTGCATTTCCAAATGAATTTTAGCACTACCTTATTATTTTCTGCAAAAACCCCAGCTAGCTGTGGTTTTGATGGGGTTGTGTTGAACTTATAGATCAATTTGAGAATATTGCCATCTTAACAATATTAAATTTTCTGATACATGGATATTTCCCCTTTGTTTAGATCTTTGCTAACTTCTTTCAATAATGTTTTGTAGTTCTCAGTGTACGTCGTATACATCTTTTGCAAAATTTTTATCTAAGCATTTTATTTTTGTAACAGCATATTGCTATTGTAAGTGGAATTGGTTTCTTAGTTTCATTTTCAAATAGTTTCATTGCCAATGTGTAGAAATACAACTAATTTTTGTATATTGATCTTGTATCCTATAACATTGTTATTTTGGTTTATTAATTCTAATAGTTTTTTAAAAAATAGATTCCTTAGGATTTTCTATATACAAGATCCTGTCATGTCACCTGCAAATAAAGATAGTTTTACTTCTTCCTTTCCAATCTGAATATCTTTTATTTCTTTTTCTTGCCTAATTGCCCTCACTAGTACCTCTAGTACAAAGCTGAATAGAAGTGGGGTAAGCAGACATCTTTTTGCTTTTCCTGATTTTAGAGGGAAATATTTAGTCTCTCCCCATTAAGTATGATGTTTAATCTGGATTTTTCATAGATGCCCTTTATCAGGTTAAGGAGGTTCCCTTTATTCCTACTTTACTGAACATTTTTTTTAAATTAATTAATTAATTTATTTATTTTTGGCTGTGTTGGGTCTTCGTTTCTGTGCGAGGGCTTTCTCCAGCTGTGGCGAACAGGGGCCACTCTTCATTGCGGTGTGCAGGCCTCTCACTATTGCGGCCTCTCTTGTTGCAGAGCACAGGCTCCAGACGCGCAGGCTCAGTAGTTGTGGCTCACGGGCTTAGTTGCTCTGCGGCATGTGGGATCTTCCCAGACCAGGGCTTGAACCCATGTCCCCTGCATTGGCAGGCAGATTCTTAACCACTGCGCCACCAGGGTAGCCCCCTGAACATTTTTAATAAACGGGTATTGGATTTCGTCAAATGCTTTTCTGGAGTATTTATTGAAATATAATTTATGTGGGTTTTGTCCTTTATGCTCTTAAAATGTTTTATTATCTTGATATTTGGACCTAAGAGATTCTTGATGTACAATAAGCCAATCAGAATTCCCTTTCCTGGGAAAACTCAACCTTGGAACTTAGGTTTAGAGACTAGTAGTCATTTTAATGGCAAAATGCTGGGGAGAAGATCCAAAACTTGGTAACATCAAAACTTTGGGGGTAGGCACCATTCAGGGAAGAGGTCCATAGTGGAGCATTCCAGGTGGTGACGATCAGTGAAGTGAGTTCTGATTCTTGGAGGAGATGCCCTGTCTAAGAGAAGCTGGCGAAACTCTTCATGTAAAGAAGAGGCCACTTTGGGGGGTGGGGAAGGGTATAGGGCAGAAAGACACTGACAGCTAAGGAGCGGACAACCCCTCTCCTTCTTCTGAGTACAAAGAAGAGGGAGACCTTTGGATTAGGGCTGAGGGTCAAGGAATTGTTGATACCTGGATAAAACAATTCTTCCTCGGTGATCTCAAAGCTCGGGGGAAACCAACAGATATTCCTACTTACACTGAAGTCAGGAACACTTGCAGTATAAAGTCCTCTTAAAAAAGTTACAATAGTCAGAAACCTTATGATATTATTATATTGTTTCTATAACTTAAACATTTTTTTGCTTTTCTTAGAGTTTGTTTTTTAAGAAAATGATAACCTTTTAAAACTACCACAGCTTTAATTGTTATTGATCTTTGTGAATATTATCTTTATGCAATTGAATCTTCTCAGCCTATTGTAAATCTTAGATTTCAGTTAATTCCAAAGGGTATAATATATTGCTCAACTTTTAAAACACAAAATACAAAATGTGGCTTTTGTTGACAGACAAATATGCATTTGGTTTGAGACACAGTGTGGATGGTAAACATGCTTGCTCATCATCACACTGGAGGGGACTTGCATACTTGGTGCAAAACAAAAACCAACCCATCAGTGATTAAGAATCCGCCTGCCAATGCAAGGGACACCGGTTCGAGCCCTGGTCCAGGAAGATCCCACATGCCGCGGAGCAACTAAGCTCGTGCGCCACAACTACTGAGCCTGTGCTCTACAGCCTGTGAGCCACAACTACTGAAGCCCGCACACCTAGAGCCAGTGCTCCACAACAGGAGAAGCCACTGCAATGAGAAGCCCGCGTGCCGCAACGAAGAGCGGACCCCGCTCGCTGCAACCAGAGAAAAGCCCACGCGCAGCAACGAACACCCAACGCAGCCAAAAATAAAAAAATAATAAAATAAAATAATAAATTAAAAAATTAGAAAAAACACCCCAAAACCAATCCATCGTGTACTTTGATGCCTCCTACTCACAATTTGGTGTAAATAAAAGGACATTTATAGGGCCTCCCTGGTGGCGCAGTGGTTGAGAGTCCGCCTGCCGATGCAGGGGATACGGGTTCGTGCCCCGGTCTGGGAGGATCCCATATGCCGCGGAGCGGCTGGGCCCGTGAGCCGTGGCCGCTGGGCCTGCGCGTCCGGAGCCTGTGCTCCGCAACGGGAGAGGCCACAACAGTGAGAGGCCTGCATACCACAAAAAGAAAAAAAAAAAAAAAAAAAAAAAAAAAAAAAAAAGGACATTTATAAAGCTGCAACCAAAATTAAGGCACCCTCTTCTTGTGAATATTAATAACATTTGAAGAAACATAATAATCTAAAAAATTTACTGTTGACTGGCTTTCACCATTTACTACATTTGTGGGAGGAATGGGTAGGAGGGAGGGAAATGTCTTCCAAAGGTCACTAGGTTGAAACAGCTGTCATCCTTCCCATGAACCTAGGTCAGTTTAGTGTCCCTAGAGATTAGGTACATAGAGCAGAAAAGAGAAATGAGTGAGAGAAATGTTCTTTTTTTTTTTTGGACAAACCATAAATTAATCTTGCCCTAAAAGTAGAAAAATAGCAAACTATCTACTATTCAAAAGCAACACATATATAGAATTACTTCTAAACATGAAAATCTAATCTGTGTCTCCATCTTCCCTGCAAATCTTTAGATTTTATAAAAATATTTATGAGTAAGAGATCATAAATAAAAGCATAAGGACCTTAGAAAACGTAAAATGAGCCTTAAAAATGCATTGTATTTCTTCTTTCATTAAAATTTTTTTTTCTTTTTTTCTTTTGCTTTATTGAGGTATAATTGACAAAGTTGTAAGACATTTAAAGTGCACGTTGTGGTGATTTGATATACGTGGCTACACATTGTGTAAGGATTCTCCCCCACTGAGCTAATTAACACATCTAACGCTTCATAAATTTCTCTTTCTTTGTCTGTGTGTGGGAATCTCTTTTCATCTTTTTTTTTGTGTGTGTGGTAAGCAGGCCTCTCACTGTTGTGGCTCTCCCGTTGTGGAGCACAGGCTCCGGATGCGCAGGCTCAGCGGCCACGGCTCACGGGCCCAAGCCGCTCCGTGGCATGTGGGTTCTTCCCGGACTGGGGCACGAACCCGCGTCCCCTGCATCGGCAGCGGACTCTCAACCACTGCGCCACCAGGGAAGCCCTCTTTTCATCTTTAACTGACTAAACTAGGAAAGGAATTTAAGTAAGTATGAATGTGCTTACCACATTCATTCTGATTTATATTAAAAATGCATTAGTTTTCTTCTTATGACAGTAATACATGTTTATTGTAAAAAAGAAAAATAAATCCAGCCATTTAATAATTCATTAATTTAACTAATATATGCTGAATACCTACTGTGTGCTAAGTACTGGGTATATATTGGTGAATAAAACAGGTGTGGATCTCCTCCCTGTGGAGCTCAGAAGCTAGAGAATGAGATATTCAATAAACAGTAAACACACAAAAAAAGTAATTTAAAATTGGAATAGGTACTTTGAAGAGAGAGTCCAGAGATAGAGAATAATAACAGAGAATCCACTTACATGAGGGAGCTCAGGGAATGCATCTCTGAGGAAGAAATTATAAGTATTAAATTTGAAATTTTATCAAAGCCAAACATACACATGATTTAAAAAATTAAATAATAGAGAAGAACTTATATGAAAAATGATGATCTGCCTCTCCTCATCTTCCCATTCCCACCCTACTCACCAGATACAGCCGTTTTTATCTTGTTTGGCTGTTTCCCGTGCTAGTTGCTGCCATATCTAAATTGCTGGTTTTCAACCCTGGCTCTCATTAGAATTACCTGGGGTGGTTGAAAAAAGTACCAAATATGTGGGCCTCACCTTCAAAGATTCTACTTTATCTAGTTGTGATGATGTCAATATTCTGCTTTGGTTAGAGAACATGCTTTGTAAGATTTTGATCTTTTGAAATCCACTGATATTTGTTTAATGGCCTGGCTTATGGTTTAAATTGGTGAATGTACCATATGCATTAAAAAGAATGTGTATTCTGAATTTATTGGGTGTAGTCTTCTTTAAATGTCAATTAAGGTGGCTGATGTTGTTGCCGTAATTACCATGTTATCTTGGCTGTGATAGTTTCCAACACTTATTCTTGCTTTTGATATCCCGGGCAGTTTTGAGGAGTACTGATCAGGTATACTTTAGCATGCCCCTCTACTACTGGAATTTATCTAATGTTTTTCTCGTGATGGCGGGGGGAAGGTTGTGTTTTTTGGAGGAAGATAATACAAAGTGCCATTTTCATCCTATCATATCAAGGGTACATTCTATCAATATGATCTATGACTATTGATGTTCACTTTATCACCTGGCTGATGGAGTGTTTGTCAGGTTTCTCCACTATAAAATTACTCTTTCTTCTTCTCACTATGAAAACCACTATGTGTATCCCATGCTTAAGAATTGGGGAGTTATGCTTCCCTTCCTTTGGGGTGGAATATCTACATAAATTATTTGGAGTTTTTCTGCATGAGAAATTTGTCTCTTTTCCTCAATATCATTTATATCAATGCTATCTATCTATATATCATCTACCTACCTATTTACCCATTCAATTATCTATCAGCCCTTTCCTTTTCAAGCTAAACAAACAAAATGAATAAAAATTCTCTTGCTCTGTATTATTTCTAAATCTAAATTGACAGGTCTTTTATTTATCTGAGTGGAATAATGTTCATTATATTTGCTTTCATTTTGACTAACATTTGGCTTTTACCTAAAACTTTACAATAAGATTCTCTATAACTTTTTATTATTTATTTTTGCAATGGTTTAGTCTACATGCTGACACTATTAACTTTATTTTAGAGATGAAGGGACAAAATAGTTAAATGCCATTACTAAGTTCTCAGAGCAAACTAATGAATCAGCTGCCTCTACAGCTGACTCCTAGCTTTGCCCTCACATCACTGGGCCTTATTAGGTTTGTCTCTTTGTAAATTTTAAGACTTTTAAGAAAAAGAATCTTTTTCATTTGTTTCTTGCTTTTGGTCCTCTAGTTTAACTTTCCCCTGTCCTTCCCCTTAACTTTCCCCTGTCTTTAAAGTGAACTTTAAACACACTTCTGTCCGGAGGGAAGAAATTAAAGCTAGATTTTTCTGCAATGCTTTGGAAACCACCACTTAGCAAAAACCAGAAAGAAAAATCAGAATATCACTTTGAAAGCAAAATGAACACCGGTATTGCACAAACAAAATGTAAACTGCAAATCCAGCAACAAATAAAGAACTTACAGGTGTTACTACTTAGAGAAACATTACCTTTAGTTTCTTTTGTTTCTGTATTGAAAGCAAGGCATGTTTGCATTTAAATTTAGAAAGTTTTGGCGATACTTATTCTTAAAAGTAAACACTCCACAGTGAGTGGCTCAACCATGATGCGTGTATACCAGGAATGGAGAGCTCTGCTACTCGGAGGGAATGGAGAGAAGAGGATGAGTGGCGGAGGGAGAGCTTGGCATGAAGAACGAGGTTGAGGAAATGGAGTTATGTGTTAAACTTACTTTTACGGAAATTTTTATTTTTATTTTATTTTATTTTATTTTTTTATTAGTTTCTGCTTTATAACAAAGTGAATCAGTTATACATATACATCTGTTCCCATATCCCTTCCCTCTTGCGTCTCCCTCCCTCCCACCCTCCCTATCCCACCCCTCCAGGCGGTCACAAAGCACCAAGCCGATGTCCCTGTGCTACGCTGCCGCTTCCCACTATCTATCTACCTTACGTTTGGTAGTGTATATATGTCCATGCCTCTCTCTCGCTTTGTCACAGCTTACCCTTCCCCCTCAAGTCCATTCTCAAGTAGGTCTGTGTCTTTATTCCTGTTTTACCCCTAGGTTCTTCATGACATTTTTTTTTCTTAAATTCCATATATATGAGTTAGCATACGGTATTTGTCTTTCTCTTTCTGACTTACTTCACTCTGTATGACAGACTCTAGGTCTATCCACCTCATTACAAATAGCTCAGTTTCATTTCTTTTTATGGCTGAGTAATATTCCATTGTATATATGTGCCACATCTTCTTTATCCATTCATCTGATGATGGACACTTAGGTTGTTTCCATCTCCGGGCTATTGTGAATAGAGCTGCAATGAACATTTTGGTACATGTCTCTTTTTGAGTTATGGTTTTCTCAGGATATATGCCTAGTAGTGGGATTGCTGGGTCATTTACAGAAATTTTTAAATCAATTCAAAGTTGTTAAATGAATAACGAAAACAGTTATATTATAGAAAAAATTTTTGTATAGTTGTAACATAAAGAAATTCGAGCACCTAAAACCACACCTATAACAGGAGAATGGCATTTGTATCTGGGTTTAGTGTAGAAAATGATTTACTCAAGAAGTTATTTTATCTTCTGCACTAAGTACTTAAAGCACCCTAAAGCTAGCTACATGGTGGCACAAAAATGTTTAATAGATTTATACTGGAGGGAGAATTTTTATAGCTAGATTGGAAACCTATCAATTAAATGGAACTACTAGATCAATTCAGAATGACAAATTAAAACTAATAATGTCAAAATGTAGTAGAATAAGTGTCCTTATTCTATTAAATGTGTTATATTTATTGGTAACACATTTTTATCAGACCAGCTTATGGACTCTAATACAGTATGCAATATTGACAGGAGATTTTTCAGTTAATCAGGTAAATAGTGGCTTATTAAGAGGTCTTACTGTCTCTTAGCTTAGGCTTGTTTTTATTTAATAAATTTAGGGGGGTACAGTTACAGTGAGGAGATTTTGACTGAACATAAGATCTTGCCCAGGATGGTATCTATGAATATTTGTTGGCTGTACTCATTCAGAGTGCTTCTCCTTAAAAATACCTGAAGAGATTGTTTTACCTTGAGAAGTGATAAAGAAGACCGATTGAAGAGACTCCACAGTCTATGAAATGAATCAGATAACATTTGCAAACAAGTATATGCACAGCTATCAGATGATGAAGGACCTACAGCCACAGAGTGTGTTTACAGTTAAGAATTACTCCGGGGCTTCCCTGGTGGCGCAGTGGTTGAGAGTCTGCCTGCCGATGCAGGGGACACAGGCTCGTGCCCCGGTCCAGGAAGATCCCACATGCCACGGAGCGGCTGGGCCCATGAGCCATGGTCGCTGAGCCTGCACGTCCAGAGCCTGTGCTCCGCAACGGGAGAGGCCACAACAGTGAGAGGCCCGCATACCGAAAAAAAAAAAAAAAAAAAAAGAATTACTCTGGACTTCCCTGGTGGTCCAGTGGTAAAGAATCTGCCTTCCAATATAGGGGACGGGGGTTCGATTCCTGGTCGGGGAATTAAGATCCCACATGCCGCAGGGCAATTAAGCCCGGGCACCACAACTACACGCAACACAACTACAGAGCCCACGTGCCCTGGAGCCCGAGTGCCACAACTAGAAAAAGAAAATCCGCACACCACAACTAGAGAGAAACCTGCGCACCATAATGAAGAGCCCGCGCCGCAATGAAAGATCTCGCACGCTGCACGTAAGATCCGACGCGGCCAAAAAAATAAAGAAAATAAATTAATTAATTACATAAATATTAAAAAAAATAATTACTCATTTCTCGAAACTAAAGAGTCACGACAACTGATTCGATATGTGATCCTGGGCCAGATCGTGTACTGGAGGAAAAATGTACTATAAATTACACTATTGGGTCAATGGATAAAAGTGGAGTAAAGGGTGCATATTAGATAAAAGTATTGTATCAGTGTTAAATTTCCTGAATTTGATAACCATACCCTGATTATGTAGGTTAATTTCTTTGTTTTTAAGAAATACGTGTTTAAATATGAAGGGTGAAAAGGGACATGAGGTATGCACCACTTTCAAAAGGTTTAGAAAAGTAAACTATACACATATCTATATTTATACACTTATCTATTATCTATCTATGTATCATCTATCTATCTATCTAGAATGATAAAGAAAATAAGGCAAAATGTTAAATTTGGTGAATCAGGATAAAAGTTAAACAAGAATTCTTATTATTCTTGTAACTTTTATGTAAGTTTGAAATTATATCAAACAAAAAGTTAAAACACACACATATTAAATTTTTTTAAGTTGAAAAAAAAAAAGAATTAGTCATTTCTCAGCAGGGTGATGATGAAGCCCTGGGCCAGACTGCTTCATGTAACTTGTCCTTGACCCAGACTCTTCTTCTTAAAATATCCCTCTTTTGTATCATTCCTTGGTCCATTTCTACATTCCCTGTCTACACCAGTCCATGTGAAATTGATTAGTTCTTTGTATCTGAAGTAATATGCTAACTGCAGAATTTGCAATCTATTCACAGTGACCTAAAGTTCAGTCTTTCAAATATGAACTTTCTACCTCAACTTAGAGAGACTCCATTAATTAAACTCTGTCGTGCTGGCTGTTTCTGTTCTCATTTCTTTTCTTTTCTTTTTTTAAATAATAAATATTTATTTCTCACAGTTTTGGAGGCTGGGAAGTCCAGGATTAAGACACTAGCAGATCTGATGTCTAGTAAGGCCCCAGTTCCTGGCTTATAGACAGCTACCTTCTCGCTCATCCACCTTTTTGCTCCATCATCCTCAGGTTGTTGACTTGTCTTCTTAAGATGTTTCCCTTCATGGTCCCCTCAGAGCTCTGTAGTTCCGTGTGCAGAAAGCAACATCTTCTAGTGAAAAGGGAACTTTCTTCTCCCACGTTGACCTAGAGCAGTTCCTGAGATGGAAATTTGCATTCAGGGAGGTTATGGGTGATTGCTCTCAGGAACAGGACCTGATAGGGATGACAGACAGGACTGGCCAGCAAGAGAAAATTGAGCCAAGATGCAGCTGCAGCAGAGACCTCAGCTGACTCCACAGGGCACATTAGAGCTGCTTGAATCCTGAGTTTCCCAAGTTGAGGCAAGAGGCTGGACCTATGTGCCTCTATGTGGACCAGTCACTGGATGCGGGCTTAACCTTGGCCATAGACCTCTTGGAAGTTGCAGGAGCGAGAGCTCCTGTCCTGAAGGGGGGTCTGGGTGGTGCACCCAGCATCCACTACACATGTCTCCTTTCATGAGCAAAGACGTATTTCCCACATGCCCCTTCACACCCCCCTGGCTGGCATTATCTCATATCCATTTCTAAACCATTTATTGGTAACGGCAATGGCGATACCAGGATTGCCTTTGACTGAAAAAGCGTCATACTCGGGATAACTTTGGTTTCTCCTGAAGGATGAAGCTGCTCTGAAGGAGGTGAATAAAATCAGGTATGTTAGCAAGGAAGGTGGAGGCTGGGATGGCCATTCGGTGGCAACAGAATCTGGTCCATGTAATACTGAATATTTATCTTTCTGATTGATCAATGCTCAACACAGTGGAGGGAATCCCAGTTACAAGGTGTCTAGAAATATGTTCATCTCTCAGTGCTTATGGGCAGAGCATACAAGGAGGAGATAAAGGGCTGCTTCCCATGGGAAGTGCCAAGCTGTGGTTGCATTTGTAATGTAGGAGGACAAGTTCATCTCCTCTACATGGTGACCTTGAACAACATAGGGGTGAGGGGTGCCAATCCTCTGCAAAGTGGAAAATCCACCTATAACTTATCGTAGGCCCTCCCTATCAGTGGTTCTTCTGTATCTGCGGTTCTGCATCTTATTCAACCAATCGTGGATCTTTTAATGCTGTAGTATTTACGATTGAAAAGAATCCACATATAAGTAGACCTGTGCAGTTCAAACCCATGTTGTTCAAGGGTCAACTGTATAAGCTGTATTTAAAATGGTTTCTGTGAAAGTTGGTTGAAGGCTCCATTGTCCTGGCTCCCAAGGAGTCCGGATGGACTTTAAATGTTCTCATTTCTTTTTTTTTTTTGAAGGTTTTTTTTTTTAATTAATTAAGTTATTTATTTTTGACTGCGTTGGGTCTTCGTTGCTGTGTGCGGGCTTTCTCTAGTTGTGTCAAGCGGGGGCTACTCTTCGTTGTGGTGCGAGAGCTTCTCATTGCGGTGGCTTCTCTTGTTGTGGAGCACAGGCTCCAGGCACGCGGGCTTCAGTAGTTGTAGCATGCAGGCTCAGTATTTGTGGCTTGCGGGCTCTAGAGTGCAGGCTCAGTCATTGTGGTGCACAGACTTAGTTGCTCTGCGGCATGTGGGATCTTTCCGGACCAGGGCTGGAACCCATGTTCCCTGCATTGGCAGGTGGATTCTTAAACACTGCACCACCAGGGAAGCCCCATAAATGTTCTTATTTCTTATTAGACAAACTGATGTGATGTAGGAAATTTAAGTAGGGTGATGCTCCTTTAACTTAAATATGGAAAGGCTTATTAATACTTGTGCATACTGTCTATGAAATGATTCCTAGTATATTATCACTTGCTGCATGAGAAGAGGTTTTTATTTTTTATCTTTTTGGGGTACGCGGGCCTCTTACTGTTGTGGCCTCTCCCGTTGCGGGGCACAGGCTCCGGACGCGCAGGCTCAGTGGCCATGGCTCATGGGCCCAGCTGCTCCGCGGCATGTGGGATCTTCCCGGACCAGGGCACTAACCTGTGTCCCCTGCATCGGCAGGCGGACTCTCAACCGCTGCGCCACCAGGGAAGCCCTGAGAAGAGGTTTTATAAATAGCCTTGGCTTTAACAGAGAAAGAAAAAAATCTTCCAGACTCAAACATTACCTCAAACATAGGCTCAAAATATCCTTTTTTTAAATTATTATTTAGGAGATCATGTACTTGGGTAAACTCATTTGGGTTTGTTTCTTCATCTGAAAAGATAAAAAGAGCCTGGTGCCTCATAGGCTTAAATCTTCTATGGTTATTAGGGAGCAGAAAACATTTCCTTTTTCCTTTGAATCAAACTAATGATTACTAAGTAAATAGAAAGACATTTGAAAACTCTTGTTTATCTTGGTTTTATCTTAAGAGTGTTTACTATTGCCAATGTAAATGTTGAACATTTTATTTTTATGTGCTAGAACAACTGACAGAAACAAATGAAGATTTAAGACAAAGGAAAAAACTGAGAAGTTGAGTTGTATTTTGGATTTAAAGCTACTTTTGTGTCAAGACAAGTACACTGTGCAGAATGAAGTTTATATGGTCAACAAATGAAGAAAGTGCAGATGCCTGGTTGTTGAAAATCCACTTTTATTTATCAATACAGAAGAATTTAAACGTAAAGTGGAAGAGACTAAAGTTATTCCTGTATATCCAATTGAGAATTGAGGCAATTGATTTTCCGGATGTTTTCAGAAAAAGCAATTTTTGACTTGCAAAATTTTGAAAATTGCTTCACTGATCCATCTTACTCTCTATACAAAGAAAACACCTAAGGTATTTTGTAATGGATTTTAATTTATTTATTCGAATTTTAGCTTTTAAATAAAAATATAGGAAATCTCCATGTTATTATTATAGTCCAGGGAATCTTCTGCTAGTAAAATGCTTTTATGTGTAGAAGCAGGTGGGCATTTTAGGAAACATTTTCAGATTCAGAAATGGAGTTGGGGAAAGAACTACAAAAAGTAGGGTTCATTCAGGAGAGCTGATGCCAAGCCAGGGTAGGCCTCCTGCTCTCCCCAGTACATCTCCCTCCCCCGAATCTTCTCATTTCACTTAGATACATGGTCCAACTTTCCTCTGATTAAAGATTAATTTGGGTTAATAAGTAGTCTCATTTAAAAATATGATTTTTTTCCATTATAACAGTAGTATGTGTTCATTAATGCAGTTGTAGGAAATAGAGAAAGTAATGAGAAAATAGAGAAAATAATGAGAAATTATCTCTAGTTTCACCCCCCATCATGAGTAAACAGCTTCTCTAACTTTCTCTGGGAGAAATATGGGGCTGTTTGGCATTCATGAGTTAGTGCAAATTTGTTGTGCTGGGTTGTTTTCCCCCTCCTTCCTACCAAGCTCATATGCATTTATTTATTTGGTGGGTACATTGAAATCTCCTATGTGGTGAAAGGCTAGGAATGTAGAGCCCCTCTCCCTGAGGAGCTCACAGTCTACTGGGGAAAAGGCTACTCTCAAGGAGTTTGGATGAAAAGAGAAAATAATTAGCAAAAAAGATTTTTTTAGAATGAGAAGGACATATTTTATATGTTGAAATGAAGGAACCGATAAAGGAGATCCTGAAGTTGTAGATAATAATTTAGAGAATTGGGGAAACATGGACATATGAATAAGAAAAAAACCTTGCACAGTATATAAAAATCACTTATGTTCTTCGAGTTGGATGGATACTGGTAAGTTTGGGAGGAAATAAAGGTAAGAAGAGATAGAAGTTAAATGAGTTTATACCGATAGCCTCAGTTTTCTTTGACACAGATTTTTCAGAGACACATATGTACACATACATATTATTATGTACGTGGACTTGTATTATTAATACAGTGGTTCTGCTACATTATAGGTTTAAAACTCAGGACTCAGGACTCAGACTTGTATTATTAATACAGTGGTTCTGCTACCTTATAGGTTTAAAAGGTTTTGTGGATTAATTTTGGAAGTTAAATACCATTTAAAATTAATTCTGTAGGGAAGTGCAATTGACTTACAAAAGAACATGGAGCGTGCAACTCAGCAAACAGTCATGGAACACCTCTGCTGTGTAAAGAATGGTGCTTTGTGCTGAGAAAGTCTCCAAGATGAATGAAACCAGGATCCTATTGTCTAAGTGTGACCTTTCCTTGGTTAGAGTCTTTCCCATGTTACTATTGGTTGAAGGCTTGATTTTTTAAGTTTTAGAAATAATCCAAACATGGCCATCAGCGAAATGCATATCAAAACCACAATGAGATACCATGTTATACTCACTGGAAGGCTATGATTAAAAAAAAAAAAGACAGATAAAAAGTGTTGGTGAGGCTATGGAAAAACTGGAGTCCTCATATATTACTGGTGGAAATGTAAAATGGTGCAGCTACTTTGGAAAACAGTTTGGCAGTTCATTAAAAGTTAAACATAGAGTAACCATATAACGCAAAAAATTCACTCTTAGGTATCTACCTAAGAGAAATGAAAACATGTCCACACAGAAACTTTTGCATGAATGTTCATACCAGAATTATTCATAATAGTCAAAAGTTGGAAACAACTCAAATGTCTGTCATCTGATGGATGAATAAAATATAGTATGGCCATGCAATTGAATATTATTTAGCAATAAAAAGAATAAAGTACTGATACATGATACAATGTGTGGGTAAGCTTTGAAAACAGTATGCTAAATATAAGAAGCCAGTCAAAAAGACCACATTTTGAATGATTCTATTTATATGAAATTCCAGAATTGGCAAATCCATAGAGACAGAAGATAGATTAGTGGTTGCCTAAGGATGGCGAGAGGGGGAAATGGAGAGTGACTGCTGGAGGGTAAGGGATTTCTTTGGGGGAGAGGTGATTAAAATATTCTAAAATTGATTGTGGTAATGGCTGCACAATTCTGTGAATATACTAAGAATCATTGAATTGTACACTTTAAAACGGTGAATTTTATGCTATGCAATTGCAGCTGTTAAAACACACTAAAAATAGTGTCTTTGAAGAAAGTAGCAGGAAAACCTTAACACTAACATTTAAGCAAAAATTTTGAGTGGTTAAGGGCTGTTCTGGAGCCCTTGGGTTTTTTTTTTTTTAATTAACATCCTTATTGGAGTATAATTGCTTTACAGTGGTGTGTTAGTTTCTGCTTTATAACAAAGTGAATCAGCTATACGTATACATATGTCCCCATATCCCCTCCCTCTTGCATCTCCCTCCCACCCTCCCTATCCCACCCCTCTAGGTGGACACAAAGCACCGAGCTGATCTCCCTGTGCTATGCAGCTGCTTCCCACTAGCTAACGATTTTACATTTGGTAGTGTATATATGTCCATGCCACTCTCTCACTTTGTCACAGCTTACCCTTCCCCCTCCCCATATCCTCAAGTCCATTCTCTAGTAGGTCTGTGTCTTTATTCCCGTCTTGCCCCTAGGTTCTTCATGACCATTTTTTTTTCTTAGATTCCGTATATATGTGTTAGCATACGGTATTTGTTTTTCTCTTTCTGACTTACTTCACTCAATATCTCCATTTTCCAGCTAGGAAACTGAGGCATGGAGAGGTTAAATAACATGCTAGATTCCACAGCTAGAAAAGGTCAAGCCAGAATTAAAACCCAAGGGCCCTAGAGTCTGTCATACAGAGCCCTTGGGTTTTAATCCTGGCTTGACCATTTCTAGCTGTGGAATCTAGCATGTTATTTAACCTCTCCATGCCTCAGTTTCCTAGCTGGAAAATGGAGATACTGGCAGGGCTGCTTCACTCACCGACGGAGTACCCAGGTTTCATGCAAAACCGAATGGTACAACCGGAACAAGTTACAGAGCTCATGTCAAAGCTCAGTAAATGTTAGCTATTGTTGGTAGAGAGCTCTAACATTTTTAAAGTACCCTACATACATTTTCTCACTTGGTAACACAAGTACTCGGGACATTTACATTCTTTCTGCCTCAGTAAAATTTTGAGCAGCTTGTTTTTGGCACTCGAAACTCTCCTGGTGTCTGTCACTCTGTCTCATCCCTGTTTAACCCTATTTGATTCTTATTTTTACCTAATTTCTGCTAAGATGTCAATAAATAACACTGAATAATGTGACCCAGGCAAGAAAATTTCCATGTTAAAAGAGAAATCTTAAAAACCAAAGAAAGCTTGTGGAATCCAAAGGAAAGGCAACTCTACAATAGTATCTTTTTCTTTGGCCATTACATAGCATTACTGAGGCAGCCTGATCTGCACGCTCCTCAGTAGGGTTCTGATTTTTATTATGATTTAGCATGTATATTGTGCCTATACTAAAGGTAGCTTAAAAGTCCTAAAAAAATAAGAATTTTCTCATAAAAACCAATTTACACTTCTTTTCTTTAGATTTGTTAGGCCTCATGCTAATAAACCAAGATTTAAAATCTGTTTTAATTCTGAGAATTTTATTACAAATTGAAGTATTTTATTATTTTTTTTCTTGTTATAAAATCAATGACTGCAAGCGAAAAGACTAACGTAAAACACCCATATTTCTCCACTTTGATGGGGACTTCAGACATTTTTGTTACATATATACATACAAATATATACTTAAAAGAACAGGAATCATCCCATTGTACACCTGTTTTTTCTCCTACCTAACAGTAGTGATGATTCTTTTATGTTTTTAATTTTATTTTTTAATATTTAATTTTTAATTTTTTTAACATCTTTATTGGAGTATAATTGCTCTACAATGGTGTGTTAGTTTCTGCTTTATAACAAAGTGAATCAGCCATACATATGCATATATTCCCATATCTCCTCCCTCTTTTATTTTTTTATTTTTTTAAAATTAATTAATTAATTAATTAATTTTGGCTGTGTTGGGTCTTCATTTCTGTGCGAGGGCTTTCTCTAGTTGCGGCGAGCTGGGGCCCGCGGGCCTCTCACTGTCGCGGCCTCTCTTGTTGCGGAGCACAGGCTCCAGACGCGCAGGCTCAGTAGCTGTGGCTCACGGCCCCAGTTGCTCCGCAGCATGTGGGATCTTCCCAGACCAGGGCTCGAACCCGTGTCCCCTGCATTGGCAGGCAGATTCTCAACCACTGCGCCGCCAGGGAAGCCCTCTCCTCCCTCTTGCATCTCCCTCCCACCCTCCCTATCCCACCCCTCTAGGTGGACACAAAGCACTGAGCTAATCTCCCTGTGCTATGTGGCTGCTTCCCACTAGCTATCTATTTTACATTTGGTAGTGTATATACGTCCATGCCACTCTCTCACTTCATCCCAGCTTACCCTTCCCCCTCCCCATGTCCTCAAGTCCATTCTCTATGTCTGCATCTTTATTCTCGTTCTGCCCCTAGGTTCTTCAGTACCTTTTTTTTTTTTTTTTTAAGATTCCATATATGTGTGTTAGCATACGGTATTTGTTTTTCTCTTTCTGACTTACTTCACTCTGTATGACAATCTCTAGGTCCATTCACCTCACTACAAATAACTCAATTTCGTTTCTTTTTATGGCTAAGTAATATTCCACTGTATATATGTGCCACATCTTCTTTATCCATTCATCTGTCGATGGACACTTAGGCTGCGTCCATGTCCTGGCTATTGTAAATAGAGCTGCAATGAACATTGTGGTAGTAGTGATGATTCTTTTATGATTTTTATTTCTGAAATATTTTAATGACTTCACTTCATTATATAGATGTGGAATAATTTATTTAACCAACACCCTGTGGCTGGATATTTAACAAATCTGCATGGGATCATGCACATTTCTACAATTATCTCAAAAGCAAACAAAATGCTAGGAAATTAAGGGAAGTAAGGCATTTCTTCCAAAATTCAGCCTTTCAGGCCTTTATAATGGTGGTACAGTTTTGAGTTCTGTAATCTAAGATAAATATTGAAAGCGGAGGATTCAGAAGAAGACAGTAAACAGAGCATTGAGAAATAGGACTTGAAATTATTTAACTTTAAGAAAAGGAAGCTTACAGATGACTATATATTTATTTATATAAAAAGAATATCCCACAACACCTTGTATTTTCCTATGTCACTCTCACAGTCTGTCAATATTAGAATTATTATTGTCCATGTCTCCTCTTTTAGTCTGAGAGCTTTCAGAGGGCAGAAATGATCTCATTTCTCTGTTTAACCTGTAGTGTGTGCTGTCTATTGAACACGATTTGAACATAATGATGACATCTCAAAGAAACAGAGAGCAACCAGAGTTTAGTCCTGCTTACAGTCACTATGTTAATCTTCATAAGCTTCTGAAGGAATTGCCAGCCATGTGACTCTGTAAATATTGCTAGGATGCTACTGTGTGTTTCTTATTCCCATGAAGAATAATTTAAGCTTTTCTTTGCTGCCTTACTCTAGTAAATCAGGTCCTTGTGTATAATATTACTGAAATGTAAACATAATTGTGTTGAAATTATGACCCACTTGCTAATTTGAACTGTACGAAATGTTAACTAAATGCTTCTGTATTTACACAGGTATATTTACTTATTGGATAAGCATAGTTGAAAGTGTTTCATTTAAGTGTGATGATCTGACCCTCTTGTGCTGCAGCTGAGGGGCAAGTTTTCCACCATAGTGATACAATTCAAGTTTTCTGGGTATTTTAAAAACTAAATATCTAGGAGATAAAGCTGTGAAATCTCAAGAAAAAATAAGAATGGCATACAGCCAATTCATGTCGTCAAATTATGCTCTCCAACTTTGAGGGTGGTTGTAAATTTTACCAGCTTCTTGAGCTGTAACTGTAAACATTTAGGTTGTTTGAATCACAACTTCCTACATTAGATGACAAAATAATTTAGATGGCTTGTACCTTGCTAAAGTAGGTCTGATTCTGGTGTGAGTTGGTTGGTGTTTATTAACAGGAAACAGAAAACGTCCTTGATGAGATCTTCGTTTTTGTTTGGAGCAGGTAACAAAATAAAGGCTCAGGCTTCCCTGGTGGTGCAGTGGTTGAGAGTCTGTCTGCCGGTGCGGGGGACACGGGTTCGTGCCCCGGTCTGGGAGGATCCCACATGCCACGGAGCGGCTGGGTACGTGGGCCATGGCCGCTAAGCCTGCGCGTCTGGAGCCTGTGCTCCGCAATGGGAGAGGCCACAGCAGTGAGAGGCCCGCGTACAGCAAAAAAAAAAAAAAAAAAAAAAAAAAAAGGCTCATATTTAGTCAAGTCTCCAGTTAATAAAGGCAAACATCATACCTTGACTCCTTACATGTTGTCCCAGGGGAAAAAAAAGCAGAGAAACAAGTTTATAAACGCTTCGATTCCCTAGCAAAACCAAGTAATTTGGAGTTGTGGGAGTTAAATATCCTTTTAAAATAGCTGCTTTCTTTAGTCCACTGCTGAAGTTTGTAGTACAGTGGCTGAACATAGCATTCAATAAATTCTAGCTAATAGTTTTTTTCAAGAAAACAATGTCTTAATCTAAAAACTTACTCAAAAAGTTAATGGGTGCAGCTACAATAGATAATAAATTTGAGGAATCAGAGTGAAAAGAAAATGGCAATTAAGAAATGCAAAGCAGGGACTTCCTTGGTGGCGCAGTGGTTGAGAATCCGCCTGCCAATTCAGGGCACACGGGTTCGAGCCCCAGTCCGGGAAGATCCCACATGCTGTGGAGCAACTAAGCCCGTCCACCACAACTACTGAGCTTGTGCTGTAGAGCCTGAGCGCCACAACTACTGAAGCCTACGTGCCTAGAACGCGTGCTCCGCAAAAACATGAAGCCACCGCAGTGAGAAGCCCACGCACCACAACAAAGAGTAGCCCCAGCTCGCCGCAACTAGAGAAAGCCCGCGCGCAGTAACGAAGACCTAACACAGCCAAAAATAAATACCTACATTAAAAAAAAAAAGAAATCAAAGGCACCAGGATGCATATTATGTTGCCTTTTTTTTAACCTAATAAGATAGTCCTGTATTTCCTGAAGAATTTAGTGAATTAATTACTTTTTCTTGTTCACAGTGCCTCCTTCAGGAAAGACAAGTTTCGTTTTAATTTAGTGCAAATACATCCTTATTGGATTGAGCTACGTCAAATACCTGAAGATTAGGCATAATAAAGACAAAGTTTGTTTTAGTTTAATTGGTTATCATGAGAATGTCTACTCTGATTTTTGATTTCTTCTGCCTGGCTGTGTTCAATGCAGAAGATCAGTCTGTAAGTTTTAAAATTTTGATGTGGGGCATTAAAAAATTGATTAGAAAGGGAATGCATATGGTTTCTAATTTATTTTCTTTCAGGCATCATACTTACATCATAATATATAAAGTATGCAATTTTAATGTTATATACAGGAGATTTAACAGTCTCCCTTGATAGTTTGTTTCTTTAATCAGTCTCATAAGGGAATTTTCCATTATATTGAATGAAACATGAAATTAAACTATTACTTTTAGTATTTAAAATAGTACCCAGTGGATGAATAATCGGTTGAGGAAGCTGGAATAGTTCAGATTAAACAACCTGGGGGAAAAGGGGAAGAGCTGCAAGACCTCTCCAAGGCTGCATTGTGCAATATGATAGCCACTGGCTACATATGGATACTGAGCACTTGAAATGCAGATAGTATGGATTGAGCTGTGCTACAAGAGTAGAATATGCACAGGATTTTGAAGGATTAATACAAAAAAAAATCTTACAATATCTTATTAATATTTTTATATGGATTACATGTAGAATTTATGTTTTCTTTATATTAGGTAAATAAAATAAATTATTTAAATTGATTTCACCTATTTATTTTTACTTTTCTTAATGAGGCTACTAGAAAGTTTAAAATTATATAGGTGGCTTGTGTTACATTTCTTTTGGGTAGCACTGCTCTAGAGCCTACATATAGGGGCAGTAGCACTCTAACAATGATAGATTTACTGAGCACATACCATGTGCCTGGCCCTGTACTAAGTGCTGATAAGAAACCTTCAAAAAAGGTTCCATGATCACTCATGTTTTCACCTGGAATTGAGAGATTAAATAATTGCTCAAGATATCACAGCTAGTAAGTAGAAGAGGGGGTATTGGAACCAAGTGTGACTCCTCAGCCCACTTTCTTAATATCTACATTATAGAACCTCATGGAATAACCTTTACTTGGAATCACAGAAATCAGAGCTATGTAGAAAAGGTAGGGCTTTAATTCAAACTTTCAGTTTTATAGTTGGGAAAAATGAGGCCAAGATCTCCTGGACAAGAGAAGTTAAATGACTTGTCCAAGATCTCCTGTAGCTGAGTCTCATATAGTTTACCACTTCATTTGGGTTGGGATGAATTATGATAAATCCTAAGCAGGAGAAGAAGAGGGTTCTATGACATCAAATAATTGGGGGTTGGGATATGGTCTGAAAAGTCAAGAAAGGAAGTAATGTTTGAACTGAGCTCTGGAATAAGGGCAGAAGCTAACTAGGTCGAGGAGGAAGGGCAGGAGGATATCACAGCAGAATCTCTATAGTTTTCTAGTAAGAGCTTGCTTAAAGGAAGGTGCTCACAGGCTTAGCTGAAGACATCTCAAGAGTGGTGGGTTCCTGTCCTAGCCTCATACACAGACTTGGGTCATAGGGCTTCAAATACCAGACCTTTCATTATCTCCTCCTTTGGAAATCTTTATCCGTTTTCTCTCATCTTCTGTGTCCCAGGTTTCACTTGTCAGGTTGCAGATGATCCATAAGCTGCTCTGTTCATTTCTTGATATTAGCAGATCAAGACCTCTTAAAACTTATGTGTGCTTTTTCTAAGAGGGCAACTGAAAGGGATCATTTACAGATTAAGATTCCAAACTATCTGTATGTTTTCAATGGAAATACATCCAACTAGGGAAAGACCAATTAAATTCACTGTAATTTTTTTAGTCTTTTTTTCTATTTACTTTACTCTTGTGACTTTTACCATCTTTTTTTTCCAATTAAAAAAAAGAATTTATGGTATCTTGGACTAAGATGATGGCTGTGAAGATCTGAGCAAAATTTAGGAGGTAAAATTGACTGGACCTTGTGATGGATTGAACAGGGAGAAGGAATGAGATGTCAAGGATGACCCCTAAAATGCTGGTTTATATCACTGGATGGATTATGGCACATTTACTAAGTTGGTGCATATTGGAGGAGGCCAAGATTTGGGGGGAAGGTCATTAGTTCAGACCAGCTAGAAGTTTGAAGTGCCTGTGAAACCTATTGGTCTGGATTAGGTATGGGTTACTGACACTGTGGACAAGGTTGAGATTACCCATGGATGGTAGGTACAGTGTTAGTGGTGGGCTGGAGCTGGTCTGTACTGCTCCATGAGCCAATTTGCTCTGCATGATGTCATGTTGGTAACTTGAAATAGGCAATGGTGGAAGTATGTACACCACAGAAATTGGCAAAAACTTCAAGTTTTAGGTCTCTCCCTGCCTCCCAGCCGATTATCAGCATGCCACTGATAAAACTTAAACATTTCAAAAACCTAGTAAGAAGAATGAACCAGTAGTAACTACTGAGAAGGAGGAAAACCAAGAATGTGTAGTGTTGCTGAAAATGGAAAAAATTTCAAGTAGGAGGGAA
Source organism: Mesoplodon bidens (assembly GCF_964165515.1). NCBI lineage: Eukaryota > Metazoa > Chordata > Mammalia > Artiodactyla > Ziphiidae > Mesoplodon > Mesoplodon bidens. Next base: position 43,672,055 of record NC_138160.1, on the reverse strand, counting down.
TGATGAGTAATCTCAAATATTGCTCACTTTTATCAAGTAAGATGAAAAGTGAGGCTCATGGGCTGTAGCAATGGGGAAGTGACAGTGAGTAGGTTGAGGAGTGAGCCAGAGTTTGGAACCGAGAGTGGGGTATAGACAAATCTTTTGAGAAGCTTAGCTGTGGGGAGGATAGTCTAGAACAATAGCTGGAGATTTATACACATTTCAGTGCTTCCTGGATGAATCCAAGGGAAAGGTTGCAAACAAGGTAGGACAGGGAGGGCTGGGGAGATACTACTACAGTATGGATCCCGAGATGAGATGATGGTAAAATTCCTAGAGAAATTAACCTTAGGAGAAAGGCTATTTTCTCTACTGCATAGGAGAGAATGAGGAAAATGGTGTCACTGGTTGGGTTTCCCAGGAGGCAGACTTGGATTTATTTTTCTCAGATTTACCTTCTAGTTTATGAATTTTTTCTGACATGATTTTTAGATACTTTAATATACTTGTGAGATTTCTCTGGTTATGACAATCGATAACCATTGTGAAGTATGATACTCAAAAGTGATATCTGCAGATATGGTCTGCCTCATACAAAGGAAGGAGTAACATTTCTCTCCTGAGGACACTACATTTCTATTTTTAAAAAAAATTTTTATTGAAGTATAGTTGATTTACAATGTTGTGTTAGTTTCATGTGTACAGCAAAGTGAGTCAGTTATACATATATCCATCTTTTTTTAGATTCTTTTCCCATATAGGCCATTATAGAGTATTGAGTAGAGTTCCCTGTACTATATGATAGGTTCTTATGAGTTATCTTTTTTATATATAGTAGTGTGTATATGTCAGTCCCAATCTCCCAAATTTTCCCTCCCCCCTTTACCCCTGGTAACCATAAGTTTGTTTACTACATCCGTGACTCTACTTCTGTTTTGCAAATAAGTTCACTTGTACCCTTTTTTTTTAAGATTCCACGTATAAGGGATATCATATGAAATTTGCCTTTCTCTAACTTACTTAACTCAGTATGACAATCTCTAGGTCCATCCATGTTGCTGCAAATGGCATTATTTCATTCTTTTTATGGCTGAGTTATATTCCATTGTATATATGTACCACATCTTCTTTACCCATTCATCTGTCGATGGACATTTAGGTTGCTTCCATGTCCTGGCTATTGTAAACAGTGCTGCAGTGAACATTGGGGTGCATGTATCTTTCAGAATTATGTTTTTCTCTGGATATATGCCCAGGAGTGGGATTGCTGGATCATACAGTACCTCTATTTTTAGTTTTTTAAGGAACCTCCATACTGTTCTCCATAGTGGTTGTACCTGTTTACATTTCCACCAACAGAGTAGGGGGGTTCCCTTTTCTCCACACCCTCTCCAGTATGTATTGTTTGTAGATTTTTTGATGATGGCCATTCTGACCGGTTTGAGGTGTTACCTCATTGTGGTTTTGATTTGCATTTCTCTGATAATTAGTGATGTTGAGCATCTTCTCATGTACTTTTTGGCCATCTGTATGTCTTCTTTGGAGAAATGTCTATTTAGATCTTCTGCCCATTATTTGATTGGGCAGTTTGGGTTTTTTTGACATAGAGCTGCATGAGCTGTTTATATATTTTGGAGATTAATCCCTTGTCAGTTGCTTCATTTGCTAATATTTTCTCCATTTCAACTCATTCTGTGGGTTGTCTTTTCATTTTGTTTATGGTTTTCTTTGCTGTGCAGAAACTTTTAAGTTTAATTAGGTCCCATTTGTTTTTGTTTTTATTTTCATTACTCTAGGAGGTGGATCAAAAAAGATATTGCTGTGATTTATGTCGAAGAGTGTTCTGCCTATGTTTTCCTCTAAGAGTTTTATGGTGTCTGGCCTTACATTTAGTCTTTCATCCATTTTGAGTTTATTTCTGTGTATGGTGTTAGAGAGTGTTCTAATTTCATTCTTTTACATGTAGCCATCCAGTTTTCCCAGTACCACTTATTGAAAAGACTGTCTTTTCTCCAATGTATATCTTGCCTCCTTTGTCGTAGATTAGTTGACCATGGGTGTGTGAGTTTATTTCTGGACTTTTTTCCTATTCCATTGATCTATATTTCTGTTTTTGTGCTGACATTACATTTCTATTAATAGAGCTTGCATTTTTTTGGTAGCCACATCGACATCATCCTGTTGACTCATACCAAATTGTAGTCAACTAAAACCCCCAATTCTTTCTTATATGGTGGTAGTTTTTAAACATTACTTCTCTTTCTCCATCATAATCATCCTTTGCTTGGAAGAGTATGGTTTTTGTTTTCGTTTTTTTAGTTTGTGACTTTTTTTTTAAGAATAAGTGTAGATTTTATATTTAGCTTGATGAAATAGTATTTTGGCACATTGTTGCAGCCTGGAGAGGTAATTTTAGATTTTGATACTACTGAATTAATTCTTACAGACATGTTGACTCTTTCAACTCTTATGAGTATTTTTGATGATTGAACAGTACCTTAAAAGAAAACTATACATCTATACAACCAAAAAATACAAATGATAAGCCATGGGCTAGTGAAGCCTTAAATAGGCAGACCCTCTATTTATAATATCCTGCCTTTAATTTTTCAAAGGTAAAATTTGGGATGTTAATGATCCCAAGTACCTCACATGATTTCAGATAAGAAGAGGGCTTTTTAGAGTACTTATGTTATTTAGTGCTTTAATAATTCCTACATGGGAACAAAGACATTATATTGTGCTTCATATAGGCTTAAGTATTTGAATGAACATTTTTAAAAACCAAGTACCATGTGTGGATTTAAGTAAAAGAAAAAAACCTGAGGTGACTTCCCTGGCAGTCCAGTGGTTAAGCCTCTGCACTCCATCCCTGGTCCGGGAAGTAAGATTCCCACATGCCAAAAAAAAAGAAAAAAGACCTGAGATTTTTCTCATGTGCAGAATAAATATTTTAAAGGTAAACTTACATTAAAAAAATAATTTCTATTAAAAAAATGCGGGCCTCCCTGGTGGCGCAGTGGTTGAGAGTCCGCCTGCCGATGCAGGGGATACGGGTTCGTGCCCCGGTCTGGGAGGATCCCATATGCCGCGGAGCGGCTGGGCCCGTGAGCCATGGCCGCTGGGCCTGCGCATCCGGAGCCTGTGCCCTGCAACGGGAGAGGCCACAACAGTGAGAGGCCCGCATACTGCAAAAAGAAAAAAAAAAAAAAATGCAACTGAAAAAATTAAGAAAAATGGCTAATATCCTCATGAAGGAAATCCTCTTATTTAATCAATAAAGTTATTGGTATTTCTGGTTCTCAGTACCAAGAATTTTTCAGACTAAAGGTCAAGTTATAGTGAAAGAAACTGGAAGTGGGACAAGGTGAGAACAAATTAGTGAAGCTCTCACATGTCACTGGAGATGGATGAGCCTGGATTTCAGAGAGTAATGTCTTCCATCACTGAACAAAGACTATGCTTCCCTCTTTTAAAGACTCCATACCACCACACTCCATAAATTATTAAAATGATTAAAAGACCAAGCTTTAGTCTTTGGAAATTGTTTGCTAAGCAGATTTGCTTAATTTGCTAAGTAGAACAATACAGAATTTAAAACAAAAACAAGTCAGGTAGAAATGATTTTGTTGAATATGACCTATTTCGTTCTTACTAAAATGTATGTAATGAATAAAATTAAAAATTTAAATCAAAATATAGAGTATAAAGGCCAGTTTGGTCCTTTGAACACATTATTTCAATTAGGATAATAAGAGGGTATGATGGCTTAAATGGAATTACATTGAAAACTTCAACCAGGGAACAAATTTCATCTATTTAGAATGGAATTTTTTAATGCATTTTATTGGGCTTTTAAAATTCTTATCTGTCACAATTGAGTTACCTGACTTTTAATGAAGGTATCCAAATAATTTCAGAATTAAAAAAATAAATTCTGTAGAGATTGAAATAATAATTTTGATCTTGTTAATATTTTACTAACCCTGGGGGTTAACTAAATTTCTCTGACATCTAAATTTCTAGCCATCTGCAGATATCTTGAACTCAAACTATGACAATGATCCAAAAGAGAAAGCATAAAAAATTCCATGGCTATATGAGACTAAGTTTTCTGCTCTTTTAGTCTCTCATGAAACTTCTCACTTAAGGACATGGGTCTTTGATTTGATTTTATCCTGTTTACAGCCTAATAAATTAGCCTATTACTATTGAATGGGTGCTGGCAAAAGACACAAGACTCCTGTGTCAGAGACAAAGAACTTTTAAACAAAATAAAAAAAAAATTTTATTGAAGTATAATTGACATGTAATATTATATTAGTTTCAGGTCTAAAACATATTGATTCGATATTTGTAATGTTGGGAAATGATCACCACAATAAAGCTAGTGAACATCTGTGACCATACATAGTTATAATTTTTTTTTCAGATGAGAACAAAGGACTTCATTACTTACACCACAGCAGGAGGCATAAGCATGGGGCTTCCCTGGTGGTGCAGTGGTTAAGAATCCGCCTGTCAGGGGCTTCCCTGGTGGCGCAGTGGTAGAGTCCGCCTGCCGATGCAGGGGACACGGGTTTGTGCCCCGGTCTGGGAAGATCCCACATGCCGCGGAGTGGCTGGGCCCGTGAGCCATGGCCGCTGAGCCTGCGCGCCCGGAGCCTGTGCTCTGCAATGGGAGAGGCAACAACAGTGAGAGGCCCATGTACCACACACACACACACACACACACACACACAAAAGAATCCGCCTGTCAGTGCAGGGGACATGGGTTTGAGCCCTGGTCTGGGAAGATCCCACATGTTGCAGAGTAACTAAGACGTGCGCCACAACTACTGAGCCTGCACTCTAGAGCCCATGAGCCACAACTACTGAACATGAGAGCCACAACTACTGAAGCCTGCATGCCTAGAACCCAAGCTTGCAACAAGAGAAGCCACCACAATGAGAAGCCAGTGCACCACAACGAAGAGTAGCCCCCACTTGCCCCAGCAAGAGGAAGCCTGAGTGCAACAACAAAGACGCAACACAGCCAAAAAAAAAAAAAAAAAGGGGGCATAAGCATCATATTTTTTTTAATTTTTAAATTTTAAAAAACATCTTTATTGGGGCCTCCCTGGTGGCGCAGTGGTTGAGAGTCCGCCTGCGGATGCAGGGGATACGGGTTCGTGCCCCGGTCTGGGAGGATCCCATATGCCGCGGAGCGGCTGGGCCCGTGAGCCATGGCCACTGGGCCTGCGCGTCCGGAGCCTGTGCTCCGCAACGGGAGAGGCCACGACAGTGAGAGGCCCGCATACCGCAAAAAGAAAAAAAATAAAAATAAAAAAAAAAAAAAAAAAAAAAAAAAAAAACATCTTTATTGTAGTATAATTGCTCTACAATAGTGTGTTAGTTTCTGCTTTATAACAAAGTGAATCAGCCATACATATACATATATTCCCATATCTCCTCCCTCTTGCTTCTCCCTCCCACCTTCCCTATCCCGCCCATCAAGGTGGTCACAAAGCATGGAGCTGATCTCCCTGTGCTCTGCGGTTGCTTCCTACTAGCTATCTATTTTACATTTGGTAGTGTATATATGTCCATGCCACTCTCTCACTTTGTCCCAGCTTACCCTTCCCACTCCCCGTGTCCTCAAGTACATTCTCTACGTCTGCATCTTTATTCCTGACCTGCCCCTAGGTTCTTCAGAACCAATTGTTTTCTTTTTTTTAGATTCCATATATGTGTGTTAGCATATGGTATTTGTTTTTCTCTTTCTGACTTACTTCACTCTGTATGACAGACTCTAGGTCCATCCACCTCACTACAAATAACTCAATTTCGTTTCTTTTTATGGCTAAGTAATATTCCATTGTATATATGTGCTACATCTTCATTATCCATTCATCTGTCAATGTACACTTAGGTTGCTTCCATGTCCTGGTTACTGTAAATAGAGCTGCAATGAACATTGTGGTACATGACTCTTTTTGAATTATGGTTTTCTCAGGGTATATGCCCAGTAGTGGGATTGCTGGATCGTATGGTAGTTCTATTTTTAGTTTTTAAAGGAACCTGCATACTGTTCTCCACAGTGGCTGTATCAATTTCCATTCCCACCAACAGTGCAGGAGGGTTCCCCTTTCTCCACAGTCTCTCCAGCATTCACTGTGTGTAGATGTTTTGATGATGGCCATTCTGACTGGTGTGAGGTGATACCTCATAGTTTTGATTTGCATTTCTCTACTGATTAGTGATGTTGAACATCCTTTTATGTGTTTGTTGGCAATCTGTATATCTTCTTTGGAGAAATGTCTATTTAGGTCTTCTGCCAATTTTTGGACTGGGTTGTTTTTTTTTTTTTTTTTTTTGCGGTACACGGGCCTCTCACTGTTGTGGCCTCTCCCGTTGCGGAGCACAGGCTCTGGACGTGCAGGCTCAGTGGCCATGGCTCACGGGCCTAGCCACTCCGCGGCACGTGGGATCTTCCCGGACCGGGGCACGAACCCGTGTCCCCTGCATTGGAAGGCGGACTCTCAACCACTGCGCCACCAGGGAAGACCCGGGTTGTTTGTTTTTTGATATTGAGCTGCATGAGTTGCTTGTAAATTTTGGAGATTAATCCTTTGTCACTTGCTTCATTTGCAAACACTTTCTCCCATTCTAAGCATTGTCTTTTAGACTTGTTTATGGTTTCCTTTGCTGGGCAAAAGCTTTTAAATTTCATTAGGTCCCATTTGTTTATTTTTGTTTTTATTTCCATTTCTCTAGGATATGTGTCAAAAAGGATCTTGCTGTGATTTATGTCATAGAGTGTTCTGCCTGTGTTTTCCTCTAAGAGTTTGATAGTGTCTGGCCTTACATTAGGTCTTTAATCCATTTTGAGTTTATTTTTGTGTATGGTATTATGGAGTGTTCTCATTTCATTCTTTTACATGTAGCTGTCCAGTTTTCCCAGCACCACTTATTGAAGAGGCTGTCTGTTCTCCATTTTATATTCTTGCCTCCTTTATAAAAAATAAGGTGACTGGGCTTCCCTGGTGGCACAGTGGTTGAGAGTCTGTCTGCTGATGCAGGGGACACGGGTTTGTGCCTTGGTCTGGGAAGATCCCACATGCTGCGGAGTGGCTAGGCCTGTAAGCCATGGCCTCTGAGGCTGTGCGTACGGAGCCTATGCTCCACAACGGGAGAGGCCCGCGTACCACAAAAAAAAAAAAAAAAAAAAATAAGGTGACCATATGTGCATAAGTTTATCTTTGGGCTTTCTATCCTGTTCCATTGATCTATCTTTCTGTTTTTGTGCCAGTACCATACTGTCTTGATTACTGTAGCTTTGTAGTATAGTCTGACGTCAGGGAGCCTGATTCCTGCAGCTCTGTTTTTCTTTCTCAAGATTGCTTTGGATATTTGGGGTCTTTTGTGTTTCCATACAAATTGTGAAATTTTTTGTTCTAGTTCTGTGAAAAATGCCAGTGGTAGTTTGATAGTGATTGCACGGAATCTGTAGATTGCTTTGGATAGTATAGTCATTTTCACAATGTTGATTCTTCCAATCCAAGAACATGGTATATCTCTCCATCTGTTTGTATCATGTTTAATTTCTTTCATAAGTGTCTTATAGTTTTCTGCATACAGGTCTTTTTTCGCCTTAGGTAGGTTTATTCCTAGGTATTTTATTGTTTTTGTTGCAGTGGTAAATGGGAGGGTTTCCTTGATTTCTCTTTCAGATTTTTCATCATTAGTGTATAGGAATGCAAGAGATTTCTGTGCATTAATTTTGTATCCTGCTACTTTACTAAATTCATTGATTAGCTCTAGTAGTTTTCTGGCAGCATCTTTAGGATTCTCTATGTATAGAATCATGTCATCTGCAAACAGTGACCATTTTACTTCTTCTTTTCCAGTTTGGATACCATTTATTTCTTTTTCTTCTCTGATTGCTGAGGCTGAAACTTCCAAAACTATGTTGAATTATAGTGTTGAGAGTGGACAACTTTGTCTTGTTCCTGATCTTAGAGGAAATGATTTCAGTTTTTCACCACTGAGAATGATGTTGGCTGTGGGTTTGTCACATATGGCCTTTATTATGTTGAGGTAAGTTCCCTCTATGCCTACTTTCTGGAGGGTTTTTTAGCATAAATGGGTGTTGAATTTTGTCAAAAGCTTTTTCTGCATCTATGGAGATGGTCATATGGTTTTTCTCCTTCAATATGTTAATATGGTTTATCACATTGAATGATTTGTGTATATTAAAGAATCCTTGCATTCCTGGGATAAACCCCACGTGATCATGGTTTATGATCCTTCTAATATGCTGTTGGATTCTGTTTGCTATTATTTTTTGAGGATTTTTGCATCTATGCTCATCAGTGATATTGGCCTGTAGTTTTCTTTCTTTGTGACATCTTTGTCTGGTTTTGGTATCAGGGTGATGGTGACCTCATAGAATGAATTGGGGAGTGTTCCTCCCTCTGCTATATTTTGGAAAACTTTAAGAAGGATAGGTGTTATCTCTTCTCTAAATGTTTGCTCGAATTCGCCTGTGAAGCCATCTGGTGCTGGGCTTTTGTTTGTTGGAAGATTTTAAATCACAGTTTCAAGTTCAGTGCTTGTGTTTGGTCTGTTGATATTTTCCATTTCTTCCTGGTTCTGTCTCCGAATGTTGTGCTTTTCTAAGAATGTGTCCATTTCTTCCAGGTTGTCCATTTTATTGGCATAGAGTTACTTGTAGTAATCTCTTATGATCCTTTGTATTTCTGCAGTGTCTGTTGTTACTTCTCCTTTTTCATTTCTAATTCTATTGATTTGAGTCTTCTCCCTTTTTTTCTTGATAAGTCTGGGTAATGGTTTATCAATTTTGTTTATCTTCTCAAAGAACCAGCTTTTAGTTTTATTGATCTTTGCTATTGTTTCCTTCATTTCTTTTTCATTTATTTCTGATCTGATCTTTATGATTCCTTTCCTTCTGCTAACTTTGGGTTTTTTTTGTTCTTCTTTCTCTAATTGCTTTAGGTGTAAGGTTAGGTTGTTTATTTGAGATGTTTCTTGTTTCTTGAGGTAGGATTGTATTGCCTCAAAGTCCACACCACCTCAATTTTGGGATGATTCGTTGTCTATTCAGGTATTCCAGAGATGCAGGGTACATCAAGTTGATTGTGGAGATTTAATCCGCTGCTCCTGAGGCTGCTGGGAGAGATTTCCCTTTCTCTTCTTTGTTTGCACAGCTCCCCGGGTTCAGCTTTGGATGTGGCCCCGCCTCTGCATGTAGGTCCCCTGAGGGCGTCTGTTCCCGCTCAGACAGGACGGGGTTAAAGGAGCAGCTGATTCGGGGACTCTGGCTCACTCAGGCTGTGGGGAGGGAGGGGTACAGATGCGGGGCGAGCCTTTGGCGGCAGAGGTTGGTGTGACGTTGCACCAGCCTGAGGCGCGCCATGCGTTCTCCCGGGGAAGTTGTCCCTGGATCACGGGACCCTGGCAGTGGCAGGCTGCATAGGCTCCCGGGAGGGGAGGTGTGGAGAGTGACCTGCGCTTGCACACAGGCTTCTTGGTGGCGGCAGCAGCAGCCTTAGCGTCTCATGCCCGTCTCCGGGGTCCACGCTGATAGCCGCGGCTCGCGCCCGTCTCTGGAGCTCCTTTAAGCAGCGCTCTTAATCCCCTCTCCTCGCGCACCAGGAAACAAAGAGGGAAGAAAATGTCTCTTGCCTCTTCGGCAGCTCCAGACTTTTCCCGGACTCCCTCCCGGGTAGCTGTGGCACACTAGCCCCTTCAGGCTGTGTTCACGCCGCCAACCCCAGTCCTCTCCCTGCGCTCCGACTGAAGCCCGAGCCTCAGCTCCCAGCACCGCCCGCCCCGGCAGGTGAGCAGACAAGCCTCTCAGGCTGGTGAGTGCCGGTCGGCACCGATCCTCTGTGCGGGAATCTCTCCGCTTTGCCCTCTGCACCCCTGTGGCTGCGCTCTCCTCCGCGGCTCCGAAGCTCCCCACCTCTGCCACCCGCAGTCTCCGCCCGCGAAGGGGCTTCCTAGTGTGAGGAAACCTTTCCTCCTTCACGGCTCCCTCCCACTGGTGCAGGTCCCGTCCCTATCCTTTTGTCTCTGTTTATTCTTTTTTCTTTTGCCCTACCCAGGTACGTGGGGAGTTTCTTGCCTTTTGGGAAGTCTGAGGTCTTCTGCCAGCGTTCAGTACGTGTTCTGTAGGAGTTGTTCCACATGTAGATGTATTTCTGATGTATTTGTGGGGAGGAAGGTGATCTCCACGTCTTACTCCTCCGCCATCTTGAAGGTCTCCTCAGCATCGTGTTTACCTCAATTCACCTTGCCCTCAGATCCCACAGGGATGATGTAAAGGGTCCAAATAGATGCCTTCCCCCACAGTAGGTTGCATTAGAGAAGAATGCATAAGTTGGGAAATCTACTGATTTTACAGTAAGCCGAAGGAAGCTTGCTCTTTGTCTCAGATGGAGAGGTTACCCCATCCCTCAAGATTGCTTGTTGCAAATCAATTCTGAGAAATGGTTTAGATAAAGAGTATTCCAGACCCTGCATCCCATCCTTAGCATATTCAACAAGACATGCAGGAATGTGAGAGACCCATGGGAAATAGTAATAATATCTACTTCACATGTTGCTGTAAAGGTCAAATGAAAAAGAAATTGAGGAAAAGTTTGTAAAAGGTAAGAGCCAATCTCAAAAAACTGGAAACAACCCAAATCAATCCAGATGTTCTTCATCTGGTGAATGAATAGACAAACTGTGCTAAATCCACACAATGGACTCAACAACACGAAAGAATGACCCACTGATGCAAATAACATGGTGGGTGTATCACAAATGCATTATGCTAAGTGAAAGAAGCCAGACTCAAAAGGCTACAGACCATATGATTCCATTTATGTGACATTCTGCAATAGACAAAACTATAGGAAGAGAAAATAGACCCGTGGTTGCCAGAAGCTGAAGATGGGATGAGGAAATGACTATAAAAGGGGCACTGAGGAATTGTTGGAAGTGATGGGGCTGTTCTACATCTTGATTGTGAGGGCGGTTACAGGACTCTATGAATTTGTCGACACTCATAGGATTGTCCACTAAAAAAGAGTGAAGGTATTTGAGTCAAGATAGAAGAAAACTGCAGCTGAGTTGCTATAAGTACACCTGTATGAACTTTGACATTTACACTTACTTGCTTCAGCCCATAGTCCAGATTTGTGCTGTAAAGCCTCAAGACACACAGGCTATTTGTAGGACTCTACACAGTTACAGAGCCATTCCCCCAGTGAGTACATTGGTGGGATGATGTTTCCTCCTTGGTTTCAGAGAATATTCTCTAAGTATCCCTCTCCTTTTACCACAACAACACCCAAATACCTAATTATAGCAAGTCTAATTCAATATACCATGATATAGTCAGTTCCCACCTATATAGCTAGCAGAGGAGAATAGTTTTAAGAATTTAGAAATACAGAAACAATCCTAAAATCTATTTTAAGCAATAGTGTCAGCCATATCATCTTACCATTATTTGTTCTACTTCTCAGATGAAGAAGCTGAGACTCTGGAGGGGAGTGTTAGGTGACTTGGCCAAGTTCACACAGCAATAAATGAAAAAGCTAGGATTCTAAACCCAGGCAGTCTGGCTCCAAAGTCTGGTGTTTTCATAACTCTATGCTACAAAGGAACAGAAGGACAAGAAGGCACATATTTTGTCTCACTCCGAGTTTAAAAAAGATAATAAAATTCAATAAAAATAAAATTGGGGGTAGGAGAAATGAGTGAAGGGAGCCAAAAGGTAAAAATAAAAAAGAATAATGCCCAAAATAAAACATGTGACAATAAAGCAATAAAAAAAATTGTGAAGACCTAAATGTAGACTGGATACTATAAAACTCCTAGAGGACTACATAGGCAGAATACTCTTTGACATAAATTGCAGCAATATTTTTTGGATCCACCTCCTAGAGTAATGGAAAGAAAACCAAAAATAAACAAATGGGACCTAAATAAACTGAAAAGCTTTGCACAGCAAAGGAAACCATAAACAAAAGGAAAAGACAACTTATGGAATGGGAGAAAATATTTGCAAACAATGCTACCAACAAGGGATTAATTTCCAAAATACACAAATAGCTCATGTAGCTTAATATCGAAAAAACAAACAACCCAATCAAAAAATGGGCAGGAGACCTAAATAGACATTTCTCCAAAGAAACCAACAAGCACATGAAAAGATGCTTAACATCTCTAATTATTAGAGAAATGCAAATCAAAACTACAATGAGGTATCACCTCATACCAGTCAGAATGGCCATTATTAAAAAGTCTACAAATAATAAATGCTGGAGAGCATGTGGAGAAAAAGGAACCCTCCTGCAATGTTGGTGGGAATGTAAATTGGTGCAGCCACTATGGGGAACAGTATGGAAGTTCCTTAAAAACCTTAAAACTAGAGTTATCATATGATTCTGCAATTCCACTCCTGAGTATATATCTGGAGAAAACTCTAATTCAAAAAGCTACATGTGCCCCAATGTTCATAGGAGAACTATTTACAATAGCCAAGACATGGAAGCAACCTGAGTGCCCATTGACAGATGAATGGATAAAGAAGATGTGGTACATATACACAATGGAATATTACTCAGCCATAAAAAAGAATGAAATAATGCCATTTGCAGCACCATGGATGGACCTAGAGATTATCATATTAAGTCAAGTAAGTCAGACAGAGAAAGACAAATATATGATATCACTTATATGTGGAATCTAAAAATGATATAAATGAACTTATTTACAAAACAGAAATAGATTCACAGTCATAGAAAACAAACTTATGGTTACCAGAAGGGATAGTGGGGTAGGGGAGATAAATTAGGAGTTTGGGACTAACATATACACACTACTATATATAAAATAGATAAACAACAAGGACCCGCTCTGTAGCACAGGGAACTATATTCAATGTCTTGTAATAACCTATAATGGAAAAGAATCTGGAAAAATATATATATATATGTATAACTGAATCACTTTGCTATACACCTGATGCTAACACAACATTGTAAATTAAAGATACATCAATTTAAAATGGTTAGAAAAAATAAATAAATAAAAATAAAATTGATTAGGAGCAGAAAACCTAACATTTGTCTTGGAAGACACTCCCGCATGGGTCTCTCATGTTCCTGAATGTCTTGCTGAATATGCTAAGGATGGGTTGCAAGGTCTGGTGACTCTATCTAAACCATTTCTCAGAAGTGATTTGCAACAGGCAATCTTGAGGGATGGGGTAACCTCTCCATCTGGGGCAAAGAGCAGGCTTTCTTCTGCTTACTGCAAAAGCAGTGGATTCCCCAATCTAATGCAGTCCTCTCTAATACAACCGACTGTGGGGGAAGGCACCTATTTGGGTCCTTCATGCAATCCCTGTGGGGTTTGGGGGCAAGGTGAACTGATGTAAACATGGTACTCATGTTGCTTGCTGTGTTGTGAGCAATAAAATCCTTTGTCTCTGACCCAGGAGTCTTGTGTCTTCTGTCAGCATACATGAAACAGTAATAGGCTAACTTATTAGATTGTCAATGGGATAAAATCAAATCCCAGACCCCAAAGTTTGTATCTAATCAAATCCCAGACCCCAAAGTTTGTATCTAAGTTTAGATACAAACTTTAATGTGTTAATGCTTCCTAGAAAACTTGGAAAAATGAAGGTATAAGAGCAAGCAATCATAAAATAGGAAAGAAGGGACAAGTATGAATTTTTTAATTAGCGAACTTTTTGCATGGATTTATCTGAACTGCCTCTCCAACTCTTTACCTTCTGGCTTTGTAAAAAGAAGCCCTGGCTTTAGGGCTAATTGTTCCTTAATGACACTCTGCTTCTCATGCTAAACTTGAGGAAACTAACTTCTTCTGTGTTAGTGGGAACTGTTCCAGTGGGCATTCGTGTTGCATGGTCAGATATGGTGAAAGGATGACTAGCTGTGACTTAAGGCAGAGAACTACTAAGTTGATAGTACCAACTTCAGTTGGTAATTTGTGAACTGTATGATACAGAGGTGGAAAGAATATTAGAGCTCCTCATTTTATAAGTAATCTGACTTTTGGGAGAGGAGTAACTTGGCCAAAACCACACTGCAAGTTAATGGCAGAGCAAGAGTATCTGGCGTGGAGTAGAAGTCTGCTGTTCATTTCACCACTCCAGTTCTATTCTACTTCTCCAGAACTATTCTCAATTCATAGCACTTATGGGATACTGATTTACATTAACCAAGCTCAAATCCGGTGGATAAACCATAATTCAATTCATTTCCAATTGTAGCTGTGTAACTGTCTAGAGTAGGGGCACTTCCCTGTCAGGGGAACCTCTTCCCAGACTTACACTTAAGTCTTAAATCAGAAGTTTGCTTGGTGAGCACAGAATTGGAGCACATTTAAATGTATATTCTCTCTGCCTGCCAATGCAGGGGACAGGGGTTCGATCCCTGGTCCAGGAATATCCTACATGCCATGGAGCAACTAAGCCCATGCACCACAACTAGTGGGGCTGTGCTCTAGAGCCCAAGCACCACAACTACTGAGGCCACGTGCCACAACTACTGAAGCCCGTGTGCCCTGGAGCCCATGCTCCGTTAACAAGAGAAGCCACCTCAATGAGAAGCACATGCACTGCAACGAAGAGTAGGCCTCTCCTGCTGCACCTAGAGAAAGTCCGCATGAAGCAGCGAAGACCCAGTGCAGCCAAAAAAAGTAAAAAACAAACAAATAAGTAAATAAATGTGTATTCTAGTGACATAATCATCAAACTAGAGAAGCCATATGGATTGCTCTTGATTTAGCATATTTCTATTTAGACAATGAGGTTGGAAGTTTAGAATTTATTCACTCAAATTTATTGACCACCTACTATGTGTCAAGCATCTACTATGTGTAGGATCTGGGCCCAAGGATAGTGTTCTCTGGACAAGTGCTTTATAGAGACATATTTATTATCCAAATACTTTTTTTTTACAACTTTATTGGAGTATAATTGCTTCACAATGGTGTATTAGTTTCTGCTTTATAACAAAGTGAATCAGTTATACATATACATCTGTTCCCATATCCCTTCCCTCTTGCGTCTCCCTCCCGCCCACCCTCCGTATCCCTCCCCTCCAGTGGGTCACAAAGCACCGAGCTGATCTCCCTGTGCTATGCGGCTGCTTCCCACTAGCTATCTACCTTACGTTTGGTAGTGTATATATGTCCATGCCTCTCTCTCGCTTTGTCACAGCTTACCCTTCCCCCTCCCCATATCCTCAAGTCATTCTCAAGTAGGTCTGTGTCTTTTATCCAAATACTTTTTAAAGTTAGACATCTAAGTACCATTACCTTATCTCAAAAGAAAAAATTATTATTTTGGGGGCTTTCTATGAGTTATCTTAATTTCATCATAAATATGTACAGTAGAAAATAATTATCACATTTTGCAGATGAGGAACCTGAGACTTAAAGGGGCAAAATATCATTTTCAATACCTGTCACACAATTAGCAAGTGGCAGACCTAGGAAGACCCAGGTCTACCTTACTGAAGCACCTTTGCTTTCCACTACACCTTTTAACTCACAATTTCTTAAAATTGAGCTTATTACATTTTAAGCATAGCCATATTAAGGTTTTCTTTTGTGACTCTATAATCCTAGTTCCATGATTTAGGAAAGGTACTAATCTCATCTACAAATCAATTCAACAAACATTTATTGTATTGTACAATGATGTACAAAGCTTACTATATACAAGACAGTTAGCCATTCTCTGAAGAGGACACAAATATGAAAAAGACAAGATCCTTGTATTCTTGGAGTTACAACATAGTGGAGAACACACACACACACACACACACACACACACACAAAAGCTGGAACTAAGTAGACAAACAGTACAAAAGATATGCTATGGGAACTTAAGGAAGAGAAAAAAATTCCAAATAGGAAGATCTGAGAAGGCTTTATGGAAATGGTAACTGGAATTTCATGGGTAAGATTGCCAGGAGAAGATAGGGAAAAAGAACCCAAAGGTGAGGCAGCCTTAGCAACGGCCAGAAGGCAGGAGAGTGCTGGGCATTACCTACATTGTGGGGGGCCGGAGATGCTGGTGGGATTGTGAGAGATGATGCAAGAAAGGTAGAGAGATGTTAAAATAATAGAGGACTTGTACATGAGCTAGAAAGTTTAGAACTTAATTCTATGTGTAAGAAAGATCCTTTCACGGATTTAGAGCAGGGGAGAAATATGATCAGCGCAAGATAGTGCTTATTGCCTTCTATAGTTTTGTCACTGGATCTCCACTACTTTGCCTAGTGCATGGCACTTGCTGGGTGCAAATAAACATGTTAAATGAATGGACTAGAGGAGAATAGACTGGAGGTTGAATTATCAGTTAGGTTCTTGTAATTATTCAAGAAGAGAACAGATGTAATCCATACTACAGAGGTGAAAACGACTGTCTTTGATTTGGGCACATGGGAAAGAGAGAGTTAAGCCTGGCTTTGACTTTGCTGTACAAGGAAGATAAGTGGTCCTGGGAACAAGGTGCATGCAGAGGAATAGGTGGTTTGGGGAGAATGGGAATAGGGAATGATTCCCAATTCTGTTTTGGATTATGTTGTATTTGAAGTGCTGGTAGGATATCTAGAAAAAAGGATTATCAGGTCTAGAGCATTTATGAGCCCTGTTTTGAGGAGGGTACCATGTTCATAAGCCCGACTTCATCAGTTGTTTTATACAGATATGTACTCATTTCAGTTTGATAGTTTCCTTACATTCCTTAAAATCTTGGGGAGGTAACTTAGTACCCTATGCAAGAGCTATACCACAGAGAAAAAGAGAAGGGGAAAATGCTTGAAGTGGTTGGAGGTGAAGTGATATGATTTTTGTGCTTTCAGCTGGGCAGACTTTACTTCCCATCTTCATTAATTGGGGTATGGATGGAGAAGACATTTTATTTTATTTTATTTTATTTTTTTGAACAAAGTGAGGGCACATTTATTGAGAGACAAAATGAGATCTGCACAAAAGAAAAGTCATCCCATGTTCTCGGACGGGAAAAAATTATATTACAATATGCAATTATCTCTAAATTAATATATACATTTAGTACAATTAACCTAATCTCTAATGCTTTCTAAATCTACTTATTGAAAACTTTAGAAGTACTTCATAAGGTAAGAAGGTAATTAGAAAGTGTCAGGACAACAACCTAAAATAGAAAGTTTTATTTTCTAGTTATTATTGAATTACTTACAAAGTTACCCAGACATTCTCATATCTTGAACTTCTGCTCAGTTCTTGAACTTTCTGGTGACTGTGGTGAGAGTTTTACTGCAATACATCATAAGTTATTTGGCTCACCATATATTATTTTGTATTGGAGAAAGACATTTTAAAGGACAGACTCTTTACTTAGAAATCATTCAGTAACGGGACAATATGCGTATACACAAACTACTTATAATTGAAAAATAATAAGTCATGTAACCAGAGGTGACGTAGTTTATTGACTGCTCTTCTGACTGAAGCTTTTTTACGTTGCTAAAACCTTCTCAGGTTACGTTTTTATTGTCCTACTGATAGTCTGAATTATAAGGGATTCACTGATTCCTTCCCCAGGGCTATTTTGAGCTATACATTCTGGGGACCAGTCACGCTCAGAGAGTTTATTAGTCCAGGACACGATGGTCTCCTTCCCTTCCTTTCCCCTCCCTCCTCCGCAGTGAGGGAAGTCCCCCTTCATCCAGCGTCCCCACCTGTCCCACTCAGGCTGGAGCTGGATACATCCCCATCAGCGGGCGCTTTTCCCACCCACCACCTGGCAGGGCACGTGCCCCGGGGACCGTTGGAGCGAACCCCAGCCGTCCCTTTTATCCAGTAAGGAGCGCGCGGGGAGGGTTGGGCTGGCGCGCGGGAGCTGGGGGCGCGAGCCGGGCTGGCTGGCGCAGGGGAGGTGGGGCGCCCGGGGGAGGTCGGGCCGGGACGCGGGACCAGCCTCCAGCCCGGCGGGAGGAGCAGCGGCCCGAGGGACGCGACAACCGACCGTTGGAGTTGGGGATGAGGGGCTCTCCGGTTTGCATTTCTGGAAAGCAGTTGAAACCAGTGAAGTAGAAAAAGCAAGTTGCAAAACCGATAAGTATAGTAAGATCCCATTTATGTAGAAAGATTCACAGCGCCAAATTATCTATGTGTACGTATGTAAATGCACTGGAAAAGGTCTGACGATGCTCTGGGGCAAGGAGTAGCTTGGGAGAGCGGATGGAGGGAGCTTACTTTGTACGTTGTACATTTCTGAGCTATTTAACATTATTATTATTTAGCATGAAAATGTGATCATGTAATTGAAAAAAATCTGCATTTGGGAAGCTTGGCTATCCTTTTGCTTCCCATAGGTAGGGACCTGCTCAGACAGCACTGGCAAGAGATGAATCAGGAAAATCTTCTTCCCACTCGCCCTTCTCTCTGCCTCTACTCTACCTATTTCCCCCTCATCTTTTTTTTTTTTTTTTTTTTTTGCGGTACGCGGGCCTCACGGGCCCAGCCGCTCCGCAACATGCGGGATCTTTGCGGACCGGGACACGAACCGGTGTCCCCTGCATCAGCAGGCAGACTCTCAACCACTGCGCCACCAGGGAAGCCTCCAACCCTCACCTTCTTATTCGAAGTCTTTCCAAGTGGCCTTTGCCCTTTGCCGAGGAGTCCTCACAGCCTTTCTCATTATTACAAATCGACTTTCCAAACCCACTCTCAAAGAGGAAACATTTTGAAAACAGGTAATTACTCACAGGCACCTGAACATTTGAACTAGCCATTATTCCTAAAACATATTTGATACAAATTAAGATAAAATGTTTATAGAATATATCTATTTTGTCCTAAACAGGTGTACCATAGTTTTTCTATTTGTATGAAAACATGATGTTAATTTTTTTATTTTAAGTTTTCATTTTGAACTAACTTGACTTAGAAAAAGTTACAAAAATGGTACAAAGAATCCCATTGTATCCTTCACCCAGCTTCCCTAAATATTAACACTTAACCATAATAAATGATTATATACAGGAAATTAGCATTACTATTACTCTATCAACTAATCTACAGATATTGTTCACATTTCTACAATTATTCAACAAATGTCCTTTTTTTTTTTTTTTCTGGTCTAGGTTTCAATCCAGGATCTCATAATGCATTCAGTTGTCATGTCTACTTAGTTTCTTCTGATCTGTGGCAGTTTCTCAGTCTTTCTTCATGACTGACCCTTTCGAAGAGTACGCCAATTATTTTGTGGATGTCCTTCAATTTGGGTTTGTTTAGTATTTTCATTATTCAAGTTATAATTTTTTTTGGCAAAAATATCACAGAGGTAATATTGAACCCTTCCCAGTACATTATATCAAGAAGCACATGATGTCCATGGGTCATTAATGGTGACCTTAATCGATTACTTTGTTAAGATGGTGTCTGCCAGGTTTGTCCAATGAAAAGCTGTAATTTTTCTTTTTGTATTTAATTATAGGAGGCAAACATCCTCATCATATGCACACCAATTTTAGCATTCATGGTTCCTGACTGAGCAGTATGTGGTGTTTGCCAAATGGTGATTTTTCTGTTGACATTATTCTGATGTTAAATGTCAATCTGAATATTTAAATGCACCATAACTTTTAAAAGGAAGATTTTGACTAATATTTTTCTACTTTACACTGGGGGGAAAAGGCATTTGGAGGCTGTGTGATATGCCATGGAATTAGTGGCTAAAATAGAATTGTTGAATGTATTACTTATAGATAACTGAATTCTAAATGAATAATTCACTATTTTTAGTACTTGTAAGGAACATGGGATCTGAAATCCCAATTTACATGAATTTACAAGCTCATTAATTGAATTGGTTTTTATTACGCCCATGTTTGTACCCATTCTTATAAAAGGGTGAACATAAAATGGTATTTTAAATAGAACTAAGATTAGAAGTTTTTAATTTTATTTCAATGTATTGCTATTTTTAGTTGGTATTGAAAACTAATCCTTTAAATCAACAATACTTCTGACTCTCATCCAGCGATATTTCACTTTACTTAGCCTCAATGTTTGCTGAAAGGATTTACTGGAAGTTGGAATGAGTATCCTTTGAATGCACTGCAAGGAAAGTGGAATTCTTGTGGGTGAAACTTAGAGATCTTTTAATCCGAAGGTTATTTGACTAGCAAGCATTTTGATAAATCTCATTTGAAGATTAAGTTACCCTGTGCAGCATTTCCTCTAACCCTTTATCACTGTAAATGGAAAACTGGCCTAAGATTGGATCTTAGCCTTGATGCCATTTTTATTTCAGTATGAAGGAAAGCAGGAGAAATGAGTTTAGATTTTAAAAATCACTGACCCTTTTGACTATCTGATATCTATTAACCCTTCTCCCTCCCCAAATGCACAAACCCACATGTTGCATTAGAGGGAAAGCAATCCAATGTCAGTTGTGGGGGAGGGGGGGAAGAGGAGGGAGGAGGTAATGAGGGGGGAAAAGCAGGCTGCTAGACTGTCAGAGGTTTCCCAGACAGTTTCCCCGACCCCTGCCATACGGCACAGCTCTCCTCTCCTGGCAGCTCTGGTGTGCACAGCCCAACTGGCTCCTTGTCATTTCCCTCCAAACCCCTCCCTCAACCCCCAGTATCATCGTCTCCTTTATCACTCAGCCCCCAGTCTGCTCAGCTTTCTTGCTGGGTCTTCACTCCCTATCAGGTCCTCCCCGTCACTGGCCGTTTCATCAACTTTCACTAACCGTTGTTAGGGGAGAAAGCTCAGAAGCTGAAGTGAGAGAACCTGACCACTGCCAAATGGTTAGAGCAAAGAAGAATTTCTTGAATAACTATGTCAATGATTCCCCCCCTTTCTCATTAGCATAGAAATCTTGCCAAGTTTTCTTGTCCGTTTGAAGATGGAGGAAGAGCTGATGACACGTTGAGGGAACAAGCCTAGACTCAGTAGCTTAAGCAAAGGGTGATTAGCGTCAAAGGAGAGGAGGCCGGAGAGTTATGCACCCCTCCGATCCCTCAGAGGCAGAGGCAGGATGATGGGGTTGGAGAATGAGAAGTGGGGGCCGAGGAAAAGGGAGCAGGGCTCGTTATTACAGAACATTTTTGTTTCTAAAATGGAAAGAACGTGAATTCCCAGAACCCGCTTCTTCACCCGCCAACCGCCTTGCCTCCTGCAGCTGTCCAGCCCTCCGCTCCTGGCCCGGCGCAGGCCCGCCATTGCTCGCGGCAAAGCTTGGCGCTCCTGTGCGCGCCTCCGCGGACAAAGAGCTGGAGGCTGCGGGGCGCGGCCGCCGGCGGGGAGGGAGGGAGAGAGAAAGAGAGAGAGGACCCAGGCGCGCGCAGGGGGAATCCCTCCCGGGCTCTGACGTCACCGCAGCGCCGGCCAATGAGAAGCCGGAGAGGGGGATTCCCGCTCTGGCTGCCGCCCCGCCGGCTTTTTAAACCGTACCCTGGGGAAAGCTCGCTGGGAGCAGTGGGAGGAGTGGAGAAAAATGGGAGGTTAGGGGTGAAATATGATCGTCCTGGGGAACAAGACTCCAGAGGTTTGATGATTAAGCGTCAAGACTGGTTTAGACCTGGGGGGCAAAACCAAAAGCGGTCGAGGAGAGGCTACTCTCCAGCCAGGTAGGGCAAACTCCTCCAAAGATGGAGTGGAAACTTGAGCGCACCGCCCGGAGGAGGGTCCGGACCGAAGAAGAGATCCTATGGGTGAGTAACGCCCTTTTGTTTCCTCGCCCCAACTCCCTAAAGGGACTTCTTGTCGAAGGCACCGTTTATAATACCTGTTTAGGACCAAGAGGTAGTTCAAAACTCTAAATCCTGATTTTAATTTTGAGTTGTGTAATTTAGTTATATTCTGGGGGTGCCTGTTTTCTTTCAAAAAAAAAGTGAATGTAGTTTGACTAAGTAAGGATCTAGAAACATTCCACGCCTAATATTATGATTTTCCTAAACAGTTTCTATTCATATATGTTGTCTGTATTTTCAAAGGAGGAGGTCATGCGGGTGCTCGCCAGAGACATGAAACAGAAGAGAGGTCAAGATTCTCCCAAGGTGAGTGTCCAGGGCTTACTCCAGTTCTCTGTCTTGAATATGACCTCGAACAAACTAATTCTTGCTAAAGATATTTGCTGGAAGTATGAATTGGTCTGAAAATATGAAAAATTAAGAAAACCTCATACTATCACTAACTACAGTCTATATATTAAAGAGTATATATTAAAACATTTTTGTAAGAAACTGAAGATCTCTGACTGACAAATAATGGTAATCATTTTAATCTGAATGTTACATTCTAGTTTTTGCCTCTACAGCAAAAGATGAAGCTTGGATGTGTCAAGTAGGCAGTGCATCTTTAGATGGCTGTTATAATTTCATTTTAACAGTTGCTAGTTGCACTCCCCTCTGTTGCGTTCATAAGCTTGCCCCCCAAAGAAACTGAAATGGTGCTATCTTGTGGTCAAGAGCAGAAGTGGCATAATCTACGGCCCTTAGGTTAGTAATTTAACAGTTGATCCCTTGTAGTACTTTTTCACCTTGAAAGTCCGAACCCAAAGGCCTTTAATTTCTCTTGTAATCAGTGTAAATCATTATCATGATTCACCTTGCTCCTCTCTAGGCTAAATACATTCCTTCAGTCTTTACTTATAGATTTTAGTTTCAAAAGCATCACTAGTTTTATAGATTTTTTTCTAGACCTTCTTTAAATTTTTCTGTATTTAATTGGTGACACAATAAATTGAACACATAACTTTCAGAATGCAATGACTAATAGCCTTTGTAGCCAGAGAAAACAAACGACATTTGACTCCTAAAATTCCCTAAATACTTTAATATTTATTTTTCCCAAACAAAGCTGAAGATTTGTCTTGCCTACCTTTCGTATCACCATGGCTCCTAGATATTTGACTACCTGATAGAGACAACTGGTCTTTTCGTCAGTAAATAGAAGTAATGGGAAAAGCTACAGTTATGTATAACTTTGTTAATTCACTTGTATAGCAGTATCTGAGCCTTTAATTTGTAAAACCTAAGTGGAAGTATTTTGAAAGTTTTCTTTTTAAGTTTTTGAATAGATTAAAGAAAATATTGGTTTTATTTCTTATAGTATTTTTGGAGGAACAGGTTTTGCCTGTAAGTTTTCTTTAATGTGACTATTAAGATGAAAGTTCTGCCACTGTTTCATGTTACAAATTTAGCCTCAGTGACTTTATGGGCCATGAAAAGCAGCGGTGACCTGAATCAGGTAGGCAGTGTATTGTTAGCTGGCTGCTTTGGGTCAATTCAGCAGCCACGACTACCCTGCCACTTGCTTCTGGATAAATTCTTCTTGTTAACGAAGTACACTGGTTACCTGTGTGTGATGGGTTGGCAGTGTCTTGTTAGCTGGTTGAATATGTGAATGGCCCCAGCTAACTTGCAACTGCTATCTTATTGCATGTACAATGAACATCAGAGTATAATTAAATCTGTAAGTAATATGTGGGTATATTTGTGTGTATGTGTACTTTTTGCCATGAACCGGGTCACTCTTTACCATAATGCTTATTACTACTTTTCAGTTATAATACAACAAACAGCTTTATAATGCTGAAGAAACTACTCCAATTAATTATTTTAAAAATTTCAGGTAATATTCTGGAGTCTCTAATACTTGTAGACAGTATTAAAGTATTTGTGAAATTATATATTGATTTTAAATATAAAATTTAGAATATAATGACAATTTGGAATGGAAAACCTAAAATGTTTCCTCAAATTTTCAACTAAGTCTTTAGAATTCTTTCTGGATGATTAGTTTCTTAATTTGACATTACAGTAGGTCTCAATTACCATGTGTGTGTACAGCTAAAGGGAGAATTGAAGTAACTTTCCAGATGAGTCAGTCAACTAAAACATTTTCACTTGAATATCAAGAGAATTGGGGATTTGGGGGGTTAGGGGATGAGGCTGAATTGTTTGGAAGATTTGCCTTGAGTCTTCATTTTCTTTAAAATCACAGACTCATACAGTGTTTGGAAGAGAGCAAGATATTTAGTTTGTGAAGGGGGAGAACTGACCGCACAATATAATTTAAAATATTTTCTCATTCCCTTGGAGGCCATTTTGACTCATGGAGCCGTGTCAGGTGTGTGCTGGGTCCCAGACACACTGTGGTTGTATAAACATTTGCAGTAAGTTCATGGAGCTGACTTTGGTGGTCTGGTCAATTATTAACACCCTAAATGAGAAGTGAGAAATGTATCACATTCTCTACTGCATTGGACTATAAGTTATGGGTAAAATTAAATTCCTACCTTATTTAAATGTAAACATTTCTAGAACCATGGGTTAAAGAGATACCTATAATTTGATTCTTATGCATTTTGCTACTTTCAAACCTCATCCTCTTTTTGTTGTCTAGTATCATTCCATTTTCAGCATCTTTGTGCTTAAGTATTCCTTTAATGTAAATATTGTTTTCATCTTGTTTTTTTTAAGGTTAAATTTCAACATGTTATTTTCTGTAGAAAATCACTGATCTGTTGATAAAAATAAAACCTACTAAATTTAGAAGGCTTGTCCTTTGTGTTTTACTTTAAAAAATTTTTTTTAAAGAGCAAGACATAAAATGCCAACATTTATACTCAATAAACAGAATACATAGTTCAGTTCCTATTATTGAGATGATGAGAAAGGAAAGAAAGAATCGAGTGTAGTAAAGATAAACAAGGAGATCAGTGGGTAAGGGGGCGATTGAATGTTTAAATTCAAAAAGAAAACGTTTTCCTAAGAGTGAGGAGGAAAGAGAGGGATCCACACTTGGGATGTCAGAGGAAGAGAAGACGGAAGTGGGTTGAAAAAAAGAGGAGGAGGGAGGCAAAGCTGGTTGGAAGTATCTTCTCTGGGGGCAGCCACTGCTGTTCACTGGTGCGGGGGATGTAATTGCTTCCCATCACACCTTCTGGAAAATGTCTGAGTTTCTCAGTGCTCTTTAATGGCTCTCCCCCACCAGCCTCTGCCCCCAAAAGAGAATGCTTCCCTCGGCAAGGTGTGGCCGTAACCGTTCAGAGGGAGGAGGGAACAAGAAGAGTGGGAAGAAGCGTGATGTGTTAGTTTCTTGGTGTAACAGTTATTAGGATTTTATTATTCCCTGGGGAAGATGAAGTCAAGCTGAGGGATAAATACAGAGTGTCCCCATATTAGCTGTGCCCAAACATGACATTTTTCTTTCAAAGGAACACGTTAGCAGGAATACACATGATTTTGTACAGGGATCACCCAAGACCTTCCTGCTCATATCGGGAAGTCTTGAAACAGTTAGTATGTTTAAAGAAAATAAATGTAGAGAACTAGTTTTTGTTTTCTTTCTTAGACTTTGTCTCTCTCTCTCTCTCTATATATATATATTTTTTTTTTTCTTATTTTTTACTGGAGTGTTTTCCTACTTGAAATTACCTGCAGGCAATTCAGTTACGTCGTTAGATTATAGTGTGATTATACAGTTATAATGTTAGCAGCTTTTCATAATTCAGTATAACTGCATATACATCCACATTTATATATAACCTGTCAAAATAATATATTTGTAATAAAAATAAAGAGTATATGTGATATGTTTTTGCTTTAGATTTTTCTCTGTGGAGATCCTTATTACCATAAGTCTGGTTTTAAAAATTTTGTTGTGCTGGAGCCAGCTTGTCCTGGTCTGTGAGAATTGATTGTTAAATTTTCAGAAATTTTACAAGCCAGTTATCAAACCGTTAGTAGATTAAAATTGACCATGTGGGAGTATTCACACCATAGACATTGCAAATGCTGCAAACTGGGACTCCTCCTCCAGAGATTTGGTTGTTAAACATTTACCAGTCATCACTATATATATGCTATACATACTAGAGTTATTAAGAATTATGTATATGTACATATATACATACTATAGGTATGCTATAATTAGTACGCAATTTCAAAAATGAAGTACAATTTTTAGGGAATATTTTAGGCAAATTCATATTTATTCCACTCTCCAACACTCTGTATTTTTACATCTGCCATAAGATGATGATCAGGAGTTAGTAGGAAGTACTCCTCTCCACTTCCCAAATAAAACAAACAAAAACAAACTTTGTCAATGAATTATTAACCACAGTTAAAAGCATTTGATTTTGTCCCTTTCCTTTGTCAGGAGGACAACTGCTGAATACTCTTTTATGGGATGCCTACTATTTTTGTTATACTTCTCAGTTCAGGCAGCTCATAGCAGTTTATGTCCCAGACTTTTTGATGCTGAGATAGAGAAGGTATTGTGCTCAGTTCAAGAAAAATGCATTTTTTTTTTCCTCTGTGTGTTTGCCTGATGGTATTCATATGAGACATTTGAGGTCTGGGTGGCAACACATCAGCAAATGGCTCTCCTCCCTTTTATCACACATAGCCTGTTACAGAACCCTGAATGGACACCTGTATGACACACTTTCAAATACCTACCTGCCTTCCCTGCATACTCAGAGGGGCAAGAGGAGAGAATCAAGCCTAACCTAGTAGAGATTATAGGTTGAATAAGGCAACCAAGTTTGGAGATATCTAAGTGAAAAACCCACTTTTTATGGCTTTGGAGAGAACTAGTGATTTGGGGCAGGATGGACATCTCAGCTGCATTCTCTGGGACAGTCCTGGTCGTCCCCCAGCTCATTACCCTCTGTCTGGCAGTGGGGTGTCTACGTAACCTCTGTGGTGCTGGCAGATACACTTCTGCTCACACCCTGATTGTGAGCACATAAACACCCCAGCCGTCCTGGAGCACTGATATGAACTCCTGGAAGTCGTAAGTGGGAGTAAACAGCAAGAGTGTTCCAGAAGCAACACTTGGAAGGATTATCCTAAATAACATTTTGCTTAGAGGCCCAGAATTCAAATTGCTAACAGGCTTTTTGGGGGCAAGCTTGCAAAAGACAGATAGACTACTGAGGTGGCTTCCATTTCTTCAACAACAATCCAGGTTAGTACTGATTCCTGATCACTTGAAAGACCTTGGGAACTTGGAAGGGGCTTTTTGTTCACTTTGACCCCACCCCCAATTTATAGGTGAGGAAACTGAAAAGTAGTCGAGCTTGGCCCAAGGCCCTGCCGCTGGTGAGAGGTAGAAGCAGGCTTTGCTCACACAGTGACCACCGTTCTTTTTTTTTTTTATGTCTTTTTTATTGTGGTAAAAGTCACATAATATAAAACATACTATTTTAACCATATTGACTGCTATTCTTTTTTTGTTTGTTTGTTTTGTTTTGTTTTGTGGTACACGGGCCTCTCACTGTTGTGGCCTCTCCCGTTGTGGAGCACAGGCTCTGGACGCGTGGGCTCAGAGGCCACGGCTCACGGGCCCAGCTGCTCCGCGGCATGTGGGATCTTCCCGGACCGGGGCACGAACCCGTGTCCCCTGCATCGGCAGGCGGAATCTCAATCACTGCGCCACCAGGGAAGCCCCTGGGAAGCCCCTTGACTGCTATTCTTGAGGTGCCTCTGCACATCCTCTTGACCTGAGGGGAACCACACCTCCGCCCCCATCAGCTTACTAAATACATTCAGAGCTGTAGGTTGGACATATATGTTGAAGTAGAAGGTATTCTGGGAAATACATTTGATTTTTTTAAGAACTTTAAACACTTTTGCAGAATTATTTACTGAGGTGGCACTACTGATTTCACCATAAAAAAACACTTCACTTTCACTCATCAGGTCAGAATTGGAGAGCCAATTCACAGTTATTTAGATTGGGTCTTCCTTCTTAGCCAAATTCTACATGACTGTTTTTTCACATTGTTTTTTGGCTCCAGTATTCCTGTTTAATTCCTTTATGAAATGAATATATATTTCATGGGGCAATAATTAACCTTCACCAACTTGGCAGGTTGCTTTTTTCCAATAATTAGAAGGCTGACAAAACATAAAGATCAGGACTTTGGTAGAAAAGGTATGTTGTAACTCTATCAAAAGGCTCAGTGATTGCTGATGTTTCTAAGACTCATGTAGTTGGAATCACTCCCTTTTCTTTGTTAAGAGTTTTGACTGTTTGCAGTTGATTCTTCTTACTACAGCCATGAGAATGATGCAGCATTGAATTCTTTCCAAATGGCTAATCTAGTCTGACTAGATTAGCAACCAAAATTAACCTGTAAGGAACCTATAAGGAATTAACCTGTAAAGAATTAACCAAAACCTGTAAGGAATTAACCTGTAAGGAATTTATCAAAATTAACCTGAAGGGGAATCAAGCTGAATGATCATATACTCATGGCTTTTTTCTTACACTTGGGATTTTCACTCAAAAATACAGACTGACTCAAGTGTTAATATTCTAATTATGGAATTTGAGTTGCTTCTAGAAAATAATAAATATTGAGAAAGAGGAAGGCTTTTTCAAATGTTGTGATAATATCATTTATAAGTGACTATTTGGCCAGGTGTAGTAAAACATACCATGAACCTGTACTTAAAAAAATAACCCCCAAAACCCCAAAATCCTGTACCTGAAACAGATAAAAATACATAAGAATTAGAATCTATATTTCAACATTTTCAATGTTTATTTTGCTTTTTATTACATAAAAATAATCATTTATAATTAGTTACTCTGGAAATGTCACACAGTGTCTTGAATTCAAACAGTGGTCTAGTGTGTTGGCATTTCCATCAAGAATGATACTAGAAAATGTCAAGTCAGACAATAGGATATTGAAGCACATTGGTGACTGTATTCTGAATTATTTAGTGTGGTCAGATGAAGTATTTAATATATTTCATTTAGAGTCTTTGTCTACTCTTCATTTTTGCTTTAGGTAACATCTCTGTTGTGGGGACATTCACTACCAGTCACTGACAAGATAACATAAAAGGAAAGTCATCCTTCAGTGCCACATTTAATTGTCAGAGTATTTAAAATGGGATCAAACCCTCATGGAGACATTTCTGTATTCTGACTATTGCCTTAGAATGATTCAATGGCATTTTCATAGATCCTCTTTCTTTTTTATGATCATTTGTCTAATCAGAGCTGCTATCTCAGGCCTGATGATTTCAATGGGTTCCTCTGGCCTCCAAGATTTCACAACTTGACCTTCAGGGTTGACCAGATACTTCCAGAAATTCCATCTTGGTTCCTTGTTTGACGAATCTAAAATATCAGAATATATTTTCATGAGTAAATTCTTTGTCAAGATTTTCATTTTTGTTAGTATCTGCATAAATTACAACTTTAGAATCAAGTTCTAGGATTGTCATCATTTCAAAAACCAAACTAAACAAAAAGCAAAACACCCAAACAAAACAACTCAAAGTTTGTGTAACCAGATTTCTATATACTTGGTGACTTCACTGATGATTCTACTGACCTAGAATCAAGAAATGAAATAAATTAGTTTATTTTAGATTTGTTGATCTCCACCACAAAAAATTTACCCTGTCACTAGCTGAAAACTTTCAGTTTCTTAACATTTTTTTTAAGATAAAGTGATGTTCTAAATGTCTTTGGTAATAGGAATGTATGGATTACTTTTTGTAGTAAATATATATGTTTTTAATATTGTTGCATATTATATAGTAAGGAATTCTAAATAATTGTAGATATCCTTTGATACATCTTAATTTAGGTAAGAGATGTAGAAGTTTTTTTCTATTATATCATACAGGATTTGTGTGCATTATTATTGACTAACATGAGAAAAACTATAATTATTATGTGCCTAGTAATGTATGCTCAGTGCTTTAAATGGATCCTCTCCTTTAATCTTTACAGCAACCCTGTAAACATTGGATATTATTATTATCCCCATTTTGCAGATGAGAAAAATGGAGGCCTGGACTCACAGTCACATGCTAGTGAGTGGTAGAGCCTGGATTGATATCTAGACCTTCCTATTTGCAGAGCTTGTGCTGTTAAAATAGGGGACATTGCAAAGCAAACAGATTTTAGGAGGAAGATGACAAATTCATTTTTGTACACAAGGAGATTCAGGTTATGTGGGACACCCAATCAGAGGAGGCTTTGTAGCTTAAGAGCAAGAGCTCACCCAGGTTAAGGAGAGCCCATGTGGATGTGGCAGAATCCTGAGGATCAGTAGAGTTAAGGGTGGAGGAAAAGAGGAACCTGCAAGGGAGGAAGAGAAGGGGCCAGAGTAGAAGTCACAGGCAGCGAGACCCACCAGGCTCAGGAGAGTTATGGAGTGAGAGGCCAAACACAGTGATCTAAGAAGGAAGCAGAGACAGGGAAGTGGAGAAAACAAATGTTAACTATCCTTTCAAAAACGTCGCTGATGAGGTAGGTAGAAGGAACACACTGCCTAGAGTTTTTAAAATTCAGGGCTACTTTGCTTTATGCTGGGGAAAGAACAAATGCGGGAGCACAGGTTAAAAATAATGAATGAAAAGTAGCCTAATATTTACTTATACGTGTTTTATTTTGTGTACTGTGCCAAGCATTTACACTGGTTATTTCATTATTAATAGTGTTGCTGATTAGCTCAAACATCAGTGACTTGGTATGAACATCATCTTATTAACTAAAGCCTTCTTAAAATCGCTTTGAAAAATAGCCATTTTCTATGATGGAAAATGTGTTTTTAAAGATAATGTCCATCAGGGCAGGGCTCTCTCTAGTCAGTGTAACATCTTCGTGTGAATTAGAAAAAGATATCCTTCCAGGTGGGGACAGTCCCTCGGTACATACCTTGCACTCGTCTGTGTTTCAGCCCCCGTTTGCCTCCTTACTCCTGTTTAGTGAACAACCTGTACACCTGTACAGAGCCATCTTGTTTGTGAGTGCATGATCAGGTACTGTCCATTGTGGCCAGTTTTCAAAGATCTAATTTTCATTTGGCCGTCAACTCATAATCTTTGTCTCTGGAGCTTCATCTAACTTTAGTGAAACCTTAAATCACTGTTACCTTTTTGATTACACAGGGTAAGTGGAGTTTCAGAAGCTTTTTTAGTGACAAAGGGGAAGAACCTAGGAGCTATTGTGCCCAAGTATTTGGCTGCTGTAATTGAGAGGTGATTACAGGGCACATGCTCTGGCTTTTTTTCCCCTGTGCACCCTGGAAATAAAAGGAATGAAGACCTCACTCTAGTTACTATTCATGGAGTTAGGCATTATATTGACTTTCCCTAGAAACTGAATATAATGTTTTTGGATGATTCTGATTTCATACTTAAAAGAAATATTATAGAACATCATTAGCTGGTTTGTTTGATTGGAAGCTTGATTGCCTGGCTAAGGTCATGGTTTTAGCAAAACTCAAATTACCCACAGTGAAAATGACTGAGGCTGTCATCTATATAAGTTAGATGAGAGGACATTAGCTGAGTGTCCTTTAGAATAGTGTCTGCCACAGTGTAAGCTGTATGTGAATAAGTACTTTACTTTTATTATTAACACACTTAATCCTCCAGGCAATCTTAGGGGGTAGATACTATTGATAACATCAATTTACAAATGAGGAAACAGGCACAGAGAAATTATGTGCCTGATGTCACCGAGCAAAAGTAAAAGAGCAGGGGTTTCAACACAGACTGGGGCCAAAGTTTAGCTTTTAGTCACTATACTGCACCACGTTTACGCTGGAAAATCTTTAAATAGGTTTCTGTAGCTAGCTTAATTACAGAGATAGCCTAACACTACCCTCCTCCCCAAAAAATCAAGATATATTGTTTTGAATTTTACCAAAAACCACCTGGCAAACAGATATTATTCACCCTTGAGGATAATATCTTAGATAAGTAAGGCAACATGAAATTAACCACAAAGATAAGTTCAACTAATAATGCTCAGCAATATTGATGTGGGATGTATAGCTTTAATATTGGGGAGGGATATTTGCCCACATGCTAGTTAAATGAGAATTGAAATATTTCGTGAAAATAGCCATGACCACACTTAAAGTAAATTCTTCAGGAAAATGATCATAAAAATAAAATACATTGGAGTAGATTTATTTTGCCATCCAAGAAGTTAAAACATTGATTTCAGGGAAGCATAACTTCTAGAAAGTCACAAAGGATGAGAATCTAGCTCTTTGATAGTTTTATAAAACTTTCCCACTAAAACATTTCAAATGAATGTATTGTCCTTGTATATTTGTTTTAAAAATGAAAAGCAATTAAAAACATTAAATTGGTGAGGCAAGGTAGATATTTACCAACAAGAAATCTAAATGCAGGTTCTGCTTCAGGTCCTAGAATCTTAATCTTGTGGAAGATGGGGAATGTTACTCCGAAGTTATTTCTTGCAAAAGATACTACTTCCTTGCTTGGGCGGGGCTCCGATTCTCCAAACTGATTGCATGGAAAAGCCAAGACGCTGAAGTGGAATGGTCCAAACTCTTTGTGCAGTTCCTGCAGTGCTAAGTAATTTCTGTCTGTGAGTTGGCAGTCACTAGCCACGTTTACAACTAGTGCAACCTCCCGGAAAAAGAAAAAAATCCAACCGGAAAGTGAAGCAAATAAAAGATTAAAAAAAATATTTGCAAGTAGTTAAAATCCTAAACCATTTTGGAGGAATACAACCTTTGATAGATGGTTATCTCATATTTTTAGATATACCCAATTCTGCTGAAAATCATAACGCGGATGCATGAGTTAAAACTCTGAAAAATCACGACCATTGAAAAAGTCCTATGTACTCAACTAAAGTATTTTTTTAAATAAAAGATAAAATATGATTATTGATAGAGTGCTTTTTAATGTTGTTAGATTATGGAATTAATACTTTCATATTCGCATTATATGGAATACTCCATATTCACATTACTAACTCTAAGAATTTCCTAAGCAACTTAAAGTATTAATCCAGCACTTAAAGCAAACAGTTAACATAATCAGTTATCAATTAGAAGTATATAAACTGAGAACTCTGATGGCTAAAGTGATATACTAATAACATTACTTTGAAGACTAAATTATAATATGACCGTTTAACAGTGAAAAATGGACTATTAAGAGAATAAGCAGAGAACACAGACAAACAACAGAAATAAAAATCAGAAGATGCAACTTACTTTGCCTTTAAACTTTTCCAGAGAAACCGTTCTTCCATTTGCATCTTTCACTTCAAATGTATAAAAGCTGTTGATTTTAGGTTTTAGGAATTTTAGTTGTAGAAGAAATAACATTACTGTACATAGAACCATAGACAGCAAAACTGCAAATACCTTTGCTTTGGGCCCTGAACATCTCAGAGGGTAGGCTGTGAGAGGCTCCATTTTGGATGATTCTAGAGGGAAGTCTCAGCAGGCTGGAATTCAAGGAGGAGCTGAAACTTGAAACCAGCCTAGGGTAACGGAAAGTCAGGAAGGACATACTAGCTCCTCTCACTGCTGAGGAATAGAAAGACCTTTCTCAGATTGAGAATGGAGTGAAACTCCTGAATGAAGTAAAAAGCTCAAAAGAATATCAATGTATATATGATGTCAGTTGCAATTTTTGCTTGAAAAATCAGGACATTTTTGGTAGCTCTTTAATATCGACCCAACAAAGAAAATATTTCACCAGAAGATGGTGCCCTTGTAACTTGAAAGCTGTGAGGTGCTCCCAGCAATTGACTGGATGTAGGGAATTGGATGTATAATACCCAGGAATAGTTCAGAGTGTCAATTAAATTGGTCTATTAGTATGACACATGATCTATAGGAATTTAATTTATATGTGTATATATAATGCATATGGCTTAAGCATGCTATATGAGTTCAAGGAATTTATAGTGGAAAGGGCAGTGAAATTTCTGAAAAGGCTACTCGCTATGACCTCATCTAGCTAAGGCAATGCCAGGTGAATATAGTAAAAATAAATAGATTAAAAACTATGATGGCTCTAAAAAAAACTTTCCTCTATCATAAAGCAAGCTATAGTTCAGTATTTTTCAAATTTTTGATTATGATGCATAGTAAGAAATTCACTTTACAATATAGCTCAGTACATAGACAGGTGTAACTGAGAAGTTTCATTAAATGATACTTCCCTTTTGAACTGCGTTGCACCCTGGTCTATTGCATTTTTAAAACAGCCTGGTTCTGAACCATGAAAATGATTTCAAGGTTCACCAATGGGCTGCAAACTGTAGATAGAAAAATACTGAACTGTATAATAAAGCAGGACTTTAATAAATAAGATATTTCTACACTAAAGGCAAAAACACTCCATCCCCCATCCTACTTGGGTGCATCATCTAGTTGCTTATTATCTTCATCTTTTTCTGTGGCTGTCACTTTCTACAGGAGGCCTAACTTTGTTGAAAACTTTAGGGGCAGATATGGAAAGGGAATTGAGGGCTGCATATCCTGAAATCCATGGTTCCTTTAGCCACCTTAGAAAATGCCCTGTTTAGGGCACACAGCCAGTTTCTTTTTTTTTTTTAACATCTTTATTGGAGTATAATTGCTTTACAATGACGCATTAGTTTCTGCTTTATAACAAAGTGAATCAGCTATACATTTACATATATCTCTATATCTCCTCCCTCTTGCATCTCCCTGCCACCCCCCCATCCCACCCCTCTAGGTGGTCACAAAACACCAAGCTGATCTCCCTGTGCTATGAGGCTGCTTCCCACTAGCTAACGATTTTACATTTGGTAGTGTTTATATGTCCATGCCACTCTCTCACTTTTCCCAGCATACCCTTCCCCCTCCCCGTGTCCTCAAGTCCATTCTCTAGTAGGTCTGTGTCTTTATTCCCGACCTGCCTCTAGGTTCTTCATAACCATTTGTGTTTTTTTTAGATTCCATATATATATGTTAGCATACGGTACTTGTTTTTCTCTTTCTGACTTACTTCACTCTGTATGACAGACTCTAGGTCCACCAACCTCACTACAAATAACTCAGTTTCATTTCTTTTTATGGCTGAGTAATATTCCATTGCATATATGTGCCACATCTTCTTTATCCATTCATCTGTCAATGGGCACTTAGGTTGCTTCCATGTCCTGGCTATTGTAAATAGAGCTGCAATGAACATTGTGGTACATGACTCTTTTTGAATTATGGTTTTCTCAGGGTATATGCTCAGTAGAGGGGTTGCTGGGTCGTATGGTAGTTCTATTTTTAGTTTTTAAAGGAACCTCCATACTGTTCTCCACAGTGGCTGTATCAATTTACATTCCCACCAACAGTGCAAGAGGGTTCCCTTTTCTCCACACCCTCTTAAGCATTTATTGTTTGTAGATTTTTTGATGATGGCCATTCTGACTGGTGTGAGGTGATACCTCATTGTAGTTTTTTTTTTTTTTTTTTTCGATATGCAGGCCTCTCATTGTTGTGGCCTCTCCCATTGCAGAGCACAGCCTCCAGACGTGCAGGCTCAGCGGCCATGGCTCACAGGCCCAGCAGCTCCACGGCATGTGGGATCTTCCTGGACCGGGGCACAAGCCTGTGTCCCCTGCATCGGCAGGCGGCCTCTCAACCACTGCGCCACCAGGGAAGCTCCTCACTGTAGTTTTGATTTGCAGTTCTCTAATGATTAGTGATGTTGAGCATCTTTTCATGTGTTTGTTGATGATCTGTATATCTTTTCTGGAGAAATGTCTATTTAGGTCTTCTGCCCATTTTTGGATTGGCTTGTTTTTTTGATACTGAGCTGCAGGAGCTGCTTGTATATTCTGGAGATTAATCCTTTGTCAGTTGCTTCATTTGCAAATATTTTCTCCCATTCTGAGGGTTGTCTTTTTGTCTTGTTTATGGTTTCCTTTGCTGTGCAAAAGCTTTTAAGTTTCATTAGGTCCCATTTGCTTATTTTTATTTGCATTTCTCTAGGAGGTGGGTAAAAAATGATCTTGCTGTGATTTATGTCATGGAATGTTCTGCCTATGTTTTCCTCTAAGAGTTTGATAGTGTCTGGCCTTACATTTAGGTCTTTAATCCATTTTGAGTTTATTTTTGTGTATGGTGTTAGGGAGTGTTCTAATTTCATTCTTTTACATGTAGCTGTCCAGTTTTCCCAGCACCACTTATTGAAGAGGCTGTCTGTTCTCCATTGTATATTCTTGCTTCCTTTATGAAAAATAAGGTGACCATATGTGTGTGAGTTTATCTCTGGGCTTTCTATCCTGTTCCATTGATCTATATTTCTGTTTTTGTGCCAGTACCATACTGTCTTGATTACTGTAGCTTTGTAGTATATAGTCTGAAGTCCAGGAGCCTGATTCCTCCAGCTCCGTTTTTCTTTCTCCAGATTGCTTTGGCTATTCGGGGTCTTTTGTGTTTCCATACGAATTGTGAAATTTTTTGTTCTAGGACACATAGCAGGTTTTGAATGAAGATACTTTGTTCCACTAGGGCCTGACTGTTGGTGTTGTGGTAAGTTTCCAGAAAGTGCTAGAAAAGTGCACAGAATGATTTGAGAAGCTGTGAGAGTCCTTTCCCATCATCGTTAGGTATTTGGAGCTTTAGAGGACACGCTAAGGAGGCTGTCAGCCCTGCTCTGGTCCCTGCTCCTGGGGTATGTGTTTGGAGGTAGCTGAACAAAGCCCACAGCTTAAGCACATAAACCTGTCAGAGCACATAAACTATTTCACTCCCACTCTTCGGACCTGGTAAGAATGGATACAAAAGAAAACTATTCTCTTGTAAATATAATTTCTAGTAAAAACTAGAAATACAAATACTAATACAAAATGTATTATATCACTTCTTAACTGTGATAACTTTACTTTGGAGCTCTCTAGCTGAGTTATTGAAAGAGTCAAAGTGCCTGTGTTTATATTACCTCCGAACACTGCTATGTAGCTTAAATTCTCTGCCCTTGCTCCTCCAGGTCAGGTCCTTGTCTGCAGCACTGCCATCACCTGGGTGCTTGTTAGAAACACAGCCTTCCAGGCCCCATCCCAGCCTTTTTTGAATCAAAATCTGCATTTTTACAAGATCCCCTCATGACTCAAATGCACATTTAAGTCTGAGAAACTTTGGACCTCAATTTTTTTCTGGTTTGCAGAGCAATAAGCTTCTTTGGTTTCCCTTTATCTTCCACAGTAGATGTGTTTCATGTCTCTGTGTCTACACTAGCTACTTTAACTCCGCAGGCTGTTTAAGCAAATAGCTTTAAAAGTTAATTCATAGAACCTGTTGTAATTTGAACCATGTAAACTCATTCCATTATAACTGTGCTTTGAGGGAGGAGACAGAGGGATAACTCTGGAAGGGATGCTGACTGACCATCTCCCAGGCAGGACTCCATAGGGTAATATTATTTTGATAAACTCATTACGTTAGCTTCTAGTCCATTGTTTTCTAAGAATCTCCCATTGAGTGATCCAGAGCTGAAAGGACTTGAGAAGGCCAGTATTATGCTGTATGAATTTACAAGAGATTGCTGTATAAGCCAGCATGCCAGTTTTTACAACCAGAAATAAAACAATTGTGCAGACCTGATGTTTCCTGTTCGTTTGACCAGAAAATTCACTCTATATGAAAACTACTTGGAAAGCTTAAGTAAGTCTCTTGTCAAGGACAAAATCAGATCAGAGCCAGTTTGTTAATTTTATAATTCTTAAGGCTTAGGAGCATGAGATATAAATATAAACATATGTGTATATATATATCTATGATATCTAACTATCCATACAGGCCCATTAACCAAACATTTAAGAGAGTAGTTTGGAGAACACCCACCCTAGACAGTAATGACCACAGATAGATTTTGGACCTTGCTGGAGTCTTTCTCTGTATATATTTGATTTCATATCTTTCAGCTTTCTGGGGATCGTCATCATTGCTTACATGTTCTGTCTATACTAAGACCATCCTCAGATTATAAATAAATCCACATTGCAAATTTCTCTGCTTAGGGGATCATATGTTAGAAAACCCACCAGTTCTCTTTCAGAAGCTCTAGGAAGGCTTCCTAAAGGCGGGGAAGACATTGATGAGGTTGAAGGTCAAGGTTAAGGGAAGCTACTGGGTCAAAAATGGGATAAAGCAGTGGACTCAGTCAACCAACTAAGGCACTGCAGAAGATACAATAAAGTGTAAGTGATGGAAGCAGCCTCACACAAGTATGAAATCAAGTTTGGAGATAAAACACACATGAAGCAAGGGCAGCAAATAACCAAGTGCTAAAGAAATGACATGTTGGTAAGAGCTTTGTACTACCCATGATTCTAAATAAATAACATGTTTGTAGAAAGCTATTTTAAATATTTAATATATAAATATGCATATATTTATATTACAGGGCATCAAGTGTAGTATAAAGCTCTTTACAGACATTATGTAACAATTCTTTGAAATATGAAGAAGTTAATAACTCACCCAGGATCACAGAACTAGTAAGTGGGACAACCAAGACTAGAGTTTAGGACTTCCAACTTCATAACCAAAATTATTTAATGACATTAAACTATTTCTCTGTAATAAACAAAATATGTTTACTTAGAAGAAAATGTGATATGTGAGATTGCTGTAGTACTCTGGTGAAGGGGTTTTATTCATCACTAGATATTTAGATTTTTTTTTAAAGATTTTTTTTTAATGTGGTACATTGTTTTTTAAAAGTCTTTATTGCATTTGTTACAATACTGCTTCTGTTTTATGTTTTGTTTTTTTTGTTTGCAAGGCATGTGGGATCTTAGTTCCCCCACCAGGGATGGAACCTGCACCCCTGCACTGGAAGGTGAAGTCTTAACCACTGGACCGCCAGGGAAGTCCCGACATTTAGTTTTATAAGAAATCACTGTAAGGGTCTGAAGAGGGGAGGGAATGGAGAACAACAACCAAAACCTTGGCCACGTGTACTGAAGTTATGTGGAAGGGGTCAGAGCCTGCAGAGCAACAAGTCAAGCTGAGAGATGGTAGTGTCTTAACGAAGGCAACCTTGAGGAGGGAGATAGAAAGGAAGGGGTAGATGCTAAAGACACTCTGGAGCCCCCAGTGGCAGGTGTTGGCAATGCAGAATAAAGGATATCTGACCTTGATTGTTTTTGCTTGGGTTGTATTGCTCCCTAGGATGAGGGGGCATTGGAAGTTAAAAAATGAGACGGTAAATATTTTGGTCTTCACGATCAATTTTAAATAATATTTAGACCCTGATTTCAAAATGTCCTGTGGACAGAATGCTGCTGTGTTGGGCTGCTGGTGGTGGGGCAGGTGGGAAGGGCAGACATTCAGAGACTAAGGAAGAGCGGTTGGGGGGATACGCCTGAGAGCTAAGGACCATCTCTGTTACTTTTGTCTCTGCCATTAGGTTCTAGAAAGACCCTGGCATCACCAGCATGTCTTTCCTTGGAATGTCTAGGTTTTTCCCACCCACTGAATATTTGTGTGTCAGATTATTTATCACTAGATATATATTTGTTTCTGTTTTCCCAGTTGTTTCATTTTGTTACTTCCTGACCTTATTTTTAACCTCTCTAGGTTCCTTTCTATTTATTTTTTGGCCCCGGTGCCCTGAATTCCTCCCGATTTAGTGTCAATATGATGTGAACTCTAAAGGTAAACAAGGCACACTGATGTGCTTGGAGTATCAAGTCATTCATCCCTTTTCCCTTCTTTGTCTTATTTTCCTTATCTCCCTCTTCCTCTCTATTAATAAATACTTGAGTCATTTAAAACTATGCGACAGGCATTTCCTCAGCAGGAGATAGATCCTGGAACAAAAGTTTAAAAACATTGAAGATGAAATACCACAACCTACAGCAGTGTTTCCTAAGCTGTAGTTATTTGCATACTGCCTCAGTGATTTGCCCTGTCTGCATACCATTTGTTAGTTACTTAACTTTTTTGTCCAAATCGAATCATTTATTTTACTCAAATTAATTTTTATAAGGGAAAATTTTCTATCAACATTGAAAAATTTAAAACATTAAAAAATGCACGTTAAAATACATAACTATTAAAAAATGTTCATCTGTGCCATTACAGACCATATGTCCTTAGTGGAGGGGCTGACTGAGAATAATATATTCAAAATGTTATGAAAAATTGCATTCTAACTCTTTGAACATTCTTTGTGTTGAATACAGACTTGCCTCTTCCCATGCATTGGTCCTAGTTTTGTCATAGGGAGAAACACAAAATAAGTTTTGTTTTTTTGTCATAAATTGCTTCTCTTTAAAGAGGACAGTTCCTTTTGGGTCTCCTTTCCTCTGGACTAGATACCCCAGGTGCCCTCACTCCATTCATGTGTGGCTATTTAATGTGTGTTCCCTGCCCTCCTATCACTGCAGTCTCTTTCCTCCAAATAAAATCAAGTTTTGAATCCTGGCTTGTCCATCTCCTTCCAAAAGAACAGTTCTGAGACTGGCCACGGTTCTCCAGATGAGTTTTGACCGGTGCAGAGATAATCAGATTTTGCTTGCTTTTCTTCTGGACACTGTTTTTCTCTTAACAAGGCCTAAAATTGTACTACTTAAAAAAAAAGTAATTGCATTATACTGTTGACTCATATTCTGGATGTGGTTGTCTAATACTGCCCATCATTTTCACTTCTTATCAGTTCTTTCCCATGTTAGGCCTGTGCTGTGAAAAAATCTAAATGGGAAAAATTTTCACATACTCTTATTGAATTGAATTTTGCTGATTTTGGTCTTTGTCCCAGACTTTATTCTGAATCCTATTCTGTCCTTTAATATTTTAACTCTCTTCTCACCTTAGGAAAAAGCATTTTGATAAATAAATTTCCATTCAAACTACTGATAACAAACTGAACAGCATTAGGCCAGGGACAAAACCCCTTCTGTACATCACAGGCAGATTCATTCAGGCCAAAATGGATCCAGTAAGACTCGTGTGATCCAGGCCACTGGTGACAAGCTACTTATTTCTAGTTACTTGTTCTTCCTATTGGAAAACCATGGAGAACGCTTGTCTATCTAAATTTGGGGGGGGGGAGGGCATTTTCTCACTTGTCATCATAGATCACTAATCAGTATCCACTCTGGAAGTGTCGTCAGTGTTCTGAGCTTTCATTTATCCGGTCCCAGAGACTTGAACTTATTTAAATTGCCCAGATGAATATCTATTGCTTAATTTATCTCACTTTCCAGTTTCTGCAGAAATGTTTATGATATCCTGTCCAATTTGAAAATCATTCTTCTTAATGGAAAAGAAAGAAAGAAAATAGCTTATCTCCTTGCCTCTGGATTCTTTCCTAAATCCCTTGTGGCTTTTTAGGATTCATTGCCTCTGAGGGAAGAGATTCATTCATTTATTCATGAGCTCCTAGATGCCCTAAATGTCTTATAATCTGAGGATAGTAAGAGAAAATACAAAGTCTCTGGTCTTAACGAATTGATAATATAGTAGAAGGACATAAAAATAATCAGAAAAGTGGAATATAAGCCATCTTAGTCTTTGTGGGCTGCTGTAACAAAATACCATAGACTGGGTAGCTTATAAACAACAGAAATTTATTTCTCACAGTTCTGGAGGCTAGAAGTCTGAGGTCAGGGTCCCAGCATGGTCGGTTGAAGGCTGTCTTCTGGGCTGCAGACTTCTTATTGTACCCTCACATGATAGAAGGGGCTTGAGAACTCTGTGCGGCCTTTTTTATAAGGACACTAATCCCATTCATTAGGGCTCTGCCCTCATGACCTAATCACTTCCCAAAGGCCCCACCTACTCACACCATTACCTTTAAGGGTTAGGATTTCAACATGATTTTTTTGTGGGGGGAGGAGGGACACAAACATTAAGACTACAGCATGAGCAGAGGTGCTAAAAGCACGGGGACTGAATCACTTTGTGAGTTTAAACCTTGGGTTACCCTGGTTGGTTTTGAGGTTGTGCACTGCATGCTCCAGGGGCTGCCATTCATAAAGGCAATGTTGTGTACAATTGTGTGCAGTGATCTGAATCCTGGATCCGCTACTTATCAGCGCTATATCTTTTCTCAAGTTATCCTTGTTCAAGCCTATTAACCTTCACTTTCCGACTCTGGAGAATGGGGGATATAACTGTACCTATCTCATAGGGTTGTGACGAAGTTTAAATAAAAACCCTCTAATACACTTATCTCAGTGCTTGGCACTTATTGAGTGCTTGATAAATGCTGTTATTATTAATAAAATGTGACCAGGCTCTATTGGAAGCACACATAGTGAGCCATAGAAGCACAGGAGTGCTGTGTATTAGTTTCCAATGACTGATGTAACAAATTACCACAAATTTGGAGGCTTAAAACAGCATACATTTATTCTCTTACAGTTATGGAGGCTAGAGGTCCAAAATCAGTTTCCCTGGCATAAGGCAAGGAATCAGCAGGGGAGGCTTTAGGGGAGAAGCCATTCCTTGCCTTTTCCTGTTTCTGGTGAACCAGCATTTCTTGGTTGTGCATTACCCCAGTCTCTGTCTCTGTGGTCACATTTCCTTCTCCTCCTCTGTGTGTAGTCAAATCTCCCTCTGCCTCCTTCTAGAAGGACATGTTATTTCATTTAGGGGTTACCCAGATAATCCAAGATGTTCTCCCCATCTCAAGATCCTTAACTTAAACACATCTGTGAAACCTCTTTGCCATAGTAGGTAACATTCATAGGTTCTAGGGATTAGGATATGGATATCTTACAGGGCCATTATTGTATTAGGATTCTCTAGAGAAACAGAATGAATAGGATATATAGATATAGACAGAGATATAGTTATAGGCATAGATATAGATATAGATATAGATAAGAGGCTCATGAGGTTATGGAAGCTAAATCACACAACCCTGCCATTTGCAAGCCGGAGAACCAGGAAAGCTGGTGGTATGATTCAGTCCAAGTCCAAAGGCCCGAGAACTGGCGGACTGCTGTTGTAAGTTAAGGAGTCTGAAGATCTGTGGACCAGGAGCTCTGATGTCTGAGGCCAGGAAAAGATGGATGTCTCAGTTCACAAAGGGAGAGAATTTGCCCTTCCTTTGCCTTTTTGTTCCATTTGGGACCCTGGTGGTTTGGATGATGCCCACCCATATTTGTGAAGGTGGATCTCTTTACTCAGTCTACTGAATCAAATGCTTCCAGAAACACCCTCACAGACACATCCAGAAATTACATTTTACGAGCTATCTGGGCATCTCTTACCTCAATCAAGTTGATGCATAATATTAACCATCACAATTATATAGCCCACCACAGGCTGCCCAACCCAGTTTAGAATGGGGAGGAAAGGAATGTCAGAGACACTTTCCTGAAGGAGTTGGTGGCTGACCCCAGCCATGAGGGTGGGCTAGAGAACTGCTGAAGAGCATCCCAGGTGGGGAAACCGTATGGAGAGAGTGACAGTGGACAAGCCAGAGAAACATGGCTCGTTGTCAGTTCAGTGTGAAATTTCTTAATCATTTTTCTTAGCTGACATATCAAATTATTCTTTATTTTCCCTCTTTTAAACTCAGGATTATTTTGTTTTTAAATGTATGTTTAAATCTGGGACTCCAGGAAAACCTTGATCAAGAGTATCATGTTTGTTGCAAGTTAACTATATCTTCAAATATGGTGGCTGTTCCCTTTCTTGCTGCCTAGAAGGGTGAGGGCTGCTTCGCTGGTGTTTGCAGAGGTTGCAGACGTAGCCTAGCCCACAGCCTGAATGGGGCCCACAGACATGCTTTACTTAATCCCACGCGTTTTAAAATTTTTGAATCACTTGAAAACTTTGAAAAGTAGGGAAATTGATAGGAAAATTCTCAATTTATAACTTCTGTTAAAACATGGGACAACGTACCCCTCTGACTATCTTTCTTGCTGAAACACGAGCATTCCGATCAGAGAGAGATTCCCACCGCCCAGTCTCCTTCTGACTGGGGCTGAGTCTCTCCAGTCTTTGAGCTGGATCTGTGGTTTTCTTGTCTGAGAGAAACCAAAAAGTAGGAGATGAAAGTCTGAATGGGCCACATTTCTCCCTCCAGGCCCGCTTCTGCTAGCTCCTTCCCTGCTGCTCCCTTGTCTGGGCTTCTGAGGATGAGACGCCAGATTTACGTTTCCAGGGCTCGATCTTTCCTGCTTTTCAGCTTTTCCTGTTCCTACTCAAAAACAAGAACAAGGGTAGAACAATCGAAAGGCAAGAAAATTGACCCCAAACAACACTGTTCACAACAGCAAAGGCTTCGGGCTCCTGACTTCTCTTTTTCTGGGGAAGGTGCCCTTTATGGTGCAGTTTCTGGAGGAAAACAGAGCAGCAGTAGGGGAGAGATCTCCACCCACCAGCTGGAGTGGCTGCAGGCGACCGAGTGATCACCTTACACACACTTACTAAAAAACCCAAACAAAACCAATATTCACTGCCTTAATGTTCTGGCATATTTCCTTCCTATCTTTCATTTATAGATAGGAAGTAGGACCATATTGGAATACTCTTTTATGGTGTCCATTTTTCACTTGGTAGTATAG
Source organism: Mesoplodon bidens (assembly GCF_964165515.1). Taxonomy (NCBI): domain Eukaryota; kingdom Metazoa; phylum Chordata; class Mammalia; order Artiodactyla; family Ziphiidae; genus Mesoplodon; species Mesoplodon bidens. The sequence continues at coordinate 43,627,718 of NC_138160.1, read as the reverse complement.
TATAAGCATTTTTGTGTTTTATTGAATTTAATCCTATTTTTAAAGATTTTAAAATTGAGGTGAAATCATAAAAATTAAAAAACATGAAATTAAACATAAAATTAAACATTTTCAAGCAAAAAATTCAATGGCCTTTAGTACATTCACAGTGTTGTACAACCACCACCTCTGTCTCATTCCAAAATATTTTCATCATCCCAAAAGAAGACTCAAAAAAAAAGACTCCGTACCCATTAGGCAGTTTCTCCCCATTTCCTCCTTCCCCCAATCCATGGAAACTACTGATCTGTCTTCTGTCTCTATGGAGTTACTTATTCTGGATATTTCATATACATGGAATCATACAATATGTGACTTTTTTGTGTCTGCTTCTTTCACTTTTCATAATATTTTCAAGGTTTATCCACATTATAGCATTTTATTAGTACTACATTCCTTTTTATAGCTGAGTAATATTCATATACCTATTGTTATACAGGCATATATATACTCCATTGCACACATACATTCCACCCTCAATTTGTTTATCCATTTCCACCTCTGGCTATTATAAATAATGCTGCTGTGAACATCTGTGTACCTGTAGTTGAGTACCTGTTTTCATTTCTTTGGGGTATATACCTAAGAGTTGAATTGCTGGTCATATGGTAATTCGAGGTTTAAATTTTTGAGGAACTGCCAAACTTTTCCCACAGCAGCTGCACCATTTTGCATTCTCATAAGCAATGTAGAGAGGTTCTAATTTCTCCACATCCTCACCAATAGTTGTTATAGATAGGTCGACTGATTGACTATAGCCATCTTAGTGGGTATGAAGTGGTGCTTCATTGTGGTTTTGATTTCATTTCCCTAATTTCTAATGGCTGCAGAGTATTCCCTTTTATGGATGCTACATAGTTTACCTAGTCAATTCTTCACTGGTAAACACTGAGTCCCTCTCATCTTTTTGCCCTTACATATATACTGCAGTACCCACCCTCACGTTCTCAGTTGAAAGCATGGACTGTGGAGTCAGACAGATGAGTTTAGGGTATAGCATCTCCATTTACTCCTAGTGTGGTCTTAGGCAATTCACTTAACTTCTAAATCTCAGTTTCTTCATTGGTAAAATGGGAATAAATAACAGACCTGCTTCACCAAGTGTTTCAGAGGATTAAGTATGAATGTGCATAAAGCCATTAACATATGGGTTTGTACGTGGTAAACAATCAATAGATGCTGGAATCTTTGATTTCTTCCTTAAATTCTTAGAGGTGACATTGCTGGGTCAGTACAGGTTAGGCACATATTTGAGGGCTTTTGACACACATTGCCAAATTGTCCTTTCCAGATACTAATTGGCATTTCACCAGCACTGTATGCCAGTGTTTGTTTCTAGAACCTTCAACATTGGGAATTGTCATTTAAAAATTCATTGCTAACATCTCATTATTATTTTAAATTTACATTTTTGATTATTAATGAGCTTGAATGTATTTGGGGCATTTATATATCTCTTTTATTATCTTATTATGTCTCATGCTCACTTTTCTCTTGGGATGATAAACTTGTCTAAATTTCTGTAAGAGTCCTTTATACAAAGATATTAACCTAACATGCCTGTCATTTTGTTAAAAAGTAATTCATTTTCAGTTTGTCATTTGCATTTTAATTTCACATAGCTACATGTCATGGCTCACCACTAAAGGATCTGTAAATACCAAATTCTTGGTGTTTCTCAGAGGGGATGGACAGAAGTTGAGCAAGTTAAGCCTCAGTTTTCCCATCTTCAAAATGGGATTGGACTAGAAAATTGCTATTTATTTCCAGACTTTATGATATTTTATGCTTTTATGAAATTTTATGATTTTATATTAACATCTTATATGATCAGTATATAGTATTATTCAACTTCATATTTTATATTTGTATGTAATAGTAATAAACATAAACATAATTACTCCTGAAACTGCTTTGGTATGTCTTCAGACCCTTGAGCAGAGGCTCTAAGTGTGATATATATATATATATGTATATGTATATATATATATATATACACACATATATATATATATATATATACAGATATATATATACACATACATATATAAAATGTACTAGGTGAGTTGTTTATAATTCTCTTTTAAGGAATTTTAACTTTTGTATCATTGAGGCTACTATAAATCATGTATCTTTTTGTTGTTAAATAGGTATTTGATGCAGTTAATCCAACATACTCTAACTTCAAGAGCAGCTTTGCGAAGAGGCTATCGGCTGAAGTTCCTGTTGCCAGTAGCCCAATTACCACAAGATGGCGGCAAAGCCAAACCAGGGATGTGGCAGCCCATTCCTTTGAGGAAGAGCATTCAACAGCTGACCTCCCAGAAACTGTGCTGAAGATAACCCCTGAGAAAGAGACCTTGATTCCAGGTGAGGTAATAAAAATGCCACAGGCCAGTTTTGAAATCTTAAAAAAAAGATGTATTCCTGAGAGAATCTTTGTCTTACAGAAATATCTGATGTCACATTTAGTCAACTGCTTTTCTCTTGTTCTCCCTTTGAATAAGAAATTTCCAGGGGCAGGGGGAAGGGGAGGCCTGAAACAAAACCAGAAGAAAGTATGTTGTATTTTAAATGTGTCTCTGAGATTTACATTGGTAGATTATTGCTTTTGTAAAGATTTTAAGTTTGTATAAACATATGTATACATACATATGTATACACACAACTATGTTTCTCTTATGTTTCGTAAAGTATAGAGTTTTTGATGACTCTGGTAAGATTCCTTGTCTACAACAGTCAGGAAAAATATTAATAATGTATTAATAATGAAATAATTAGGTATGACATAGGAGAAGAAAAAGATGAAAACAGGAGAGGATGAGTGGAAGAGAAAGAAAAGGAAGAGGACAGAGATGGAGAGTAGAGAGGAGACAGAGAGAGAGGGAGAGAGGAGGAGGAATAAGAAGAAGAAAGAGAAGAGATGAGGGGAGTGGAGGGAAACAAGAAGAGAGGGAAAGATGGAAGAGGGAAGCAAAGAGAAGGAAAGATGAGAGTGGGACAGTCTAATGCCTGCCTGGGACAGAGATGGGGAATGGGCACCAAAGCTGTGATCTGGTGGGCAGGGATCCAGGATTAACCTGTCAAAGCTTTGAAACACAAGCTCTCCTTCTAAAATATGTCTCATATTAGCACAACTTTAAAAAATTTTTTCCCAGGGCTTCCCTGGTGGCGCAGTGGTTGAGAGTCCGCCTGCCGATGCAGGGGACGTGGGTTCGTGCCCCGATCTGGGAAGATCCCACATGCTGCGGAGCGGCTGGGCCCGTGAGCCATGGCCGCTGAGCCTGCGCGTCCGGAGCCTGTGCTCCGCAACGGGAGAGGCCACAGCAGTGAGAGGCCCGCGTACCGCAAAAAAAAAAAAAAAAATTTTTCCCAGCTTTATTGAGATTTATTTATTTTGGCTGTGCTGGGTCTTTGTTGTGGCATGGGTTGTGGCATGTGGACTCTTAGTTGTGGCATGCATGCAGGATCTAGTTCCCGGACCAGGGATCAAACCCGGGCCCCCTGCATTGGAAGTGTGGAGTCTTACCCACTGGACCACCAGGGAAGTCCCAGTTGAGAAATAATTGACATATAATACTGTGTGGGTTTAAGGTGTATGACATGATGACACAGTGCACTTATGTATTGCAAAATGATCACCACAATAGAGTTAGTTAACATTGCCATCACGTCACATAATTACCATTTTTTTGTGGTGAGAACATTTAAGATCTATTCTCTTAGCAGTTTTCAAGTATATAATACAGTATTGTTAACAATAATCATCATGTTATACATTAGATCCCCAGAGTTTATTCATTTTCTAATGGGAAATTTGTGCCCTTTGACTGACACCTCCCCATTTTCCCCACCCCCTAGCCCCTGGCAACCACCATTCTACTCTCTCTTTCTCTGAGTACGGCTTTTTTAGACTCCAGGTATAAGTGAGATCATACAGTATTTGTCTTTCTCTGCCTGACTTATTTCACTTAGCATAATGCCTTCAAGGTCTATCCATGTTGTTGAAAATGGCAGGATTTCCTTCTTTCTCATGGCTGAATAATATTTCATTGTATGTTTATGTACCCCATCTTCTTTGTCCATCTGTTGATGAACACTTAGGTTGTTTCCATATCTTGGCTACTGTGGATATCTCTTCAAGATCCTATTTTCATTTCCTTTGGATAAATACCCAGGAGTGGAATTGCTGGATCATTGCTGATGGTTCTATTTTTACTTTTCTGAGGAACCTCCACACCGTTTTCCATAGTGACTGCATGAACTTACATTCCCACCAATAGGAGCACAACCTTTTTTATTCCCATCCTTCAGAAGCAAAACTTGACACTTAGGGATTTAATTTCTGTTCTTCCTTTTTAAAATCCTAGGCAATGTAATTCATTGTCTTATCAGTATGTTTAAGACAAATGGTAACTTACTGCCACTCTTTTCTCAATGACATTAGACACAGTGAAGCACCATAGTCCTGCAGATGGAAAGGGAGCTCAAATCATTTTTTTTTTGTTAGGTAAGAAGTGGATCTATTTAGAGAGAAACACACTCCACAGACAGAGTGTGGGCCATCTCAGAGGTGAGAAAGACCTCAAATCATTTTTAAGCCAATGAAATTTTCCTGTAATAGTAAGTATCAACACAGAAGATAGCTGATTGAAACAGTAGGAGATAAAGGGTTGTAAGAAAGGTCATTCTTATGGCTATCTTCTGAAAGATGTTTTAATTGAGGGGTGATTTTAATGCTAATTGTATCAGGGGAATTTCTGGCTGAAATTAAGGGCTCCCTTTTCCTTCATAGTTCCTTAATGAATTAATTATTTTCAAATAAAGCATGGCATGAGAAATTCAGAATTCTAAGAGAGATTATCAGTCAAAATAATTTTACAAGAAAGTATATTTCATTTTCTATTAAGTTAATACTGCATATTAATCGGGAACATTGGTTTCTCAGTGTTTTGCTGGTGGGGTTTCTTTCTTTTTGTTCCAGAAGGGTGAACACTGAAAACCCTCCCATCCTAAAAGGGATGTTTGCAGAGAGGTTCATTTGCAGTCATGCTCTGTGGACAAAACCTGAGAGGTCCCGGATTCCTTAGGCTGGTGGACCTGACCTCTTTGTTGATAACTGGGCTGATTGTCAGTACTAGCATCCAACTGTAATGTTTTCTTTCTCATTTGAGGTTCAGAGAGCCGGCGTCTCCTCCTCTTTACTTGTCTACAAATAGGACAAAACAAGGATGCATAATTTTGTAAGACAAAGAGTAAGATCTAAAACGTTGCAGAAGGGGCTTCCCTGGTGGCACAGTGGTTGAGAATCTGCCTGCCAATGCAGGGGACACGGGTTCAATCCCTGGTCCGGGAAGATCCCACATGCCGCGGGGCAACTAAGCCTGTGCTCCACAACTACTGAGCCCGCAAGCCACAAGTACTGAGCCTGTGTGCTGCAACTACTGAAGCTCGCGTGCCTAGAGCCCATGCTCCACAACAAGGGAAGCCACTGCAATAAGAAGTCCGTGCACCACAACGAAGAGTAACCCCACCGCCCTCCTTGCCGCAACTAGAGAAAGCCTGCGCACAGCAAGGAAGACCCAGCACAGCCATAAATAAATAAATAAATAAAATACATTAAAATAAAAAAGAAATGCCTTTAAAAAAAACAAAACTTTGCAGAACATTTCATGTTTTCATCCCTCTTTCCTCCTTGGAATTAGATTTTGGATTCCTCCTTCCTCTTAGACTTTGGATAGCCCAGAAATTGAGGTGTTGGGCTCTAGGAACATTAGTGACAGTTTATCTAGCACACATTTGTCCAAACGAAGAAGGGATTGTCATATCGCAAAAGGCCAAGATACTTAATCTAGTGGTCCCTCGGTTCCGCTGATGAACAAGTGATATAGCAGATATTTAGCTTTAGAAGATGACTTGTCAAAGTTTTCAGTGCAGTTAAGTATGGTAAAGGGCTTTCTCAGTCTTGAGAAGAGAATAGAAATGGACAATAACAATGCAAATAACATTGACTCTTCCATGACTGTAACTTAGGAAGTATTTTACTAAAGTCATCTCAAACTAGCTTTACATCTTTGTGCAATAGGAAGAGGGAGAGGCAAAGTGATTTGCTTCTGATCGTGTAGTGAATGTCAATGATTGGAAGGCAAGCAGCCCATAGTGATTTCCTGGCAGGATGATCACAGCCTGGGCAAACCACGTACCCTTCGCTCCATCATTTTAAACTATTGAACTGTTTGTATCCATTCTTCAAATCTGCAAATGTGTCCTTTCCAGGCAGACATAACGCATTTCTGCTGCTGCTGCTGTTGGGGTCAGGTCTTTAATCTTAGCATTTCCTCCTGGTTTTGGAAGACATTGAGGCACTTTCTTACCCAGTGTTCACTTATGAACCCAGTGCTCTGAATAGGCCCTGTGCCGCCCTCTCCACCCCACTCCACCCAGGATTTTGCAGAGACCAGGGCCTGTATCTTCACATTCTGTTCTATGGTACATGCCAAAGGCTGACCTCCAACCAAAGGTTTAAAAGATTATATTGTTTTAAAAACCAAATTCAAAGCTAAATGTTTTTCTGGCAGGACCCTACAAAGAGCCACTGAAGACCCTGGACAAAGGAAGTTTTGAAACAAATAGCTCTGATCTCCATTTTTGCAAGACACCTCATGCACTGGATGGAGGCAAGAGGAAAACTGTTGCCTCAAAAGACCAGGTAGGTAAAGAGAGAAAACTGAAGATCTCACATCTTGAGAAGCTCAGACAACTGAGTCCTAAATGTGAGGTAAGAGCTGGCTTAGCTGCTATGACAAATCAATAAGAAAATGATGGGTTCCTAATAGAAAAAAATGAGTCTGTGTAGGACATGAAAAGAGGCATTTCCAAAAAGAAATAGAATACCTGGCAAATACACAAAAAAAGTGTTTAATTAGCATCAGTTAAAAAAGTGAAAATGAGACTAACCATCAAAATGGTAAAGACTAAAAATAGAATAAAATTATACGTACTATGGTATGTTTCCTCTCAGCCAAAAGTTCCCTTGTACAATCATTTCCCAACTATTTGGAAAGAATGTGGTGACTTGGTCTGCCCTTTGGGGTCTCTCAGGATCAGTTTGACTCTTCGTCTATAAGATGGTCTTTTAAATATTTCTCTTATGTCTCTGTTGTTGTTTTTTAGTTTCTCTACTAAGTTAATTTAATTCTTTTAAGTATCTTATTTATTATGGTTTTAAGATCATAGGAGTCTGCCCTAAATCCTTGGTGTACATTAAATATCAGTAGCATGTTTTTAGGTTTATCAAATCCCATGAAGAGCCTCTGAAGGAATCAATGTTTCATTTAGAAAACTTTGAACTAGGAATGTCATAAATTCTCAATTTAGGCAAAGTTACTCATTGAGTGTGTGCTTCCTGTGTTTGGCATATATATCTTGCTGGAGGAACAATAAAATATTGTGAATGTAAAATTTAATTATTTGAACTCATATGCAGTTGGAAACAAATGTTATTAGAGCAGGTCTTTTGCTGGGTGCTTATTGTTGGGTAAGGGTTTGGGGTGGGTGGATGGCCAAGGGGTTCTATTGAGGTAACTATGGGTGCTGTTGAGCTCATGCCCAGGCCTGGCTATTAACACCACTGTCCTTTCCACCCTCTAGTGCTGTTTGGAGTTTTTACTGCCCTGGCCATCATGACTCCCCTTTTCCTTCCCCTTGTGCTGTCTGGTAACTCGTGGCAGCAAAGTTGGTGACTCTGTCTGTGGGGTCATAGTGGTGTTGGCAAGTTACTATTGTTATAGCAATTGTTATCCAGCCAGAACATCATCCCAGCATCACTGAAGAATCTGGGCAGGGAATAATGGAAGTCTTTTTACTACTTTATGTAGAGTATTTGTTGTCATGACTAATGGGAAGTCAAACATCAGCAAGAATGGTGCAGATATAAAGTGAGGTCTTTTATCTTGACAGTAAACGTGTGTCTTCATGTGGTCCTCAGAGATCATCTGGAGGGTGTTTCCGCAGTGAGACCTGCATAACTCTAGAGACTTCAGAATTCTCATATCCAGTTGGCTGTATGCCAAGTTGCTCATTAAAGTATTGGGTTGGCCAAAAATTTCGTTTGGGTTTTTCCATAAAATCGTACAGGAAAACCCGAATGAACTTCTTGGCCAACCCAATAATAAGTGGATCTCACCTAGGGAAGAGTATCCCTGGGTATATCGAGCAGAAGCACACTATCTGGGCAATGCCTTGGTCAGCTTTGAGGTAACTATGGGATTCTGAAGAAATGAATCTGTGAAGAGTTACATTGAGCTACTGGCCAGCAGGTCATTGTAGGAATGTTATTTTTAAACCACTGTTTCTCAAATGGGGGCTACTTTGCTCCCCAGGGCACATCTGACAAAGTCTGAAGACATTTTTGATGATCACAACCAGGGTTAGGTATCTAGTAGACCACAATAATGCATTACCTGCCAATAGTTCTGAAGTTGTGAAACCCTGCTTTATAATTAATTGTTCTACTTTGAATACCTAAAAATCCATGATTCATTGACTGGCAATGCCTATTATGTGACACAATATCTGGGAAGAACACCAAAATATCAAAATGATGCTCAGCAGAGAGACTTCTCTCTGAATTATGGTGATCCAGTGATTAAATGTATTGTTGTGAAAGAGATAAAAGAGAATCTTCTCTGTTTTAACTATTTACTATTATATTTCTAGAATAAGTACTTTTTTCCCTTTTTACTAATTTGCCCATCTGTTTTTGATTGAAGTTGGAAGTAAGAACATCAGGAGTGCTCTTTATATACTGGCCCAGAGAGATAGCAATCAGATTTTTGTGCTCATGGAAATTTAGGCAATTTACTTAAGCTCTCTCTGACTTGATATTCCCAGTTCTCATGGGTAAAGGTGTTAGTGGAAAAGGACCTTTAAGATAATAAGTTTAATCCCAACATATTACAGATGAGGAAAATTGAAGTCCAGAGAAAATCTCAGTAACAGACTGAGAGACCATCTCTGGGTTGAATGCTGAGAGGCACCCCTTGAAATAAATCTTTCTTGAGGAAAGCATTCTTACTAATACTCAACTTTATTGTTTTGAGGAGGTCTTTTAATTTCAGAGAGTACTATAAATATGACATATCAGTTCTTGCAGGCTTTGGTGATGTCACTGGCATATGGTTGGTTTGTGGGCTAAAAGGATTTTTAGGACAGAAGAATAAAAGAGGATTTTATTGTAGCTGAGTGATACCCTCCCTCTGGAGTTGTTGGGGAGATAAGAAATAATATAGCAGTAAAACGTTCAGCACTGTGTTTATTACACAGTGGTTAGCTAATAAATAATGACAATTATTCTAGTTTTGGTTTCGGTAATGTGTAGCCTTTGAACTTCGTAGTGAATTAGCAGTTTTAATTCTATACCATGAAACACATCTGAGATGTACACATATGTTTCTGAATAAGTAATCTCTTTGTGTCTGTTTTCAGAAATGCTTAAACCAGCTATTATCGACCCAGAAAGTGGCTCAGCAGGTTAATGGGAAAATGCAGCTGTGCGAGCAATCCCAATGCATTTGGAAAGGTATGGGCCAAAGATTTTCTGTTTGTCCTTCTTTCCTACCCTCCTCTCTCCCTGCCTCCTTCATTTCTTCCTTATCTTAAAATATTTTATTTTTATATTTATTAGAACAAACTCAACATAATTGTAAAATGTAGATAATTCTCGTGATCCTCTGTCTTAACCATCCTTACCAACACTTCCCATTTCCCAGAGGCAACCACCCTTAGCTTTTCCAGCTATGCCCCGTGCTATTTACATTTATGTTCTAAATAATAAGTGTAAACGGCTTTTTTTTTACAATTTTAGACTTTATCACAAATTTCTAGCATAGTAAGAACTTAGCTCTCCTCCTGTTTCATTCACCTCCCTCAGTCTATTTATATTACACTTTTAAAGAGTAAAATTAGTATTTAACGTTTACATCATATTACTATAAAACTATTATTTCCTGTCAAGCCAAATAGTGTACTATAACTATGCCTCTTTTCTAGTATAACCTTTTTTTCCTAGACTTAAAAAGTTGCTTTATATTTTCACTTATTAGATACCTGTGAAATTATGAATGTTTTCCTTAAATGCTCCCATGTTTTGTTCCACAGCCATCAATAACATTTTCCACATACCCACCCACATCAGTTCTTGTTTTCCTTGGTGGCCTCCTACCCAGAGCCTGCTGAACACGCTGCTCTCTTGGCCAGTCCCACATTTGTGATTCTGGGACTTCTCTTCTCTGATGTTAGATCCGCTATTTCCTGGCAGCCATGTTGTGCTCTTTCTGGGTTTGCTGGTCTGAAAGTGTGCTTACTCTACTTTTACACTTGATTCATAGTTTGGCTGGCTACAGATTCTAGTTTCACTCAGAATTTTGTGAAAAAATGTATTGCTTTATTGTTTTCTAGCATCCACTGTTGCTGCTGAGAAGTTATATGATGTTGTGACTTCCTGTCCTTTGTATGCCACCTGCTTTTTCTCTCTGAATGCACATAGAAAAATTTCTTATCATTAGTGTTTTAAAATTTCATGATGATAAATCTTCATGTAGAATAAAAAAAAAAACCTCTTTATAACTGACAAGCCCACCGGTGGATCTTTTCAGTCTTGGAGACCTATGTCTTTTAATTCTTGGAAAGTTTCTTGAAATATTTTTTAGTAATTTCTTCACCTTTGTTTCTTTTTTCTTTCTTTCTGAAATGTTGACCATAATTGTTGGTCCTTCTGGATTAGTTCTCTTATTTTCTTCTATTCTATTTTTCATCTCACTTTTTCTTCTACTTTGTAGGTGGTTACCATATTCTGTCCACTAGCCTTGCGATTAAATTTTTTATTTTGGCTATCCTAGTTTTAATTTTAAAGTTTCTTAGACACTGTCAGGCCTCTCTTTCTCTCTCTTTCACTCTCTCTCTCCCCTATACCCCTCCCTCCCTCACTCACTCCCTTCCTTCCTTCCTTCCTTCTCTCTTTCTCTCTTTCCAGCATCCTGTTCATGCTTCATGTATATACTATTTTCTCTTATTTCTCTGAAAAAAATTCACATACAGTTTTGGAAGGATTGCTGTTCTTCCTGAATTGTCTTTCTTTGCTTAGCTCCTCCCACAGTAGTTTTGGTTTCCCTCTTTCAAAGTGAAGAAAGCTTCAGTGAAGCTTCCTGAAATGTGTGGCGTTCTGGAAATAGTACTAAGGTAAAGAACTGTGACCTGCCAAATTCACTATGACAATTTTCACTCTATCTGTTTTTGCTAGTGCTCTTGAGTTGAGGTTGTCATTTTTTGGTTTATTCAGGGAGTAAACATCTGGTTTCTTTTGACATGTGCACTTGTGTGTATGTACAGGGTGTTTGTGTGTGTGTGTGTGTGTGTGTGTGTGTGAACTTGACAGTCTTATAACCAAACTCATCTCATTCTAAACCTTCCCTGTGCCTCTGAGCCCTGACCCCTTGTGGGGTTTCTGCAAGGCAAATCAGCTTGCTTCTCTTCACCATGCCCCCTCTATAGGCACTTGAGGGTCATTTCTTATGTTCCTACTGGTCAGTTATCAAACCTTTATTAATTTTGCAGAAAATTACTGTAATGTCTTCTTACTGCTATTTCACTCCCATACTCTTTGTTCTTATATCTTCACACCTTAAAAAAGTCATTTGCTGTCATTCTAGTGAGGTTGAAAATAGGAGGCAGAGGAAATACACTTATGTGGCCATTCTTCTGACTTGACTTGCAAGTCTGTTGCTCTGCTTTAGATAGATGACTTTGGTGGCAGCACTGAGGAAGATTTGAAGGGGTGGGCTGTTGGAAGCAGAGTCTAATTGAAAGGAATGTTCTATGAAGGTCTCTGTTCTTAATTCTTTTAAGGGGATTTAAAGTGTGAAACAGATTCCACATAAGCCAGGTAACTACTCTTAGGCAAGTGGATCACTGGGACAAATTTTATCCAGGTGCTGTGCATATAAAGTGTTTCTTCATACCTCACCCATATTTGCTAAGACTCTGAAGCCTCACAGTAGGCTCCTCCTGTGACTTGTAAGTATACCTATTGGGGCCAAAGCTGGTAGAAATCTTTGGGTGGTGATGTCATGTGTGCATCAGGGTGACTCTGCAGCCATACAGTGGGGAGATATTGCTACTGTGGCAGTTTCTAGAAGGTCCTCCTTCCATGCTGCATTTAGTGCTCCCGAAGTCAAATTTACCCTGCACCCTACGTGTTCTCCTTCCTACTTCCTCTTTCCATCTTGGAAGTCTTTGTGTCATTCATGAGATTGTTATCATGGTTGGAAAATAATTGATTAGGAGCCTAGCTCTGTGAGAGAAACTTAAGAGAACTAGTGGTTCAACTCATAAATGCCAAGGAAACTTGCCTGTTAAATTTCCCTCTGGGATAAGATAACTTTGTGCATGTGTATTTTTCATGCCTCTGTTTCCCAGGAGTATAAAAGGGATAAAAACAGAGTTAGATGCATAAAAATAGGCACAACAAGTTTAAGGCCTGCTGAACATTCTTTTGGGAGATTTGGGAATGTACAGTTGGATGAATGAGTGAAACTTATCCTTTACTTCTTTATTCTTAGAGTTATAATTTCTTAAAAGCAAAATAAAATATCTGGGGACACGTCTTACCTTAGCTCTCCCATTTCTTCTGACCTGATCAGCAACAAGTTTGTGTTTCTGTAACATGCTGAAGATTTGATGTAGAATAGAAATTGTATATTCTATAAAGGCAGAAAGAATGTACCTGTATTATCTTGTTATCCTAGGAGATCTATCTATCTCTATGTATCTATGTATTTATCTATCTGTCTACAATCTATCCATCCATCCATCCTATTTTTTAGAGAAGTTTTGAGTTCACAGCAAAATTGAACAGAAAATACAGAGAGTTCTCCTATATCCCTGCCCCAACACATGCACAACTTCCCCTGCTACCAACATCCCACACTAGAATAGTACATTTGTTATCATCAATGAACGTACATTGACACTCTGTTATTGCCCAAAGTCCATAGTTTACATTAGGGTTCACTCTTGGTGTTGTATATTCTATGGATTTTGACAAATGTGTAATGACACGTAGCCACTGTTATAACAGCATGTAGAGTAGTTTCACTGTTCTAAAAATCCTTTGTACTTCACGTATTCATCTCTCCCTCCTCCTCTAACCCTGGCAAACTTTTCACTGTATCCATAGTTTTGCCTTTCCTAGAATGTCATTTAGTTGGAACGATACAGTGTGTAGCCTTTTCAGATTGGCTTCTTTCATTTAGTAATATGCGTTTAAGTGTCCTCCATGTCTTCTCATGGCTTCATAGCTCATTTCTTTTTAGCGCTAAATGATATTCTATTGTCTGGATGTACCACAGTTTATTTATCCATTCACCTATTCAAAGACATCTTGATTGCTTCCAAGTTTTGGCAATTACGAATAAAGCTGCTATAAACATCTGTGTGAAGGTTTCTCTGTGGACATAAGCTTTCTACTCACTTGGGTAAATACCAAGGAGTGCGTTTTCTGGATTGTATGATAAGAGCATATTTAGTTTCATATGAAACCTCCAAACTGTCTTCCAAAGTGGCTGTACCATTTTGCATTCCCACCAGCAATGAATGAAAGCCCCTGTTGTTCCACATCCTTGCCAGAATTTGGTGTTTGTCAGTGTTTTGGATTTTGGCCATTCTAACAGATGTGCAGTGGTGTCTCATTATTGTTTTAACTTGCAATTCTCTAATGAAATATGATGTTGAACATATTTTCTTATGCTTATTTGCCATCTTCTTTGGTGAGGTGTCCAGATCTTTTGCCCATTTTTAAATTGAGTTTTTTGTTTTCTTATTGTTGAGGTTTAAGAGTTTCTTTGTATGTTTTGGATAACAGTCCTTTATCACATATGTCTTTTGCAAATATTTTTTCTCAGTCTGTGGTTTATCTTCTCATTCTTTAGACATGTCTTTTGCAGAGCAGAAGTTTCTAATTTTAATGAAGTCCAGCATATCAGTGATTTCTTTCATGGATCATGCTTTTGGTGTTGTATTTAAAAAGTCACTGCCAGGGAATTCCCTGGCAGTCTAGTGAATTAGGACTCGGTGCTTTCACTGCCATGGGCCCGGGTTCAATCCCTGGTCGGGGAACAAAGATCCTGTAAGCTGTGTGGTGTGGCCAAAAAAAAAAAAAAAAAAAAAAAAGTCACTGCCAAAACCAAGTTGACATCTAGATTTTCTCCTGTGTTATTTTCTAGGAGTTTTATAGCTTTGTGTTTTACTTTTAGGTCCGCAATCCATTGTGAGTTAATTTTTGAGAAGGGTATAAGGTCTGTGTTTAGATACATTTTTTTAAATTGAAGTATAGTTGATTTACAACATTGTGTTAGTTTCAGATATACAGCAAAGTGATTTGATTATTTTTTTCCCCAGATTGCGTGTGGACGTCCAGTTGTTCCAACACCATTTGTTGAAAAAACTAACTTTTCTCCACTGTATTGCCTTTGCTCCTTTGTCAAAGATTCGTTGACTGTATTTGTGGGGCTCTATTTCTGGGCTCTCTATTCTGTTCCATTGATCTATTTGTTCTTTTGCCAATACTACACTGTCTTGATTACTGTAGCTTTTTAGTGAGTCTTAAAGTCAGATAGTGTAGGTCCTTCAGCTTGGTTCTTCTCCTTCAATATTGTGTTGACTTTTCTCCATATACGCTTTAAAATCAGCTTGTCAGTGTCCACAAAATAACTTGTTGGGAGTTAAACTGGTATAGCACTGAATCTATAAATCAAGGTGGAAAGAGCTAACATGTTAATAATACCGAGTCTTTTTATCCACGTACTTGGAATATGTCTTCATTTATTTAGCTTTTCTTTGATTAGAGTTTTGTAGTTTTCCTCATATAGATCTTGTACATATTTTGTTAGATTTATACCTAAGTTTTTCATTTTTGAGGTACTTATATAAATGGTATTGTGCTTTTAATTTTAAATTCCAGTTGCTTATTGCTAGTATATAAGAAAGCAGTTGACTTTTGTATATTAATCTTATATCTTTCTATAATCACTCATTAGTTCCAGGAGTTTTTTGTTGATTCTTTGGGTATTGCTTTTTTTTAATATAGAACATTATGTTATCTTCAGGTGTGCAATGTAATGATATATTTGTATATATTGCAAAATGATCACCACAATAAGTTTAGTTTACAACTGTCACCAGATATATTTACAGAATTTTTTTCTTGTGTTGAGAACTTTTAAGATCTACTTTTTAAGCAACTTTCAAAGATGCCATACATGCTGTACATTAAATTCTCATGACATTTATTTTGTAACTGGAAGTTTGTACTTGATTTTTTTTTGAACCTTTATCAGTAGTGCTTGAGTATGTATTTCTAGTAACCTTGTAGTTCTGCCCACAACTGCAGGTTTTCATAGTTAACGTTGCAACTATGAGTAACACTCTGGCTTCTTGGTATAGCATTGTGAAGCTCTCATTCTTTTATTAGAAGCCATGTGGTTGTAGGACCACAAGTTACCTGGGTGGGCTCATTTCCTGTTCATCACGTCATTCTCAGTTTGATTACAAGCCAAGTGGTTGGAAAGATGAAAAGACAGTGGCTTGTGGTTTAGTCTTAGTGGGGTCATTTGATGAGAAGTAAAATTGAGCACAATATATAACCTTGAATTCAGATAGTCATGGGTAACACTAGCCAAAAGTAACTCTGTGTGCTCTGGTACAGAAACAGTGAGAGAAAGAGCCAAAGTCAATGACTCAACAGTCTTATTGACAAAGACTCAGAGTAGGGCTTAGGTCTATTAGATAATTGTTGATGTTATAGATACATGGATATGTGAACATTACTTTGGTTTTAAAATCTTAAGTGACAGAATAAATATTCAAAGCATGATGTAGTGTCTCTGTGTGCTCCCCACAAAATCTGTCATTACATTTAGGCCTGGTATTCATGTGCTTTTTATTAGAAAATGTCATTGAATATTTTTTAAAAAATTGTTTAAATTAATACTGAAGTCTTTTTCTTCCTTTCCTCCCCCTGCAACTTATAATTCAATTTTATCATGATGACCACTTTGTTTTTCACCCCCTTATCTCTTAATACCTGCAAGGATAAAGATTTGGTTTTCAGGATTATAGTGTAGAACTGTTCATTTCTTGTAGGCTGCAGTGATGGAGTCAGAGATGAATACTTCCACTTTCAAAGGTTCAGTGATATAAACTATTCCATACTCCAACCAGAGGTGAAGATTCATCTTACCGCTCTTCGAAATGACTATTGTAAGTTATTGCTTAGATCAAGAATTGAAAAGTTGAAATGACGAAATGTATTCTGTGCTCTGGCATAAACTTGAAATTTTATTCTGGAAGAACCAGATGGCCTTGTGCCTCATGCTTAAATGGTGTACCATCCAAATATGGTTAATATAGTGGTTTTTTCATTGTGGAATTTTCATGTTCAGGAATGGGTATTGTTGGTCTTGGTGAGGCACAAGAACTACACATTACGTTTTACTGTATTAGAATGAAGTGTATACTACTAAACATAAAATAGATAGCTACTGGGAAGTAGCCGCATAGTACAGGGAGATCAGCTAGGTGGTTTGTGACCACCTAGAGGGGTGGGATAGGGAGGGTGGGAGGGAGGGAGATGCAAGAGGGAAGAGATATGGGAATATATGTATATGTATAACTGATTCACTTTGTTATAAAGCAGAAACTAACACGCCATTGTAAAGCAATTATACTCCAATAAAGATGTTAAAAAGAAGAATGAAGTGTATAAATCGTGGCCTATTCTTATTCTTATATTTTATTTATTTATTTATTTATTTACACTCACAACTTTTATTTTTTATTTAAAAAACTTTTATTGGAGCATAGTTGATTTACAATGTTGTGTTAGTTTCAGGTGTACAGCAAAGTGAATCTGTTATACATATACATATATCCACTCTTTTTGCTTATATTTTAAACATGGATAAATCTTATCAAACAACCACATTGGCTCTTTGTCTCCAGCTTCTTCTTATGTCACTAGCTTGTGATCTAGTTGGGAAGATGGGACTAACCTACATTGACCTGCAACCAACATGCCAGTGTAGAGTATAAATACTAAATTGTGGGGTTTAAGGAGTTATAAGGACTATAAGTAGTTTGCTGATCTTTGGATTTGTTCAGAAAGGCTTTGTGGAGACATTCAAACTTGAGATGGATCTTAAAAGATGGGTAGGACTTGGAGGAGTGGAAGAGAGAAGGTAGAGCATCTTCAGTGGTGTGAGCAGCATGAACAAAGGCAGGATGTTGGTAATTCATGGTAATTAATGGCAATGAAGAGGATACACTGGGGACTGGTGAATAGGAGGTGGATGCAGATTATGGATATATTTCAAACCCTGATGTAGATTTTTAGATTTGTTGTGGGAATTCTCAACTAGGAGAAATATCAAAGGAAAATTCATGGCAGAGTATGCAGAGTGCATTTAGCAGGAGAGCTACCAAAAAGTAAGGGACTGTTTTCTCTCCATGAGGAAAACTATATGGGAAGAGGGACAAGTTTAAGATTATTCCACGTTTTGAAGCAGGGGAAGGATGGTGTCACTGAGAAGACAAGTTAGCAAGAGAAGTCGTGTGAGGAGGGAAGATTATTCTTGCAATATTACACTTGAGGAGACAGTGAGATATACAAGAGTTTCTGGCAGGTTATTAGAAATGAGATTTGTAGTTGAAAGAGGGGAAAGGCTAGAGTGTAGGTCAGATGAGTATGATTGAAGCTGAGAGCCCTGGTGAGCTCTCCTGGTGAGAGAGAAAGGAGCAGAGGGAAGAGGTCTGCTTCTGGGGAGCATTCACAGAGAGGAATGAGCAGGAAAAAGCAAAATCATTAAAGGGAACAGTTCTCCTACCATTCTCCTCCTATATCTTCTTCTCTAAGAGAATTTATTTCCATGACTAATGAAAATTGAAGAATTCATTTCAAGAGATGTTTAAAAAGCACAACACTCATATTAAATAAAAAAGCAAACAGAGCTTCCCTGGTGGCGCAGTGGTTGAGAGTGCAATCTAAACTTTCTCAGTCTACTTAGAATTACTGTTGCATATTTCACACAATATGTAAAAATCTTGCAGTCACATGTGTCTCCCCAGCCCCCAACTTTTTTGGGAGAGTTACTTCAGTTGTCTATTTTTTAAATCTGCATGCATTGAAAACTCCACCACCGTTAAGTTTTACTTTAAAAAGGCATATGTATTTGTGTTTTAAATATTTTAAGAGAGAAAAAATTGTCCTTTATATTTACCCAAATATTTACCAATTACAACATTCTCCTTCATTCCTGAAGATCCAAATTTCCCTCTTATATAATTTCCTTTCAGTCAAAAGCTTCTGTTAGTGTTTCTTGCAGATCAGGTCTGTTGGTAAAGACTTCGTTTACCCTTATCATGATATTTTTGCTTGATGTAGAATTCCAGGTTGTCAGATGTATTTTTTCAGCACTTTAAAGATGTTCCACTGACTTCTGGCCTCTATGGTTTCTGGTGAGAACTCATTTGAAACCTTGCTCTCTTGCTTCCAAGACCTGACTCCAATTACACATATGTTAGATCTGTAGATATTATCCCCAAAATCCCTGAGGTTCTGTCCATTTCTTTAAAATTTTTTTCCCTCCATGTTCTTTATTTTATTTATTTAATTTATTTTTTAATGTTTTTATTGGAGTATAGCTGCTTTACAATGGTGTGTTAGTTTATGCTTTATAACAAAGTGAATCAGCTATACATATACATATATCCCCATATCTTTTCCCTCTTGTGTCTCCCTCCCTCCCACCCTCCCTATCCCACCCTTCTAGCTGGTCACAAAGCACTAAGCTGATCTCCCTGTGCTATGTGACTGCTTCCCACTAGCTAATGATTTTACATTTCCTCCATGTTCTTTAGATTGGATAATTTGAGTTTTCCCTGCACTTACACGATTTGGGGTTAGGCTGAGATGTGTGTGGGTTTATACACTCACAATTAGAGGATGCCTTTCTGTGGCTCCCCTCCCATCCCTCCCAGGTTTTCTCCTCACATTTTGGCCACTTCAGGCTCCTTTCTCTGGTTTCTTTGACTAGCAACATGGTGGGCTTTCTATCAGAGTTTGAGCTGCTGGTGTTACTCCATGATCAGGACCCACCCTCAGGGTAAAGCCATGTGAAGAAAAAAATGGAAAACTCACCCCTGGGCAGGTTGCTTTTCCAAGTTTTCACTCCCTTACTTGGTTTACCTGCTTTTGCTTATTTTCCAGAGTTCTCAGGTATTTGTTTTTTGAATTTTGTTCAGAGTTTGTAGTTTGCATCAGTGGGAAGGATGAGTTATAGGGGATTAGACTGCTCTAGTGAAACTGGTGTGCTTCAGAGTTTTGTACTGATATGTGTCAATCAGGATAGGAGTTTCTGTCTTATAAGAAATAAGATAGGGTACAGTTTAGTATGTGATCATACAAATATGGTTTCTCTGAGCAGTCATATGATTTTTATAGAGTAAGATAGAGAATACTACTAAGAACTTCTAGATATAAATATGCCAGAGATCACCTCTTCTAGATATACTCTAATTGGGTTGCCTTTTGATTAGCAATGATGGTGTCATCTCCCATATGTATATTCTAGGTCCGACGATGTCTCCATAAGAATTACATGCTTTTAAATTTTAATGATCTGTTAGATGAAATCCGTTTATATTTATAATGGTAGATGAAACTGCCATGTTTTCTAAATGCCTCTAAATAAGTATATAAGAGCATAAATGGTAAGTGTTATTGCTTATTACACTGTATCTTGATACAAGATTCTATTCCAGCTTTCATTTTTGAACTTCTCATGGTCTGCTTGCATCCATGATTCTGTTTTCCAGCTGACCATAGGGAAGTTATCAATCTTTCTCCTCTACCTATAAATAAAGTTATTTGAAAGTATTTTTATTTGGCTGTGTAATCACCCTAATTTGAAATGCTTTTCTTATAGATCTGAATATCCTAGACTGGAATTTGCAAAATCTTGTTGCTATAGCCCTTGGATCTTCTGTATACATCTGGAATGGGGATAATCACAATAGGATTGAAAATATAGACTTAAGTGTCACTTGTAACTATATATCTTCTGTGTCCTGGACAAAAGAGGGAACCTGCCTGGCAGTTGGCACCAGCGAGGGAGAAGTGCAAGTACTGGACAGCTTTTTCTTTCTCATAATGTGTTCTGTATAGTTGCTAGATAACTAAGATTGACTTTTAAGAACAGCTTATTATAAAATAAAGAAACTATAGTAGATGTGGTACTTGAAGCTATGGGGAGTAAGAGGATATACCATTTTGGGTCTTTTCTGAATGGTGTTTAATGAGGATGTAGGGATACTCTGCTTAGTTTTTTCACACAAGCTTTCTTTCTGTCACATTTCCTCCCCCCCCCCACCCCGTTCTTTCTCTCGGACTAAAGTTGGACTTATGAGATCCCCAGTTTTAGGACTTTGGAGGGAAGAAAACAACCTTCCAGTCTTCCTTTCTCACCTTAAGCCATGATCAGGAGTAGAGTTACTTAAAATGAGTGAATTTTTTTTCTAATAGTCTCTCTGAAATGGGAGCTTACCAAGTTTCCATCAATCTAATTTCTCATGTACCATTATTGTTATTGTTGTTTATTAGCAATAGTGTAAACAATATTGCTCAGGTGTTCAATGATGTTGGAGGGCCACAGATGGCTCTACTGTTTTCTCATCTCTGTAATGACACTGGATACTATGAGGGTTATGTCATGATGTCTTCTTATGCCAAAGTTCTCATTCCTAATATGAGTCAGAATATCATTTATAGCTGGCAGAAAAGGAGTCTCTTAGCAGTAAATAGAATTCTTGACTTTACAAAGTGTCTAGGCACTCAAATTTTATTTGTTGATAACTATAGGTGAATTTCCAGGTTTGGAATTCCCACAGTTTGAAGGAACTAGAAGTGTCATAGTGATTCTCAACCCTTTGCAGCCCATTGACTTCACCTGGAGAACTTTAAAATAAATGCCATATCCCGAGGCTCTTACTCCCACCATTAAATCAGAATGGCTAGCACCCATAGCCTGCTCCCTCAATGATCCTAATATGCAGACAGCATTGAAAACTGCTGACTAGGGTTAGAGGTGCTGAACTTTCACTTAGCATAAGGATTGGCTATATCAACACTAGTTGGCTATCAGGCCTTTGAGAAGACCGTGGGTTGTGAAAATGCTACATAACCGTGCTTGTTCATTTTTTTTCAGTTATGGGATGTGGTCACTAAAAAGCGACTGAGAAATATGCTTGGTCATTTGTCAGTAGTTGGGGCTCTAAGCTGGAATAACTACATCCTTAGCAGGTGAGCAGTGTCTTACTGGAACCAATTATATTTTCATCACCAATTGACTATGGGTGCTGAGTGAACAGAACTACAATATTTAAAACCAAAACCAAAGTAACACAAAGCAGAAATTATTAGTAACAGTTATGATCCTACCTGTCAGGTATTCAGACCTGGTGCTATAAGCGGTCCAGTGGCCACGTGTACCATGGTGGCTCTGTGCCTAAAGCATGTACTCATACTGAGATGTGATGTTCAGGATTCATTAGATTGTTCAGATAAAATGTAAAACTCTGTTTAAGCGAAAAGTTTCTCTGTACCAAGTAATACCTACTAGAGAGTTATTTTGTTGAAATGGGTATTTATTGATACCAGTATCACTAATTTGGAATATGTTAAGCTTTCTGGGGGCACATTTCCAATTCACAGACCCACAGAGGTTAGAGCTGGAAGGAACCTCATAGATTAACCAGTTCAGTGATTCTCAGACTTGACAGTTTGTCAGAATCCCTGGAGGGCTCCTCAAAACCCAGATTGTTGCTCTCATTCTGGGAATTTCTGATTCAGTAGGTCTGGGGTGTTCTGATAATATGCATTTCTAATTTCCCAAGTGATGCTGACACTTTATCACTTTTGAGAACTACTGATTTAGTCATCTAACTGCTTCTTTTTTTTTTTTTTTGCGGTACATGGGCCCTCTCACTGTTGTGGCCTCTCCCATTGCGGAGCACAGGCTCCGGATGCGCAGGCTCAGCGGCCATGGCTCACGGGCCCAGCCGCTCCGCGGCATGTGGGATCTTCCCGGACTGGGGCACGAACCCGTGTCCCCTGCATTGGCAGGCGGACTCTCAACCATTGCACCACCAGGGAAGCCCTAACTGCTTCTTTTTGACCAGGAAAGTTAAGCGACTTGTCCCTGTGAGCCTACATAATTGGTCTAAATACGTATTTAATAATAGTCATTCATCTTCATACTGTATTTCTTAAAGTAGATTTAAATTTAAATAAAATTTGAAGCCTTTTACAATTCCTTTAAGTAGCACAGATGTAAATTTGAGATTTTAATACCTTGTGATTATATGCCAGACTTAAAACTACTTAAGCAAATTGCCCTTATATTGGCCTAAATATTTACCCTGTGAAGTTGTTGTAGTCAGGTCAATTCTATACTCGAGTTCCTTTTACAATCTATTTACATTGCTTAAGTTTAGTTTCATTATCCATGAGGAACATGAACAAATACTTTCTTATAATCATAGCAGCTAACATTTTAGAATACACTGTGCCAGGCAATGTGCTAACTCTTTAGGAGTGTAATTGCGTTTTAATCCCTGCAATGACATTATAAAGTGGTTTATATCCCCCCACCCTCTTTTTCTGAGGAGTAAACTGAGACACCAGCCTGAGGTCACATGGTTAACATAAGGGGAAGAGTCAGGCTTCTAACCAGGTGGTCTGACCACAGAGTCCATACTGTTCATCAAAATGCTATCAGGGCTATGCCTAAGTAGTTTTTAAAAATCTGATACTGCACTTTGAGAAACTCAGAAATAATTGTAGGCAGTTATTTACTTTCTCCTTGGAGAAAACTAGTCCAGAAAGAGTTCATTATCTTTGTGTGATAGGACCTTTATCATCATTTGGATCCAAATCACTGAGAGTGGAGACATTATCCAGTGATTTTTAATCATATTGCACTTTGCTGGGACATTCAGATAGTTTTATATTCTTTTTAGATATCAGTAGCATGAGCAAACTAATAGTAGATCTGTAGATTAATAGAAAAAGGAAATAATACATTTTTATGTCTAACACATATATCATACACATATGCCATTTCGTTGAGATAATATGAAATATTCTGAATTCCAGAAAAGTAACATTTCCTGGGTTCAGTACATAAACTACTATCTGGGAAAATATGATAATCTTCTAAATTTATTTTTTCCATGCCTGCATTAAAGCCATTAAAGTTAAAGCCATTAACTTTAAAGCATCATGTTAAAGCCATTAGAGTTTTCTATCAAAAGATATCTTTTAAATATCCAGTTTTGAAACTCTGCCAGGCAAATCTATTTCACTTGTGGGAAGAATCACCCAGGCAGAATACTCCATCCTTATTAACTCAAGAAATGTCTGTGTTTTGAATCTGTCCTAAGGGGTCTTTCAGGGGTTTGAACAATACTTTCTTTCATGTTATGCTTATGCAGCATTAGGGCTCAAGTTTTCTGTCCTAAACCTGCCCCTTTACCTCTGGGCAGTGGGTCGAGACTGGGCCGTGTTTATCATCACGATGTTCGGGTAGCCCAGCACCATGTTGGAACTCTTCACCACAAGCAAGCTGTGTGTGCCCTGAAGTGGTCGCCGGGTGGCAGGCTGCTTTCCAGTGGCTGTAGTGACGGACTGCTGACTATATGGCCCCATGATCCAGGTGTGAATGCACAGGGTCACCCGCTAAACGTCATACCCCAACCTACAGCAGTCAAGGTAATAAATCCAACAGTTTTGAAAGGTGTGCTTGGGCTGGAGGTTAGTTAAGCATGGGGCATCTGGTGTAAAGTTAGTTAAAATATAGTTTTGCTGAAGTGACAAGACAAAAGATCTGCAGAGAGCTGCTTCCTGGAAAGAGCTGCTTACATTCTTAGATGTCTTATCAGAAATACATTGAATTGAACTAAGAGTTTCTGGAAACCTGGGCAAGCCAAGCCTTGTGGCAGCTACTACCTGGGGAATCATAAGAACAGTCACTAGTGTAAATACTTCCACACTCACCACCGACTAGCCAACTAGTATAGCAGGAGCAGCAGCAGACTCAGAGGTTGACGTCTGTGTGATTTCTCTCATGATGGAGATTCTAGTTTTGCCAAAACAGCTTGTTTATAGTAAAAGCTAATTGGAAATAGGGTATTGAAGAAAATGATTGCTAATAAACATAAAGATGCTCTCTAAAAAACATAAAAATATTCTATGATGAAACTGGGGTCCATGGGCTCAGGAGAATTTCTCAGCCTCTTCAAATTGTATGCAAAATTTTGTGTTTACTGAAAAAGCCCTCTTATCCAGCCCCGTCAGTGGTGTAGCTGAATGGTTATTTAAAAAAGAATACTAAGGTAGGTAACCATAAGATATGATACGTATATATTGCAAATATTTTATTTCAACTGAAAATTAAATTGTACATTTATTCATAATACAAGGTCAAGGTCTTTACTTTGAAGGTAGGTTGACTGATTAGAGTTCTTCATTGCCTTTCTTGTATGAACTACAACCATATTTCATTGTTTAAGTTTTCTATTTATGGTATTTATTCTGGTTATCTATTGCTATGTAACAAATTACCCTAAATCCTAGTGGCTTAACACAACGATTATTTTATTATCTTTTATGGTTTCTGGGGGTCAGACTTTGGGAAGGGCTCTTCTCAGCAGTTCTGGCTCAGGGTCTCTCATGGGGTTGTAGTCAGACAGTGACTGAAGCTAAAAGTGCTGGGAGCTGGCACAGCTGTTGGCTGGCTAGTCATCTTTCCCTCTTCATGTGGTCTCAGAGCTTCTCCACATTGGGTCAGTTTGGGCTTCCTCACAACATGGCAGTCTTAAGAGAGTTGGACTTTGTGGCTCAGGGCAACAGGGCCAGTGCTTCAGAGAACAAGGTGAAAGCGTCATCACCTTTTATAACTAATTCCACAAGTCACGCAGTGACACTGTTGGTGCATTCTATTGTTTGTAAGCCAGTCACAAGCCCTCCCAGATTCAAAGGGAGGAGAATGAGATTCTACATATTGATGGAGGATGTTGGTAAAGGGTATGTGGGATGGGAGATTAATTTTTAACTCCAATTAAGCTTAAACTCAGGATGAGATTAATGTACTCATTTGATGCTGGTGTTATAAAAAGTTACAACTATTTGGAAACCTATATCAGCACTTCTGAAACTTGGAATTTACCTAAAAAAATAATATATCAGAAACAAAAGACATATGCCAGAATGTATTTATTATAGTATTCTTTTTCTTAATTTTTAAATTTTATTTATTTTTTATACAGAAGTTTCTTATTAGTTATCAATTTTATACACATCAGTGTATACATGTCAATCCCAATCTCCCAATTCATCACACCACCACCACCACCCCCCACTTTCCCCCCTTGGTGTCCATACGTTTGTTCTCTACATCTGTGTCTCTATTTCTGCCCTGCAAACTGGTTCATCTGTACCATTTTTCTAGGTTCCACATATATGTGTTAATATATGATATTTGTTTTTCTCTTTCTGACTTACTTCACTCTGTATGACAGTCTCTAGATCCATCCACGTCTCTACAAATGACCCAGTTTCGTTCCTTTTTATGGCTGAGTAATATTCCATTCTATATATGTACCACATCTTCTTTATCCATTCATCTGTCGATGGGCATTTAGGTTGCTTCCATGACCTGGCTATTGTAATAGTGCTGCAATGACCATTGGAGTTCATGTGTCTTTTAGAATTATGGTTTTCTCTGGGTATATGCCCAGTAGTGGGATTGCTGGGTCGTATGGTAGTTCTTTTTTTAGTTTTTTAAGGAACGTCCATACTGTTCTCCATAGTGACTGTATCAATTTACATTCCCACCAACAGTGCAAGAGAGTTCCCTTTCCTCCACACCCTGTCCAGCATTTGTTGTCTGTAGATTTTCTGATGATGGCTATTCTGACTGGTGTGAGGTGATACCTCATTGTAGTTTTGATGTGCATTTCTCTAATGATTAGTGATGTTGAGCAGCTTTTCATGTGCTTCTTGCCCATCTGTATGTCTTCTTTGGAAAAATGTCTATTTAGGTCTTCTGCCCATTTTGGTTGTTTGTTTTTTAAATATTGAGGGCTGTCTTTTCATCTTGTTTGTAGTTTCCTTTGCTTTTCAAAAGCTTTTAAGTTTCATTAGGTCCCATGTGTTTATTTTTGTTTTTATTTCCATTACTCTAGGGCATGGATCAAAAAAGATCTTTCTGTAATTTATATCAAAGAGTGTTCTTCCTATGTTTTATAGTGTCCAGTCTTACATTTAGGCCTCTAATCCATTTTGAGTTTATTTTTGTGTATGGGGTTAGGGAGTGTTCTAATTTCATTCCTTTACATGTAGCTGTCCAGTTTTCCCAGCACCACTTATTGAAGAGGCTGTCTTTTCTCCATTGTGTATCCTTGCCAACTTTGTCATAGCTTAGTTGACCATAGGTGCGTGGGTTTATCTCTGGGCTTTCTATCCTGTTCCATTTATCTATATATCTGTTTTTGTGCCAGTACCATATTGTCTTGATTACTGTAGCTTTGTAGTATAGTCTGAAATGAGGGAGTCTGATATCTCCAGCTCCGTTTTTTTCCCTCAAGACTGCTTTCGGGGTCTTTTGTGCCTCCATACAAATTTTTTTTTTCCATACAAATTTTAAGATTTTTTGGTTCTAGTTCTGTAAAAAATGCCACTGGTAATTTCATAGGGATTGCATTGAATCTGTAGATTGGTTTGGGTAGTATAGTCATTTTCACAATATTGATTCTTCCAATCCAGGAGCATGGTATATCTCTCCATCTGTTTGTATCATCTTTAATTTCTTTCATCAGTGTCTTATAATTTTCTGCCTACAGGTCTTTTGTCTCCTTAGGTAGGTTTATTCCTAGTTATTTTCTTCTTTTTGTTGCAATGGTAAATGGGAGTGTTTCCTTAATTTCTCTTTCAGATATTTCATCATTAGTGTATAGGAATGCCAGAGATTTCTGTGCATTAATTTTGTATCCTGCTACTTTACCAAATTAATTGATTAGCTCTAGTCGTTTTCTGGTAGCATCTTTTGGATTCTCTATGTATAGTATCATGTCATCTGCAAACAGTGACAGATTTACTTCTTCTTTTCTGATTTGTATTCCTTTTATTTCTTTTTCTTCTCTGATTGCCGTGGCTAGGACTTCCAAAACTATGCTGAATAATAGTGGCAAGAGTGGATGACCTTGTCTTGTTCCTGATCTTAGAGGAAATGCTTTCAGTTTTTCACCATTGAGAATGATGTTTGCTGTGGGTTTGTCATATATGGCCTTTATTATGTTGAGGTAGGTTCCCTCTGTGCCCAGTTTCTGGAGAGTTTTTATCATAAATGGGTGTTGAATTTTGTCAAAAGCTTTTTATGCATCTGTTGAGATGAGCATATGGTTTTTATTCTTTGGTTTGTTAATATGGTGTACCACATTGATTGATTTGCATATATTGAAGAATCCTTGCATCCCTGGGATAAATCCCACTTGATCATGGTGTATGATCCTTTTAATGTGTTGTTGGATTCTGTTTGCTAGTATTTTATTGAGGATTTTTGAATCTATACTCATCAGTGATATTGGTCTGTAATTTTCATTTTTTGTAGTATTTTTGTCTGGTTTTGGTATCAGGGTGATGGTGGCCTCATAGAATGAGTTTGGGAGTGTTCCTTCCTCTGCAATTTTTTGGAAGAGTTTGCAAAGGATGGGTGTTAGTTCTTCTCTAAATGTTTAATAGAATTCACCTGTGAAGCCATCTGGTCCTGGACTTTTGTTTGTTGGAAGGTTTTTAATCACAGTTTCAATTTCATTACTTGTGATTGGTCTGTTTATATTTTCTGTTTCTTCCTGGTTCAGTCTTGGAAGGCTATACCTTTCTGGGAATTTGTCCATTTCTTCCAGGTTGTCCATTTTATTGGCATAGTGTTGCTTGTAGTAGTCTCTTATGATGCTTTGTATTCTGCGGTGTCCATTGTAACTTCTCCTTTTTCATTTCTAATTTTTGTGATTTGAGTCCTCTCCCTCTTTTTCTTGATGAGTCTGGCTAAAGGTTTATGAATTTTGTTTATCTTCTCAAAGAACCATCTTTTAGTTTTATTGATCTTTGCTATTGTTTTCTTTGTTTCTATTTCATTTATTTCTGCTCTGATCTTTATGATTTCTTTCCTTCTACTAACTTTGGGTTTTGTTTGTTCTTCTTACTCTAGTTCCTTTAGGTGTAAGGTTAGATTGTTTATTTGAGATTTTTCTTGTTTCTTGAGGTGTACTTGTATTGCTATAAACTTCTCTCTTATAACAGTTTTTGCTGCATCCCATAGGTTTTGGATTGTCGTATTTTCATTGTAATTTGTCTCTAGGTATTTTTTGATTTTCTCTTTGTTCTTCAGTGATCTTTTGCTTATTTAGTAATGTATAGTTTAGCTTTCATATGTTTGTGTTTTTTACGTTTTTTTCCCTGAATTGATTTCTAGTCTCATAGCATTGTGGTTGGAAAAGATGCTTGATATGATTTCAATTTTCTTAAATTTACTGAGGCTTAATTTGTGACTCAAGATGTGATCTATCCTGGAGAATGTTCTGTGTGCACTTGAGAAGAAAGTGTAATCTGCTCTTTTTGGATGGAACATCCTATAAATATGAATTAAATCTATCTGGTCTATTGTGTCATTTAAAGCTTGTGTTTCCTTATTAATTTTCTGTCTGGGTGATCTGTCCATTGGTGTAAGTGAGGTGTTAAAGTCCCCCACTGTTATTGTGTTACTGTCGATTTCCTCTTTTATAGATGTTAGCAATTGCCTTATGTATTGAGGTGCTCCTATGTTGGGTGCATATATATCTATAATTGTTATATTTTCTTCTTGGATTGATCCCTTCATCATTATGTAGTGTCCTTCCTTTTCTCTTGTAACATTCTTTATTTTAACGTCTATTTTATTTGATATGAGTATTGCTACTCCAGCTTTCTTTTGATTTCCATTTGCATGGAATATCTTCTTCCATCCCCTCACTTTCAGTCTGTATGTGACCCTAGGTCTGAAGTGGGTCTCTTGTAGACAGCATATATATGGGTGTTGTTTTTGTACCCATTCAGCAAGCCTGTACCTTTTGGTTGGAGCATTTAATCCATTCACGTTTAAGGTAATTATTGATATGTATGTTCCTATTACCATTTTCTTAATTGTTATGTGTTTGTTTTTGTAGGTCCTTTTCTTCTCTTGTGTTTCCCACTTAGAGAAGTTCCTTTAGCATTTGTTGTAGAGCTGGTTTGGTGGTGCTGAATTCTCTTAGCTTCTGCTTGTTCGTAAAGCTTTTGATTTCTCTGTCGAATATGAATGAGTTCCTTGATGGGTAGAGTAATCTTGGTTGTAGGTTATTCACTTTCAACACTTTAAATGTATCATGCCATGTGCCACTCCCTTCTGACTTGTAGAGTTTCTACTGAGAAATCAGCTGTTAACCTTATGGGAGTTCCCTTGTATATTATTTGTCATTTTTCCCTTGCTGCTTTCAATAATTTTTCTTTGTCTTTAAGTTTTGCCAGTTTGATTACTATGTGTCTCAGCATGTTTCTCCTTGGATTTATCCTGTACGGGACTCTCTGTGCTTCCTGGACTTGGGTGGCTATTTCCTTTCCCATGTTAGGGAATTTTCGACTATAATCTCTTCAAATATTTTCTTGGGTCTTTCTCTCTCTCTTCTCTTTCTGTGACCCCTATAATGCGAATGTTGTTGCATTTAATGTTGTCCCAGAGATCTCTTAGGCTGTCTTCATTTCTTTTCATTCTTTTCTCTGTATTCTGTTCCACAGCAGTGAATACCACCATTCTGTCTTCCAGGTCACTTATAGGTTCTTCTGTCTCAGTTATTCTGCTATTGATTCATTGTAGTGTATTTTTCATTTCAGTTATTGTATTGTTCATCTCTGTTTGTTTGTTCTTTAATTCTTATAGGTGTTCTTTAATTCTTCTGGGTCTTTGTTAAACATTTCTTGAATCTTCTCGATCTTTGCCTCCATTCTTTTTCCGAGGTCCTGGATCATCTTCACTATCATTATTCTGAAAATTTTTTTCTGGTTGCCTATCTCCACTTCATTTAGTTGTTTTTCTGGGGTTTTATCTTGTTCCTTCATCTGGTACATAATCCTCTGCCTTTTCATTTTGGCTGTCTTTCTGTGAATGTGGTTTTGTTCCACGAGCTGCATAATTGTAGTTTTTCTTGCTTCTGCTGTCTGCCTTCTGGTGGATGAGCCTATCTAAGTGGCTTGTGCAAGCTTCCTGATGGGAGGGACTGGTGGTGGGTAGAGCTGGGTGTTGCTCTGGTGGGCAGAGCTCAGTAAAACTTTAATCCGCTTGTCTGCTGATGGGTGGGGCTGGGTTCCCTCCCTGATGGTTGTTTGGCCTGAGGCAACCCAACACTGGAGCCTACCTGGCTCTTTGGTGGGGCTAATGGCAGACTCTGGGAGGGCTCATGCCAAGGAGTACTTCCCAGAACTGCTGCCAGTGTCCCTGTCCCCATGGTGAGCCACAGCCACCCCCTGCCTCTACAAGAGAACCTCTAACACTCGTAGGTAGGTCTGGTTCAATCTCCTATGGGGTCCCTGCTCCTTCCGCTGGGTCCTGATGTGTACACTACTTAGTGTGTGCCCTCCAAGAGTGGAGTCTCTGTGTCCCCAGTCCTGTCAAAGTCCTGCAATCAAATCCCACTAGCCTTCAAAGTCTGATTCTCCAGGAATTCCTCCTCCCGTTGCCAGACTCGCAGGTTCAGAAGCCTGGCGTGGGGCTCAGAACCTTCACTCCAGTGGGTTGACTTCTGTGGTATAGGTGTTCTGCAGTTTGTGAGTCACCGCCCCCCCAGCAGCTATGGGATTTGATTTTACTGTGATTGTGCCCCTTGTACCATCTCATTGTGGTTTCTTCTTTGTCTTTGGATGTGGGGTATATTTTTGGTGAGTTCCAGTGTCTTCCTATCAATGATTGTTCATCAGTTAGTTGTGATTCCAGTGCTCTCGCAAGAGGGAGTGAGTGCACATCCTTCTACTCCACCATCTTGAATCCTATTAAAGTATTCTTTATAAAAACAAACAACAAAAACACAGTACCCCCAAATCCACTTCTTTCCAAAAAACTCAACCCAAGCCAATGCAGACCAAACCAAAATAAGATAAAAAATCAACCTGAGTCCAGCATTAGAACAAACGTTAATTAGAGTATAATAACATGATGGAATATTGTGGGATTACTAAAAATGATAACTATGAAAAATACGTTAAACTTGGAAAGCCGTATAATACGTGAAAACAACAGAAAAATAAAATAGTATATACATCAATACATCATGCTTAGTACTTTATAAAATACTTTTACATATAGAAGGTAATATGTAAAAATGAGAATAGTTGCCAGGATGATTGATAAGGATATACAGGTAAATATAACTGAAATATTTGTTAAAATGTTTTTTAAAGTTACTGTTACTAATCATTTTAGTTATCAATATAAATTTATAATATTAAATTCTGTTTCTCAGAATTAACAATAACAATTTATAACTAAAGAAAAGGCAATTTTATTTTCTAAAATGTACTAAGATTTGAAATACATGAGATTTTCTTGTGTTGTGAGCAAGCATGTATAGCTCTCCATTCTTTTCTAGTCCCTCTCTGACCTAGAACCTAAGGACGCAGGTAGACAAACCAGAGGAAGACTGTAATTTATAACCAGATGCTAGGGGCACATGTCAACTCTTCCAGCAGCACATTTTTGCCCCAGAGGATGTGTTGAATGAAGCTTTTCAAACATATTATTGTGTGGTTTTTCTATGTTTAAAATATTTGCAATTGTTATCTAAATTTGAAAAAGGCACCAATATGTGATTTCTATTCCCTGAGAAGTAATCTCTGGAGAGTAAAGTAGCTCTTGCCTTTGGATCAGAGGTCCTGGAGATCTGCCACGGGGACAGAGCTCTGGAACTTCTGCTTATATGCGTGCAGCTCATTCATGAGTTCACCTTCTCCAAAGCTGACCTGCCTGTGTGATTATTTGGAACTTTAAAGGCCATGGATTGGTGTCCCTGGCAGTCTGAAATCCTCGCTGTTGGAGGAGGAATGAAGGATGGACACTTACATATCCTGGACATAAATACTGGGCAGAGCATCCAGACCCCAAGCACAAACTCACAGGTAAACGTCTTTCAGGGAGTTTACCTTCATTCTGATCTTCTAGAATCTTGTGAAAATAACTTATGATAGAGCATAGGACCCAAACACACCTCTCTTTACCTGCTAAGTCTACAGGAATTTCAGTTCTTAAGAGTTTCTTTTTGTAAAACCTTCTTCATCTGTCAGTTGAAAGTTAATTTAACTTGTGTATCCTTTTTTTTTTCATTTCCCTTCTTTCTCAGCACTGCTTTGACTGAGAAACTTGAGAGTAGTCTGACTATTCCTGGACAATGATCATAGTCCACTTCAATTCATAGGTTCATTGTGCCTAAGCCTATTTGTGTATTTAGTCTTTTGTTGCCTTGGGATAAACTTTCCTAGAACTAACATAATTCCTCTAATACCCTAACCCCATGTATGGACTGGAGGATAGATGTGGACAGAGCATACTGACTAGAATCAGTTTAAAATGCATTCAATGAATCAGAAAATGCCATAATTCTATATTTTGGGGGTCATTATTACAGATTTGTTCCCTAATCTGGCTACCTAAGACAAAGGAGATCGCAACTGGCCAAGGGTCTCCTAAGAATGATGTGACTGTGTGGTCCTGTCCTGCTCTGGCCAGGTCAAGTGGGTTTTTTGGTAAGTAAATAGGTAAGTAAAATTCCACGTATCTATTGCAAAGTGAGCTGCTACTGGTGGAAAAATCTATGAATGGAAGATTTTCTCCATCTGGTTCTTTGAAGTATATATTTTATCAGAGGAAAAAGCCCTACACCCACCACACCTCTGGTGTGCGTGTTTCTGAATTTGACTGTGCGTCACTTATAACTATCATGTCTTCTTGCATTCGTGTATGCAGTGATGATTGTGGACAGTTTTCAAAATGTGTTTCCGAACTCTGGAGTTAGCATTATAACTCATCTTACCCTATTTTGCAGAAGAACCAGCAGAGCTGAAATGTGTGGGAGGTAAGGAAGTATGAAAAGGGTGAGACATTGTTCTATGTGGGGAGACCACTCCAGACTGTGAGACTCTGGGGAGCCTCTGCCCTTTCAAGGCAGACTGCTGTTCTTTCTCGGTGTAGTTCTGTAAATGTTTACTGGTTACTTCTTGAGAACAAGACCCCATGATGGAGAACAAGAGCCGGGCCTTGTCCTCAAGAGCCTTAAGTGCTCTTTAGTGCAGTCTGAAATGTTAAAGGGGGCTGAGGGAAATAGGGAGACAGAAGTGTTGGCTGATGAAGGAAGAGCACTGGCGTCCAGTCTCTTGTAGACCTCTGATTACATATTCTATCTTCTTCCTCTTGCCTCTCAACTTGTCTTCTGGTCATCCCTGAAAGTTATTTATTCAACATTTACTTATTTAGCATCTACTATGTGCCAGGCACTTTTTGTGGCACTGGGAATACACAGGTGAAACAGACAGACAATATCCTTGCCCTCATGGAGCTCACACTTTTGTGGGAGCAGACAGACAAAAACCAAATATATACAATATTAGGTAGTGATAATACCATGACTCTCTTTGGAGAGTCTGAGAATGTTATTGGCCACAACAAAATACCCTTAACAGAAAGACTTCCTGATTCTGCTGGTCAGGCTGGCTGGAGCTCAGGTTAGCCTCAAAATGACTATATATCCTTCAGCTGTTATACTGTGTGACTTGGTGAATAAAAATACAGGCATGGTACAGCCACTATGGAGAACAGTATGTAGGTTCCTTAAAAAACTAAAAATAGAACTACCATACAACCCAGCAATCCCACTACTGGACATATACCCTGAGAAAACCATAATCCAAAAAGAATTATGTACCACAATGTTCATTGCAGCTCTATTTACAATAGCCAGGACATGGAAGCAACTTAAGTGTCCATTGACAGTTGAATGGATAAAGAAGATGTGGCACATATATACAATGGAGTATTACTCAGCCATAAAAAGAAATGAAACTGAGTTATTTGTAATGAGGTGGATGGACCTAGAGACTGTCATACAGAGTGAAGTAAGTCAGAAAGAGTAAAACAAATACCGTATGCTAACACATATATATGGAATCTTTAAAAAAAAAAGATGGTTATGAAGAATCTAGGGGCAGGTCAGGAATAAAGACGCAGACCTACTAGAGAATGGACTTGAGGACACGGGGAGGGGGAAGGGTAAGCTGGGAAAAAGTGAGAGAATGGCATGGACATAAAAACACTACCAAATGTAAAATTGTTAGCTAGTGGGAAACAGCCGCATAGCACAGGGAGATCAGCTCGGTGCTTTGTGACCACCTAGAGGGGTGGGATAGGGAGTGTGGGAGGGAGGGAGATGCAAGAGGGAAGAGATATGGGGATACATGTGTATGTATAGCTGATTCACTTTGTTATAAAGCAGAAACTAACATGTCATTGTAAAGCAATTATACTCCAATAAAAACGTTAAAAAAAAAATACAGGCAGCTCTTGACAGAGCCACTTCAGTACCAGCACGAATGTAGGAGAAGCATGAGCTGGTCCTTTGCAAATATTTTATCACAATTCACCAGACCTTTTTAGTTTAGAGAAACACTTAAAATCAAGCCTCAAAACCCAGTTCTTTACAAAATTATAATTCCAGCAGCTAGATAGGTCCTTCAGGCAGCTAGGTGGGAGTACTGATAGATACTTGAAGCATTTGCTGATGCTTAGAATAAGGAATGTACTTAGTGTGTTTTTGTTTCTCTGTCCTTAATAAGTTATACTTTTCTAGTTTTAATGACTTGTGAATTTTTTTCATTGATATTAGATAGCTCTCCAAAGGTACATTTAACCTTTTCTCCTTCCTTTAAAATGCTTTTGGCTGGAGAAGATGCAGTTAATTTTGAACTTTTAGACACTAATTTTCATCTCTAACTCAGTAGTTTCTGCTGTGTACAAGATTTCCCTAAAGTGTTTAGCAGGAAGATTGTTTTACAAACACACATCATGTGGTCAGATAAATTTGGAAATTCTGGGTTAAACAAGAACAGTTTTTCTTTCCTAAGAATGTCTCAAAGCCTTTGATACATTATGTGTATTGGGAATCTCCAAGAGGAGTTACAGCATTCTCGGTTTCCCAAATTCATCTGGGAAATCTTTGTATGGGAGAATCTTGAGGTTCTTGCTCGGTGAACATGCTTCAGGGGGCACTGCCACATGGCATGGGGCTGCTGAGGTCTTCAGCTTCTATGCGTTTTTACTGTCTGTCAATGTTTCCATTGTGGGTCAAGATCAGCACTGAAAAAAAAAAAGAAATAGAATGGTATAGAATGGAAAAATGGAAAAGTAGGTATTATTTTGTGAATAACTTTTGTCATAGTTATCAGTACATTTGCATTGTCTATGTATGGGGTCACTGCATAAAATGTAGTTTTGACAATGAGTTGTGGTCATAAAGCTGGAAAAATGCTGTTCTAGATTGTGGTCATGCCCTTAGTAAGTCTCACCCTGTTACCCACAGCCATAATTCTCTGGGGGAAAATTTTAGTTAAAGAGGTCTCACCCACCTGACTACAGAAGAAAGATACCTTATAATTCCCCCTCCTATCCACCCCCCGAGAGTTGTAATTTCCAAGGTTTGAAACAGTGGTAGGTAACTTTCTAGTCTATAAGTAAGATCTGGCCTTTGACTGGGTTTCATCAGTCCATTGCACATATGTCAGTATGTGGTTTCATTTATGGATGTAGCTGCATAAAGAAAACCAAACTTTGAATGCTTTCAGTGACAGTACTCTTGGCATGTGGGGATGTAAATCCTAAAAGAGGACTTTCATCTGAGATAAGGTGGCATTTCCCACTATCTAGTAAACTAAGATTGTCACTAATGTGAAAAATGTATTTCAAGAATGTTTTTGTTTCCATCCAAATGCCATATTCCTAACAAGTTCTAGAAGCAGCTATCCACTTTTTAAGTCAAGATATTTTTCAAAGCCTGCTCTATAAAACATTTGGGATTTTTTCCCTGTTATTCCTTTTTCCACTTTCTCTTCTTCCTTCCTCTTCATCTTAACACACCATAATAAAGGATGAAAGAATATTTATCACTGATTATATTTATTGAATAGATTTTTCTTTTTTAGGTTTAATTTTAAAGCATTGGTATAATGATCTATATTTTCCTAACTAAATTAAGTTGCTTTTCATTTATATGGCTCAAATTAAAAAATTTTTAATTTTTAAAAACTAATGGATACTGGCCTTCATTAGAAAAAGAGATTCTTCTTTGCGTTGGATTTGGAGTGTGGTAAACAGTTAAAGCATTGAATTGGATTCTAGTTCTGGCTCTGCCATTAATCAGCTGTGTGACCTTGAACAAATTGTTCGATATTCTTAATTTTTTTCTTCATCTGTAAAATAAGAAGATGGCATTATATCTATAAATTTAAACATTTTTAATGCACCAACATGCCTAGGGCCAATCCCATGTCTCCTTGGTGGTGTGTCTGTGCACGTGTGTATGTGTATGTGCGTGTGCGTGTGTGTATGCATGAAGGAGAGCATTGGGAGTTATGTGTTTAGATGGAAAAAGCCCCAAGTATCTAAGAAATGTCTCCTTTGGGAGTGGAATAGTGTATCTGCACTCCTTGCTGTTGAGAATCTTGTGTCAGAGAACAAGATTATTTCTGAAATTCCAGCTCTCAATTGAGTTGTAAGCAGTACTCCTCCTATGAGGGGGTGGCCACCCACCTCATTTGATTTTAGTTGTGCCCCCAAATACCTACCCACTCAAAAACATATCCAACCTCTTTTTTCCTCTCATTTTCCCAGTCCCAGCTTTCTTTCATGGAGTCAGCTTTGTGGATTTTGGCCTAAAGTTTTTGATCGTGAAAGTTACTGTTGGATTAGGATAGGTTTTGCAAAGTATTTTCCAAGGAACCCTAGTAGCTTGAGATGTTCAAGTCAAAAGGATTCTGGTGAAATAAGTTTCAGAAATGCTGCCTATTATAGCCTCTTCTACCAAATATTTCTAATGCATATAGCAGTTTTTTTTTTTTTTTTTTTTTTGCGGTATGCGGGCCTCTCACTGTTGTGGCCTCTCCCGTTGCGGAGCACAGGCTCCGGACGCGCAGGCCCAGCGGCCATGGCTCACGGGCCCAGCCGCTCCGCGGCATATGGGATCCTCCCAGACCGGGGCACGAACCCGTATCCCCTGCATCGGCAGGCGGACTCTCAACCACTGCGCCACCAGGGAGGCCCCATATAGCAGTTTTGAAATAAGGAATCTTGTATAATTTTCTTAACTTGGAGCTTCCAAATTAATGTGAACATTAAAGACTCTTTTCATTTTTAATACCTATCAACCTCGTATAAAACTATTGTTCCACAGAGTGTTCTTTGAGAAATGATCAGATAGATAATAGAAAGAGGGTATTGTCTTCAGAATTCCATATGAAAGACTCATGTATGTTTTGTGAGACAGATTTTTGGGTCCTTTTCCATTAAGCTGCATCAGTTTATTTGATTCGTTTCTTGAAACCAAGATCCCAAAAGGATGACTTTCAGGGAAGGATAAGAAGTGGGATGGAGTGTGTGGTAGGAGCACAGCCATGATAATTCCTGGGTATTGGTGGGTTAGGGAAGATAGAACTAATAATGGTATAAGGCATGAGGGGTGTGGTGAGCTAAAAACTGGTCCCCTCAAAGCTATCCACGTGAAATCCCAGAAACCTGTGAGTGTGACTTTATTTGGTGAAAGGGTCTTTGCAGATGTAATTAAGTTGAAGATTTTGAGATGAGATCATTCTGGATTATCCAGATGGGCCCTAAATGTAATGGCAAGTGTCCTTATAAGAGGCACACATAGGAGAACAGACATACAGAATCAGAGATGGTGTGACCACAGAATCAGAGATGATGTGCCCACAGAAGCAGCGATTAGAGTGATGTGGCTACAATTTGGGGATGATCAACAACTGCCAGAAACTAGAAGAGGCAGGAAACAGAATCTCCCCTGCTTGCCAAATCCTTGATTTTGGACTTCTGGTCTGTGAGAGTATAAATTTCCGTTGTCTTTAGCCGTGCAGTTTGTGGTAATTTATTACAGCAGCCTTAGGGAACCAAAACAAGGAGGAAGAGCCCTGAAGGGCAACAGTAAAGCAAAACCTTAGCCACTTTAAGGTGTTACCCAGAGTCCTCCCTGACTGGTGTTTTCCATGGCAAATGTACAGTGGGAGCGCCAGCTCTGAACGAGGCAGGGGTTTGGAGGAGCCCTTTATCCTGTATGGGATAACTGGCCCCAGCTTAGGTTGCTTCCCAGTCCTCAGCAACAGCCCTTGACACGTGGAACATGAGCAGTCTGTCCTTCTTCCCACAGGCCACCGAGGCAGAGTGCTGCACCTGGCTTTGAGTCCAGACCAGACCCAGGTTTTTTCTGCCGCAGCTGATGGCACAGCCTGTGTATGGAATTGCTGCTAGTCACCCAGCCCCTCTCAGCTTCAGCTTCCTCGTTTCTATGTGAGAATAATGATGTTGGCCTTGCCTTCTCCATGGTGTTGTCAAGAGGCTCAGACAAGATGACGTGCTTTTCCTGAGGTGAATGCCTGTTCTCCTGACCGTCCTTCTCAGGTTACTTTATTTGCCCTGCTTCATTCCATTGCATTTCCCAGACACTGTCTTTGACTCTATGCTTCTCTCTCTGATTTCCTCCTCCTCCTCCTCCCCTCTTCTTCTTCTTCTCTCTCTGTCTTTTCCTCGTTAGAGGTGCATTTTCACTGCTATAATCACAAGAATATCTACAGCAAAGATTTTTAAACACTTCTTTGTCACTCGACTTTTCTCCCAAGCTCCAGCCTCATACTTCTGTCTGTCTCTGGATATTTCTTTTCTGAGATATGTTTTTGTCTTTAGCTCAAACTCAATACATTAAAAACACAACTTATTCACTTGAAAAACATTGATTAAAGTGCTATTCTAGGTTAAGCATGCATATTATTTCTTCTCAAAAAGAGGACTTCTGTGGGACTCCCTTTTCTCTTATCATGGTGTCATCCTTATCCTGGTCCTCCCATTACTCAGGGAGCCTCCTGTTTATTCAGTTTACCCCTTGTTCTCTGTTTTTTGTCTTACCCTAGTAATGTCCTGCATACCTGATGACCAGTTTGTGTTAATTGCCTGCTAACTGGCTTCCTGTCTTTATTCTTCATGGGTCTCCACGTTACTGCTAGGTTACATTTCTAAAATCATCGTGCTGGTCCTCCCGTCCCCTACTCATAAACTCTCAATGACTCCCATTACCTAACCCCCTAGGCCTCCATCTCGGAGTCCTGAGCCCAGAACATGAAGGTGGGGACCTGTACCAGTTATGGCTCTGCCATAAACTTACTGGGTGACCTTGGGTATGTCATAACATTTGCAAGAATAGGAATTTGGATTTGATAACTGCTAAGGCTTCTTCAAGCTTGATCAGGCCACTGTTCTATATTTTTAACATTAATCCTCACTCCCTCCTGTGTTAACCCTGGACTAAGTCTTGTGATTTCCTGCCTTATGCTTTTGTTACACCTCTTCTTTCTAGCCTGGAATTCCTGCTTCTCTCTTCTTTAGCTTTGCACCTTCACATGAGTCCTGACCTCTCCAGGAAGTGTTTTGAAATGATGTTACCTGGCTTTAACTCTTGGCATCAGTCTGTATCACCTACTTTGTGTTAATATAACTATTCTAGTTGTTTTAAAAAAATCTTTTATTACTATGTGAATCTTTGTTTATTTAAGTTTTAACATGCTTATTTCTTCCGGACAATTCGATTGAGGAGTTGAGGGATATTGGCCTTGCCTTCTCCATGGTGTTGTCATGAGGCTCAAACAAGATGACGTGCTTTTTAGTGTCAGAATGTTATATTTTTTAGTGTCCTTTGGAATGTTTTGCATGTGTCAGCTAACATACGTTGATTAATTTATTTGCTTTGTCATAAATGGTTTTTACCAATACATACACACTCCCTTAATACCCCTCCTCA
Source organism: Mesoplodon bidens (assembly GCF_964165515.1). NCBI lineage: Eukaryota > Metazoa > Chordata > Mammalia > Artiodactyla > Ziphiidae > Mesoplodon > Mesoplodon bidens. The sequence continues at coordinate 43,587,389 of NC_138160.1, read as the reverse complement.
AAAAAAAAAAAAAACCAAATAAAAGCCTTGATAATTGAAAAGTGGAATAGTAAATACAAGGGGTGTTAGGACTCTCCTGACAAGTTGCCATACATTCTGTTCTTTTCCCTGTTTTTAAACTCAGAAAATCTGCTTGGTAGTGCTTGTAATTTTTACCTTATAAAATTTTAGGTCACCAAAAGCTGCAAATATGCTACATTCCTGCAATACACACTCTTCTTCTTTAAGATAATTGGTTTCATTTGATCTTCTTCTCATTTAGCCAGGTATAAACTATAAGAAAAAGTTTAACAGGGAAAGGAGCAAAATGGTGAGGCCACTTCCAGTGTCCCCCACCATTCTGATGTGGTTACTTCTATCTTAACAATCTCACGGCACTATGACATGACCAAAGATCACTTCTCTCAATTAATACTGGTGTGTTAACTCATTTAAGAAAAATAGCAATATATCTTTTACTACTGTTAGTTTTGGTGGAAGTCTGGAATATGGTTTCAGTAAAGAAAAAAATGAACTTACAGATAATACACAAAACAGAAGCCTCTGCTACAAAAATTCTGTAATATAAAAATTTTATTGACTAATAAGTCATATAAAGCACATAAATCTTAAGTGTACAGCTCAGTGAGTGTTTAATTTATGAATAAGATCAAGATCATATGAATAAATCATCCAGATCAAGACGTGAACATTTCTTTCACCCCCAAAGACTACTTTGTGTCCACTCAGTCAATGCCCCTCCATTATTCTGACCTTGGTCACCATGAATTAGTTTTGCCTTATGCCAACCTTCAGATAAATGTAATCATACCATAAATATTCTTTCTTTCTTTTTTTTTTGGTCTGGTTTCTTTTACTCAACCTTATATTTGTAAGAGTAATTCATATTGTTGCATTCATGCATGACACAGGCATGTAGTTTTTCACTGCTGTGTAATATTCCATTGTATATACAACAATTGTTTATCCATTTTATTATGAATGGATATTTGAGTTATTTTCAATTTTGACTTTTAAGAATAAAGCTGCAGGCTTCCCTGGTGGCGCAGTGGTTGAGAGTCCGCCTGCTGATGCAGGGGACACAGGTTCGTGCCCTGGTCCGGGAGGATCCCATGTGCCGCGGAGCGATTGTGACTGTGAGCCATGGCCGCTGAGCCTGCGCGTCCAGAGCCTGTGCTCTGCAGCGGGAGAGGCCACAACAGTGAGAGGCCTGAGTATCACACACACACACACAAAAAAGAATAAAGTGGCTACGGACATCCTCAAACACGTATTTGGTGGAAAAAAAGCCCTCATTTCTGTTTGGTATATACCCAGGAGTAGAATTGTTAAGACATAGCATATGTGTTCATTCAGTTTTAATAGACACTGCCACTTTTCCTAAGAAGCTCTACCAATTTACACTTCTACCAGCAATGAACAAGGGTTTCATACAACTCTTTTTAAGTGGACTTCAAAATCTGTAATAAACGTTGCCAGTAGGGAATACTCCATCCATCCTCTTATTGCTATTAAAATCCTAATTAGGGATTATAGCAGACATCTAAAATATCCTCTTAGAGCATCTCTTTTAGATATCAGCATGAGACTTCACTTTCTAATATAGGGGTTCTCATCCCCAGCTGCATATTAAAATCATTGGGGAGCTTATAAAAAGAATACTTTGTCTTGGTTCTCATCAAATTAAATAAAAATTTCTAAGGGTGAGACCTGAGCATTGGTCATTTTAAAGAGCCTGGTAAGTCTAATGGGCAGCCATGGTTGAAAACCAAAGAACCAGTATTTTGGTCAGTCTTCAGGCTATTTTCCTCATTTTTTTAAGAAGCTGCTCTCAGTGTTGCTGTATGTTCTTAGTTCGGATATACTGTGTGTGTGTGTGTATGTATATGTTTATGTATGTATACATGCACACAAATATAAGATTTATATTCCAAAAGGAACTGATGAAAATCAAAGGAATCTGTTCACATAATCTCATCTTGAAGTGGCTACTGGGCTGATGACTATCCACTAAGTTCAATACGCTGAATAAATATCTTGAGTTTTTTCCCAAAGGAAAATTTCAGGCCACAGTTCAACACTCACTCCCTAGTATGAGATGGCAGTCACTGTAACCACCATGTTGATTAGACCTACCCAGACTCAAGGACAAGGGGAACCAAGAAATCACCTAAATAATCCAAGGCTTAAATTCAAACTACTGAGAAAGGAGGCTGACTTTCCTTGTACCCTTTTTTTGGCTAGCTAAGTGCCTCATTAATATCCCCTAGAATTTTAATTTCTGTTTCTCACCTGCCTTTGGAAAATACTGTAAAGCATTTTCTGTTTCTACTTCTCCCATCGACTCAGGTTCTTACTTATAAATCTGAATAGCAGGTGTTGATGTGGAACAATGGCCTTTGAAGGGCAAACATTTCCTTTTAATCCAAATGCTCCAGACTGGCTGTTTCTGTTTCTTGCAGAATTGCTGAGCCCTTCACTGTACTTGTTACTAGACAGACTGACCTTAGTGTCCTTCCTGCTGGGCCCCACTGAATCAGTGAAGTGAATAATTCAAGCCAAGTTTTCATGTCACTTGTCACATGGATGACACAGGTGACACTGGTCCCTGATCTCTCCTTTGCATTATTCACAAGGTCTCTATATTACCCTGGTTCACTTTGTTGGTGGAGATTTGCCTGCTAAAGTTATAGGAGAGCAACAAGTACAGTGATACAAATTGATTTTATTTATGATAAAATTAAGACATGACAACAGTGGGCATATACCCGGAGAAAACCATAAATCAGAAAGATACATGCACCTCAATGTTCATTGCAGCACTGCTTACAATAGCCAGGACATGGAAGCAACCTAAATGTCCATCAACAGAGGAATGGATAAAGAAGATGTGGTACATATATAGAATGGAATATTACTCAGCCATAAAAAGGAACAAAATAATGCTATTTGCAGCAACATGGATGGACCTAGAGATTGTTGTACTGAGTGAAGTAAGTCAGACACAGAAAGACAAATATCATATGATATCGCTTATATGTGGAATCTTAAAAAAAAAGGGTACAAATGAACCTATTTACAAAACAGAAGTAGAGTCATGGATGTAGAAAACAAATTTATGGTTACCAGGGGATAAGGGGCGGGAGGGATAAATTGGGAGATTGGGACTGACGTACACACACTACTATATATAAAACAGATAACTAATAAGAATCTGCTGTATAGTACAGGGAACTCTACTCAATACTCTGTAATGGCCTATATGGGAAAAGAATCTTAAAAAAAAGGAGTGAATATATGTATATGAATAACTGATTCACTTTGCTGTATACCTGAAACTAATACATCATTGTAAATCAACTATACTCTAATAAAAATTTTTAAAAAAGAAGTAACAGCAAATGAAATGAAATACGGTTATCTAAACTGCATGTTTCATAGTGTTAGCTATCCAGCTGAGGTGTTTCTTTGAGAGAAGAGTGTAGATACCAGGTCCTCGAGGGTCTCCGCATTTCCCAGGAAGGCCAAAGGAAGTGATGCCTCTGAAAATGCCTTCACATATCAAAGGGCTTCCAGAATCTCCCTGGGGGAAAACAAGAGGAATGATGAAGACCAGCATCAAATATGACCACTAGCAGAATGGAAGAAATTCCATTTAATGTGGAGCACTTAAGGTGAAGTTAAGACCAACCTTGACTTACTTGACAATTAGTGCTTAAAAACCCAAAATGTTTGGGAATATTCAATAATATGTTTAAATTGGTTTTCTCGATTTGTTTATGAAGCAGTGAAAATTGAAATGAAACTTGTGTTATTGTTTGTGTAATCCACTAACTTTGAGAAAAATTCTCTGCTTTAGAAACTCTCCTGTTTGTCATTTTTTCAAAATGTTTAATAACTCAAGGGATAAAATAGTCAAATGCAGATTGGCCACTGAGGCCAATAAAAGCCATGTTTTCTAGTTCCCCCAGCAGATAATTGTCTTCCCAAAGGAACGAAACCGAAGCAACATTGTCCTTCCCCTTCTCAAATAGACAGAAATTGCTACCTCAAGTCTCCATTGTTTTTTTAATGAGAAAGAAACATTTATTGAAATAAGTTATACAACAGTATCTCTAAAGAGCGTATGGAATGTGAAAGACTCAAAATAAAATTCAACTCATCCATACAGTAATCATTGAACAGAAAATTACATTTTAAAACTTGTGTTATTAATCTGCCAGTCTATCACCCTATATAGTATCAATGAACATTAAAATTAGACCTTGGAGGTCAATTCCTTCAAACTCCCACAAACACCATTCTTCTCTAGCAAACATCGTTCATTTAGTCAACATTTATGGAGCATCTACCATGTGCCATGTAGTCTTCTAGACACTAGGATTAAATCAGTGAACAAAATAGACAAAAAGTACGGCTCTCGTGGAATTTACATTATTCTTTGCTTTTCCTCCCGAGTCTCCTTTGAGCATCTGATGCTAGATGGATGCTCCCGGAAGTCAGTGATAACACTTTGGAACTGCCTGGTTCCACTAGGAGGGAGGCTGCAGTTAGTTGTAAATCATGCTTTATTCTTGTGCCTGAGCCACCCAATATGTGACCTTGTATTCTCTCAAGGAACTTTAGAATCAGCGTATTTAAATGTATTTAAGGTCTAGAGACCAGATTGGCTGTTTCCGGCTTTAGGGAGGATGGGTGGTGCCGGATGAAGGGCTATTGAGGCTTGTACACAGAGTTCTGCAAATGCAAGGCTCTGAGGGCTCAGCTCCATCCCAGTGAAGTGAGAAGTGACAAACCAGTGCTCAGAGCTTAAATCTATGTCAAGGTTTCTTCTACTCCTATCTTTAAGCAGGGCCCAGTCCCAGCCCTTCTCAGGGTATATGGTAGGGAGGCTTGTGTGTACTTTGGAATGGATCATGCTTGGAAGTTGTTTCCGGGGTCTGAGCTCAGTGCTAGGAAGCTATGGGGTTTACCCCGGAGATCTTCAGTCTGTCTTGGGAATGCAGGCATTTCAGACTTACCTGGTTAAATGGCAGAGGAATTTTTGGGGGGTGCTCAGATGGGGAAAACGTACTGAAGGCCCTAGAAGAACCCTGACTTCAGCTCTCCTCAGTGTTATATATATTTTCAGCTTAGATCTATATATGTTAATATGAAAAATGAGAAAAAATAGCTTCTTAGTGGTTTTTGATATAAAATCAAGAAGATGTAGTAGTTCAACACAGGCACTAGCATGGTTTATGATGAACAACTCACCTGAGCTGAGAACATAAATTAATTTTACTGGAGCTTTATCAAACTTCTTTTTAAAAGCACTAGGACGCTGTAGAATCCAATGTCATGACAAGGCAAAGAGTGACTTCACGTTCTCTACATCTGCATGACTTAACCCAACAGCTAGAGTTTGGGATCTTATTTTACTTACACTGCAAGAGTCTCTTCCACCTTGGAGGCTTCCGGCACAAATCATATTCAGTCCAATCACAGGGTTATAATTATAGTGCCTTTGATCGTTGCAGATTTTTCTGTCTATGACGGTGACATTGACCTCTCTCAAAATATCAGACTGAGGTGAATTATTGTGAAACATACCCCACCCTGCAACTCGACACATAGTTTCTGGTTTCACATCATCCCCCAATTTAGGGAGAGGAAGAATAGCCACGTGTTTATTAATTATTGCTTTTTTGTTCAGCTGTTGGAAGACAAGCAAAAAGTGAACAGAATGAGATAATTAAGAATTTCATCCAATAAAAATGAATTTTAAAAAATTTCACATTTTTATTTAAATTCTAGCCCAACCCTCAGGGACCCCCCCACCCCCTTACGCAGCTACAGTCTGTAGTTATTGGGGCACTGAGAAAGGTTTCCATATAGGTGGCCAGACTGTAGGAGCTTCTATGACTGTTAAGTCAATCAAAAGTATAATCAAAGGTCCGTACCTTTAGAAGTTTAAGATCACCCTCATGCGTGTCCTGGTCATAGCATGGATAGGGAAACTCTTTCTTAACGAACATGATCTGTTTTTCAGGCTCTTTCTTGGTTATTGAGTGAGCCCCAAGAACGATCTGGGATCTTCTGTTCCTGAAAACAGACACAACACCGTTAATTTGGTTTACTCTTTAAATCAGAAGCTGAGCATATTATGTGCTGATCAGTTTCATTGTCCCATTTGTAAATATGCTTGCTGTGGAAATACTTGCTTGTGGCTCAGAAAAAATGTGTACTTTGAAGAATAAAAAGTGAATTGTTTATGAATTTATCATTATCATGATCATCATGATCACCTGCAGCTTATTTATAACAAGCTAAACTAGTTTCATTGAAAAACTAAGGATAAGAGAATTCCATGGCAGCTAAGCCAAGTCTTGGGATTTCCGTTGGGGGTTTGCTGCTGTCCCCTCAACCTTCCCTTAGTTGTACTAGAGAATCAGGTTGCAGATGACTGGAAAGCAGAGGTCTCAGTAGTCTAGAGACAAAAGCAAAAGACACTCGACAGTTGTAGACTGATGCACTGAAGAAATCTTTGTAAGAGAACAGCAGACTTAAATGAGAAAACTTTCAGAGATAGATTGCTTAGTGGAAGACCCTATTTGCATGGCATTGAGTGTGTGTTTGAGGGGATGGTGGTCTGCAGGAGGGTCCCAGCATTCTTTCCTTTTATTACTCCATGCTAAAGGTTCATTTTGGTTAATAAAATCAACAGACTCTCTGATGCATTAATGATGAAGGTCATTACCACTCACAGCTTAGTGTATAAACTACACCAACCATATATTCACATTGCTGTTTTTCCATTACACAGCTGATATTAGTCTCACTTAAGACATTAGAACAGTGCTTTCAGTAGACTATACTTTGATGATGAAATGTTCTATAAATCTGCACTGTCCAATATGGAGCCCCGTGTAGGCTACTGAGGACTCGAAATGTGGCCAGTGAGACCGAGGACCTAAATTTGTAATTTGATTTAACTTTAATTAATGTAAATGTAAATATATATAGCCATAGGTAATTTACATAGCCAACATGATAGTGGCTATCATAATAGACAGCCCAGGTTTAGAGGCTTGATTTAGGGAGCGGAGAAAAGACCAGCCGTGGAAGAGGTTTGAAGGCAGTGGTTGACGGTGGTTAAGAGATGGCTGAGGGCCTGAGAAGTTCATAAGAAAAACAGGAAGGCATTCAAAAGAAGCTTTCTCTACTTGACAGTGGTGCTCAGGCCCCTGAGGGGACACTGAAATTTTCACCGTTCTGCACCATGATGAAGTCAAGATCAGAAGCAAAGACTTGCAGCACCTGAGCCGGGTGGCTCTAGGGGAGATCTTCCGAAAGAGCTCTGGATGCTGCTTCCTCACTGGTCTGATTCTTTGGGGCTGAGTCTGGGCTCAACTCCCTTTTGGGGTAAAGCAAGTTGTCAAAGATGTAAGTGATGTAAAGATCTTGTGGCTTTAGTGGTATTCACTCTCTTCATTAATATTCCCCCAAGTTAGAATATCTCCAAAATGTTTTTTAAACCCAAGCACTTACAGGTTACAGTGAGCTGCAGTCAATACCCAGTCTTTTGCAATCAAAGCCCCGGCACAGATACTTTTCCCTTGAAGTAGCACCATGTAGGGTCTCGAATGAGGAGTCACTTGATTTCCTCCAATAATTTTTACACAGAGATCTGTTAAAAAGAAAAAGACAAGTCATATCAGTGACCCCTCCAAAGAGTTCTACCTAAAGCCATGTTTCTAAGACTAGACATGCATTTCCCACTTAGACAGGAGGGGAGATGAGAGCATCCTCCCCATCTTCATGTGGATTTCAGATATCTGAATGTAAATCCCATTCCTGTTGGACTTTCTGAGAAGGTCCTGCTCTTTCATCCACAGAAACCATGCCGTTGGCCGTTCCAGGGATTATCAGGCTGGAAATCTGTCACAACTGCTGACCTCAGGCCTCAGGGCTTGCAAAGGCAGACAACTGTGCATGGGTTTATACCAGTAACAGGTGCACAGGAGCCGCTGGTGATGATGACAACCTTGAGTGCTCTCCCACACCTCTCCCTTTCTGGCTAAGTATTAATTTGGGGAAGCAGAGTGGCTTTTAGAAGCTTGAAAACCACCCTTTTCGCCCCAAGCCCTTGCAAAACCCCACAGCTTACAGACTGATATTAGTACCTTTTAGCTGTGACCCTACCCTTGAGTTCTTTGGTCATTGTGAGACTTTTGCTTATTGAAATTTGCACTCTTCTCATTCATAAATTGAGAGAATAATATCTTTTGCACCTGAAGCTCCCCTTCAATCTCCAGACTGAACCACATGGTTTAATCTAAGCCCTTTTCCAATGAAGAGAGGAGAGAAGATGCTATAGGGAGAGAATTCTGCCTTAGTCAAATTTCTTCGGTGATAGAACAAGAGTAGAGATTCACTATTACCGAACAGTGAGACCAAAGCACGAAGCAAACCATACTTGTTGGTTGAGAGGATCTTGTGCCCGTGTGATATACTCTCAGCTTCCTACACCAGATGTTCTTGGATTCTGCCCAAACATTTCTCCTGACCATTGGCTGGGACTCAGGTTTCCTTCAATAGGGCACAGTGCCTGTTACTCCATTATTAAAGCTAACTCATTGCCAGATTTACAATGAGGTGTAAATGATGAGAGTGGGGGAAGGGGAAGTGGGTGTCCAGAAGGGCTCTCGTTTCCAGAAGGGAGTTGGGCAGGGGAAGTCCTAGACTCTAGAAGTAAAAGGATAAGGAACTTAGAGAAACCCAGAGAACTTCACCTACATCTCAATTTTCCTGGGGTGTATCACAAATAGATGGATTTCAAAGATGCATCTTTGGACCGTCTGGGCTGCAGAAATCATAAACTCAGTATAATACTTCGTTCTGCAGAGTCTTGTGTTTGGTAAGCACATATACCACCTCAGAAAAAGTCCCCATATCCCACAACCTAGGATTCGGGAATAATATTTAGAGCAGGTGAGAAGCTTTTAAAACTAGCAATTCTTGGTTCCCACCCAGAATCACAATAAATTAAAATCACTGGGGCTGGGATATCAGCTTTGTTTCAAACCCTCCAGAGGATTCTAACGTGTAGAAGGATTGAGACCTCCCGTCCAGAGCATCAAGTCTTGCTTTGCTGTGGCTGTTCCTTTTAGGGACCCACATTGCTCTCTCTGACCACAGGAAACAAAGAGTAAGTTGCTTTTGTTGTTTCCTTTGAAGAAAAGATAAGACTGGATTTTTAAAATCTGCTCTGTTTTCACTGTTGTGGAGGATTTAACATGCCTGAACATAGTTGTGCTATGCCATACTTATTGTACTTTGCCCACCCTTTTGTTCCTAATGCCCTGCAACCTTATTATTTCTAAAACTTTTAGGTGCAAGATAAACCAGAGAACTTCCTTGGGAATTTTTGGTAAGATAGGTTGTTGCATCAGCCCCTGCCCAGCGCTTCCATCTCCAAAAGCTGCCAGAATGTGCGGAAAACCCATGGCTGCTCCACACTTGTCAGCACAGTTCAGCCTAGCCCCAGAGTGGTTTTCACTGCCCAGAAAGTTTTTAAGAAACACCTAGAGCTACCCAGGGGCTATTACCCTTCTAGTGATAATCCCATGACTTCTACAGCATTTCAAACTGATGCATGTGCAACTCACACAAAACCAGGCAAGTTGGTTACTACTTAGTACATCAAAGAATAAGCTTCATACAAAATACTATAGCACTTCCAAAGAGTCAATGCGGGGATGCTCCCAATGTCCTAATGTATTCCCAAGGACACACTAACCTAGAGAAATAATGATAAATATTCGAATCATTCCTGATTCTTGGGGTGTGTCTAGGTCAGGTTTAAAAAAAATTGTTTATTTATTTATTTATTATTGACATATAGTCCATTTTGTCATTAAAGCTATCTATGCATTTTCTTCAGCAAGAAAGGCTGAGACATCACTATTCCTTCCCTGAAAGGTCCTATTTGTTTTCCTAACTTAAGAACTTTTTGTTCGTTTGTTTACTTGTTTTTACAGTGTCCTTTTTGGCAGTTTTCAAGCCACTAGTTGGCAGCACTGGTGGTTCTATTATCTTTTGTAAAGGAATTGTAGGATGTTTTTCTTTCTAAAATAAAGATATCTGTAGAATCCAAGAAAGAATGTTAAGGCTTGTGAGAAAAAAATCTCCTCTTAGTAACACTTAGCTAATACTGCCAAAGAGTCTGCTCCATTTTGCTTAATTGCTATAATGGAAATGACAAGAATCAGTCTTACCTTCAGGAATTAGAAGGAGAAAAATGACCATTGAGAGAGTGGCTGCCAGAAAGGTAGAGGACTTCCTCATTGTGGCTGGTGTCCCCACGTCAATCAATGTGAAAATCTGTTTTCAGTTCTTGACTGGCTCTTATTTATATATCGAGAGCACAAAGGATGTGGTTTCCTTTCTTTTCTTTCTTTCCAATTTCAAAGTTGAGTATTAGGAAAAAAAACCCAACAAACCACAAGTGAGAACAGTGAGTAATCACTCATCTGCAGGCATGCTTTCCTTGGCTAGGATTGCTGAGGGGAGAGGGTTGTAATTCTACAGAGCGGGTGGGGACAATGGGCCCTCGTTGCCATCAGAACATAGTATACAAGAAGAGACTCCAAATGTTTCAGCTGAGATTTCGAGGATTCTAGTTTTCATCAGAAGCAAACTTAGCTTTTCTATCCACAAATGAAAGCTCTTTAAAGACTTAAATCAGAGAGTTAAAATTGGTCACCTAAAAGTTGGTCACCAACGAAGTGTCTTTCTAGTCATCTCCTTGGATTTTGTAAGGATTAATCAGCCAAGGGCACGTGGAGATATAGGATGGAAGCTTATTTATTCATAAGCTCCTGCCTGGATTTTCCTTCCCCACTTTGTGGAGGGTAACTTATTGTGCCCCTGTCTGGAGTTTGGCAGGTGGGGACAGAGGCTGGTGGGGTAGGGAGGGTTGGCTCTTTCCAGCGCCCTGATTGTGCTTCCCCTGATCATTTGATTGTACAACTTTAGACATATGGAAGTATCTCTGAGTTGCTCCTTCCTTCCTCCCTTCCTGTCTCTCCCTCCTATCCTTCCTTTCTTCCTTCCTTCCTTCTTTCTGGATTTAGCTAAGAAAGGAAAATGGGAGTCAGACATGGCTACTTTATTCCAGTAAGGAAAATATCTCACTCTAAGAAGGATCATCCTCAGTCCCTGAAGGAACAGTATTCAGTATGCTTTCTATTAGAAATGTCTTTAGCTCTTTTTCTGAGCTGAGGATGTGGTCTTTATTATATGACATGTATATGGTCATATGTTCGATCAGGGTGTTTGGTGTTAACCAGCCATCCCCAGAATTAACACCCCGATGACCTCAGACTCAGAAGTTGCACTTTCAGAAATCACATGACCTTGGAAGAAAGCCCTACTGAGACACCTGTGTTTCCTTTTCCCAGATATTACTAGGGCATCAAAGATGAATCATTTTCAGTAAAGCAGTGGGATACCCTGCTTCTGTTTTTGGTGAATAATTTTAGTGCAGACTTATAAAAAAATCAAATTTTAATTGACTACAGCTACTGAAAATTTCCTAAAGGAAACATTGATAATTCTGTTTCTTTTTATGAGACTATGGTTACCTTTCCTAGACTCATGTTGACTTTTAACAGATTTCCGAGATATAATTTACATACCATCAAGTTCACTCGTTTGAAGTGTATAATTCAATGGCTTTTAGTGTATTTCTAGAGTTCTGTAACCATCACCATAATCTGATTCTAGTACATTTTTATCATTCCCTGAAGAAGCCTCATAATCATTAGCAGTCACTCTGCATTACCCTCCTTCCCCCACTCTCCTGCCCTAGACAACCTCTAATCTACTTTCTGTCTCCTTAGACTTGCCTATTTTGGACATTTCATATAAATGGAATCGTATAATATGTGGTCTTTTGTGACTGACTTCTTTCACTTAGCATAATGCTTTTGAGGTTCATCCATATTGTAGCATGTATTAGCATTTTATTCCTTTTTATTGCCAAATAATATTCCATCATATGGAAATATCACATTTTATTTACCATTTCAGCAGGTAATATACATTTAGGTTGTTTCTACTTTTTACCTATTATGAATAAAGCTGCTATGAACATTTATGTACGAATTTTTGGGCGGACACACGTTTTCATTTGGGGTGTGGGCATAAACCTAGGAGCAGGATTACTGGGTCATATTGTAGCTATGTTTAACATCTTGAGGAACTTCTAAACTATTTTCCAAAGTGGCTGCATCATTTTACATTCCCATCAACAATGAAGGTTCCAGGTTTCTAAATTATTGCCAGTGTTTGCTATTAGTATTATTTTTTATAATTGCTATTCTAGTGGGTGTGAAGCAGTTTCTTATTGTGGTTTTGATTTGCATTTCTATAATGACTAATGACTAATGTTGAGTTTCTTTTCATGTGCTTCCTAGCTATTTGTATATCTTATTTGGAGAAATGGCTATTCAAAAATGTTGCTTGTTTTTTGACTGACTTATTTGTCTTTTTATTATTGAGTTGTAAGTGTTCTTTATATGTTCTGGATATGAGTCCCTTATAAAATAAATGATTTCCCAATATTTTCTCCCAGTCTGTGGGTTGTCTTTTATTTCTCTTGATGGTGTCTTTTGGAAGCACCAAAGTTTTAAATTTTGATGAAGTCCAACTTATCCATCTCTTTTATCACTTGTGCCTTTAGTTTCACATCTGAAAAACCACTGACTAATCCAAGATCACAGAGATTTATTCTTAGATTTTCTTCTAAGAGTATTACAGTTTTAGTTCTTACATTTAGGTTGCCTTTTTAATTAAAATTTTGTCTGGTTCAAATTAATTTTTGTGTGTGGTTTGAGGTAGGGGTCCAACTTCATTCTCTTGCATGTGGATATTCATTTGTCCCAGAATTATTTCTTAAAAAGAATATTCTTTCCCAAGGAATTGTCTTGATCTCTTTTTCAAAAATCAGGTTGCCATAAACGTTAGAGTTTATTTCTGGACTCTCAATTTATAACATTATCTGTCCTTATGTCAGTACCGTATTGGCATATGTCCTTATGCCAGTGTCACACTATCTTGATTACTGAGGCTTTGTAGAAAGTTTTGAAATTGAAAGTTTTGTGTCCACTAACTTTCCCACTAACTTTGTTCATTCTAACAATCTTTTTCAAGATGTTTTGACTATAAAGTATAAATTCTAAAAATTGTGTATTAAGGCTGTTTATTTACATTCTTGGGAAAAATTTTAATTTATTCCAGCTGTGAATGAGCCATTGCAATATTGGAAGCCAGTAGTTCTCAAAATGTGGTTGGTGAGCCCCTAGGGGTTCCTGAAACCTTTTCAGGGGTCTGCGAGATTAAAATTATTTTCATAATAATACTAAGGTGTTGCTTTTTCATCTGTGTTGACATTTTCACTGATGTCACAAAGGGAAGGACGGATAAAACTGCTGGTGCCTTAGCACAAATCAGTGCAGTAGCACCAAACTGTACTAGTCGTCACTGTATTCTTCATTGTCAGACACTCTCAGAAGAGAAAACCAGTTTCAACTAAGAATTTCTTTGACAACTGATGGGAACATACTGTATAGCATAGGGAAGGCTACCTAATGCACTGTGGTAACCTAAATGGGGGGGAAGTCCAAAAGGGAGGGGATATCTGCATGTGTATGGCTGATTCATTTTGTTGTGCAGTGGAGGCTAACACAACATTGTAAAGCTACCATACTGCAATAAAAATTTTAAAAAAAAGAATGTCTTTGACGAGACAGTAGAAACAAGAAAATTTAAAAAAAATTTAACACATCTTTACCCTGTAGTAAATGTCTCTAATATTCTCTGTGATGTGGGAACTGTGCAAAATATGCATGAAGCACGTTGGCTACACATTAAAGTACAATGGTTGCTTTGGGGAAAAGCACTGGTGCAATTGGTTGAGTTGTGAACTTATCTATCTCTTTGATGGAATACTATTTTTATTTGAAAGAATGCTAACAGACGAAAAATGATTATTCAGACTTGGGTATTTGACAGACATTTTCTCAAACATGAATGAAGTGAGCCTGTCACTTTAGAGAAAACAATTGGCAATGTGTTGCTAATGATAAAATTAGAGCTTTCAAGTGAAAATTAGAATTTTGGGAACACTCGTGTCTGCTATCACGAGCTTGACATCTTCCAAACACTTAAGGACTTTCCCAATGAGATGGTAGTGATATTAACAAATGTATTTTAAAAAATACTGTGCAATGAATGTGTCAACATTTGGAAAATCTACATAACTCAATGAATCGATATTTTTCAAGAGAGTATTGCATGCTGTTACATGGATTTGTATTTGAATTTGCTGTCCTCTTTCCATGGTCATAGAGGAGTGAATCAGCTATTGAGGGAAAGGCCTGGAATCATATTGATTGATACATTACATAAATATTTATTGAATGCCTCTCAGGTGCCAGACACAGTGCTAAATGCTGGGGATAAGAAGCAAAGGTGAATAAAACAGAAAGAAGCAAAGGTGAATAAAACAGATTTAATCTTTGCCATTATGGAGCATAGAGTCTACTAAGGAAGAAATTTATAAACATGTGAAATGATTTTAAATTGTTGTATGTAACATAAAGGTAAAACATTGGGTGCCGAAATGGAGAATACTAAGGGACGGTCTGTCTCAGGGAAGATGAGCAGCTGACGTTAAAGCCCAGACCTGCCAGATGAAAGGGTGCCAACCTGAGAAAACCTAGTTTGTGGGGAGTGTGTGTGTGTGCAAGTGTGAATGTGAGTGCCTGTGGGGATGGGGACGTATGTGAGAATGTATGTGTGAGGGCAGGTGGGTGGTCACAAAGCCTGGTGCGTGTGTGTGTGTGTGTGTGTGTGTGTGTGTGTGTGGAACTGAGAGAAGAATATTGGCACAGTCAGAGTGGAGTGAGTGAGGCAGAGACTCCAGCTCGAGCAGGGCCTTGTACACCGTGGGAAGTTCAGATCTGCTCTCAATGTCTGTGAAAAGGCCTCTGTTAGAGGACATTTTATTTACACACTTTTGGAACAGGGTGATGTTCTTGTCCACTCTGCTCATGACAGGTTGAGGAAACCAAGGCCCAGAGAGCTTGAATGGTTTCTTCCGAGTCCTGGGGTGCGTCAGAGGCAGAGTGGCGATCAGGACCTCTGTCCCAGGTTCACTGCTCTTCTTCCTCTGCCAGTCAGGGCTGCAGACGAATCACTTCTGTAGCTGGGTTTCTGCTTAGAGAAAGTACAGTTCTTTTTGCACAAGTTGTCTCAGTGTTCTCAGTGGGGGAGATTGCTCAGGGCTGAGTGCCTTGTAGGTAACAAGCATTTAATATTTGGAATTGTCTCACTGGATACACAGAAATGTCTATTTCTACATATTTTAAAGAAGAGATAATTTAGACTTGGAGAGGGAAGGAGCAGGAAAACGGACATTTCAGAGAGTATTTTCTTATAAGTAAGGCTTCTGAACTGCTTCAGGCTTCAGCATCCTTCTCTACATAGTGAGGGAGAGAGTTGGACTAAGTGCTCTTTGGGGCCCTCCTAAGCTTAACAGTCAGTGAATATACGAGGCCAGGGTGTGGGTTTCTGAAACCACTGTTTTGATCACTTGGGGTTTTTTCAGCATGGGCTTTATGCATGCTGGGTTTTAGTGAGTGGAGGTTGCTGGGTGTGCCTGCCAGGCACTGTACTTTGAACAACATGGGTTTAAATTTTGAGCGTCCACTTATACGTAGATTTTTTTTCCCACTAAATAAACACTACGGTGCTACTTGATCCTAGGTTGGTTCAATGCGCAGATTCAGAACCGTGGATATGGAGGGCCAACTATAAAGTTATACATGGATTTTCGGCTGTCCAGAGGGTCAGTGCCCCTAACTCCTGCTGTTGTTCAAGGGTCAACTATATAAAGGTCAGGGTAAGGGGGAGGGAGCATGAATTGGATGTGTGTGCAATGCGATTTTAAGCAGGGAAATTTAGGAAGGTGTGTTGAGAAGGTGACACTTTAGCAAAAATTTGGAGGATGGTAGGGTGCTAGCCATGAAGATATCGGGGGGAACTTTCCAGGAATAGGGGAAAAGCCCTAAGTTGGTTCCTGGTGAGTATGAGGAAGAGCAGGAAGGCCAGCATGGCTCGAGAGAAGAGAGCGAGGGGAGCACAGAAGGAAATGAAGTCAGGGGAATGCTGGAGACAAAACTGTGAGGGCCTCATGGGACCTTGACCCCAAGAGAAACAGGAACCATTGTTGGGCTTTGAGCAGGGGACAGACATGAGCTGAAGTGTCTGAACAGGATCACTTTGGCTGCCGTGCAGGGAGCAGACTGAATGGGGGCAAGGGAGGAAGCGGGGAGGTTAGGAGCTGATTGCAGTGATTTAGGACGGAGAGGATGGTGGGCTGGACCCAGCAGGCAGCAGCAGAGGTCATAAGATATAGTCTGATTCTGGATATATTTTGAAGGTAGGGCAGGTAATATTCCCTTGCAGAATGGATGTGCAGTGAAAGAAAAAGAGGAGTCAAAAAGACTCCAGAATTTTTGGTCTGAGCAACGGGGAGGATGGAAGATGGAGCTGCCATGAAATAACGGGGAAGTCTAGAGTTGACGCAGGTTTGGAAGGGAAGATATGAGGTCTGCTCCAGACAGGTTGCGCTTCAGATGTCTGCTAGACACCCAAGTGGAGCTTTAGAGTAAGGCGGCTGGCTCTAGCAGCCTGGAGTTAGGGAGATGTCTGTGCTCAAGACAGATTGGGAATTATCAGCGTGTAGATGGCGCACCGTCTCCAGAGTCATAGAGCCTAAATGCCGTGGGAGAGGGAGTGAGGATGGAGAAGAAAAGTCCTGGGATTTAGCTGCGGGTCACCCCAGCATGAAGAGGTAGAAGAGAAGAGGAGGTCCAGCAATGGGGGCTGAGAAGGAGGGACCTGTGAAGTAGGAGGAGGGCCAGGAGAGGACGGCGTGCTGGAAACCAAGTGAAGAGAGGGCTTCAAAGAGGAGGAGGAGCTCCACTGTGTCAAATACTGCTGGCAAGGCAAGTAAAAGGGGACTGAAAACTGACCATTGGGTTTAACAAAATGAAGCCCTTGACGAGCCGTTTCTGTAGAGTGTGGAGCAAAAGCCATACTGCAGTTTCAGAGAGAATGGAAGGAGAGAAATTGGAGTATAGACATCTCATTTGAGGAGTTTTGACATAGAGCAAAACAGAGAAATGGGGGAAATGCCTGGAGAAGGAGTTTTGTTTTCTTTTTTTAAGCTGGGGAGGGTAGAAGCATGTTTATGTGCTTATGGGAATAGAAAAAATGGGGGATGAGGTGGTGGGCGGGGGAGGGATGCAGAATTGCTGGAGCTGATGTCTTTGAGTTGGTGAGAGGCACTCCTGAAAATCCATGTTGCAGTTTGCTCTCGGCTGAAGCTCTGGAGGCCTAACCCACGTACCCAAACTTGGAGGAGAGTAATGTTTAAAATGGAGAGCAGATTTAGCACACTATTGTGCGACATAGTGGCATTTTTCACTTGCTCTAGGCACCTCTTCTCTCCTCGCAAGACACATCAGCTTGAAGGCAGAAGCTTGCTTGGTTAGATAGGATTTTAAAACTCCCCTAACTCCTACCCCGAATCTGAAATCACATTTCCTTCCAGTAAGACTTTCGCCTTGCTGATCTAGTGCTGTCTCTCTCAAAGGAGCTGACATCAGGCCTCCAGAATCAGCATACCGTATTTCTGCAACAATGAGCACTGACAAATGACTCTTCGTTATCTCTCCTTTTTCAGAAAGCGGTCTGTCCCTCCTGTCTCTTTTCCTTAGACATACTGGTGATAACAGGAGGGTTAGATTACAGAATAGCTTTCTTCAGCTATTTCTCAATCTCTAGGATGCCCTTTGGAGATACTGTATGATTTGTTCTTCTCAAGTCTATTTAGTGGGTTCTTGACAACTCCTCCCTTTGGGTGGGACGCTTGGTTAACCCCTGTGCACCCGTTGAAAGTTGCTGCTTCTAGTTTCATTCTTAGAAGACAGACAGCTCTTTTTTTAAAAAAATTGAGATATAATTCACATAGTATAAACCTGGCCATTTTAAAGTGTACAATTCAATGGTTTTTAGTGTATGCACAGGGTTGTGCACCCATAACCATAATCTAATTCCCAAAGATTTTCACCACTCCAAAAAAGGAAACCCCACAACCATTAGCAGCCACTCCCCATCCCCCACTTCCTTCTACTCCTTGGCAAATACCCATTTACTTTCTGTCAATACATTTGCTTATTCTGGACGTTTCCTATAAATGGAATCATACATGTGGCCTTTTCTATCTGACTTCTTTCACTTAGAATAGTGTTTTCAAGCTTTAGCTGTGTTCAGCCATGTTCATACATGATACCATGTATCAGTTCTTCATTTCCTTTTATGGCTGAATAATATTCCATTGTATAGACATACCACATTTTGTTTATCTGTTCATTAGTTTTAGACTTTGGGTTGTTTCTATTTTTTGGTTATTATGAACGATGTTGCTATAAACATTCATATACAAGCTTTTGTGAGGACATGGATTTTTGCATGTGCCCAGGAGTGGGATTGCTGGGTCATATGTTAACACTATGTCTAACCTTTTGAGGAACAGCCAAACTTTTCCACAGTGTCTGTGCCGTTTCACATTCCCATCAGTGTTGTATGACGGTTTCTCTACATCCTCGGCAACACTTGTTATTGTCTGTTTTTTGATGACAGCCATCCTAGGAGGTGTGAGCTAGGAGGATGGGACCACTCAACTTCAGATTTTGGGGGGCACCTCCCATTAGGTCCTTTTATGTTACTGTTTACAGATGTGAAAATGGAGGCGCAGACTAATTCCCTGCTCAAGGTCTTATACTGTCCAGTGATGGAATTGGTGTCTGACTTGTGGACCAGTGATTCTTTCCACCAGGCTGTTGTGATGTCTGCGGCATTCTAGTCAGGAATCTGAAATTTTTATTGGTCTGTCTAAAAACAGGGAAGATCTCAGCAGGAAGGCTCTGAGGGCTAATTGTGAGGTCTGGGAGTGAAATATTATTTATCTTTTCCCCCATCACCTTCCCAACACAGTAGAGAGCCTTACTCTGTTATGTGTTCTTCAGAACCTGAAGCAGATGTCCTCTTATTTATGTCCTGTTTTCTACTAGACTTCAAATATTTTGAGGGCAGTGGTCATGTCTTAGTATTTATAAATCTGGACGTAATGTCTGGTACATGGTGGGCCCTCAGGAAATGTTTGAGGAATTAAATTGGATAAATCACCCAGGATTATTAGGGAATGAGTTTATTATAAATCAACTCTTTGGAGAAAAACACAACAAAAAGATGAGATACAAATGGTAGGTGATAAAAAGCCACTTTCCTTATTACATATCACAATCTATTAAGAATAACATAGAACTAGATGCAGACGTAGAGAATGGACATGTGGACATAGTGGGGATGGGGAGGCTGGGACGAATTGAGAGAGTGGCATGGACAGATATACACTGCCATGTGTAAAATAGATAGCTAGTGGGAAGCAGCCGCATTGCACAGGGGGCTCAGCTTGGCACTCTGTGATGACCGAGAGGGGTGGGATGTGGGTGGGGGGAGGGAGGCTCAAGAAGGAGGGGATATATGTATACATACAGCTGATTCACTTTGTTGTACAGCAGAAACTAACACAACATTGTAAAGCAATTATACTCCCCCCAAAAGAGAATAACATAGAATGAAGCTTAGTGCTTGCATGTATAAATTGATTAGCTAAGGCAAAATACATATCAAGATACTGGCTGGACTGTGGCCTATTGGTCTATGAAATTTTAGTCTACTTGTAATTAATAAATGATGCAACTGCTCTGAACTATCTCTAACCTCAAATTCCAAATTTTCCAACTATCTAAAACACACATTGCATCTTTCCCACTGTATTTATAATTAGAATTTTTGTAAAAAGTTAAACTACACAGAAGCATAGAATAAGAAGTGAAAAATCCCTCTTTATCTCTGTCCTTATTCCAACATGGAATAGAATATCAGGCTCTAAATTCCTAAGGCCACAAATATTTTGGAGTTTCATTTGGAAGAAAGACGAATATTCTAAATTTCCCTGAGATTGACTTCCTTTTAAGGATGAACACAAAAGTGACAGTCCTCAAATTCTGAATAAAACAGAGAATCACTGAACTGGGGAACTTTTTCTCAAGGGAAATCTCTTGCCATGGATAGAGAACATGTGATGAATCAGTCTTCACTAATCATGGAAGAGTGAAGGCAGGAGGTTATCTCTTTCATTGCTGATTTTATTTCAGACAGGCTGTCATACACAAGGTTAAGAGGGTTGTGAGGTGTTTCTTCAGATAGGTCAAGTTAAAACCCCCTTTACTTGGTTACCTCAATTTTCTACTTTGAAGAAGAAATGTTATATGGCTCCTGCAATGGTTTTCTTTATCCAGTTGAGGTATTGTCTGGTAAGGAGAATGTAGACGCCAGGCTTCTGGGGGTTACCACACTTCCCAAAGGAAGTGACACCTCTGAAAACATTATCACATATCAGAGGACTTCCAGAATCCCCCTGGAAAAGAAAGTCATATGTTTTAAACAGGAATGTTTCCAAAGATATTTACTTACCTTTTTAGTCATTCATTTATTCACTCATTCGCTCACACATTGTTTCTCTCTTTCCTTTTTAAAGGCTAATTTTATATCTCTTTTTATTAATTGTCTGCCCTCAGCATCAATTAACACAGATTTGTTTATATTTTCCGATCATTTTCATTTTGAAAAAGGCAATTCTGGAGAAGATGTACAAACCCATTTTCATCAGTAAAACAAAGAAAGAATAACAAAGGAAGCCTTTAAAATAATTGTGAAAAATAATTGTCTCCTTCACTTGACCTGTATCCCCTTTTCTTGGTCAGTAGATGTTAGGGGAAAAAAATGAATGTAGGGGCTGCCTGAAGGCATGAGATGGGATCTGAGTCACTCCCTGCTCTGAAGGTGGACACGGGTTAAGCCGTCTCAGACCAAGGAGTACTTGTGATAGTTCAAACAAGTTTTAGGGATCTTTTCCAGTTTTCATCAGCCCTCATTTCATGTTCTCTCTGACCTTGCAAACCACTTCCGGATCATGAGTTCCAAATAGGACCAAACCGTAGTCAAGCACATGGAAAGGCAGAACAACGCAGGAGTTGGGAATCAGATGGCCCCAGTCTAAATCCAGGTCCACCCCACTGAGAGCCAAGTTATCTAACTTGGGGAAGTAACTTTCTAAGCCTTAATTTCCCTATCTGTAAAATAGAGTTGGTAATAATAGTGTCTATCCCATGGGGCTATTTGAGGATCAAGTGGCATAGAGTATAGAACTTGATATAGTTCCTGCCATCTGATAAATGCCAGCTGATGTGATCTGTTTTTCTTTTTTGGGGTGGGGAAGGGTACGTGGGCCTCTCTTGTGGCCTCTCCCGCTGAGGAGCACAGGCTCTGGATGCGCAGGCTCAGCGGCCATGGCTCACGGGCCCAGCCACTCTGCGGCATGTGGGATCTTCCCAGACCGGGGCACGAACCCGTGTCCCCTGTATCGGCAGGCAGACTCTCAACCACTGCGCCACCAGGGAAGCCCGATGTGATCAGTTTTGAGAGGGCTGAACAACATCCACAAGCGGTGGTTAAATGGAATCCTGATTGTTAGGAATGAGAGAAGTTTCCCTGGGCGGAATGTTTCCCTTGAGACAAAGGAGCACACACCAGCTCAGTGTCAAGCTGACGTTCTTGCAGGCCTCACACATAAAAAGTAATAATGATAGTCTGCCCTCTTGTTCCTAGGCACTCTATTTAACCTGATTTCCTATAGCCCCCAAACGGTTAAAAGTTTTAATTTACTTACTTCACATGAATCATCTTCACCTTTTCTACCACCAGCACAGATCATACTGAGATCAATAACTGGATTAAAATTATAGTGCTGGGCATCATTGCATATTTTCCTATCTATCACAGTAATGTTGGCTTCTCTCAAGACACGTGAAATTTTGCACACAGCTTTTTTGTTTCTTCCCCATCCTGCCACGTGACACTTGGTGTGGGGTTTGACATCGTCTCCTGTTTTTGGTAGCTGAAGTATTCCTACAGCTTTGGTCATAGTTGCTTTACCATCCAGCTAGAAAAGAGACAGGAGATGCAGTTTTAGGGAAGGATAACAGTAACCAAACCCAGAAAACAGCTCTGACTGAAATAGACATCTTGCTTATTTAGCATGTTCTTACGAAGGACATGGCCAAAGTCCTGTTCCAACCTAACTGACCATCAGTTACTGATTTTTTAAAAGTCACAGCACACCTTTTCATGCATGTTTTGCTAGGCTAGTCTAGATGAACTGCAGTCCAGTTGACCTGTCAGTGATGAAATTATGTTGGTGTTGGCTGACAGTTCTGTGGTTGAAAAGCTGTATTGGAGAGTGCAATCATTATTTTATTCAGGTGGTCTTAGGTTTGTGAACTGACTGGTACTAAGACCAATGGAAGGAAGCCAGTGCTCCAGGTGCAGTGGGGCGGGGTGGGAAAGGGGCCAGTGTCCTCATTTTCCATGTGGAAATGTGGCTTCCCCGCTTCTGAGCAAGCGCTAACCAGCCTAACTGCCTTTGGGGGCTCACCCACACTCTGCCCTTTTCTTTGATTCGCTAAGCTCTCTTCTTGGCTCACCACCTTGCTTTCTCTCTTTCTGAAAAGTCAAGGCAAGGAGAGCAGGGAGTGTGATCAAGGTTGAGTAGAGGGTAGAGGAAGGTAATTCTGCTTCTTTCTTTTCTTCTTGCCTCAAGCTGTAGGGAGTCCTGGTATTACAGACCTTCTGAAAACATAGGAGCACAGCAGCAAAGGTTACTGTCACATTCCTATCGTTGCATGGCTTTCAGGCCCCACTTCCTGACATTAGACAGTCCCCACTTCCTCAGTGCCCACTCTGAGTTGGTGTGCCCAACCCTTACCCTGCTAGCGTTTAGAAAGTGAGATGGCCATAGTCTAAAATCTCTCCATAGAGCATGACTTCAAATGCCTACATGCAACGTCTCTCCTCTCCTACTCATGCTTTCTCACAGCCTTCATGCTTTTTATCTGGTTGGATGGACAAGGAGACAGGAGAACCCCCAGAAAGGACTTCAGGTCTGAATGAATGGATCAGAATTGGAGTCGGGATGCATATGTTTGTAAGTAGCTCTCCTGGGGTCAGGCACACACAGCAGTGATGAGCACATCGGTAGGTTTTAACCGTGGAAGGTTGACCGCAGGGAGGTCCTGATGCCCTCTTCACGAGTTCTCTAGCAACATCAGCCCACTGGCCACAGTGTCAGAGGTGAGAGGAAGTTTCCTGACTTTGCTTCAAGACCAAGATCCCCTCACACCCCCTACTCACCCCACACTATTGTAAAGGTAAGATTTTTAGTTCCTGAAGGGGACTTGACAACAGCTACCACTTTCTTGAAACCTGAGCGCAGAACCTCTTCTCTTGATGACCT
The DNA here is from genome assembly GCF_964165515.1 of Mesoplodon bidens. NCBI lineage: Eukaryota > Metazoa > Chordata > Mammalia > Artiodactyla > Ziphiidae > Mesoplodon > Mesoplodon bidens. The sequence goes on along the minus strand of NC_138160.1, from coordinate 43,563,856 downwards.
TTGCCACTGTCTGGCTTAATTCCATCCCTTATCCAAAATTATTCAGGAAATATTTATGGAGGGCCTACTATGTACTAGGAACTATACTACCTGGTACAGGGCATACAAATAAAAAGACAAAAAGTATCTGTTCTTTGAAGCTTACATCCCAGCGAGGGGAGCAGACAAACAAACGAAGGTACATCAGAAGTGCGTGCTGTCCATCATCGGATGAATGGATAAAGAAGGTGTGGCACATATATACAATGGAATATTACTCAGCCATAAAAAGAAATGAAATTGAGTTATTTGTAGTGAGGTGGATGGACCTAGAGTCTGTCATACAGAGTGAAATAAGTCAGAAAGAGAAAGACAAATACCGTATGCTAACACATATATATGGAATCTAAGAAAAAAAAATGTCATGAAGAACCTAGGGGTAAGACAGGAATAAAGACACAGACCTACTAGAGAATGGACTTGAGGATATGGGGAGAGGGATGGGTAAGCTGTGACAAAGCTAGAGAGAGGCATGGACATATATACACTACCAAACGTAAGGTAGATAGCTAGTGGGAAGCAGCCGCATAGCACAGGGAGATCAGCTCGGTGCTTTGTGACCACCTAGGGGGGTGGGATAGGGAGGGTGGGAGGGAGGGAGATGCAAGAGGGAAGAGATATGGGCACATATGTATATGTATAACTGATTCACTTTGTTATAAAGCAGAAACTAACACACCATTGTAAAGCAATTATACTCCAATAAAGATGTTAAAAAAAAAAAAAAAGAAGTGCGTGCTGTGGAGAAAAACCGCAGGAGGGACGTAGGCCAAGGAGTGCCCTCTACTGGGCACGGGAGGGAATTGCCTTTCCCTGCCCAGGGAGGGGGACTGGAGGGAATTAGAGTATGGGTGAGGAGGGGTGACCTGAGAGGGAGGCCCAGCCTGAGAGTCTCAAGGCAGATAGTACGGGGGTCACTGATAAGTATTGGGGAGCAGGGAATGTGGGGAGTTTGCCAGAAACACATGGCACTCTAGGACCCTCTCTTTACTCCTACTGATGAGAGTGTATGGATCCCCTGAGCATCCTCTTGACTCCTGCTAGGGAAGTTCCTCATCAAGCCCCTTTGGACAAGTGTGAACCTCAGCTCACACTCTGCCTTCCAGTTCTGCCTTTTCTATTATACTTTCTGCACAGCAGCCAGATAATCCTTCTAGAAACAAGTCTGATCACGTCACTGCCCAGCTTAACACACTTTCGCATTTCCTTCCCCATAAAGTTCAAACTTCTTCCCATGGTCCACAATATCTGAGTCCCCTCTTTCTCAAATCTCATGATAACTTCCCTTTCTTCCCTTCTTCTTCCAAATGCATTTTCCAGAAAGACTCCTCTTATACACACAGCTCTTCCTGCCTGAAAGGCCCTTTCCTCCTTCTTTCCTCCTAACTCCTGCACCTTCTCTAAGAAAGCTTCCCTGACCGCCTGGACACACCATGTGCTCCCGTAGAGTCCCCTTCTTAGTCATCTCCATCACTGATGAGTCACATACCACCAGATCAGAGCTGTTGATATATTTGTCTGTCTCTCCCACTAGACTGTGAACACTTTGAGAACAGAACCTATTTATCTCCTGAGGAAGGGAAAAGCTTACTGGCACTCACAGCTGGGCCACGATTCTTCCTGTTGATCACGAACACTTGTCATAGAGCACCAATATCAGACAGGGTGAGCCTCAAGAAGGGAGCAAAACCCAGGCCGCTCTGCAGTCACGTTTGAGTACAGGCAAAAGCAAGGTCATTGTGCCCACTACAAAAACGATCAAACGCCCCCTATCGGCTAAAATGAGTGATTGCTGCTTCTTATCAATCACAGATTTAGCCTCCTAGATAAGTAAGCTTCACTGAGATACTCAGTTATAGAATTACCCCACTTCCTGACAACAGTCAGTTCAGAGCAAACTCCTACTTCCTAGAACCCTCCCCCTCATCTGACAGATCCTAGGATAAGCCCCATCTAACACTCTCTTACTGAGCCACCCTATGGTTCCTTAGGGTGTACAGTCTCCCTTGCTGAGCAAGAATCAATAAATGCAACTTGGTTTGTCTGCAGTTGAGTTGCTGGTGGCATTACCACTTTGGATGGACAGGTCTTACCACAGTAGGACTTCTGTCAATATCTGTTAAATTGAACTGAATTCCAAGAGGGTGAACATCTGGACAATTGCGCTGGGTCCCAGCTGTAGTTCTTACCCCTACATCCTGGCATTAGCCAACCACTGGCTATGAGGTCAGTGTGTAAAAACTAGTTTCAGGTTAAACTGACCAAATTTCAAAATTTTGCAATTTCAAAATAGTTATTGAAAAAAAAAACCCATATTTACCTGAAGGAGTTGAAGATCCCCTTCAAATGTCTGTGGATTGAAGCATGGATGGGGAATTGCCTTTTTAATGGAAAATACTTGGTCATATTTCTCTTTATGGGAGGTAGAGTGGGCCCCAAGAATAACTCGAGGATTGCCTTTCCTGGAAAAAAACAAGGACGATGTATCATTTATGTGAGAGAATAGATGAAATTAAGCATGAACTTAATGTATTAAATCTGACCAGTTATTTCAGATGGTTTCCTATTTATAAACAAGCACAGCAAGGCAGGGGGGAATTTATGAGGTTTTTTTCTTTTGGTGTTTTAGTTATTTTTATTTTTTATTTTTTTGCGGTACGCGGGCCTCTCACTGTTGTGGCCTCTCCCGTTGTGGAGCACAGGCTCCGGACGTGCAGGCTCAGCGGCCATGGCTCACGGGCCCAGCCGCTCCGTGGCATGTGGGATCTTCCCGGACCAGGGCACGAACCCGTGTCCCCTGCATCAGCAGGCGGATTCTCAACCACTGCGCCACCAGGGAAGCCCTGTTTTAGTTATTTTTACCTAAAACTCCCAAGACATGTGTTATCTTAGGTGCTTCAGCTTCACATCTTTTCAAAGAAGAAGCAACAGGAGAGAAATCCCAGGTCTTCTGGCAGAGGCAAGAGCATTGGTTGGCAAGGCCTATGGTTTGTGTCACATAGATTGGCAAGCTATGCTTGGGTGCTGACCAAAGAGGACTGCCACAGGAAGAGGAGCTGCCAGATTCTCCATCTGCCTTGGATTTGTGGAATCAACACCTAATGGAAGAGACTCAACCCAAAAACCAGAGACTAAACCTAAGAGTGAGAGCAGAGGTAGTGGGTTTGCTTTTCTGTGTTTCAGGGAGACAGTGTACCTTGCTTAAGTCTTCAAAGATGACAAAGATGGAAAAGAGTCAGGCTTTTAATAGGTAAGACTGAAGAAATGAATCGATTTTATAGTGAAATTTTAAAGCTGAATCTAAACACACACACACACACACACACACATAGGAGCAAATAAACTGCTAGCCGCCAAGTCTAGTTGGTGAACCTAATGATAGCTAATCTGGGAGAGGTGGGCACAAGCATTTCTTGATTTGCCCAACAGACTTTGCACCAAGTGGGTCTGTGAATCAAGAGTGCCAGTGGTGATCTTCACAGTGTACATTGTGCTGAATTTCCTACTTGATAAATTCTCATTTGATACAACAACATAATGCAGATCTCTTTTGATCTTCTTTGTGGGAAGCTAGTTTTTAAGTCTCTTCTTTTATTCATGCAACTTATGCAAAAGTGAGCAGGGAAATAGTAGGTACCAACAACAGGTACTGATAAAGAAAACAGCAGCATATCCTTGTGATAAACGTTATTTTGACTTTCAAATCACAATTAGGAAAAACATTAGTTTGAACCATAGGAAATGGTTATTTTGTAAAGTCAAACAGTTAAATATCAGTAATTTCTATGGTTCAATCTAATATGTAGCACCATGGGACAAAACTAATTATAACAGTAAGTAAATCACTTGTAATCATAGAGAACACTTAATTTGCTCAACTGTGTAAAATATACTTAAGGAAAAAGCCTGCAACAAAATATAGCAAAATATTAACAATGATTGTGTAAAGTTGATAAGATTATGAGTGCTATTTCTCACCATTTTGTTTTTCAAAATGTTGATAAGATTGGTATTTATAGTGAAAAAAATTTTTAAATAATATGAGAAAATGGTCATGCATTTCAATTTTATTCTATAGGATCTGGCCTTTGCTTATAGAGATAAACATAATAATAGTACATATCAGTGAATGTGCTTGCATACTTTCTTCTCCATCCCTACCTAATTTTGGTTTTGGACTTCATTTTCACAGCCCCTGTCCCCCCCACCCCACCCCCCAAACTGCCTGAGAATGAGAGGAGCTCAGAATTACTTACAGGTTACAGTGAGCAGCTGTCAACACCCAGTTTTCTTTGATCAAAGCCCCTGCACAGACTTTCAGCCCTTTGATTAGAGCCATGTAGCGTCTTGTGTGAGGTGGCACTTCTTTTCCTCCTATAATTCCCTCACAGGATACTGGAAAAACTAAAAGAGTGATCCAGAGTGAAATCCTATCTTACCAAGTCGTGCTTCCCTCTGAAAAGCTCTGATATAATGAATAGATCCAGATCGAGTACATAGATGTGCACTCTGTGTCAGGGAGAGAAGATCAAATCAGTCCAGGTGGCACAGAGTTTTTAAAATTTTCCATGGCAGCTCTGTATAATAGCATCTTGAACTTAAACGATCTTCTCTTCCTCAAGAATGCAAAACACCTTTAACATAATGTCTGTCTCCTTCCTATCCCTGGGAGGTAGAAAATGTCAGGCAATAGAGTCTCTTTTCTTAAAGCTCAAAAAGCAAAAAGATTGAAGACTTAACATCACACAGTAAGAGCAGATTGGGGAGAAACCCCATTCTCCTGTTTCTGCCATTATTAATCTGTTCACTTCCCATTACAGGCTGCATTGTCTCAGTCTTTGGTTGGACACTGTGTTATTGACCTTAAAAATCTCACAGTGTTCCATGGTGAGATTATTATTTGGAATGATGGTTTAGTAAGTTATATTAAATTCAAAGAAAAAAAATCAACAACTATAGTAGCAATAATAATGAAAGCATCTATGATTTACCAGGCACTGGTTAGTTTCAGACACTGGTTCTGATGTTTGCTACAATGCAAGGTGGGTGTTATTATTCCCATGTAGAGATAAGGAACATGAAGTTTAGACAGGGCAGTTACCTCGCCCAAGTTCACACAACTAATAAATAGCAAAGCAGTCTTCTAATACAGTTCCGCATCATGAAAAATCATACTCTTTCCACTGTGAGGTACCGTTTGCCTAAAGTAGTGGCTCTGTACCTTTGTTAGTTTTGAAATATAGAGCCATTTGAGAATCTGATATAGAACCGACACACAGATGCATGTAAATATTTGCATACAGTTTTGGGAGAGTCACAGACTTCTTGATGCCCATCCATGGCCTTGAAGGAGCTCATGGATACCACATTAAGAATCCCAGCTCTGAAGGTATCATTGAGCTATAAGATATCATAGTGTGTGGTTAAGAACGTGAACTCTGGGTTCAAATCCCAGCCCTACTACTTACTAGTTGATGACTTTAGTAAATGGACTTAACCTCTCTGTGCCTTGGTTTCATCATATATAAAATGCGCTGATAACAATGATACTTAAGAAGAGTATAAGTAAACCACATAGAATACTGCTATACTTCATTGTAAGTTTTATGCAGTGTTGGCGCGTGCACACACACACACACACACAGTTCATTAGATTATTTTACATTGATGTTATTGCTTTCTTCACCACCCCCACTGCTGGAAATAGGCACTCACAAATACCTTCTGAAAACCAAAGTTTTAAGATTTATCTGAGAGCTATGACTACTCAGTTGTATCTGTATGACCGAGCCCTCCAGTTAATGTCATCTATCCATCACCAATTTAATGGCTTTGTTGGTTTTTCACTTGAAGGTTGAGCTCTGTAGATCTGGCCTGAATTTATGATAACCTCCAGATATAGTTAATGCTTTCATATTTTTGCTGTAGGCACAATAGAGTATGTTTTCATCTTAAAAAGCCAATATACCATTTAGATAGCAAAGAAAAAAGGTAACATGAAAAATTATTGGAAATTAAGTTGTGATTTCTTTTTCCCTTTTACATAATATTAAACAAAAATTAAAGCAATATAAAATTCGATTTTCTTATAAGCAAAACTAAAAAGCATATGGAAATATGTCTTACCTCCAGGAATTAGAAGGAGACACATGCCAGTGGGAAAAGAGAAAAGGAAAGGAATTTTCATGGCTTCTGTTACTCACATATGGAGACTATTTGGTTTCAGGTACTGACTTAGTAATATATAATGAAACACAAAGGATGTGGGTTTTTTCTTTTTATCTTTCTCTGCTATGTGGCTAAAGAGTTTGGTATTTTATTACTGGAAAACATAGCTTTATTTTAGAGATGGTGTGGTTACTTATTTGTTTCACATTTCCTTCAGGGTTAGACCTTTCCTACCTTAAAGGGTAAATGTGAAGTCATGGGGACTCTTTTATTTTTATTTATTATTATTATTATTATTATTTTAATACATCTTTATTGGAGCATAATTGCCTCACAATAACATGTTAGTTTCTGTTGCACAACAAAGCAAATCAGCCATGGGGACTATTTTAAATTAAGAACACTAAATAGAAAATTGCTCTTCTTTGGCAACTTTTTCGCTTTCAAATATGAGTTTATTTTAAAAATCTGAGAATTCAAGTCTATATAAGAAATTATTTTGAAATAACATCTTTAAACCTATTCTAGTGGGGGAAAGGACAGATATTTGATGCATTCATTGTTGAGATTGCTGGGTAATCATCAAGGGAAAACTGAAGTTAGATTCTTAAAGCACACCATTCAACTATAAAAGCACTAAATGAAGATACAGATATTCACACACATGTAGAAATGAGAAAGAGACTTTGAGATATGACATCAAAGGCAGAATTTGTAAAAGATTGGTAGATTCAATGATGAAAAATTGAAGTTTCTGCACCTTAACACAGCAAACACAAAGCCAAATTGCAAACATTTTCAATCTATGTGACACAAATGGATATTTTTATAAAGCAATAAGAAAAGATGAACACCTGAAAAGAAAAATGATCAGAGAATTTGAACAAGTAATTTACAAAAGAAGAAATAAAAATGGCTCCTATATTCCTAACCTATGGAGGAATGCATAATCACATAGCACAAGTTATCTGTAATAAAAATGCAATTTAAAACATTTAGGTACATTTTTGCCTGTCAAATTACTAAAAATTAAAAAACACAAAAAATACTCTCTGTTGTTGGAAATTCTCATGTGTTGATGGTATTTCAAACTGCTGCTATCTTTTTAGAAGGCAATACATATGAAAGGGTTGTTAAATTTTGCATGATCTTTGTTGACTCAAGTCATGTTTATGATTCATAATTTTAAAAATTGTGAAATTTAGCAATAAGGAGTTCCATTGCATTATTGTTCCTAATGAGAAAAAGTTGAAAATAATCTAAATGCCCGCAAGTAAGGAATTAGGTAAGCATATTAGTTTCCCATTGCTGCTGTAACAAATTACTGCAAACTTAGTGGCTTGGAACAATACAAATTTATTATTTTACAGTTCTGTAGGTCAGAAGTCTGATGTGGGTCTCCCTGGGCTAAAACCAAGGTATTAGCAGGGCTGCATTCCTTTCTGGAGGTTCTAAGGGAAAATCCATTTCCTTGCCTTTTCCAGCTTCTAAAGGCTGCCAGCATTCCTTGGCTTTTGGCCCCCTTCCAACTTCAAAGACATCAATGGCTGGTGGAGTCTTTCTCATTCTGACACTGACTTTCCTTCTGCCTACTACTTCCACATTTAAGGACTCCTGTGATTACATTGGGCTCACTCTGATAATCTCCCTATTTTAATGTGAGCTGATTAGCAACATTAGTTTCATCTACAACCTCATTTCCTCTTTGCCAAGTAAACTAAGATTCATAGACTCTAGAGATTAAGATGTGGGCAGCTTTGGGTGGGTGGGAACATTATTCTGCATATCATAGTAAGTAAATTATGATTAATTTGTACAACCATTCTGTGCAACCATTAAATAGCATGGAAAGTGATCACAAAAATATTGCTGTATCAGACACCTCTTGTGTGTCACCACAGACCCCCTTGGCCTCATGTAATCCATGGACCTTGGGACTTCCCTGGTGGTCCAGTGGCTAAGACTCCATGCTCCCAATGCAGGGGGCCCAGGTTTGATCCCTGGTCAGGGAACTAGATCCCTCATGCATGCTGCAACTAAAGATCCTGCATGCCGCAACTGAAGATCCTGAGTGACACAACTAAGACCTGGTGCAGCCAAATAAATAAATAAATAGATAAATAAATAAATATTTTAAAAATCCATGGACCTTGGCCACTCGTTCTTCTCCACCTACTCTGTGGAGATCAATTCTGCATGGCCTTGTACCATCTTGAGCACCACCTGACAGCACCTTGCCTCATGCCTGCATGATACAGCTTTTGCCTCCCACCACTGGACTCCACTGCTGCTGCTGAGATCTAGGGTATGATGCAGAAATGTAGGGGAATTCAAGCCTTTTGGGGAAATCTATTGATTAGTAGGAGATGGAATCTAGTTGATAAATAAGCTATTCTTTGAAGCACTAATTCTTAGAGTTCTTGGAAGATAGTCTGAGTAATTAGTTGTGCCTGACGCCAGGAGGTTTCCTGTTCAGCCATGCACCTTTGTATTGTGCTTCTCCTCAATACTCCTCTTTTCTCCCTTCACACCACCTGCTGCCCCCTTCTCAAGTATTTTGATCTCTAGGACAGTGGTAGAACATAACTTCTCCCCTCCGGGAGCTCAGGCTGACAGTTGGGAGTGGCACTAGGAGTTGGGAGTGACCTTGTAAATTAGACCCACAAAGTAGGATTTGGAGTTGAATGACTCACTGAACTGAAACACTGGGGACTCCATTGGTGGTGGTAAGTGGCAAGAGTGGAGGGGCAGTGGGCTTTTTTGCTTCTCCTACCCTGTGATGTGGGATCTGGGCAGTCCTGTCCCCTGCCTCCCAGTGAAGATGGACACGTGTGGGAATGGGATTTCCCTGAAGTAGGGCAGGTGGGAAAGAGGTAATTGTAACTTTTTTGATTTTCTGAGCTTTGGACTTAGAGTGAACTTTGAGTGAACTCTTAGAGTGAGAAGAGACCTTTATGAGGTTCCCACCAAATCTTTCTGGTTATAGTTGGGTCATTTAGATGTGGTCTAGGGTCAGAGGTTTCTATGTGGTGAGTTTTCTAGGTAGTGAAGCGACAAACTATTTTCCTCCCCCATTCTCCAACCCCCAGCTTTGCGTCTCATCTCACCCCACTAGATCACTCACCACCTCACTATTGCTGCATCTACTGCGACCACTGGGACAGTCCCCTTTGTTTCATTTTTTTAAACCACTTTATTGAGATATAATTTATATATCATGCAATTCACCCATTTAAAATGTACAATTCAATGGTTCTTGATATGTAGCTATTAATTTTTAAAATTGTGGTTTTATATATATATATATATCATAAAATTTGCCATTTAACCATTTAAACTATACAATTCAGTGGCATTAATTATATTCACAATGTTATGCACCTATTACCACTGTCTATTTTCAAAACTTTTTAGCCATCTTAAACAGAAACTTTGTAATCATTAAGCAATAACTCCCCATTTCCCTCTCCTTCCAGCCTCCAGCAGCTTCTAATCTACTATCTGTCTCTATGAAATTGTCTACTCTCAATATTTCATGTAAGTGAAGTCTTATAATATTTGTCCTTTTGCTTGTGTTATTTCACTTAGCCTAATGTCTTCAAGGTTATTTCAGTTGTAGCAAGTATCAGAATTTCATTCCTTGCTATGGCTCAATAATATTTCATTGTACTTATATGCCACATTTTGTTTACCCATTCATTGGCTGATTGACTTTTGGGTTGTCTCCATCTTTTGGCTATTGTGCATAATGCTGCAATGAACATTGGCATAAAAATATCTGTTTGAATCCCTGCTTTTTGGTTATATACCTAGGAATAGAACTGCTCGGTCATATGATAAACTATGTTAAGCTTTTTGAGGAATCCCTTTATTTGACAACTTTAGATCCTAGCTTCCTGTTACTTTCTCTACTCCTACTTATGTCTTAATTCTTGGGACTTTCAATATACAAGTAGTTGATCCTTGCAGCACTCTAGCTGCAGACTTCTGGTTTCTGTTTAGGATGTAGAAAGTTGGAAAGAGTGCTAATTCCACATTTATAACAAAGAAAAATCTGGATAATCTAAAAAATCATAATTTTTCTTTAACTTCTCAGACTTGAGGCTGCGGGTCAAACAAATAGGCTGAAACCTAAGGGAAGACATGTACCTCCAGGGAGGACCTACGTACCTGGAGAAAGGCATGATCAGAAGAGGTGCTGGACGTCATAGAAGCTGATCGGAAGAGTTCAGATAAGTTTTAAAATGAATCCCTCAGGGCTGAGTGTGGCTTAGCATAAAAATATAGTGCCCCTGGTAGCTACAGACATAAGGAGAATTGACGCTAGCTGGCAGGCTTTTCTCCATGGACCTCACCAGGAGAAAGCTGGGGGCAAGGCAGTGACTGGAATGAGCCTCCCCTTTGGTGCAGGGGACAAGAGCAGCCACCTCTGCACGCAGGGCACAAAGCTCTGCCAGGATGCTTTACCCCTACCTTCTTCACAGAGCAAAAGCCCTAAGTTTCTGAGGAAAGGGCAGCAAATACTCTCACCCTCAGGGTCGAGGTGAAGACACATTGTAGCTAGAAGAAGGGAAGAGAAAAAAACCAACCCTCTGTTTCTGAGGGAGAGGCAGGAAAAGAGCCTCTGTCACTAGGGCAGAGATAGGATCACTGAGATGGTCCCACACCTGAGACTAAGGTACACAATGCCTGCCTAGGACTGGGCCTGAATATGGACAACAGAAAATGTCTCCCCACTTCCCACCCCAAGGATAGCGAGAACTGAGTAACAAATAACAATAGTCTACTACTAGGTGGAGGCAAAAATGTGAGGAGAAAATATCTTTGAGGTTTAGGGACATAGGCAAAGCCTAAGGCTGAAGTGGAACAGAACATTGAGAAATGCTCTCTGGAAACCCAAACCCAGCCAGAAGTACGAGGTAATGCCAGAGGCATTTCTAGCCTGAGGTGTCCTTAGGGTACATGTAGCAACAATAAATGCAAACCCAGATCAACTCTTCACTAGATTGACTCAATTCCTCACAGTAGAGGCCTAGAAAAAGAAGTTATTCACATATCCAGACATGAACCTGTTTACCTCAGTGTTAGTAAACACTGCAAATTATGAGACCCACAAAGAAGCAAAGAAAATAGCACACAGTCAAGAGACAAAGCAATCAACAGAATCAGACTCAGATATGACTTGGAGGTTAGCATTATCAGAAAGAGAATTGAAATAATTATAATTATTATGTTAAAGTCCCTAGTGGAAAAAATGGACAACTGTATGACCATAGGAAGGCTCTCAGCAGAGAGATGGAAACTAAGAAGGGACCAAATAGAAATGCTGGAAATGAAAAATATGATGAAAGACTAATCACTTTGATGGGCTCATTAGGAGACTTTACTCAGCTGAGAAAATAGGGAACTTAAAGATAAGTCAATCAAAATTGTCTAAACTGAAGCACAAAGAGAAAAATGAAAAAAAGAAACAAATTAACCCAGAGCAGGCCATGCAAGACCTGTGGGACAATATCAAACTAACAGTCATGAAATTGGAATCCAAATAAGAAGAGAGGCAAAGCGGCAGAAGAAATACTTGGAAGAGGTAATTAATAGGATAAGACTTAACCCTGGTGAAGGCATGAAAGTCTTTGCACTTTTCTTTGTTGGTCTGAGCCTACATTTGCAATCTGATTCTTTGTTTCACTGATCTGGACTATGTGGACCCACTTAACCCTGAAATATCCATTCACTTATTCATTCAATTTAAGATACATATAAAGTACCTACCACGAGCTAGATCTGGTAGTTACTGTCTGAATGGATCTTATGGCCTAAATAGAGACTTAGAAATACCAATGTCCGGTGCTGTGGTCAGTGAGAAGAGCAGGATTTTGGAAATGAGAGAGCCCTGCCTCTAAATCCTGGCCCTGTCATTTAATATCCACATCCTTTCTGAGCACAATGGTACCTAGCTTATTGGGCTGTTGAAAGGACTGCTGTAAAGTAATGGTTCTCGCTCTGAGATACTTAGTCTGGGGTGATCCCAGGCATTTCTCCCAAAGTTTCCCAGGTGATTATAAAGCAGTATTCAGCGTGGAGAAATGCTGGTGTAAAGTGTTACCTGGCACATAAACGGCACTCAGCAATGTTGGTGCACCTCCTGGACTAACCTGGAATCACCTGCAGTTCACATTCCTGGCCAGTTGCAGCCCAGAGGGCAAGGCTGATTTGTTCTTTATTGTGACTGGGGTGGGGAATGGATGGAGTCAGAAGGAAGAAATTCTGCTGCCAGTGAGTCAGAGACTGACTGGGCTGTAGCTGCCTGAGACTTGTTTCCCAGGAACATAGGGGGTTAGAACTTTATAATCCCTCCTCCCCAGCCTCTCTCAGCACCTAGAGACCAAGGACTTTAGTTCAAGGCAACACACTTCTACAGTTTACTCTCGGCCAGAGCATAGGTAGCGCCTTCCTCTTGTTTCTCCGAAATTTAATCCAGTCTTTCCTCTCCCTTAAAACAACCAGGTGCCTGTTTTATTTTTTGTGAAAACACATACTTTAGATGATGGTATAAATCTACCTTTCATTAAGAATCTGCCTGCCAATGCATGGGACCTGGGTTTGAACCCTGGTCCGGGAAGATCCCACCTGCTGTGGAGCAACTAAACCCGTGCACCACAACTACTGAGCCTGAGCTCTAGAGCCCGTTGAGCCACAACTACTGGAGCTAGCGTGCCTAGAGACGTGCTCTGCAACAAGAGAAACCACTGCAGTGAGATGCCCGTGCACCGCAATGAAGAGTAGACTCTGCTCGCCGCAACTAGAGAAAACCCGAGTGCAGCAATGAAGACCCAACATAGCCAAAAAAAAAAGAAAAAAAAATCTAATCTTTAAAAAAAAAAATCTCCCTCTCAAAAGTCTTTGAATTGGCAAAATTTGATAATTAACTGGTGATGGGGACTGGGTGATAGATATATAGGGATTCATGTATATTATTCTTTATACTTTTGGACATTACAAAATAAAGTCCATGCTGGCTTTCCTGTGCTTTCTGTATTATTTGTACATTTGACAGAAGAGTGACCTTTTAGTATATTCTTGCCATTCATAGGGAGAGGTATTGTTGAACTTGGCCAGTTTACCAAATATCCCGTATCATCCGTCCAGAAGAATTTGGCTAATTATGAGTCATAATGTAAAAAACTTTAAACTCCTTTTTAGTATATTTTAAATGTTTATTCTGTTTTTATTTGGATTTTTTGAGTTTTTTATTGATAGTCTGTGAGATAGCTGATCTTTTATTTTTGGTCTGGGTGAATTTGAAGAGTTGTATAGTATATTTGACTTTTTATAGCTTCATAGAGAGCAATATAGACACAGTTTTGTGGCCAGAAACTGAACCGCAACTTGAAAGCACAGCTATTGGGCAGGGAGTGGTAGCTTCCTAGCTGTTTGAGTTAGACACACCCCATCCTACTAGAGTAAATGTTCAGAGGATGAAAACCACATTGATGTTGGAGGAGAATAGAGCTAGTTATTGGGGCGCTTCTGTGGGCACTAAGTAATTTGAGTTATTGTTTTTGCTTTGTCCACCAGACCACTGTATTAGATCAGATTAAATTATCTCTCAAGAAGGTGTTTGAGGGTAAATGGAGAATGAGATCTCTTTATCTTCTTTTTTTTTCTTTTTTTTTTCTGGAGTTGTGCAATTTTTTTTTATTAGTCTCTGCTTTACAACAAAGTGAATCAGTCATACATATACATCTGTTCCCACATCCCCTCCCTCCTGCGTCTCCCTCCCTCCCACCCTCCCCATCCCACCCCTCCAGGCGGCCACAAAGCACCGAGCCGATCCCCCCACACCACGCGGCCACCCCCCACCATCCATCCACCCCACACCCGGCAGTGTATACACGTCCATGCCTCTCCCCTGCCCCGTCACAGCGCCCCCCATATCCCCAAGCCCACCCCCAGTAGGTCTCTGTCTCTATTCCTGTTTTACCCCTAAGTTCTTCATGACATTTTTTTAAGATTCCATATATATGTGTTAGCATACAGTATTTGTTTTTCTCTTTCTGACTTACTTCACTCTGTATGACAGACTCTAGGTCTATCCACCTCATTACAAATAGCTCAGTTTCATTTCTTTTTATGGCTGAGTAATATTCCATTGTATATATGTGCCACATCTTCTTAATTGACATCTGGAAAGGGATGGGATTGGGGTCCCAGGGTGCCCTGGGGCAGTGGGATGTGGAGTGAGGTGTAGGGGGATGGTGTGGAGTGAAAGTGTGTGTATATGTATGTGTGTGCTGTAAGCTGACCAGTTATGAAAACAAAGGCTTCATTAAGATGTGTTTAGTTGAAATGAAGAATTTCAACTAAGCTGAGAAAATAATGAAAGAGGTAGTTTTACTAAGATGTTAAATAGGAATATCTCCAGAGTGGCACCGTTTGTTGTTGTGAAAGAGGGATTGTTTATTCTTAATCTACAGGTGAGGAAACTGAAGTTCAGGAGGGTAAATAACTTGACCAAAGTTGCACCACTAATAGCTGATAAATCAGAATTTGAGCCCAGTACTGCCTGACCCAAAAACTGACCAATGCCCTTAAAGTTTGGTGAGTCATTGGATCAGAGACTTGATAAGACACTTGCCCATCTAAGGTTCTGTTCCTAATACTGTGCCTTTTGTCCATCTATATCCCTTTTGTGAAGGATCTTACTGTTTTTGAAACCTCCAAATGAGAGGAGCTTTTGGCCCCTTTGCTAGCCTGTGTCCTCCAGAAGACCACTCATGTATGAGCTAAATTTCCTGCCTATGTACTGGCAGGACTTGTCCAGCTGACCTGGAGCAAGGTGACTCCCCCAGTCTTCCACTTTTCTCAAACCGTACGAAGAACATGGGTGGAAGGGGAGGCTCCAGGCTCTGCAGATCCACCCCAGACTGCAGTGACTCCTGGAGGATTTAGTCACAGACTCTCTTCAGGCCAGATGCTCTCCCCAGAAGGAAGGCCAGCTTCATCTCTAATTTGGTGGCAACATTTTTAAAGAGTAAGATGGAACAGCAGTTATCATATAGTTGAGCTACAAGAAAGAACTTATCTTCTTTAATAATAACTAACATACAAGTAGAAGACAGCCACTGTGATTATCTCTTGCAGTTTTCTCAACTATACACTTTATACATGGGGAAACTGATGAGTAGGGAGGTTAAGTAACACAGCTCACTCACTGTGCACCTAGAATGCAAATCCAGGCTGTCTCCAGAGCCCATTCTGTTAATCACTGTGCAATAGCAATGTCTGTGTAACAGTGATGTCTGAAACTATCTCCTTAAAATGAGGGAGCTGGTCAACCCAAGTCAGCCTGGGTTTACAAAGGGTGGAAAGCTGCAGAAAATCTGGATCTTTGCCCTGACTCTCTCAGTGCCCTGTGGATTGCCCCCACTCTAATCCATTTATTTACTTGGCAGCTACAGTTTCTGTCTCTTTCATGGGAGGATAGTTAGACATGAAGTCCTGGCACTGCCTCAGAGACTAGGTGAATGACTTGCAAAATTTGTTTGCAGAATGTCATCTTGGACAAATACATACCAATCTACAATTCCTTTGTCACCATTTTCCACAAAGTGTGGGAATCTATGAGGAAGTGTGGAGGGGACCTTGGGGCTCCGGGGAGCAGGGAGAACCTCTGGTGGTGAATGGCTGGACAGCTGCCCGGGGGCCAGTGAGTAGCCTGACTTTCTGCTTCTTGGGGTAACTCCCCAACAGTTTGGCATATAGGAGAGTTTCCATAGAGCGACTTGATTCCTGGGCCTAGTTATAGCTGAGTGACAACACACTGGGGAGGAAAACAGCTGTTTTATTTATTTATTTTTTAACATCTTTATTGCAGGATAATTGCTTTACATTGTTGTGTTAGTTGCTGCTGTATAACAAAGTTAATCAGCTATACATATACATATATCTCCATACCCCCTGCCTCTTGCATCTCCCTCCCACCCTCCCTATCCCACCCCTCTAGGTGGTCAAAAATCACTGAGCTGATCTCCCTGTGCTATGCAGCTGCTTCCCACTAGCTACCTATTTTACATTTGGTAGTGTATATATGTCCGTGCCACTCTCTCACTTCGTCTCAGCTTACACTTCCCACATGTCCTCAAATCCATTCTCTACATCTGCGTCTTTACTCCTGTCTTGCCCCTAGGTTCTTCAGAACAATTTTTTCTTTTTTTTTTTTAGATTCCATATATATGTGTTAGCATACGGTATTTGTTTTTCTCTTTCTGACATATTTCACTCTGTATGACAGACTCTAGGTCCACCCACCTCAGTACAAATAGCTCAATTTCATTTCTTTTTATGGCTGAGTAATATTCCATTGTATATATGTGCCATATCTTCTTTATCCATTCATCTGTCGATGGACACTTAGGTTGCTTCCATGTCCTGGCTATTGTAAATAGAGCTGCAATGAACATTGTGGTACATGACTCTTTTTGAATTATGGTTTTCTCAAGGTATATGCCCAGTAGTGGGATTGCTGGATCGTATGGTAGTTCTATTTTTAGTTTTCTAAGGAACCTCCATATTGTTCTGCACAGTGGCTGTATCAATTTACATTCCCACCAACAGTGCAAGAGGGTTCCCTTTTCTCCACACCCTCTCCAGCATTTATTGTTTGTAGATTTTTTGATGATGGCCATTCTGACTGGTGTGAGGTGATACCTCATTGTAGTTTTGATTTGCATTTGTCTAATGATTAGTGATGTTGATCATCCTTTCATGTGTTTGTTGGCAATCTGTATATCTTCTATGGAGAAATGTCTATTTAGGTCTTCTGCCCGTTTTTGGATTGGGTTGTGTGTTATTTTGATATTGAGCTGCATGAGCTGCTTGTAAATTTTGGAGATTAATCCTTTGTCAGTTGCTTCATTTGCAAATATTTTCTCCCATTCTGAGGGTTGTCTTTTCGTCTTTCGTCTTTCATGATCCTTTGTCTTTCTGCTGTGTCAGTTGTTACTTCTCCTTTTTCATTTCTAATTCTGTTGATTTGAGTCTTCTCCCTTTTATTATTGATGAGTCTGTCTAATGGTTTATCAGTTTTGTTTATCTTCTCAAAACACAAGCTTCTATTTTATTGATCTTTGCTACTGTTTCCTTCATTCCTTTTTCATTTATTTCTGATCTGATCTTTATGATTCCTTTCCTTCTGCTAACTTTGGGTATTTTTTGTTCCTCTTTCTTTAATTGCTTTAATGTAAGGTTAGGTTGTTTATTTGAGATGTTTCTTGTTTCTTGAGGTAGGATTGTGTTGCTATAAACTTCCCTCTTAGAACTGCTTTTGCTGCATCCCATAGGTTTTGGTTCATTGTGTTTTCATTGTCATTTGTTTCTAGGTATTTTTTGATTTCCTCTATGATTTCTTCAGTGATCTCTTGGTTATTTAGTAGTGTATTGCTTAGCCTCCATGTGTTTGTATTTTTTACAGATTTTTTTCCTGTAATTGATATCTAGTCTTATAGTGTTATGGTCAGAAAAGATACTTGATACAATTTCAATTTTCTTAAATTTATCAAGGCTTGATTTATGACCCAAGATATGATCTATCCTGGAGAATGTTCCATGAGCACTTGAGAAGAAAGTGTATTCTGTTGTTTTTGGATGGAATGTCCTATAAATATCAATTAAGTCCATCGTGTTAAATGTATCATTTAAAGCTTGTGTTTCCTTATTTATTTTCATTTTGGATGATCTGTCTATTGGTGAAAATGGGGTGTTAAAGTACCCTACTATGATTGTTCTTCTCTTGATTTCCCCTTTTATTGCTTAAATGGTTAGCATTTGCCTTATGTATTGTGGTGCTCCTATGTTGGGTGCATAAATATTTACAATTGTTATATCTTCTTCTTGGATTGATCCCTTGATCATTATGTAGTGTCCTTCTTTGTGTCTTGTAATAGTCTTTATCTTAAGGTCTGTTTTGTCTGATGTGAGAATTGCTACTCCAGCTTTCTTTTGATTTCCATTTGCATGGAATATCTTTTTCTGTCTCCTCACTTTCAGTCTGTATGTGTCCATAGGTCTGAAGTGGGTCTCTTGTAGACAGCATATATACGGGTCTTGTTTTTGTATGCATTCAGCCAGTCTATGTCTTTTAGTTGGAGTATTTAATCCATTTACATTTAAGGTAATTATTGATATGTATGTTCCTATTTCCATTTTCTTAATTGTTTTGGGTTTATTATTGTAGGTCTTTTCCTTCTTTTTTTCCTGCCTAGAGAAGTTCCTTTAGCATTTGTTGTTGAGCTGGTTTTGTGGTGCTGAATTCTCTTAGCTTTTGCTTGTCTGTAAAAGTTTTAATTTCTCCGTCATATCTGAATGAGATCCTTACTGGGTAGAGTAATCTTGGTTGTAGGTTTCTCCCTTTCATCACTTTAAGTATGTCCTGCCACTCCCTTCTGGCTAGCAGAGTTTCTGCTGAAAGATCAGCTGTTAACCTTATGGGGATTCCATTGTATGTTATTTGTTGCTTTTCCTTGCTGCTTTTTATATTTTTTCTTTGTATTTAATTTTTGATAGTTTGATTAATATGTGTCTTGGCATGTTTCTCCTTGGATTTATTCTGTATGGGACTCTCTGCGCTTCCTGGACTTGATTGACTATTTCCTTTCCCATATTAGGGAAGTTTTCAACTATAATCTCTTCAAATATTTTCTCAGCCCGTTTCTTTTTCTCTTCTTCTTCTGGGACCCCTAAAATTTGAATGTTGGTGCATTTAATGTTGTCACAGAGGTCTCTGAGACTGTCCTCAATTCTTTTCATTCTTTTTTCTTTATTCTGCTGTGTGGTAGTTATTTCCACTATTTTATCTTCCAGGTCACTTATCTGTTCTTCTGCCTCAGTTATTCTGCTATTGATTCCTTCCAGAGAATTTTAAATTTCATTTATTGTGTTGTTCATCATTGTTTGTTTGCATTTTAGTTCTTCTAGGTCTTTGTTAAATGTTTCTTGTATTTTCTTCATTCTGTTTCCAAGATTTTGGATCATCTTTACTATCATTCCTCTGAATTCTTTTTCAGGCAGACTGCCTATTTCCTCTTCATTTATTTGGTCTGGTGGGTTTTTACCTTGCTCTTTCATCTGCTGCATATTTCTCTGTCTTCTAATTTTGCTTAACTTCCCGTGTTTGGGGCCTCCTTTTCACAGGCTGCAGGTTCATAACCTGCAGCCCCCAGGCTACAAA